>NC_138112.1:16051380-16652630 GCF_964146895.1 Miniopterus schreibersii | reverse complement strand
AAGGAGTGAAGCCAGAAGTCATGTTCTCTTTGATATCAAAAAAGTTAAGTTCTGGCTTTTTTTCCCCTTTTTATTGATTTGATATTTGTTGCAAAAATTAGGCTTAGCCCAAGTTCAACGTGGCTGAGGTCTCATGCTCCCAAAGCAAAAAATTATGAATAAAAATTCAGTATAAAAATTTATTTCAAATGGTGAAAAACTTTTTAATTTTGTTTCTCCCCATTGTCTTTAAAGACATGCAATTCCTCAGGCCTATTAGTTTTCTTCTCATTCCTGTGGCTTTATCTAACTGCTAGATTTCTCTGCTGTGGTCTGGTTGGTTCTACCTCTGCATCGAGCCAGCTACAGACCTGGTGATATGGGTAACAAATGCAATTTGTTCGATTTAGGAGATTCAAGATGCAAGGCTAGAATTGTCAGTGGAACTCAGTAGCAAGTCCTCTGGCCTCTTTTATTAATGGACTACAGGTTATTATGGGAAAGGAGAGTTTGGGAGGGGCTTAGAGAAGCTCTATGTTACAGCTTACAATAATCTTAGTGAAAGTTCACATTCTCTGACTCACAAAATAGATTAGTTGCCTTCAAACAGATATGCGAAGACTTTCAAAGGAACCATAGAACATTGGTAGCTTTAAGGGAATCGATTTCCAGATCCTCAGCTTTCCTAAAACTGACTTCCTTAAAAATATATATTTTTCCCTTTTACAAAAGGATTCCCCACTCTTATCCACCCATGAAGCCAGCAATAAGGAATTCTCCTTCAATAATTAATCCGGATACCATAGACCCTGGGGGGCCCTGAATTTCCCTGCCCTCATACACATTTCCGTTGGAGATTAAGCTCAATGATAGAAACCGAACGTGCGGGTTTATGTTAGGTTGTTGCGAATTTAGGAGTATGGTACAATGCGGTCACAGGAACAGTGATGACTATTGTTTAATGTACTTGCCTCTTCATTCTCCAACAATGGTCAAAAAGTACATCCCTCTTGAGTGAGAGTCCAGGGAGAAGATGGCAAAGAAGGCTTTGGTAGGGAATATTGAACACAAAAATAAACCTCATGTACTTAAATGGAAGTGTGATTCTTTTAGACTAGTCTTAACACTCACCTATAGGATGTGTCATTCGCTAGAATGACAGGCATCTCCAATGGCCAAGAAATGGCCAAGGTGGAAAAAAAATTAGGGAAGATGATTCTTTTTAACGTGACTCGGAATGGTTTCCAGGACTCAAAATTTTCATAGGCTAAACACACATGGATAAAGCTTTTATATGACTTCTTTCAGATTCAGTGTGTGTAATTTAGTAAGGCAGTTATCAAATCATGTCCAGAAATATTTATTCCACCTACAGTCAACCCTCTTTTAATTTTATTCCATAAAATCTTTAATAATTTATATAGCTTATTAACAAAAACTAAAGTAACACGCTGGCTTCCTTACTAAGATATTTTTAGCAGGATATACCATTTTCTGTCATTAACCATATAACAAAAGTGTGAACAAGATTAATCCCACTAAAAATTTATTTCCAATATGAATTGTGTCACATATTAAAAATTTACTTTTCAAAATTTGTATATATTTGTTATATTAAATGATGATGTTTAATTTATATAGTTTTTTCCCAAATGTACAAATAATAGATGTAAAATTAACTCCAGAATATTTTTATACCCAGAGCCTTATGATCAAAGGAAATTAAAAAATCAAAAATGTAATTTACACATATACAGGTGTATACATAACTAAATTTTCACGTATATAGTGATTATGAGATACCACAATAAAAAGCTATTACATTAGGAATCACACTTATGGAGGAATTTGGACTGAAAATAGAAGCTCAAGGAAAAAAAAGAAAGATGTAGCTATTCTGAATGTTAAAGAAGAGGTCATTCACTTATTTCTAAAATAGGCGATGAGGGCCGGGCCCGTGTGGCTCAGGTAGTTGTCATCCTGTGCACCAAGAGGTCACTGGTTTGATTCCCAGTCAGGTCACATTTCTGGATTGTGGGCTCGATGCCCAGTGGGGAGGGAGTGCAGGAGGCAGCCGATCAATATTTCTCTCTCATCGATGTTTCTATCTCTCCCTCTCCCTTCCTCTCTCTCTAAAAAATCGATAAAAACCTATTTAAAAAAAATAATTGATGAGGGCCATCAACTCATTATAGCATTTAGAGGCCCCTGGATACATCTGATGGAGCAATTTAAGAATTCTACTTTTAAATGTCCATATTTACACCATGCAGAAGGTATGTATGCATCTGTCTCTCAAGTCAAACTGTCACTTCCTTCAGCTTGTTCATCTTTCTGACCTCAATGGCATTGATCACCACGCTCTGAATACAGAAACAGTGTTTTACAGGAGAAGGAACCTGGGTTTTAGAGCACAGCGTACCTAGATTCTAGTCCCAGCTCTGTCATTTACCAGTTGTTGATCTTGGGCCTTACTTAACCTTTCCATACCTTCATTTCTCCATCTGCAAAGGAACTAGTATCTTCTCAAGGTTGTGATAAACATTAGACATAATAACTGTAAAATGTCTAATATATATTAGAATATCTCTAAATGGTAGCAATCATAACTTTTGCTACATATAATTATGTGTTGAAAAAATACACATAAAATTGCCTACTAACCAGCACACTAACTAGCACAATGCTGCGCACACAGTGGATGCTTGTATGTATACCTTCCTTGACTTTGATCTGTGGAGGGTGAAGTCCTTATTGTTAAAGACCTACCTTGAACTCTTTCTCAATGTTGGCCAGCACCGCCAGCTCATTACTCAGCTCTAAAGCTGTCATGACTGGATCTTCACTAGACAATGACAGGTAAGCTGGACTTGCCAGACCTTTATAGGCATTAATCCTAGATCTGGAGTGGCTAAAGGAGTCATGTTTCTGTTTCTGGTTGCACTCGCTGCACTTGCAGAAATAATCATGAGGCCGTTCAATCCGAGCACCCTTCCGCAAGAGAGTGTGCACAATTTCATATTCCTGGCAGTGGGCAGCCAGGATGACTGGAGTCACGTCATGGGAGAACCGCGTCCCATCTTCATCATAGGCATAAAAGTCATCTTGCTGGAGTTCAGACTGGCTGGGGCTGGTTGCTAACCTCTTTCCTTCAGCAAAAGCTGGATGACTGAGAATGGCTTCCACAATCCGAACGTAACCTTTACTGATAGCCAGAAGCAAGGCATCCCCAACACGAGAGAGATTTTCTTTCTTGAGTAGAAGTTCTGTAATTTCCAGATGCTCGTTGGCCACTGCCAGCTGCAGGGCATTCTGGCCCATGTAATCCACACAGTTAACATTGAGTGAGAGGCATTCGTCCAACATCTTTCTCACCACTGGGATGTTGCCATATTCAGCTGCATCTAAAAAGCGTTCCTCCTCAACAGATAGGCTGGTTGAGCGATCATTAAACATATATGCGGGTCCTCGGATAGCTAACCTTCTCCCCTTCTCACGGAGAATTGTCTGCCGCCGGTGGGCCAGTCTGTTGTCGGTGCCTCGGCTATAATAAAATAGAAAAATTGTGAATAAATCATATTAAGAGCATTTTAGTGTGCCAAATGACTTGCCATCTAATGCAATCCTCAAGTATATTAGATGTTGTCTTCTTGTCTCTGGACCAACTATAATATAAAATGAAGATGCATTTGTTTGTTAATGGATTCCAAGAACTTCTTTAAGAAAGCCAAGCACTCTGCATATTTTAACATTCCAATTTGGGGTGAAAACTGGCAATTCCCATAATCTCTCTGTGCCATTCACATAGATTAATATGTGGTTTTCAATCACAGATGGTATAGGCATAAAAAGACCCATAATCAGTCACCATTATGATACAGAGTGAGAAAATATTCTTTTAAAAGTAGAAAAATAGCAAATCCATTCTTATTGAGTCCCTCCTATGCCAGGGTCAGGCATTGTATAAGGCCCAGAAAAATGAATATGGGGGGAAAAAGAAACTTTTCTGCCCTTATAACTCTTATAACCTAAAGGGGAAAATGGGCAATGAGCGCAATACATTGTTATTAGCTGTTTAATTGTCTTGATAAATAAACCTATAGCAGGGCCATCTAACCTAGCTTATAGGAGAAAGTGACTTGACAAAAATAGAAGGATGAGTCAGGTGAGAGTGTTTGGGAAGGTGAGACGGGGGTCAGGGTCAGGTGGAGAGCTTTTTCCAGGAGAGGGATGAACTATGTGCTACAGCACAGATTTCATTGACAGGGACCATTAATGCTTGGACTCTACTAGGTGTTCTAAACATTATTGGAAATTTGAGACAACTGTGGTCAAGGTGGTAGGTGGGAAGGAATTCTTCATGATGGAGACAGTTTTCATAGATGTGGCCAGCCTTCAATGTGGGCCATCAGTCTGTGATATGAAGAGAAAGTGATTCCTCCTTTAATCAAAATTCTACAATGGGGACTTTTTTTTCTTATTGACTCATAACTCTATGTCTTAAGGTCTTTTTGAGCTTGAAAGGCACAAGAATTATCATTATCACTAACTGGAAACCCAAAAAGGACAAGTTCCTGCAGAATTGAAAAGTGTTAGGTTAGAGGGGAGCTTGAAAAGAAGGGAAAAATTGTTTGATTTATTAGTGATGTGACTGCTGTCCCCTCTCTTTAAAAATGGTCTCAGAGTTCTCCCACTTTAAAGGTAATCAAAAGGCTCCTAGTGTGAAAGGAATTTAATAGGTCCAAAAACCCCATAGCCCGGCCGGGCGTGGCTCAGCGGTTGAGCATCGACCTAGGATCCAGGAGATCGGGGTTCGATTCCCGGTCGGGGCACATGCCCGGGTTGCGGGCTAGGCAGCCGATCAATGACTCTCTCATCATGGATGTTTCTGTCTCTCTCTCTCCCCCTCCTTCCCTCTCTCTGAAATCAATAAAGATATATCTAAAAAAACAACCCCATAAACCATCTTCCCCTACAATGTGGCCAGGCCTAGAGAACCTAAACCCCTTCCCCTACTAGCCCTGATCCCATCTTGATTACAAATCTCCAGGCAACGTTGTCTAAGATAGTGTACTGCCCAAATAAGTTAGCGAAATTTTAGCAACTCATAAACAGATTATGGTTCTCCAAGCAGCTTGAAGAGTATGCTGCCGTATTAACAAATGTTTTTCATAGATTTTCATTCGACACTGAATCCTTTAGCCATCCAAAGCCTACTCAAAACCAAACAAGCTGATGTTTTATTAGAAACAATTTTTCAAATGATGTAAGGGCCAATAGCTAGACATTAATAACTTTTAAGATGGATCTTTAGATAAGGTATATATAACTTTTATTAAGTAATAAGGTGATAATTTCTGCAACTCTTTTGCTTTCTCTAGCTTTTTATTTTTTCAATTTTATCAAAGTTATGCATGTGCCTATTTCAAGGACTCTATAAGCTTGTTACAAAAAACTGTTGCCCCACCCGCCTGGCACGGCTCAACGGTTGAACACTGACCTAAGATCCAGGAGATCGTGGTTCAATTCCTGGTCAGGGCACATGCCCAGGGTTGCGGGCTCGATCCCCAGTCGGGGGCATGCAGGAGGCAGCTGATCAGTGATGACTCTCCCATCATTAATGTTTCTCTCTCTCTCGCTCCCTCTCCCTTCCTCTCTCTGAGATCAATAAAGATATTTTTTAAAAGTCTGCAGTCCATTATTCTTCATTTTCCCCATTTCTTGATCCCCAGAGGCAATAAATTTCAAATACATGTGTGCGTGTGTGTATATATATATATCTGTATATATATATACACACACACATGATTATTTGATAATTTTAATCCTTATATCCACATGGCTTGCTAACACTGCTATTTCTTGATTTTCCAAGTCTGGCATTATCCATGGCCTTCCCATTATGAAAGTTCAGGATTTGGCTCACGTTCACAATCTCCCCATCACACCTTCATACCCACATAGACACACAAACAAGCTTCATGGGCCCTTACCATTCCAGTATAGTTACATCATGACTGTTGTTAGATCACTACTTACATTATGACAATGCTGGTGGTAGTCAGAGCTACACACGTAGTGCGCTATGGTGTCCTTTCTGGTACAGCTTCCCTCTGTCCTGAAACCCAGTCATTAAAAATTCCTTTCTGTATTCACATGCTTAGTGTTCTAGGTACTTATGAGTAATTCAACGGAAGTCTCTTCTTCAATGTAAACCTTCCTTTAATACATTCAACATACTATGTGTTTTTTCAGTTTTAATTATTGAAAAATCTCTTCTGTAGCCTTCTTATCTGCTGTTAATCTGGACTGGTTGCTGCCCAGATTTGATGAATGTATTGTCCTTAAATCTTCCTTTTAGCATCATCCCAAAGATTCTCTCTGTTGGGCTTTAATGTTGGGTTTCTTGTTTTTCATATACCAGACCCTCCTTTTTCTTTATTCCCATGTTCTAATCCAACACATCCTCCAGTAGCTAACTGAGAAAACATACATGGGAGGTAAATATCTTGAGATTTTGCATGTCCAAAAATGACTCTGTACTATTGCCAACCTTAATTAGGAGTTTGGCTGGGTAGAGAATTCTAGGTTGACAATAATTTTGTAAGTCTTATTTTATCAGATTCTAGTTTTTGTAGTTACTATTGAGAAATATGATTCTAGATATTCTCTTTGTGTCCACCTAAAATTACATGATTTTTTATTGGAGGGAATCTCTTTCTCCCATAGTTCTGGGCATTCAGTAAACCTTTTAATTTGGAAAAAATGTGTCCTTTTCTGATAATTTTATTTCCTGCTCTCAGTGTTGTTTCTGGAACTCTTTCATGGATGTTGAACATTCTGGATTTATTTTTAAATTTTCTTTTCTTTCCTATTTTCCAATTAGTTATTGTTTTGCATTATGCTCTGGTATACTTCTTTAAGTTTATGCTCTAATATATCTCTTGACAAATTTTTCTGCTATTAATTTTTTAATTTTCAAACACATCTTTTTGTTCTTCAAATGTTTGTTTTTTTATAACACCTTTTCTGCCTTCAAAAACATACTATCTGTCTTATCTAATTCTGGAGATATTGTAGTAAAGACTACACAGATCAGAACACTTCAGAGAATTGACTCTTAAGTTGCTCTTTTATGTTTGTTTGCTTTGTTCTTTATATTTTGTATTAGAGTTTTTCCTCAAATAGCTAGTGGGGTTTTTTTTGGTTTTGTTTTTTTGGCAAAAGACCTAAATAGACACTTCTCCAAAGAAGACATACAGATGGTCAAGAGACATATAAAAAAATGCTCAAAGTCACTAATTATCAGAGAGATGCAAATTAAAACCACAATGAGGTATCGCTTCACATCTGTCAGAATGGCTCCATCAACAAGTCAATGAACTACAAGTGCTGGCGAGGGTGTGGAGAAAGGGGAGCCCTAGTGCACTGCTGGTGGGAATGCAGACTGGTGCAGCCACTATGGAAAGCAGTATGTGGAGTTTCCTCAAAAAATTAAAAATGGAGCTGCCATTGACCCAGTGATCCCACTGCTAGGAATATATCCTAAGGAACCTGAATCACTAATCGGAAAGAATATATGCCCCCCTATGTTCATAGCAGCACAATTTACAATAGTTAAGATCTGGAAACAGCCCAAGTGCCCATCAGTAGATGAGTGGATAAAAAAGCTGTGGCACGTTTATACCATGGAATACTATGCAGCTGTGAAAAGGAAAGATCTCTTACCCTTTGGGACAGCATGGGTGGACCTCGAGAGTATTATGCTAAGTGAAATAAGCCAGTTAGAGAAAGACAAGTATCCCATGATCTCACTCATATGTGGAATGTAATAAACAAAATAAACTGATGAACAAAATGGATCCAGAGACATAGAACCATGGAACAGACTGAGGGATCTCAGAGGGCAAGTGGGGATGGGGGAGTGGGTGGGGAGAGATCAATCAAAGAACTGATATGTTTATAAGCATAACCCATGGACACAGACACTGGTCTGGGAAAGGCCTGGGGGTGGGGTAGATGTGGGATGGAGGGGATCAATGGGGGTAAAAAGGGGACATCTGTAATATTTTCAACAGTAAAGATAAAAAACAACAACAAAATACTATCTGTCTTACCTAATTCTGGAGATACTGTGATAAAGACTACACAGATCAGAACACTTCAGAGAATTTACTCTTAAGTTGCTCTTTTATGTTTGTTTGCTTTGTTTTTTATATTTTGTACTACAGTTCTTCCTCAAATAGCTAGTGATTTTTAGATATTGTTTTCCATTAAAAAATAATTATTAATTCTAACGTGTGTGTGTTTTCAAAGACAGTAGCATTTTCCCTCAGAATTAGCCAGACTCTAATGCTGATTTTAGCAGAAGGTGATTCTTGAAGGTGAGTTTCTAGAACAAAAGCATTATTTCTGAGTTAACAGGATGGGTGAGGTAGAAGAGATGAGAGGTCACCCAAGACCTGTTACATGAGCAACCATCTATCATCTTCCTCCTGAAATTCTGAGCTCTCTTCCTTTCTCTCTGTCATTTTTCTCGCTTCTAAAAACCATTTTAGTCTTTCAGTTCCTCTCTTGTCTTCTGTATATATTCTATAGTTTCTGTTGTACAAAGAGGAAGTTCAATAATCAGGAGAAGGGGAGGTGTCTGCTGAACACAGATAATGCTTTGGGAAGAAACTATACAAAAAATTAAGGAGGGAAAAAGCAAGCATTAGGGGATTTATAAAAGTGAGAAAAAAGTACTAGGAATGAGAACTTGCAAGAAAAGTTCTCATGTAATTAAAAAAAAAGACATAAAAATGACACAAAATAGTACTAAGTACCAAAAGACCAAGAACCAAGCCTCTTTGCTCTCTTTTTTTCCTAAAAATGGGAGAAATAATTATTCCAGCCTATGTCGCAGGATTATTTCCAGGGTCAATTGAAATTATAATATGGAAAAATGCTTAAAATGGGGTTTCATTGTTTTTTATGGCTAAGGGAATGTGCATTTATATGAACAAGAAGATGCTGACTTTATCATTTTTCAGCTGTTATTCAATTAAAAGACCCACGAAAAGGCAAGAACTGCAATTGTAATTGATGTAAACGATCTTTGTTTTCTTATAGAAAGAACAAATATAATCAGCAGCTTTACTCATATCTCCATTTTTAATCTGGTTTCCAAAATTCTGTTTGTTCATATAATACCTCTACATTTACACCGAGGTAGAATAAGCCTAAATTGTGACATCTTTAATTCTAAAACCTTAAAATAGCAATTTATGATTTAAATGCCTATTTATTTGAATAATGGCAAGTTCTACTTTAGCGAGTCACTAATCTCATGATATTCCCTATTTCCTTCTAAACTATCATGACTTTCATACCCATAATGTCCATCCTTCTGAAGGAACAGCAAAGACATTTCCCCAGAAAACGCTCTCTTCCATTTTAAAGCATCTCCTATCTCTCTCATTGGGACCACAGATATTAATCATAGGCAGTGACATGATTTTTTTTTTAAAAAAAGACCTAGATTATCATCATCTCTTTAGCACTCTGTCAACAGAAAAGCCAGATGCAGAATGTTTACAAAGGCATTTACGGCTGCATTAGGAAGATGACTACCGCTGGCACAAGGCAGGCAGTGCCCCTTGCACGCGCAGCGAGAGAACAGGGAAGCCGCCTACATGTTGCCCAAACAAAATACATGCTTTGCTGCCTCCTTCCCGACGAAGAGAAAAAGGCTCTATGGATACTATTTTGTCACCGGTGTTGCTGCTTAATCCCCGACTTTCAGATGCAAAAGCAAAATAGGTAAAACAACTTTTCAAATAACAAACATTTGAAGCCTCTCAAGAAAAAGATGCCAGGTGTTGCTAGGATATAGTACCTCTCTGCGAATGGAGTGGTAAAGGCTATATGTTACAGAATTCTACAGTAATTGCATATGTAACCTAGAAAAATGCTCTACTAAGAAAAGGAACAGCCCAAAGCACTACGTCAGCAGAAGAGATAGTTTCATTCCAGCTAAAGGGCACACTTTTGAAAAATCGGCTCTTTTATTTGAGAAAAATATTTATTAAGAACATTTCTTCATCCATTTAGTCATATTTAGCATGGTTGACTATTTAGTTACCTACATTTTTGTGTCTGTGTTTTTAAAATTTGTTTAATCACACAAAATATACATATAAATACCAGTTCAAGAACATTGTGTAACTAGCTACTGCCCCCCTGGTACTCAAATACCGATTAGGTCATGAAAATCAACCGTTTTTACATACCTCATTTTCCTGAATCTCTTTGCTGGTGAAATAGCGCCTGTTGCCCTGGGTAGTGAGAGAGAGAATAATCCATCTCTCCTGAAAATGCCAGCAACACAAATTAGCTTCTGAGTCGAATGGACTGTGAGCTTGAGTCCAGAGCATGTGCAGTGATTTCCTGAACTTCCTGCCCGAATATGATGCACTCCTACCAAATGCATCCGCTCCTACACAGGCTCAGCTCTACATGAAGTATCTAGCTTAACTTTCATTCTTTGCTTCAAGAATACTTAGAAATATTTGAATTACAGCACAGTTCCACTAAAGCAGAAGTGTTAGAAACGTAAGTGGCATGTAACTATTCCAGGCAGCGTGGAAGAGCCCAAAGAGTCAATTTTAAATCATCCTGGGAAGGTGAAAATAAAGGAAATTCCAGAATATGCATTTTACAACATACAAAGGGAAACACTGGACTTGGGTACTTAAAAATTAGCAGTCAACACAACTACCAATTTTGTAGACTACTTTAGGCAGATGAAAGATAAAAGGAGTTTTATTCTAATTTTATAAAAATGAGATTGTTATTACTGTCTAATCTCTGCCCACATACCCCTCTACCTTCCTCCAGGGCTGAAGGAGCACTAACCAATTAAAGTGGTTTTCCTTCATCTCAGAGAGCAAGGACTACTTTGCTTCATTCGCCACTGGATTCCCAGTGCTCAGCGGATAGGCACAGTGCAAGCACTTTGAACAGAACTGTCAGATGCATGAAAATCCCTCTTGTCAAAGG
The DNA here is from genome assembly GCF_964146895.1 of Miniopterus schreibersii. NCBI lineage: Eukaryota > Metazoa > Chordata > Mammalia > Chiroptera > Miniopteridae > Miniopterus > Miniopterus schreibersii. The sequence goes on along the minus strand of NC_138112.1, from coordinate 16,641,611 downwards.
AATCAAGTTCAAAGCCTGTTTGTTCCCTATGAAGCCAACAGCAAATCACTGCAATGCACAACCCTACAAACAAAAAAGAAACAAACGTAAAGGCTCAACCCCAGTGTTTCCTAGTGTATACATAGTATTTTATATTCACTTCCAATAAGCAGCAAGCTCCACAGGGAACAAAGAAAGTTAAAAGGAATATTTTTTAATGACATCCTTGTGACTTGTTTTTGATCCAGAAGTGGAGATTTTCTTGTCCTTAAAGGCAGGACTAATATCTTCTCATCTCTCCTGCGCTCTCTTCCTACCCTTGATATTGCATATAGAGCGTAATAGCCACCTATCTCCACAATGCATTACTAAACCCTTTACCCTCCAGATAGTTTCCTTGATAGCAATTCTTTACTGTGATTCAGTCAGCTCTGATTTTCCCCACGGACTCCTCTCATTTCATCAAATACTAACTTTCCACTTGATCGGTCACACATCACACCACTGCCTTATTAACTCGCAAGCCTAGGAGCCTCGACTGTTTGTCACTTTTAGTTGGGAGCGAGCAAAAGTGTGACTGAAAATATCTTGTGCAGATTACATATTTTTGTTTGTTTATTTTTATCACCAATTTGTGTGTAAATTAGAAACCTAACTACACAAAATAATAAAAACATGAGTAAATAATGAAACAGTTATAGAAACTTGATTTTTATAAAACAACTGAGTCTGAAATCATTGTTTCTTTTTTCAGTATATCTTTATTGATTTCAGAGAGAAGGGAGAGAGAGAGATAGAAACATCAATGATGAGAGAGTCATTGATTGGCTGCTTCCTGCACACCCCTGACTGGGGACTGAGCCCACAACCTGGGCATGTGCCCTGACTGGGAATCAAACCATGGTCTCCTGGATCCTAGGTTGATGCTCAACCGCTGAGCCATGCCTGGTGGGGCTGAAATCATTGTTTCTTTTCAGCCTGTTTGTGGTTTAATTTATTTCATGTGTCATATCTTCATTCCTTGAAATGTTCTTGAGTAGATCTCTGGGTGCATGAATTTATTTTTATCTATTTTAATAGGGTACTCTTGGGAATATTAAAAAGTTTATGTGTAATACAAGCTAAATATATCCCAACTATCTCATCAAAGAAAGAGGTTGAAGCCCTTTGCTTCTATTATCAACAGCTGTCATAAAGCATATTTTCCCATTCCACAGATAACTTCTGTTTAAGACAGATTCCAGGAAAGAAAAAGATAGTATACTTTAATTGGGTAATCTGGGGAGTTTAATGAAGAGATTCTAGGAATGTGTGGGCAGGGGTTAGGGAAGTTCAACATGGTAGCCTGCAATACCCAGGTCTCGGCCAGTGCAAGCTTAGACCTAAAGGGGCAGTTACCAGAATTTAAACAAGGTAACTGTCTGACACTTAATAGAGGGTAGCAGCCAACCTGCAAGGAGAGAGCCAGGGAAACTGATACCTTTACCACACTCTTCTGCCCTCTGCTTTCCCATAGTGGCCTCTGGTGAGCTGCATCCAACCAAAAGTCTGCATCCACACAGGTCTGCTATCCCCCCAGGCAGGCACAGCATGCAAATGGTGGAGAGTGGACCACGAAGCCAAGAAAACAACACCTAGCACACACTCTACAAGGGAATCTGACGGCCACGATGAATTCCTTCAGAAACCGCTGATGAAACCACCCGCACAGAGAGGATGGTAAATGTATAATTTTTTATTATGAGTCACTGGTGCATCATCAGTTCTCACCTTTCTGAGCTTATTTTTTCCTTCTATAAGCTGTCAGGAAAGACACCCACATCCAATTCCAGGCAGTCCATTATCTTTTAAAATGAGCCTTTAAGATTCATCCATCTGCATTTTAAGTTGATGCTCATGTGAGACTTAGAATGAACAGCTCTGATTCTGAGGGTGGGGAGGAGGGTGTGATATCATAGAAACACTCAGAAGTACTAAAATTGTACGTACAGCACAAGCCACAGATGCTGACTGTCAGAGACAACGGTGCTAATATGAATGGAGTTTAATAACAGCTCCGGAACATGCTCTCAACCTCTACCACAGGGGCTAGCTCCACTGTCCACAGGGCAGGTGTAAGTCTAGATGAGCCCGGTGTGTTTAACAGAGAACAAATGTAGAGAAAGAGAAGGTGGGACAATGCAGTGACTGCATCATTTAATTTATTCAGAAATAAAAATTGTGGAATGTCTTTCTTTGCTGATGAAACATGATTTTAGATACCATTAACAGTTCATTCACACATTCATGTATTCATTCATTAGTTCAAATATTTACAGTTCCAGGCACGGCGCCAGGCACATGAGGGACACAGCAGGAAAAGACACAAGTATGGCAGAAAAGGGAGAAGTAAACAAAAGATTAGAGGGCAATAAATGTTATCAAAGGAAAGTTGTGATGTACTATATGAATGAATAACAAATACTTTTCAACTCAGTCTATAAGTCAGGGACAGCCTTCTGAAGAGATATCTCTTATTCCAAGAACAAGGGAGAAGTGAGCAGAAGAAGCCCTCCAGGCAAAGGGAACCACACTTGTGTAAGTCAATAGTCCAGAGAAAACAGAAAGATGCCCATTGTAGCTGGAACGCTCAGGAGTTCCCTCTCCCAAGGGACTTCTGACTCCTGGCTCAGTTTAACGGAAGGTTGAGGGCTCAGGGTTAGGGTGGGAGTCTGGGTTCCATTGCTGTTCTCAGTTCAGCACTTAGGACTTATACCTTAGGGCTAAAATGTGAAAATTTAGGTAACTCTCCAAGAGCTAAAGATTCCAATTTAGGAGATTCAAGCTTCAGAACTCAAGTACTGGGTCTTCCACTCAGGGAGTTTTGTGCTGAGGCTTTTGGAGCTTATATAATTCAAGGTCCCAAGTTCAGCAAAATTAAGAACAAATTTAGGGTTGCTGAGAACTGAGTCCTTAGGGATCTGGACTTGAGGCAACTCTGGGGAGCCATGGGAAATAGTGGGAGGAACATAGCTTTGAAGAAAGACAGGCTTTACTGGGAACCCTGACTGCCACTGATAGCTGTGTCATCCCTCCGAGCCTCAGGTTTCTTAGCTATAGAATGGACGGGTAGGCAGGGAGGGGACTGTAGTTACTTTGCAGGGTTACTGTGAATGAAATCGGTGATTTGCGAAATCAGCTTAAAGTAATTCGATTCCTCGTCAATTATGGATTTCAAATCCTTCTTAATCACAATTGTTCAATGCTTTCGGATTTGAAGATGTTCTGTTTAATAAACAAAATGAGAGTTAAGTAGCCATTAAATAGCTTCTCTTTCCTCAGAGCTATCTCTTGCTTTTGTACCATGTGCCCAAAACAACAGATTGACCCTTTCTTGTGTTTTTTTTCTTGCTCTGTCCATCAGTATGGCTAAAAAGGCACTTCCATTGCCTTAGTGTCTTTGTTACAATTTCCAGAACGCCAGGCCGGGTCAGGGTTGAGCACTGACCTATGATCCAGGAGGTCTTGGTTCAATTCCCAGTCAGGGCACATGCCCAGGTTGCGGGCTTGACCACCGGTGGGGGCCGTGCAGGAGGCAGCCGATCAATGACTCTCTCATCACTGATCTTTCTATGTCTCTCCCTCTCTCTTCCTCTCTCTGAAATCAATAAAGATATATTTTTTTAAATTTCCAGCATATTCTGTGTTTTGGCCTTGCTCATTAATCACAAACCAGATTTTAGATCATGGGTCTGTGGGAACAAGAGAATTTTATATTTCAATATGAAAATGGTCATAAGACTAAATCAACTAATTTTTACAACTAACTTGATACAACTAAAATATTTCAGTAATTCTCAAAACCCTCTTTTAAATGGGCTGGCACCTTTGAAACAAAGGGCAAAGGGTTCGAAAACATCATCAGTAGTAAATGTTGCCCAATGACTTTCAAAAGTCATCTATATTCTATAAATTTGTCCTTTATATCATTCCTAGCATAATAATGTCAGACATTTTTAAGCTAAACAACCTTTTTCTCATCTAGTACCCAACTTCATAAATTTCCATCAAACATCCCAGATTCACAGTGGTTAAAAGCACAAATGCTGGAGTAACAAGACATGGGGTCAAGTTCTGGCCAGTTGTTGACCCTCTGGCTTCCTCCAAATAAGGATTATAATGTTTCTCTTTCACAGGATTGGTGGGAGGGTTACAATAGTATGTGTATTTTATTTGGAAAATATTACTTATAGACCTCACATAATACTACGTGCTTAATCCAGTTAATCTTTTAAACAACCTTATGTAGTATGTACTTTTATTACTCTTATTGGGGTAAAGATAATGTAAAGCACTTACTACTTGATAATAGCAAGTATTCAATAAAGTCATAATAATACTGTTATTATTTTACAGTATTTTAATTTTCTTGCTATAAATTCAAAATATTAATCCACCCTCAGTAAAAATAAAACATGGCAATTTCATAGTTTGATTTTGAACACACTGATTTGTGTTAAGTAAACTGTAAGTTCACTATATATACGTCCATAGTTGTCTAGTTTTATAAATAAAATTATTGGATAAACTCTCAGGAACCTTCATTAACTTAATTTGACTAGGGCTGGGAGAATGGGAACTGACATTTACCGAAATGTCACTTTATTATTGTTTTAATTTTCACTATAGTTGGTAAAGTTGGCTTTGTTACTTCTACTTCAAGTATGAAAAAATATTTGGGGACTGACTTGAAACAGGGATGGTACACATAAGGAAAAGTGTTGTACTTTTTCCTAATACATCTGAAAAAAAAACTAATATTGAATACTCTAAAAAACAAACTCTCTACCATGCCTAGGACTAATTATGATATACATAGAAAATTCTTTCTTAAGTTCATACTTGTAAAAAGTGGTAAAACAAGATTGTAAACTTAGATTTGCAGATGTCGTATTTCATTTTTAAATCTTGTTTTTATTATTGTGAAACACACATGCTGAAGAGAGCTACAATTTTAAGCTTAGTAATAAAATTAACACCATCTGCCTCCCTCTACCCCCCAAACCCCACTCTCACCCCGCAACCTGTCTAAGGCCATTTTCGACCAGCCGATCGCTGAAGACCTCTGCGTGCCCATTTCAAATTACCATCTCCCCCTGCAAGGCAGCAGGTGGCCACTACACCACTATCTGGTTTTTGTATTAAATGTTCTCTTAACTTTATTTTTATAGCTTCTCCATCTTTGCATGCCCTGAACAAGAGAGATTAGTTTGGAAAAAGTAAATAATAAGAGCAAACCTGGCACAATCAGGAAAGGAAATATTACCACTGTTACACTGCTGTAGGGAAGCTCTGCTAACAAGACAAGCAGAGTAGGGTTCCGGGCTCCAGCTGCCCCGAGAGTTTTCAAGGGCGCCTGTGGGCCAGGCAGAGGCTGACCTCGGGTGAGGGGCGCCCTCATCTGTCAGACCTGCAAAGTTCGGCTCTCTAGTGGGCTGTTGGCTGGTTTGCTGGTGGGAGATGGGGTTGCCCCTCCAATTTTTTGGTTATCTGCTACTGTCTTCCAGGACAAAGACTCTTCCCCTTTGCTTTTCTCTCTCACTACCTAACACTTTCCACGTGATTTTCACCTTTCCCCCTAGAAGGTACACGTTTTGAAGAATGCTCTTTCAAACTGTGCATACTTTTAAGTCGTTTCCCTGTAGTTCAAGCTCTGTTCTACCAGAATGCCTTCTTAAACTATTCTTCAGCCTTAGGGTAGGTGTAGTTTTCCCAGCAGTAGTTTCAGATCCACTTGAGGCTCTTCACTAGCTTTCTTCCCTCTTCCCTCTAGTTTTCCTTGGTACGTCTTTTGCTCCAAAGTAGGCCAGACTAGAAGAGGAGGGGCAGTAGGGTCAGAGATCCTGCATTAGGATTGTTAAGGAGAAAACCACAGGCCCAAAATAATTTCTTTTTGTTCACTTCCAGCGACATATTCATTTCCCCCTGAAATGTGCACTTCCCTTGAGAGTGCCAAGTGGGGTTTTTGGATTTTACAAGGCTCTGTTGAATTACTATCTCTAAGTCTTGGTCAAGCATGTTTTCACCAATTACTCTCAAGTCTGAAAAACAACACTTAAAACTGCTAAATTCAATTAAATAGAAGCCTCTAGGACACTCAAAAAAGTTAAGAAGCAAAGTCTTTTGGCTTTTTATTATTCTGTGTTCATAATAATTGGACCAAGAAAGAAAGTGTTCTTATAAAACATTGAGAGAAAACATGGATTTCACAATTTACATATTTTTCATGACAGAGTCCCAGTGCTACATACTAGGTTAAGTGGAGGGCTGGAGAATCACAGAGCTGGAAGGACAATGGTGCCCCTTAAAGCTCATGTGTTATCCAGGGGCTATATCCTTCAGGCCACTGTAGCCATTCTTAGGACTCTGGGAAGCCACTGGAGTGGTGTCATGATATGTGTTTTATAGAGATGACTTTGCAATATAAGGAATGGATTGGAGGGTGGCAAGGAGACCAGTTGGGACACTGTTGTAATACTCCAGGTGAGAGACAGTGATGTCATTAGGATGGAGAGGAGTAGGTGGACTTGAGAAATACTTGAAAGGTAGAACTGATAGGATTTGCAGACTGATTGGCTTAACTGTGGATGGAGGGATGAAGGATTTTAGGGATAAGATGCTTATCCCTAACATCCAGGGCAAAAGTGGTGCAATATACTTGGAGAAGTAGGACTTGCAGTCACTCCTTTTAGGAAATCTTTTTAGATTATTACATACTTTAAGATAAAAATCATACTGATAATTCGAATTCAAATCCAAATTTAGGACCACAGAGTTTCTCACTTAACCTCTCATATTACATCCATCTCTTTCATCTATACCAACAATGTCTCAAGGAAACAAGGAATGACAGAATATCCCAAATATATTCATTTACTTTACCCCGAATTACACACAAAATGGTTTCAGAAAAACAATACTAATACTACTGTCACTTATAGAGTAATTACTGGGGATGAGTTCATTGTTTTTGCACATGTGCTTTGCATCCTGCTTCTATTTTCTGGTAGTTGGACTATATTCTTTCTGAGCAAATAGCCATTAGGTACCATAATGTACGCTCTCTCCAACATCATTTAGCCTGAGTTCTTTAAGTAACTATATATTTAATGCCACCACATGACCTTATGTTGATGTTTCTCTGTCATTCTGGTAGTTAAAAAGACATTCAGGGAGGAATCTTTAGAACTATTTCCCTGAGTTCTTATATATTGTTCACAGTTTGTCTATAGTATTTATATTTGAAGGTTAGTTTGTTAAATATAAAATCCCTGGATAACATTTCTTTCCTTGAGTATCTTAAATATATTACTCCATTTTCTGCTAGCATAAAATATTGCTATAAAAAAAAAAGTCTGATGGAAATCTAATTTTCTTTCCCTTATTAATCACTTGCTGGTTTTGCCCAGATGCTTAATTAGTTTTTATTTAAAGTGCAGTAATTTTACTAGAATATACCCTGATGTTGGTCATTCTGGATTGGTATTCTTAGATACTCAGGGTGCTCTCAATATAGAATTTCAAATATTCATATTTTTAGAATTTTTTTTAAGTTACTGTTGTTAGTGGGGGATTTTTCTGTTCCTTTGCTTTGTTTTTAATTTTTTCCAGTAACTTTAATCACCTTTTTGTTGACACATTTGTCCTTGTAGCTCCCCAGTGCCATTAAACTTCCACATAGAAGGGACCCCCATTTATCTGTTTTGTCTGGGACTATTTGTTTGTTCCAACTATGAAAAGGGCAATAAACAAGAGGAGAAAGTGAAGACAAATTGAGTTCACAGGAAATAGAAAAGTGATGGATTTCGGATCACATTTTAGAACTCAATATTCAGGCTCAGGTGATAAAAAGAGAAAGGTAGCAACTACAAAGATTTCAAGGGAATACCAGGGTTCCTCAATAACAACTTATTGAATAAATACATGCATAAGTTAATGAAAGAGTGAATGAAAGAAGTGGCCAGAGAAACCTAAGTTTGAATCCTAGCTCTTCCACTGAGTACCTGAAAATTGGCAAGCTACTTAGCCTTTCTGAGCTTTGCTTTTTCACTTACAAGATGAAAATAATAATACTTACTTTGCAAAACTGATTTGAAGATTAGACATGATATATATAAAGCATCTAGCTCATCATTTGGGAAATAGGGGATTTTCAAAAAGTCCAGTGCAGCTGCAGGAAAAATGTTTGATAAAATTCAACTTCTATTTATGATTTATAAAAAGAAATCTCTTAGCAAACCAGGAATAGAAGGGAACTTAGTCGGACAAAACATAGCTATAAAAAACTAGGAAATGCAAAGGGCCAATTGTAGCTGAGAAACTCTTGAAGAAAAAAAGAACAAGTGAGAAAGCCTTGCCCTATCAAATGACACTTATTGTAGGCATTGGACATAAAGAAAGCATAACAGTGGCTTAGTGGTAGGTAAATGGAACCAAATTTAAAAATGAAGGAGCATAAATAAACCTATGGGCACTTTTTTATATAGGCAGGGATGACATTACAGATATTTGGAGAAGAAATAAAATTTTCAATAAATGATGTTGAGAAAATTGGCTTTCTTTATTGAAAAAAATATTTTACCCCTATCTAACATAAAAAACAATCCCAAGCAGAAAATGATCTAAATGAGAAAAAAACAAAACTACAAGGCTATCGGAAAACAATATAGAAAAAAATCTTCATACCCTCAGAATAAGGAAGGATTTCTTAACAAAATTTTAAAAAGTGCCAATCATAAAGAAAATGTTTATTAAATCAGATATGTTAAATTTAAGAACAATTAATTAAAAATAAGTAAAAAGCAAACCTCAGAATAGAACATAATTGCAACAACTGCAATCAAAATACACCAGTGTCCAAAATAGTAAAAGAACTATAAATCAATATGAAAAAAGTAGGCAGCCTAATCAAAGAAAAAGGTAAAAATATTGACCAGGCACTTTAAAAAAAGGACTACCAAGTAGGCAATAAATATGTGAAAAATGTGTTTGAACTCTTTAGCAATTAAGGGAAATACAATTACACTGCAATACTATTATGCTTGTACAGATTCACACATATTAAGACATCTAAATTGTCTGTTATTGGCTGAACTGTATCCCTCCATTCCAAACTGCAATGTTGAGGTTCTAAACCCCAGTACCTCAAAATGTGACCTTATTTGGAGACAGGGTTTTTACAAAGGTAATCAAGTCAAAATGATGTCATTAAGGTGGGTTCTAATCCAATATGATGGTGTCCTTATTAAAAGGGAGAATTTGGACCCAAAAACACAGACAAAGGGAAGACAATGTGAAGACACAGAGAGCAGACAGCCATCAACAAGCCAAGGAGAGGAGCCTGGAACGGAACCTTCCTTCACAACTCTGCAAAGGAACTAGGCCTTCTGATGATCTAGCTCAGATTTCTAGCCTCTAGAATTGGGAGACAATATATTTCTGTTGTTTCCACAACCCAGTCTGTGGTACTTGAGTACAGCAGCCCTAGCTAACTAACACAGCATCTAAGCCAAGAGCTGCTGCGGACGTAGAAGAGTTAGGAGAGGGATTCTCACGTACTGTTGAGTGGAACATAAACTACTACAACCCCTGTGAAAACCAGTTTGCCCTTATCTGTCTGGTAGGGTTGAAGATACGTCTATCCCAGGTCCTAACAATTCCACTCCTAGGTACGTACCCTAGAGCAGGGCTGTTAAATAAACTTTCTGGAGTGATGGAAATGTTCTATAATTAGTGCTGCCCAACACTATTGCTACAAGTCACATGTGGCTTTTGAACCCTTGAAGTGTGGCTAACACAACTGAGGACCTGAATTTTTACTTTAATTTAATCTTAACTCATTTAAATAAATAGTCACTGTCTAGTTCTTGCAATGGTTGACAGTGCAGCCTTACAGCAACTCAAATAAGCACACACTAAGATATATATATATGTGTATATATATAAATGTTTATAGTAGCACTGACTATAATAGTCCAAACCTAGAAAGAACACAAATATCTAGTAATAATGTAATGGTAAAAGAAATTATGGACTATTTATACAATAAGATGCTGTACAGTAATGAAAATGAATGATCTAGAGCTACATACTAAATCGAGGAATCTCAAAATTATATGATTAAATAAAGCAATAAATTAATACAAATGGCATAAAGTTCACACAGTATATTGTTTAAAGATAAATACATGAAGAAAAACAAAAAATTATAATTACGAAAGTCAGGTTGGGAAGAAGCCTGTGGGAGTCTGCTGGGTTGTGCAAATGTATTTCTTGACCTTAGCATTGAGCATGTAGAGTTCATTTTACAATTATTAGTTAAGTTGTACATGTGTGTTTTATTTATTTTTCTATATATGTGATATGTCTCTCAATAAAGAATGAGAACAAAGATTATAGCTATTATCATTACTCTTAGACATTGTTTTTAACAAATGTTGCTTTTCTTTCACAAATATATTTAATCTATGTACATGAAACCATAGTCAGAGATTTCTAGTAGAAATCCAGATGCTTAAGTTCTTTAATATATCTAAATTCTTCAATTTAAAGGCACAATACAAGACCATAAACAACATACTTTCCTAATTCACCTCTTCTTATCTAACCCCTGGATTAACCAATGTTGCATATTTGGAAAACAAACCACCTGATGCTCTTACCACAATGCATGCTCGTGGCTAATGTACATGACACTACTGCTCCAACAACTCGAACAAAAATCAGTTGTGTATTTTAATTAAAAGAGTAGGAATGCATGGGGTTTGTCAATTCTGTGAAAAGCAATTTGCATTCTTTGGGAATATTTGATAAAGATGAGTCTATTAAGAAAAAATGCTCTGTAATTAGGCTGAGCAAAGCAACTATAAAGATGAAATCTTAAAAATACTATACTCCGATTGCGTTGGAGTTTTTACCTTCTCATTTTACATTAAAGAAGTGACACTGTAAATCAAATGCATGCAGCTTACTATGGTTGATAGGAGAAAGACATGAAGCACCAGTCAGTGCCCTGAGTCTTGAATATGCTCAAGGAAAAACCTTGGCACTACATTAAAATATTGGTGACTGTACAATCCTAATGTAAGTTTTACCTTAAAGTAGTAAGCTATGGATAAAGCATTTTTCATAGCTCTCTGCTTCAAGTCACTCTTCCAATTAAACTATTAACTACTCATTGAAATAAGGTCAGATAAGAGGGCATTTGTATCGTATTTTCAACAGGTTAGTGTATGAAAAAAGGGGCAAGAGGAGGGCATTGGAAGTTTGGTTTTAAAAATAACTCCCCCCAGATACCAAAAGTTTTCAAAATTTTTGTACGGACCTGTTGTCTCGATCTTCTCAACCCTATACTCTCCTCAGCTTATTCTAATCAGGATTTTACATCCAGTATTCTCAATATCCTCAAACTATCTTTATACCTAGGATTTAGGTGGGCCCTAAGATTCCCAGGTGCTTACAAACGTTGATATAGTAAAATTTTCTTTGTTATATTGGAAAAAACAAAGCACTCAAGTGTGCATAGGATGAATGGCATAGAACAAAAAAACCTCCGCTGCCAAAAACATTTTTTAGGATTCCAGTACATATTTAGAAATTCCCAAAGTCTCCTTGGTTCAAACTACAAACTTATGATCCCTGTGGGTTGTGCCAAGCATACCCCAAGGGAACCATCAATTTCTGTTACAGTTTAGACTTCTATCTCTTTCCACCTGTAATTCAGAAAGCAGTGAGCTTGTACTGAAACTTTGCACAAAAAACAGACTATCCTAACAGGCTTCCAGGTGGTAATGTTCCTGTGAGTGTTTCAGACTTGGGTCCTAACAAACTGCCCAGAGGCCAGAAATACACTAACAAAGGGGCATGAAGAATGAAACAGGTATACACACGGTTATATTTCCTTTGGTCTCAGTGGGCATTAAATGGTCCTAGCCTGCTGCCTTTCTTCTCCTACTCATTAATTTCCAATATTCAGGATTATAAGCAAACTAAGGGGCACTGAAATGAGACTCCTAGCCAATTCTGACACCAATATGTAGCTACTATGTCAATAAATAGGCTACACTCAAATATATTCACACATACTTCTCACATATAAACCGTCATTCGGAGATGCTGATTATGACTTTAAGATTGCTTAAAGCTGTTCAGAGTGTGAAAGTCTTGCCACATACACTGGAGCTATTATTAGTCCCAATAATGGGACTAGAATAGGATTTCTATAAATCCAACCATAGTTCCAAGTAAATTTCAACAAAGTAGCCTTTCTGTAATACAGTTCTCTCCTTTCTAGTACTATATTCCAGGCATTTAAAATGTACTTCCTCATTTAATCTTCCCAACAGTCTAAAAAATAGGTATTATACTTATATCACAGGTGAGAGCAGTGAAATTTAAATCAGTTAAGTAGCTTGTCCCAAGACGGGACAAGTCATTTAATCAAGGATAGACTTCAGTTCTGTGTAACAGCAAAGCCAGGACTCTTTCTATTGCAAAAAATGCTGCATCTGTAAACAATTATGCTTACTTAGATAAAGACTGAGGTGAAATAACTATTCAAACTTTTTAGAAATTATTTCCATACAATGAATATAATGCAGCTACTAGAAAGAATGGAATAAATTTATAGTTGCTAAAATGCAAGATTCTACAACATATACAATTGAGTAAAAAAATTATGGTGCAGAAAAGTATGAAGAAATAATTTGATTATGCTTTATAACAAAAAAGCAGTCAATATTTATCAATAATACATTATTGTGCTAGTAATTATAAACTCTGATAAGATAGAAGAGACTGTAATGAAAAGAAAGTTTTAAGTGTTTATAATAAAAGAATTTCAATAAAGAGCAAGCGGCAGAGAGAAAACCTCGATATTAATAAGATAGCAAAGGATTAGTTCATATATTTTGCAAAGAGCTTTTATAAAAGCTAATAAATAGTCAAAGTTCATGGAAATATAATTCACACAATATAAAATATAATTAGCAAAGTAACACTTGGAAAAATACTCAATCAACTAATAAAGAAATGCAAATTAAAACTAATAGGAGATGTCATTTTTCATATACTTAATTAGCAAGATAAAGAATATCACCCGAATTATACAAGACTGAAGCGTAATTTATATCTGCTCTTTTTACTGATGACACAGAAATTGGAACAGCCTTCTTGGGAAGTAATTTAATAATATGATCTGAGAACTATGAAAATATATTAAGCTTTTGTGCTTCAGAAATTCTCCTATTTGGAATTTAGTCAAAAAAAATCTAAAGGAAAGAAAAATATATGTAAGATGTTTTTGGAAACATAGTGTATAAGAACACAAGCCTAGAATCAGAAATTTTTATTCATCTAATAATTCCTTTGTAAAAAGTTCTTAAATAGAATTTTATGTGGATTTTAACATGATTACTATGAAGAATACATACAACATGTAAAAAACAGTTGTAATATTTTATAACATTTTAAAAGTACAGAGATATACGCTATGATATAAAATCAAGCATAGGATGGGTCCTATATACAATTAAATGTGTTAGAGTTCAAGTGTATTGATACTTTTTAAATATTAATTGAATTTCTGTTAATGCTCTTATGAAAATATTTGTGTAACTAATAACAATAATTTTTATAACCCTAAAACACATTGCAGTACTTTTAAGCAACAAAAAGGAAAAAGAAAATTTAATTTCCATTGAAAATTTTATAATATTTGTTATAGGCATTAATAAATAGAGACAGAGTAGTTGAATAACTACATTATTGTTTATATACAAATGTTTCTTAGAGGCTTTGTAAGGTATATATCATAAAGCACCAACGGATTAAGTATAAATATATGTGATACATGCAGACCAGGTGACCTAACTGCTGGACATTTGAAAAAATGTGTTTGCATTAAATGTAATACTTTTTGTTGTTGTTAATGCTCACCCTAGGATACTTTTTCCATTGATTTTTAGATCGAGTGGAAGGGAGGGAGGGGAGAGACACACACACACATACATTGATCAGTTGCCTCCCACATGTGCCCCAACCAGGCCAGGGATCCAGGCCTGGGATTGAACCTGGAACCCAGGTATGTGCCCCTGACCACAAATCGAACCCAAGACCCTTCAGACTGCGGGCCGATGCTCCAACCACTGAGCCACACCAGGACATCAAATGTAGTACTTTTTAATATTGCACACAGATGTATTTCATTTTTATTTAGAAAATAATATACATGCTTAATTATATTCATTAGGTTCACTTAATATTGTTGTGGGATGAGAGATGATTCCTATATTTTATTCAATTGTAATATTTAAAAGAAACTGAACTATATAATTTTAAAATAGGACATTTTATTTGGGTGCTGCATTAACCAAACTTAAAACAATCATTCCCATTAAGGGCAGTTATATGACTACACATACATAAGTATTTCGGACAAAGTCAGTATCTATAGTCTAGTTTGTGTGAAGAAAATGCTTCTGGACTCTAGTAATCAGAAATTAGTTTCTCAAAGGGGGGACATCTCCAATACCTTCAACAATAAAGATAAATTTTAAAATAAGAAAAGAAATTAGTATCTTCATATAGGAACATATATTCATGTCAATATTCTTCTCTAAAAAAAATAGTTCAATTTTAAACTTACTGGAAATGAACATTTAGCATTTAATCAGTAAATACATTCAGCGAAACTACTAAATGAATTAAAGGGACTAAATGAATATCATGAATTGGCACTCATTAAGCATGACATACTTTTAAACATTAAAGAGTAAACTGTATTTATGGCCAATTTAGAGTGGCAACCTTAATAAAATAATATTTTTATAAACAGTTTATCAAAAAGTAAGCCAAAAATATGTTATATTTGACCATTTACACTATTTTTTTGGCATAACTTCTCTTCCTTTAAAAAAATAAGTAATGTTATTCATATTACTCTCCCAAGAAATAACATTTAGAAAAACCTAATTTACCATTTTCAAACTTAAGTTAAATTCCTTTTCACTACTTCCTCATACAGTCATAGTCTGCAATTTTCCTATATTTGTAAATAATTTTCTTTTTAATCCCCATCTAAGGACATTTTCTCCATGATTTCTAGATAGAGTAGAAGGGAGGTAGAGGGGGGAGAGAGAGAGAGAAACATCAAGGTGAGAGAGACACATCGATTGGCTCCCTCCCACACATACCTTGACCTACGGGGGAACCTGCAACCAAGGTATGTGCCCTTGACCAGGAATTGAACCCGAGACCCTTCAGCTGAAGCTCCAACCACTGAGCCAAACCGGCCAGGGTTGTAGTTGTAAATAATTTTTAAACCAACTTTTCCCTCAATATATTGTCTCTACCAATTACTGACTCAGAAAGACTTCTACAATCTAGTTGTTCACAGATGGGTCTAAAGTTTCTTGTGTGCAAGGCAATGATGATCCTTTTGTTCCAAACCATAATTTCAAAGATGTCAGTATAGAAACCAGCCCTGGAAGACAGAGAGTGTCTCCTTCCAGAGCACAGGGGCAGTCATGGTTATTGTCCATCACAAAAAATTTAGGTTCCCTGAACTCCGAGATCCTCCCCTAAAACACAATTCACTGTGAGTGCAGTGCCATCTTGTGCTCTCTTGTCTCTTTGTGCAAACGGTGACTTGGGGAACTGATCCAAAAATGAGAATACACTAGCTACTGTTACTGCTAAGGTAATAAACCGTCCTTTATCTCTGACCCAGGAAGTTTGTGTCTTCCATCAGCATCCATGAAACTGACAGGCTACCTTGTAATTGTGCAAGTGAAGTAAAAATCTCTGACCCTTCACAGTTCTGGATATCAATAAGATCTTATAATTTATTTACAATTTATAAATTATTTCTAGGACCTAGAGGTCATGATTTTCTTTTACTAAGTGGAGCCAGGGCCGCTCAGTGCACATTTTCCATTGTGCATGAGGTCCCCCTTAGCTGTAAGAGACAAGAGAAACAGATAGTGAAGAGAAATCTACATAACCCACATTTGAAACACACAATGACCTATATTTGAAAAAAAATAATAACAAAGCCACATGAGGCAGAATTTTCTAATTATCCAAAATTACTTGGCTTGAAATATTTTTATCACTGTCTGTCTGGCTCTATGATTTATACATCAAGAACCAAAATGGTCCAGGAAGCATTTGGACCAAATAATAAAACTTTAGTCAATCCATTCTGGCACAAAACAGCAGCTAAGGAGTTGAGCCAGAAATATCATTTTTGCTTTTGAGACATCTTGTCTTCTTTACATTTAGGTTTGTTTGTTTTTTGTCCCAAGCAAAAAAGGGAGTGGTGGTCGATAATCTAACAACAAATTCTAAAAAAAAAAATCAGTCTTAGCTATCAGATTACCTAATTTTAAAAAATCTGCCTAAGGAAGATTATAAATGTCTCAAACTCCACACATGTTCTCTACAATTCCTGCATTATTATTTTTCTATTCCTACTGAGTATCTTACCCCAGTGAATGAGGATCAGACCTAACTCTGGGTTCTGGGCAGCGCCTAGAAAAACATATGTGTAAGTGCTATAGTGTGAACATAAATGATAGTTATAAATATTGTTGGACTAGATCCAGTGTGGTTTTCTGTTTTGAGTGGCAAACCTGAAATGAAAATATCAGGACTGGGAAATTACTCTTTCCTCCCCAAATGGAAAACAAACTAAGTTGTGTTCAGTTAATATGAAAAGAGAAGTCTGGGTTTGCAGAAATTCAGGAAGTAGGGTATATTAATGGGAAGTAAGATAAGGGCTTTAGGGTTAAGCATAATCCAAAAGAGGCAGCCAGTCCCTTCTTCCCGTGCCTAACTCAGCAGCTGGTGCTCAAGACCAAGAACGAGAGCTAGTCTTGACCAATGCATTTGTGCTCGCCCCTGAAGGCCTAGTGCAGAAACGAAGCCCCCCCCAAGCTGTGCTCTTCCTTATAACCTATCTCAAATCTGCCACCCCTGAAACCAGCCTTTTATTTTTGCTTTTGTTTCTCCCTGACTAGGCTTTGTAATCCTCTCCCCAAATCTTTATTATAGTTGGTATCCTATTTCAAACTGGATAAAAAATAATAATTTAGATAGCACCATAGGATGAATCTCAGTATCTCACTACCAGTTAATTCTTACTGTCTTGCCACCCATCAGATCAGACCTTTTGCATGCCAATGGTAGCCTAAGCCAAGTAATATTAGTCTCATGTCTTTGGACATGATCATCTAGATAGCTGATCGATACTTTAGAATCCCCCAGATCATGTTCCTAATAGTTTCCAGCTTTCTTCCTTTCTCAACCAGCTCGACTGCTGAGATCTCAGCTTACAGTGTATCAGGTCCACTAAGGGTTATAAAATAGTCCACCACATATATAGGATAAACGTCCTTTATTTTACCCATATCTCCTTTGGCTCCCGTAGTAAGTTCTAGAAGAGTAAATGCACCCACACATCATTCTCTCCGTAAAAATTTACTTAACATTTATCATGTTCCAGATGCCAAGCCCATAGCAACCGGATATAAACAAAGGAAAACAAAGCACTTCCAAAAAGAAGCATTTTGAAAATCCCTGCCCTATGCTAGATGCTGTTGTAAATATTCATAGTTTGGCAGGAGAAACATTCCTTTGAACACTGCACATTTGGTTTAAATGCTATACTAGAGGAATGTACAATGCACATAAAAATATAGAAACAGACACACTGAACTGGATCTGAGTTGGATCTGAATCCACAAGGAGATGATTTTAAAGTACACTGAAAGATGGAATACTATGCAGCTATAAAAAGGGATTTCTTACCCTTTAAGACAGCATGAAGGGACCTGGAGAGTATTATGCTAAGTGAAAATAAGCCAGTCAGAGAAAGACAAGTATCACGTGATCTCATTTATATGTGGAATCTAATGAACAAAATAAACTGACAAACAAAATAGACCCGGAGACATAGAAGCATGGAACAGACTGAGGGATCTCAGAGGGAAGGTGGGGGGAGGTGGGAAGGAAAAGATTAACCAAAGAGCTTATATGCATATATGCATAACTTGTGGACACAGACAATAGTGCCGTGAAGGCCTGGGGAGGGGGGCAGGAACTGGGTGGAGGGAGTCAATGGGGGGAGTAAAAGGGGGACACCTGCAATACTTTCAACAATAAAGATTATTAATATATTCAGAATTTTTTTTTTTAAAGTACATTGATAGGAGGCAAAGGGTTCTGTAAGTGAAGAGGAAGGAATAATCTGCATTCCAGGCAGATTCCAGGCAGACAGACCAGTACGTGCAGTGAAGAGAATGTATGAGACTAGACTGTGTCACTTCAATAGCAAGAACTGGAAGTGGCAGCTGTTCCCACTTACTTCTGCTTTTTTTTTTTATTAGGGGGCCAGTTTCAGAGATGCCATACAGAAAAGTTTTTACTTGCATATATTCCTATTTTAAAACATTTGTTTTCATTTATGGTATGTTTGTTGCATTAACTAGATGCTTCATCTTATTCAAAAGTCGAGCAAGAAAACAATAAAAAAATTAACCTATTGAGAGACTGAGCAATAGCCCGAATGTGCTGTATACCCTTCATGTTCCCCATGCTTGCATGACCCTAGGGGTAAAATATATATGGACTGGGAGCACGGCGGACTTCCTGGCTCCAAGGAGAGACTGGCCCCTACAGTGCCCCTCAGAGTCCAGGCCAGGGAACGAGGAGAGGCAACGTAGCCATCTCGCTGCCTCCCTTTTTCTGCTTCATCCAAACAATGAGGAAAAATATTAAAACCAAAATCGAAATACAACCAGCAACAAAATTCTTTATTAGCTAAAAATTAAAGAGTTGTTCTACTCTCCAAGCTCAGACAGACAGCAGCTGGTCCAGCTGTCAGAGCTGGGTGCCCCCTCAATACATCCCAGCCCTACTTCTTCACCCCAGGTGTGGGCACCAGCCCCCCAGCTCCCTCCCCTCGCTGCCCCCCCTAAGGTGGCCATGTTCTCTGTACTTCAGAGTCTTAGGCCACAAAGATTCTATTCTACAAGTTCAGGCTGCTCCAGGCTTTATCAGTGTTTACTCCCTGTCGTTTCCCACTGTTTATGATTTTTATTGCTGGGACAGTGTGGCCTGATAGTCACCGAGACCTCGCTCTATGCCAACCCCTGTGCCAGGCCACGGAGATTCTACTGAGCTCTCTATTGCTTTACGGTTATAGATCTTATTTCAAAGGACAAGGCACTAGGATTCTCCCCGAATTCTAAACCACTACATATGTATAAGAAATCATGATATCACATGAATAAGCTTAGGACCTTATTCTCTGTGACTCGTTCCCGATGTGAAGTGTGTGTCGGCTGGGTGATGCAACTGACCCATTTTTGGGAAATCAGCTTTCTTCACCTATTATTCAAAGGCAAGATGCTTTAGGCCTGGTGTCAACTGGTCATGGAACATATGGGGGCTCCATCTCATTTCTTCCATTCCAAATACCTCTCTTTTCAACATTGCCACCTGACATCCTACTCTTTCACCATCCCGAAATGAACCTTCCGTTTAGTCCATTGTTTCACAAAATCTTCCTCTTGGCTCCCCGACCTTTTCCTGTCTAGGAAGGACCCATATGCCATATGCTCAGTGTATTTGCTCATAATCTGAGAGTGAGGAGTGGTTGAGTTGATATTTTCTGCCCATAATCACTGATGTGAATCATTGTTTTTCCCCATCCTGTTATGAGTACCCCTAAGAATGTGGTGAGGTCTAATGGCATAAAAAGTTATGAACAAACATATTACATGTTTTTGGGAAAAGGGGTGGTGGGAAACTATTTTCTTTTTAGATGAACATGGAAAATCATGGAGTAGGATGCAAACTTTTAATGCAAAAACGGATGTCAAGGAATATTTATGTTTACAGTGGGCTGTATCAGATTTCTATGAGAACCAGCCATATTTTTTTTTCTGTGGTCAGCATATGAAATGCTGAAAAATTTTATATAAATAGAATTTTATTTATAAAACTTTGAGGATCACTATCCCAGCTTCCTATTCCTTAGAAAGTGATCTCTTTAGATCTTTAACAGAGTAAATACTTTAAGCCTTAATAATCATGACATATCATGGATATACCTCTAAATAAAGGTGAATTGTTTTGTAAGAGAATTAACAACATTTTTTGATAATTTGAAATGATTTTTATTGCAGTGATTTTTTTCAAGATTTATTTCTTTATAAACATGCCAATACCTACTATCAATTCCATGTCTTTACAGTTCTTTTGTAAAAATCTAACATCTGCCAGCCTGTTGAGAAATAAAATTAGTACCTGTATGACAAAGATGATAACATTCTCTCTCTCTCTTTTGGATTAATAGAGTGGTAGGTTTCATTATAATGATGTATTAGTGAGCAAAACTTGTTCAACCTGTAATTAGGAAAGAAGTTCTTTCCTTTTAAGGAAACTGTCCTTTGTATGCTTTCTAAATCTTTAAAAATGGTTAGCATGAGACTTAGATCCGGCCTGTAGTCCTTTTAGACCATTTGATGTTTTAAAGATCAGAACATTTCACATATAAAATATTTCTTCTGTCTTTTCATTTAAAAAAATCAGAGGATTTAGGAACACAGCTGAATAATGCCTCCCTCCTGGTAATAACTGACCAGGGCTAAGTGGAGACTGCCTTTTTTTTTGTAGGGCATCCTCTCAAGGTCACTGCATCCCCAACTTACCCTGCCTTTACATCACACATGTTTTATTTATTTTTATTACTAGCCTAGGCATTTGAGTTGGCAAGATTGATTCATTCAGACATCCTTCCACACAGCTGGCATTTTCAGATGTTGTGTATGACACACTGTTCTGCAACTCACAAGAATATTACTAAGCCCTAGTCCCTGCCCTGGAACACCAGAAAGCTTCATACAACAGATACAGAAATAAATCACTTAACTACAGTGTTGTTAAGAGCAATGAAAGAAATCTGCTCATAACATGGGGAGAGCTCTAAGGCAGAGCTACTCCAGCTGGAGTGGTGGGGAGGGTGCAGGGAAGGATGCCCTGAATAAGTGTGTCTGATTTAAAAGAAAGAGAAAGAGAAGAGAGAAAGAGAGGGAGGGAGGGAGGGAGGGAGGGAGGGAGGGAGGGAGGGAGGGAGGGAGGGAGGGAAGGGGGGAGGGAGAATAATTAAGGCAAAGTGAGTAGACAAGAAAAGCACAGCAATGAAAAGCACCCGTTTGTCTATTGTGAGGACACAAAGATCAGGAGGAAGGTGAGGGGCGGTGACGTTGGAGAAAGAGGGAAGGGAGATTGCAGAAGGCAGTATACTATCGCGCAACAGGGCCTCAGGTTATATTTGATTGTTGTCAATAAATTAATCCACACAAAGGAAGTTTGCAGTTTACTGTGGTGCCTTACAGCAGGAACAGTTTTGTTAACTATATCGGATTTAAAATCTTTCTAGAATGCGTTGTATAAATCTCTTTTGATGACTCAAGGGCACCGTAATGTCAATCCTCATACCACGTTGCCAATAAAATATCAATGCTCTGGGTAGGATTGAAGGTTATGGGGCTTCTCCTCTTACACTAATAATAATCTATTTGAGCATCTCATCTTTTTGATATAAAGCTCTTAGGTAAATTGACAGCAACTGACAGGAAAGTAAAACATCTCAAGTACCATCTGCCACTTCTCATTTGTTGTTTCTGTTACGCTGTAGGTTAAAAGTAAAGGATCGCGCTCATTAGAAATACACAGTAATTCTTTTATTTAGGTTGGGATGAGCACTCATAAATCGTATTCATGAGCTCCACGTCAGCTCAAAAGCCGCCCCCTCCACACACACACACACACTCTCTTGTTTAACCCACATGAAAGCTCTTGAGTACTCTGGAGAACAGTGGCTCTCATCTGATCCCTTGAGTAACAACAGGGAGAGAAGCTCCCTTAGGCTCAACACAGCTGGTACAGGTGCCCCACGCCCCTCTCTCTTCCACTTGGGAAAACATATAGAAAGGCATATCAATATCAGGGGATCCTAGGGATTATATTAAATTCCCTGACATTTAATTCTTAAGAAAAGTAAATTCCTTTGCAAGTTTGGTTCTATAACTCTAGTTATTAATGAATTGCCTGGGGCACACGTCGTCAGTGCTTACGATACACCATGGCATCACAAAAAGATGGTCCCAGTTGCCCGGATGAGTGAAGTGAACCCGTGGTAAAATAAATATTTTGATAGACTAAAAATCCAAACCTGTTTTGACTATGAGTGGTTCCTGATTCTGATACCTACACCTCCTCCCACCCTCCTGAAAATGGAGAGGCCAGGACACAGAAAGGAAGACAAAGAAACGCAAGGGTTTTAAAAATAAACATTGCAACTGAAGAAAGAAGGGAATGCACAGAGGAAGGGAAATGGGGGAAATCACCTAATTTCAATGGGACTTGTAAGGATTTGAATGAGCAGTTATATACTTAGTGCTTATGAATTTGGGGCAGTCCCTAAATTCAAGAAGCTTATGACTTCATCCCGAGTCCCAAAATCCTGCAGGGTAATTCTATTTGCAAGTCACATCTTTAAAATTCCTTCCCTATTCTCTTTCCTTTTTATTCCTTTCATTGTATAGTCTTCGTGGTTCCCAAATATGGCGCATGGCACATCAAAGGAGCTTATATGTTGCTGAAAGCAATTAACGCATCCCTCAAGATGGCCCTAAATGCCCCTCAAAGAAAAGGGATCCTGCAGAAAACATTTTCCTGAGTAGTAGTAGGGATTCTCACACTGCTCAGGGATCACCTTTTCATAGTCACCCTTCAACCTATTCAATGCAAAATTCTGTCTCAAGGAGGTTAACTTAGTAATAATAAAAGCACATTTTATCTAGAACAGTTAATCGGCTGAAAAGAACTTTCAAAAGAGATTTAGAAATCATGTCTTTTCCAATTCTTATTATAACTGTCAAGACAATTTTATTAGTAATTCCCAGGAAGAGAAGTCTTTCCAGTTTTGTGCTGACTCACTACATGTCAGGTCAAAATGCTTTCTGTGCTGCAAAACCAGAGCTGCTGTAATTGAAACACGAAATCTGCCTTGAATAGGCAATCAGTCTTAACATGACTATCCGCATTGGAATTGATGTCTGGCAATATACACTTTCAGATAAATACCATGTAAGATGCTTTAGAAATTATGCAAATCCTCCTGTTTCACACTACCATTTGAGTCTGGTCCATTTTTTTGATACAACTGCATTATGGCCATAGAAGCAATTTCCTCCACGTGATAGAGAGAAATCAACAAAGAAAGCTTCATCATTTTATAATCTTTAAAGAGTCATAAAAGTTTGTGGACCACTTGGTAAAATAATCTACAGATTACCTGGTTTCATTACATTCTTAATCTTCCTTTGGTGACAAAGATTGGCAGTTTTTCAAAACCTATCACTGTTCAGATAGATAGGGGACAAAACAGGATCTTCTGCTGCTTTCTTTCTCCCCATTTCTGTCAACTACTAGTCCTGTAATCTTTGGCAAGTCACTTAACCTCCCATCGCTGTGGTATTTTTTTCTTTCTTATCAGTAAAATACCTCATAGGTCTGTCATAAATATTAAATGAGTTACTACCTATAAAACATTTAGAGGAGGGCCTGATACATAGAAGCCCCTAATAAATCTGGCTATTATTTTTATTACTACTGGACATAATAATATGAAAGATGATTAATAGATTAATGAATTAGCTTGACCTTCAACGATAGTTAAGATTTCAATAGAAAGAGAAGGTGGAGGTTAAACATCCTTATTACTACTGTTCATAACCTCTCTTCCTGTCTTCTCCCTTCACCCAGAATATAACTTAGATGCAATGAGTACAGAGCAAAAAACCTTGGTTCAACAGATCAGAGCCAACCTGTGGCTTCCCAGGTAGCTATGGAAAGAGAGGAAAAGAAATGATGACTATGCTCTCCAAGAGCACAGCCCCCCAAGTATCCAGCTGTGCCAGGGGCAAGCATGGTTGCAGGGAATGCTGAAACAGGGGACTCTGCAACCCGCCAGCGTCCAGCCTGTGCTAAGATGCATTGCTTTTTGTCCATTTGACAACAACGTAACAGCTGTATACTTTTCTGAACATTGCTTAACATCTCTAAATTTCAGTATTGACATTTATAAAATAAACATTTAACCTAGCCAAGGGTCTGCTCTAAAGAGCAAATTGCATTTGTATGACAGCTAGA
Organism: Miniopterus schreibersii; assembly: GCF_964146895.1. Taxonomy (NCBI): domain Eukaryota; kingdom Metazoa; phylum Chordata; class Mammalia; order Chiroptera; family Miniopteridae; genus Miniopterus; species Miniopterus schreibersii. The sequence goes on along the minus strand of NC_138112.1, from coordinate 16,617,371 downwards.
AAAGGACCTGCTACAGAGTCAGTATTCAAAAGATATCAGTCCCCCCAAATATATGTAAAGATTTTAGGTTAGTCCTCTACAGAAACAGCAATTTGTATTGAACTGTAGGTTACTCTCGTTAACATCATTTCTACTCTTGGTCCTGGCTGAATCATCTGAAATAGGTAGAGAACAGTTATACCACACTCATATGTGCTATATGGGTATCTGTAACATTCATTTCTATACCCTATCCCAAACAGACGTTCTATAAGAAGTGTGAGTCAATCAGTTCCAGTGGATTAAGAGTCTTGAACCACATGCCAAATTTTAGATGTCAGAGTTTAACTGAAATCTGGCATAGAGATGAGCACTTCCCCATGTACTAAGAGCAAGCAGAAGATTCCTAAACAAAGAGCAATCAGATGGTAATTTTATCCAACTGGATCCACTTATATTTAGCATTTTTTATGGTAGAAGGAGAAAAATAAGAATGAACTTAAAATGTTTTCCTTTTATGATTTACTCTCTAAAAAACAAAGATGAATTGCCCTATGAAGTTACTTCTTATAACTCAAGGAGCACAACTGTCTAGAGAAAAAATTATGCAGTGTCTTCTTAGAGGTAAACAACAATTTTGTTACAGAATATATGTAGGCATTTCAGCTTACTGGCAATAACTCCACAACCTACAGTGCCTGTCCCCCTGAAAAAATGTTTCCTGGTAATGATTTGTTATCAGCAGCTGTTGATTACTTCAAGAAGGCAGGGGAGGTTTGGAAACAAAATAGGTGGCTTCTGTCATGCAGAACACACACCTCCAAAGTGGTCAATTAAAAGAGACCCACCGTTAATCCACGTGCCTCAGGGAGGTGCTGATTCCTACATGAAGAAGGGGAAGCTGACCCAAAGGTGATTGTTACACTTGGCTTTTCCCCTGGGAGCAGCTTTGAAAATGCAAACTCTTAAGGAAGGCCCAGGTCTTTGCTTTATGGTTACAGATCTTATTTCAAAGGACAAGGCACTAGGATTCTCCCTGAATTCTAAACCACTACATATGCAAAAGAAATCATGATACCACACATGCTCCCTTTGATTGCTTTTGTTTATCTTCTGATAAGTATGTTCTTGTAAGGAAATGAGCCGCTTGATTTTATTCTTGTACTGCTGCTGGGTGGTTGTGTTCACATGTGTCTGCCCCTTTGCAGGTCAGAGAGTGAAGCCACACCTTTGTGGTTAGGTGGTGGAGGCTTTGCTTAAATGGGTGAACATATCTGCTGTCAATGATTCAGGAAAGAAGGCGATGCTAGGAAAAGAAATGGAGTTTGAAAAGCATTATCTTACACTGACTAAAAAGGAGGGGTGTGGATCTTTGTCTGTCTGGACCAAGACTTATTAAGGTCTAGACTGTTTGAGGATGGTCTGAGGAGAGGAGGGAAGAATGTTCTTGGCCAGTTGGATGGAGCTTGGTGCTTGGCAGGGGTCAGTCCTTAGGAGACTCTGTATATGGGCTGGAAGAACAGTTATAGCCAGCAAAGAGTTCTCTGTTTATTAATTCTCTTTTGTTATCCCTGAGCATTTGACAGGTCTTGATAAACCTACAGCCTAGCCCAGCTGGTGCGGCTCACTGGTTGAGCCCATGGACCAGGAGATCACCATTCAATTCCCGGTTGGGGCACATGCCCGGGTTGTGGGCTTTTGCCCACACGTGGGGGGGGGTGCAGGGGGCAGCTGATCGATGATTCTCTCTCATCATTGATGTTTCTCTCTCTCTCTCCCTCTCCCTTCCTCTCTCTGAAATCAATAAAAAACATATTTTAAAACAATGATACAGCCTCATCTCAGGTGAGCAGAAGGAACTTGAAGGGAAGAGCCTGGGGCTAAAGAGGTGAAAGGAGCACAGCATGGTGGTGGAAGCAGTGATCAGCAGCCAGTTCTCTAGCAGGTGAATTCCAGTGGCAGGCAGCTGGAACCTAAGATACGGGGATCACCTTCTGTGTGGACATTCATTCTTCTGCCTAACCTCGAGGACTCAGATGCTGTTTTATGAAAAGAGCTGAATCGCTTCATTCCTTCTAGGAACAAATACAGAGGTTGGCAAAAGTAGGTTTATAGTTGTGAGTACACAAAACACCAAGTTTATTCTTTTGTTATTATTTATCAATTATTGTATTATTTGTTATTATTATTAACCTAGTTTTGCCCACCTCTGTATTGAGGAGAGGATCATATCTTTGTTAAGAAATAAATTAATTTGTAGATTCTCTTTGTTATCCAAACTGTGTTAAATGTAGAGAGATGGAGGATGGCTCCACCTCTAGAGGCTCACAGCCTAGCAGAAGGAAAGAGATATATGAACGAATAAGTGTAAAAAATGTAACGGCTGTTTGAACAGACATACTTCTCATACATATGGAGGCAAAATGAGGGAGAAGCATGGAAATTTAATATGATTCATAGGCCTGAGTCCATATTCTAATTTCAATCTAAACTTCTTCAAGAGAGTAGTGTGTGGCCTATCAGCAATTAATGTCACAAAACATTCCACAGCAGGCAATCTGAATTTTTTCATTAGCTTATTTATACATAAATGAGTTGAAGACACTTTTTTTTTCTTTGAAGAAAATGGCCTGTGTTTAGGGATTTTATTTATCTGTGCTCTCTGACATTAGGTTTCCTTTCTCAAACGAGAAATTAAAAGTATGGATTCTAAGGTTAACAATGAGATCAAGGAATAAATCAACAGATACCTTGAAACAAATAAAAATGAGAACACAACAACCCAAAATCTATGAGACATAGAGAAACCGGTCCTACAAAGGAAATTCATAGCATTATAGAAACAGAAAATCTAAACAGACAAATTACAACTAATGAAATTGAAGCAGTAATAAAAAGACTTCCAACAAACAAAAGTCCTGGATTGGATGGTTTTACAGGTAAATTTTACCAACCATTCAAAGATGAACTAACACACATCCTTCTCAAACTATTCCAAAAAATTCAAGAGGAGGGAAAACTCCGAAGCTCATTTTATGAGGCCAGCGTTATCCTACTTTCAAAACCGGATAAAGACACTACAAAGAAAGAAAATTATAGGCCAATATCCCTGATGAACACAGATGCTAAAATCCTCAACAAAATATTAGCAAACTGGATCCAGCAATACATTAAAAAGATCATACACCACGACCAAGTGGAATTTATTCCTAGGACGCAAGGTTGGTAAGTATCAACAAATTCATTAACGTGATACATCACATAACAAAATGAAGGACAGAAGTCATACGATCATATCAATAGATGCAGAAAAAGCATTTGAAAAAATTCAGCACCCATTGATGATAAAAACTCTCAGCAAACTGGAAATTATCTCAACATAATAAAGGCCATATATGACAAACCCACAACTAACATCAGACTCAGTGGGGAAAAACTAAAAGTGTTTCTCTTAAAGCAGGAACAAGGCAGGGATGTCCACTTTCACCACTCTTATTCAACATAGTACTGGAAGTTCTAGCACAGCCATCAGACAAGAACAAGAAATAAAACCAGCAGAATCGCATACATCTCTCGTAGCAATATGTTTGCCGATACATCTCCTAAGGCAAGAGAAACAAAGGAGAAAATAAACAAATGGGACTACATCAAAATAAAAAGCTTCTGCACAGCAAAAGAAACCATCAACAAAATGAAAAGGGAGCCCACAGTATGGGAGAACATATTTGCCAATGACACATCGGATAAAGGGTTAATATCCAAAATATATAAGGAACTCATACAACTTAACAAAAGGAAGACAAACAATCTAATTTAAAAAAATGAGCAAAGAACCTAAACAGACACTTCTCCAAAGAGGACATACAGATGGCTAAGAGACACATGAAAAAAATGCTCAAAAATCGCTAATCATCAGAGAGATGCAAATTAAAACCACAGTGAGGTATCACTTCACACCTGTCAGAATGGCACCATCAGCAAATCAATGAACTACAAGTGCTGGCGAGGGTGTGGAGAAAGGGGAGGCCTGGTGCACTGCTGGTGGGAATGCAGACTGGTGCAGCCACCATGGAAAACAGTATGGAGGTTCCTCAAAAGATTAAAAATGAAACTGTCTTATGACCCAGTGGTTCCACTTTTGGGTATGTATCCAAAGAAGCCCAAAACACTAATTCGAAAGAATATATGCACCCTTATATTCATTGCAGCGATATACACAATAGCCAAGTTTTGGAAGCAACCCAAGTGCCCATCAATAGTCAAGTGGATTAAAAAGCAGTGGTACATATATACAATGGAATATTAGTCAGCCATAAAAAATAACAAAATCTTACCATTTGTGACAGCACGGATGGACCTAGAGGGCATTATGCTAAGTGAAATAAGTCATTCAGAGAAAGGCAAATACCATATGATTTCACTTATATGTGGAATATACAGAACAATATAAACAAACAAACAGAAAGACTCATAGATACAGAAAACAGATTGACGGTTGCCAGAGGGGTGGGGACTTGGGGAACTGAGTAAAAAGGTGAAGGATTGAGAAGTACAGATTGGTAGTCATGGGGATGTAAAATACAATTTAGGAAATATAGTCAATAATATTGTAATAACTATGTATTGTGCCAGTTGCATACTGGAAACATCAGGGAGAACACTCTGTAAAGTATGTGATTGCCTAACCACTATGCTGTACACCTGAAACTAACACAAAATAATATTAAATGTAAACTGTAACTGAAAAAAATTGAAAAATTTAAAAAAAAATTTATTCTACTTCCTTGTATTTTGGTTCATTTTAATATTTCCTCTTGTCTTTAGTGTTCTGCAATTTCAGTAAGACATGTTTAAATGGATTTATTTCTACGTGTTGCACTAATATGGCTGTATTTCATGAACATGAGAATTTATCATTTCTGGAAAATTATCACCCATTATCTATTCAAATGTTGCCTTTCCCCTATTCTCTGTATTTTCTCCTTCTGGAACTCCTACCTTCTTATTCCATGACTCAATAATGTTTATATTTTTAATTTCTTTATGTCTCTGCATGCTGGGTAGTATCATCAATTATGCTATGGCTAATCTGCATTTTAACCCACCCTTTCACTGAGTTTTTTATTTCAAAATTGAATTTTCATTTATATATTTTCTATTTTTTTTAAAGTAAGTCTTATTCTTTCCTTAGAGTTTGATTTCTTCTTATACAGTCAACATTTTATTTTTATATTCTGTATTTTATATTTTCTTTCATGTTGTTACATTATCTCAAGTTCCTAAGATCCAACAAGGCTGTTGTACCGCATGCTGACTCTCCCTCAGGGACTGCATCATCTGCTGACTCTCATTCTTGGTTGACTAGTTCCTTGTGTGTTTTGTCACATATTATAGTGAGCACATCTTTAGCAGTGCTCTTCTATCTTTTGCCATTTTCTTGAAAATCCTTGGTAGTTGAGACGGTTGGTACTATTCTTTCAAAATGGTTTTCTGCTTTACTCTTTTAGGAACCCTAAGGATATTTTTCAGCTTGAAGATCTCCAGGTCAGCTAAGTAGTGTAAAAAATAAAAGCAAAAAAAAAACTCACATGACATGCGGGCCCACAGAATAAAATTTTTAAGGAAAGATTTATTTTCCTCTTACTAATAAAGTTTCTTGTTCTCAGTTGGTGCCGGTGGGTATATTATTCTAGCCTAAACTTCTCATAAAAATAAGGATCTTGGATTTATGCAGGGGCAGAGATGTCTCAGTCTTAACTCTCTGCCTCATCTGGATCCAAGGTCTTACCTCCTCTCCATTTCATATGGACACTGGACTCTAACCTCCTGGTCGCTCAGATCCATTATCCCTGAGTCAGCCACAGCATCAATTTATAGGCTATACTCTGCCTTTTAATTTCTTTGCTTTTGGCACATGGTAATCCCTTTTACTTTTTGCAAGACTGGGTAATGTTTTAAAATAATTTAAATGTTTTATCCAGTATTGCTAGGTATTAATAACCATACATTTTTTAATTATCTCAGTCTACTGTATCATCAGAGCTTTAGTTTACAGACAGCTTACTGTGTCATTATGCTTAATTAGTCAGTCTTTACCAAATAGAACGTTTAATTGGACTGTGTTTCAGATCTTGAGAATTTAGAAACCCTTAACGTGACTTTTTATGTCCATAATTCTTCCTCATGTTCAGATGTGATGTACAAGAGACATGTTTTTAAGTTCTAAATAATACACGTCCTAGGATTCTGGCAGAACATGAACCATTTCTTGCTAATCACCATTACAAAATCACCAAAACAGAGTGTATTAATTGCTTACCAATTAACAGGTAGAAAAAGGAAGAATTTGAGTCTTTTTCTTCTAAACACCATTTCAAAATGTTACTACTTACACTTAGTAAGGTCTGAGAATTGCTTTCAAGCAAGATACTTTGCCCCAATTTTTAGTAGCAAAGCCTTATAAATACATGTAAAAATTGTTCTATATAAGTGAAGTATGAAACAGAATTTTTTAGCAAGGGTCACTGAATTTATCCTACAGAAATGACAACTTGCAAAAATTTGTGATCTTAAAAGGGGAAAATCTCAATGATTTGAGAAGACAGTAATACCCATATCTGAAGTGTACTAATGACTGCCACTTTCAAAAATAATACACCTCCCTCTCTTGGAAAATACATGAAATTGTTTAAATTACAGGTCAAAACCATATGGAAGGGTATTTTGTACTCTCTACCAAAGGGAAATCATTTTCTTTAGCTCTTTCTCTAACACTACAGGTGTGAAGAAGTACTGTTGTTTATTGGTTAAAATTTTTCAGTTACTTGACTTTTTTAACTGGAAAAAAATGAAAACCTTGCAGAGTAAATAGTAATAAAAAGTAACTGTAAAATCTTTGGGGAAATATAGATTTAGACAAGGCCCAAGTCTAATTCTGGAACAAGGTTCACTTAAATTTATCACAGTACGTCTGGCGTGACTTGCAGGGGTGCTCCTTATGAACTAAAGCACATTCACATCTTTCTGTTCCTCTCTCTGCGGCCCAGGTCTAGCCAGTAAGAGCGATCTGGAATTCCTGATCTAAGGGAGGAAGATACTTACTCTCTAAATAGTACATAATGTAAGAACTAGGTAAATCAGTAAGGCAGTAAACTACATTGAAGAAAACATTGGGGAAAGCTTTCAGGGCATGATATTATTGCTTTATTTAGTCTTTCTCACTACTAATATATTACCACAAGTTTTTAAAATCTAATTATTTTTCCCACAGACAGTAACAAGTGATCACAGACTAATCAAGTGATGAAAAGCAAAAAGAAAAGACTTTGTCTATGAAACAGTCTAATTTTTAATTCCTTAACTTAGCCACCGGTAGCATTACCCTCTTAGTAGATCTCAAGTCTGAGCCAATAAAAATAAAAGTCCATCTATGTTTTAAACATATGCTCTCAAATCAAATTTGAAAATAGCTGTATTCACAATATCCAGGATTGGTTTATTTATCTTTCTATTTTTTTTCTTCACATATATCTCCTTGCTACTCAGAGTGTGGTCCACGGACCAGCAGCCTCCACATTTCTCAGCGATTGTTAGAAATGCAGAATCTTGGGCTGCACCTACAGCCTACTGAATCAGAATCTGCATTTTAACAAGATTACTAGGTAATTCATAGGTCCATTAAAGATTGAGAAGCTCTGTACTGTAAGGAATAGGAATATTCTATAATTTAAAGTCCAGTACAAAATTTCTTTTAGGGGTGATGACAATGTCCTGTAATTAGACAGTAGTGACGATTTCACAACTTTGTGGATACAATAAACACCACTGAACTGTGCAACTTAAAATGAATTGTATAGTATGTGAAATATACCCTAATTTTTTAAAAAGAAAAAAAGTACATACACACAGAGAAAGGAAAAAAATACACTAGGCATTTCCTACAAACCAATACCCCTGCATAAAATGTCCCATCTTAAAAAAAAAAAAAAAACGATAATAGTGAATGCTTTCAAACTGCAGAGTACACAGATAAATGCAACCAGTTCCAACTTTTTTTCTTTTATCTTGGGGAAAAATTAGATGCTCCATTTCCTAGGGTTCACCTCCTATTAGGAAAAGGAACCGCACAGGCCCTGACTGTGGGCAGCCCCGACCACAGCCTGGAGAGCACGCTCGTTGTTCAGGAGGCGGCCCATGGAGGCAGAAGTGCGCCCCCCACCCCCCACCCCCCCACACACTTCTGAGCTGCTCACGGAACTGCTGCTGAGAACTGCTTTCCTGGGAGGAAAACCGCATACGGATGGACGTGACATGGCAGGAAACCAGACCACTCGGTCAAGTTAGGGCGCGAGAGGCAGAGACTATCTACCAGCTGCACGAGCGGCCCAGGCGCGCGGAGGCCTGGACACGTTTCCTTCATTCCGCCCTTTGCGCGCCTCGGCCACCCCCCCCCCCCAAAAAGAAACTGCCCAAATTCTTCAATAAAATCTCTTCGTTACGCAGAAGGCACTCCAAACGACCCGACCCTCTCGCTTCTACAGTTCTCCTGTCTCCCGGCCAGCACCCCAGCAGGCCCCCCAGCCGCCTTTGGTAAAAGCTCCGCGCTGGGAGGGAGGCAGCCTCAAAGTTCCTTTTCCCAGACTTAGGCGGTGACCCGCGGGCCGGGGAGACGATGCCCCAGGGCGAGTCCACCCCCTCCCAGGCGCACCGTCGAACTTCCCGGCCCTCGGGGTCCCGGGGACCCGCGCGCGCCACCCGAAGGCAGGGCGCGTAGCCCACCCGGCGCCCCAAGGACCCTTCGTGCTCTGCTCATCTCTCCCACTCGGGCTGTGCGAGGGGCGCAAATCTGAGTCCGTCCCCTGCCCAGACCATCCTTTGGCGCGGCGACCCTGGCTCTCTTTGAGGGCGCCAGCTGACACCCGAACTGTTGGAACCGACGAGACCTGTTCGCCCGCAGCGGTCTTGGTGGCCAGCGGTCTCACTCTCCCGGCACATGTACCTGTGCTTGCTCCCCAGGACCCAACCGGGGTTCCCACGCGCCCCTCCGCTCCTGGGGCCCCAGGCCAGCCTCGCGCGGCCCTCGGAGGGCCACGCACGTTGGGACGCGCGTGTTCAGACGCGCGCGGGGCCGCTTCGCACACTCCGGCGAGCGCACAGCCCGCGCCCGGCCCGCCCGCGCGCCCGGGGCGCCCGCACTCACATGCCGGGGTAGTAGCCGGAGGGAGGCAGCGGGGGCTGCGCGCCGTCGTCGCCCAGCTCCGCGTCCATGAGCAGGTAGTCCTGGCTCTCGTTGCGCCGCGCGCCGACCCCGACCCCGGCCGCCAGCGCGGGGGAGCCGCCCCGCCGGGCCCCGAACGCCGGGCTCTGGCTCATGGCGGGACCGCGGGACTGGCCGGCTCCCGGCACCGGGACGCGGCGCGCACGGCCCCGCACTCGCCGGCGGGCCCGCGGCACACGGGGGCCCCGCGCACGAGGGTGAGGCGGGGGCGCGGACGCCCGGCGGCCTGAGCAGCTCCGAGGGCGGCTTTGCTGCTGGTGGGGGGAGAAGTCACCAGTTAGGGGGACCACAAAGGGGACCCCGCAGGGAAGCGGCCCGGCTCCCGGGGTGAGGGAGTGCAGGCGGGAGGCGGCGGCGGCGGGGCCGGGGAGCCGGAGCGAGGGAGACGGAGCTGGAGAGTTACTATGTCAACCGAGACTCTCCAGCCCTGGGCTCCCGCCTGCTTCCCCCGCGTCCTTCGTCACGGTCCCCACCTTTAAAGGGATCGGAATGACGTTCCAGAGAGCAGGCAAAGCCTGTCCTGGAACCACAACTTTCTGGGCCGGGATGGACCTCAACTAGGTGGAGCTATGCACGCACTTTTTTTTTTCTTTCTTTTTTTTTTTTTCCCTAAGAGTCTGCTTATTTAGAAACCATACAAATTAAGAACTTTCTAGGAAGCTTCCCTTCAGTAAGACTCTTGAAGAACCAAGGAAACCTGTTTTTTAAAAAGAGATACATGGGAAACCTGTTTTTTAAAAAGAGATACATGTAATGGCTATGTAACTATGTACGGGGCCAGGGGGGTACTTGAAACATCTGGGGGACACATTGTAAAGGACACGATTGTCTAACTATTATGCTGTACACCTGGAACTCATACAAAATAATATTGAATGTAACCTGTAATTCAAAAACAGATTTTAAATTTTAAAGCAACACGAGCCTCTCCTTTCTCTAGACTGCTTTCATTTTCTTAAGGCATTTTCTCTCCCATTCCCAACCCCCCAACGTCTCGCAACTCTTCACTTTAAAATGAACAACTTCTATGATCCCGGTGCCAGATGTTCCCAGTTCCTGAGCAAACCAACAAAAATAGGCAAGCATCTTCCGACGATAGCGATAGAGGCCAACAACCTGCTTACTTCAGAGAAAAACTTTCCTTCTATCGCTGCAAATGCCGCAGTTATTTCTCTGCCAGATGTTTCCCACATTTCCAAACTGTTTTTAATTTTAAGACTTAGTTTTAAATTCTGATTTAATCTTCATAAACATGAGAATTAAAAACTTCTCAACACTGATGAATAAGTATCTGTATACCAGCAGTCGTCAATTAGGAATCCATTCATTCAACAAATATTTAATCAATGCCAACTGTGTGCCAAGCACCATTTTAGGATTCAGAGGCAAACTAGCCAGATAAGGCTCTGCCTTCAGAGTCTTCACAGAAGAGAGGGAGACAACGATTAAACGAGCAAATGAGAAAATATCAGAGACAAAGGCTGCAATGAAAATAAGAGAGGTTGATGTGATGGTAACTGGAGACTGACTACTTAAGATTAGGTGTTTATAAGAGGCCTTTCCAACCAGGTGCTAGCTAAGCGAGGTTGGTTGGCAAAGGACCAGACATGAAAAGATCAGAAGCCCGTTACGAATGGATTGAAGAAAACCAGACTGTCTGAAATCCTGTCCCTAAAGGTACCTTTGCTTGGGTGGACAATAAAATGGATGTTGGAAGTGTGAGCAACAGCAATTAACTAGATAGAGGGGGAAAGATGTCCCATATTTAGACCTTGTGACTTAACCAGTGTACTAAGAACTAAACTCAGAGAATAACAGAAATCATTGTATTCTGAGAGCCTCGTTCTATATTTGGCACAGGTATGTGGAAAGAATGAGTGGATGGAAGGATGGATGAAGTATAAAAAAGAGAGAGAGAGAACATTCTTGGCCACTAAAAGAACATCCCTGAAAAACTAACATTGATCATTCTGAAGTATGTTATTGCTGATTTGAGAATATGCTCTTTTGAGCTCTCTTTTTCTGTTCTTCTCTCACAAAAGTCATTTATTGGCACACCAGAAATATCTTTTTTTTTTCTAGTACAGTAGCTGTATGCATCTATGAGTGCCATTCTGTGTAATCTACTGTGCTACAAGTCAATAGAAATCTAATTAGCAGGAGGAATTTTATACGGAGAGAGAGTTTAACTATGAATCTACAGCGGCCTAGCCGTCGAGTCTCACTGGAGAGTAAATCAAATACCAAACTAGTGTTGCCCTGCAACAGAGTTTTTCTGTAGCCAAGAGAAACCAGGACGGACATAAACAAGATAGCACCCATTCCATAACTTAGGTACACACAACTAGAAAAACTATAACTGATAGATAGAACTAATTTATATAGAGCTAATCTAAATCAAGGAAGCACAAAACTAAATAATTAGCTATTTACATATATTATTTTTTGTCAGAACTCTAATGTGTTAGCTTTCGCATCCTACCTCTTCCCTTTTATTTCTTTTTCTTGTTTTTTTGTTCATGGAAAATTTCTTGGCTCACTGGCAAATATTTAGACGACTAATCAGAACCTCTTTCTAGGTCCTACATTTTCTAAAATGTCATGTCAGACTAAAGAATCTGAAGGGTAGCTTACATGTCAGTATCTCTATCTAGAAGTAATAAGCATTAATATTTTGCTGTCACTCATGGCAATGACATGCAATTTCATTCTCTTCCAAATATGACTTGAACTACTCCAGAAAGTCAGGTGGTAAATGGCAGCCGAGTGGATGGACTTTTCACATCTGAGCAGGCACAGAGAGTCCCTGGAGAGGAGCATGTTTATCCTGAGAAGGTGAAAGCCACGGGCTGCAACTTAAGACCCCCCATGACTGAGGGTGGGTCCACCTCCCTCTGGCTACTAATTGTTTCCACATTCATTTTTAAGGCTTAGTATCATTGCAGCACTGACAAATAAGAACGCTGACACCATGTCTGCAAAGAAGGGCTCTGCACCGTAATTAAAACAGTTGAACGGTTGAAAGGCATTGAGTTGGTATGTTTATGGATTTGTCGCATCATTCTAGGGGATTTAAAAGATCTTGCCAATGAGTCCCTCTCCCCCTTGGTTATTTCCTTTCTAGTTATAACAATGTTATTAATTTATTTTTGGCTTGTCCTCCTAAGAGAATATAATCTCCGGGAGGGCAGAGATGACACCTGTGTATTCACCACTGTGTCTCCAGAGTCTAGAACAGTGCCTGGCCCATAGCAGGCTCTCAATGAAAAACTTGTATTAAATAAATGAATCAAATTATTAGGTCCCCTGGTCTGCTTACTTCTGGAGACCTAATTTCATTCAATGACCAGGGTTTCTGGCCTGTCCTAATGACCCGGCTACCCTAACGATTCTGCCCACTGTGAACCCTTGGGTAGCTGTGTAGCTGATATTTTTGTGCTTCAATGGATAGTAAAACTTTATTTTAAAAAATATTTATTGTTGAAAGTAACACAGTTGTCCCCTTTTGACCTCTTCACATGTGGAGCCATGATTTTAAAACATTATTTCTTAGTAATTATATATAGCAATAAGATACTCCGCTTGAAATTTGTTTGTTTATAGCAATTTCTACCCATCAAAACCCAACAGCTTTGATGCTTGAGTGAATTAGTTAATAAATGTTTAATGTAAATAGCACCAAGCTAATCATTTGGGGAAAATCAAGTGCAAGAAACAATTTAGTGGGGAAAGTAACAATTCATATGTGTATGTTTTTTATATGATTCAAATTCTATGAGTTAAAGTAGTTAGAAAGGACCTGTAGTGTTAGTTGAAGTGTTAGTCTTTAACGTAGAAAATAAAAATCAAGACAATTTATTTTGTTGTTATTAGTTAATTGAACTGTTTGTGCCCTTTCTCATAACACTGCTTTTCATTCTCAGGTAGCAACATTTACACTGAAAAAATTATTACAGCAAACTTATAATGTGACACCAGTTTATCATTTTGCAAGATAAGACTTGCTTTTTTCTATTATTTGAAATATAGTTAGTACTGAACCAATAAATCCCAGGGACATTTCCCCCCAGGAGGGAGAAGGTGGTATACAAATAATTAGAAGATTCTGAAAGCTTATGCTGTGATGAAGTGGAGAGACCATTAGGTTGGAAGTCTGAAAGCCTGAATTCTTATTCTAACCATTGAAAGAGGGCACGTAAGCTTCCTCTGCCTCATTTATTCAGCAGTAAGTGGATATATAATTACTAGGACGCCTCAATTTCTAGCTTTCTGCATTTTATGATTATACAGTTTTTATCTTTTCAATTACATTTTAAAACAGTGAAACAATCAGACAACTTTTCAACCGATTAACATATTTTTAATTCAAGTACAGTAGTGTTGAGGAGATCTGGAGTAATGAAGAAATAGGTGAATGAAGAAATGATGGTTCTCTGAGTAAAACATAGTGGATGAGTGAAGAAATCATAATATTCTCAGAGTTAAAAATTGTTAGGTAATTTTGTTATTTATGTTTATGCAGTGTGTTTATGGGACTGATAAAAGAGCTCTCAGTTGTAACTAAGATGTGGGGACGAAGGTGGGCTATGGGTCTCTTTGGAGGGAGGAAGGGATTCCATTAAGAAGACCGCACAATATACACATCTGTACTGTTTGAGTTTACAAAAACTGGCTTATTATTGTAACACAGTATTTTGAAAAGTCGGTTGGGACAAAATGAGTAAAGAGAAAGCGCTGGCCTCTAGAAGGTCTCACGCTAGGAGCCCAAAGGGTCAAAAGGTTGAGAAAACATTATTAGATGCTTGGTGACTCAAGAAGAGGCTAAGAAGGCATAGCATGGGAGCCTGGGGCAACTGCAGTTCATGAGATGCTGTTGCTGATGGGAAACCACTGACACAGGGCTTTTCTGGGAACTGCCGTTTGGGGTTAGCTGGCTGACAGCTACAAATAGTAGTTTAGTCAGGAATTCATCTGGATTATTTAAAGCATGGATACCCTGAGCCCTGACTCTTGGTGCATGTAGAATCCACAGGAGAAAAAATAACCAAAAACCCCCTAGAAGCTTGAGAAGGCCTGATCTATGAATGAAGGTCCCCTGTAAATTCTGGTTTGAGTGAAATAGTTGCAGGTGCTACTAGATCTTTGAACCTCAGTTTCTTAATTTTTAAAGTAAAGGGGTTGTAATAATTACATTTAATATCCCTGTTGCAGCTTTGTTAAATATTAGAAATATAAAAATGTAACTTTAATTTAAATATAGCTATTTAATTTTTGTTTTAATTTGAACTTAACATTGATGTTCAGAATTCTAACATTATCATATGAGTACTTTGTAAGCACTCGTGATTACCATGGTTTCACTTAGAGTAAGTCATATTAGAATAAATTAATCTCTTCTGATAGAATTTTTAGAATGCTTTTAGTAACCTATTGGCCAAGGGCATCGTGTAATATGTTTGTCAGAAGATTGAAAAATATGGACTGGGAAACAGAGGAGTAATTCATAAATAGTGAGAACACTGTTGAGAAGACTGCTGATTTATGGATCAGAATCACCCAGATTCAGTAAATGGAGACATATCAAGAATGGATGGAGCTGCTTTGTAGGTACTTAGTTTCCCATCACTGGACATGCTCAAAGGCAGCCTGGACCTCAATTTTCCATACATGCTATACAGTGAATGAATGTACTGAGGGTAAATTAAATGAACACTACTAAGATCCTTTAAGAAAAAGTAAAAAATTCATCATCATTTTCATGGAACCAAAATGCACTGTTAATAAATCTCAATATCTATTCCGGATTTATTTTTTTTAACTTAGTAAACTGAGAATAACAGACACATCTTTAACATGGCAAAGAAGACATATTTCAGATAAAACCAACTTGGAGAAATACCACAAATGTTTCTATCAATGTAAGGAATAAAATAAAGATGTTACTATCATCACTATTATTCATTAGCTAAGAACTTCTACAATAAGCTATATAAAACATGAAAAATAAAGAGGAAAATGTTAGTAGTTTACAGATGATATAATTGTCTATTATAAAAAACTTAATATTTTAAACTAAAAATTATTATAATGAGGAGTAAGAAATCTGTTCGGAACAGTGTTAGATTATAAAGGTAAACAAAATTCAGTAGTCTTTTTATTTACTAGCAATAGCCAGTCACAATACAATAAGAGCTACAAAATATAAAATAAATAGAAACAAATTGAATCAAGAATTATAAGATCTATGTAAGTAAACTGATAAACCTTCACTAAGACCTAATTTAGAGTCAAAGGCCTACATCAGATTATTCAAGACATTTTATCAATAGTTTGATAAGACTGGTATTAAATTTATAGACTAATTTTGATAAAATGTAGTATTTTTAATATTGTCTTCCCCTCTAGGGACAGGTTTTCTCTACAAGTTTTCTCATTTACTTTTTCTAAGAATAAATGTGACAAAGGCAAAAAAAAATCATTTTAAAAAATGACTTAAAAAAATGAAAGGAACTCCCCTTATTAAATATTAAGTGGTTTAGTAAAACCACAATAAATAGATTGCTATTAACAAAACACAAACATTAAAGAATATAATAGAGCCCGGCCAGTATGTCTCAGCTGTTGAACATCAACCTATGATCCAGGAGATTGAGGTTTGATTCCCGGTCAGGGCACGTGCACATGTTGCGGGCTCCATCCCCAGTTGGGGGCGCACAGGAGGCAGCCGATCAGTGACGACTTTCTCATCATTGATGTTTCTATCTTTCCCTCTCTCTCCCTCTCTCTAAAATCAATAAAAAAATAAAATAAAATAATTTTTAAAAAATATACTAGAGCCTGGCCGGGCGTGGCTCAGCGGTTGAGCACTGACCTAGGATCCAGGTGATCGGGGTTCGATTCCTGGTCAGGGCACATGCCCGGGTTGAGGGCTCGATCAATGACTCTCTCATCACTGATGTTTCTATCTCTCTCTCCCTTCCTCTCTCTGAAATCAATAAGGATATATTTAAAATATATATATATATTAAAAAATTAAATTAAATTAAAAATATATATATATAATAGAAAGTTTAGTCAAAGACTTCAGGACATAAAAGATTTTATAGTATGATAAAGAATATATCTCAATTCAGTAAGGGAAATAGAAGACTATTGAATAAATGGAATTGGGTAAGAGATCTCTGTCTCCACTTTTGCCAAAATAGGATGCATTCAGAAGCTGAATGTAATTTTTAAAACCTACCAGGGAAAGAAACAGGTAACTTAAAAAAAAATAGTGTGTAATCTTGAAGTGGATAACAGCATTCTAAGCATTCAACAAAAGCTGAAACAGTAAAGGGAAAGATGTATAGAACTGACTAATAAAAGCAAAAGCTTATATATGTCAGTGTATAGCCCAGCGAGTTGAGTCAATGCCGCCCACACAAGCCACTTTATCCCAGAGGGGATTCAAAGAAGCAGCTGGAAGCTCAAGCTTTACTGAGGCTCATGGGTCCTTTCGACAGGAAGAGTCCCTTCTCGAAATTTAGAAAATGTCCATTTGACTCCAGGCAGCTTCCTGTGCCATGATTACACGCATTTGTTTATAGTCCCATTTCTTAGATTTGCCATATTTCATTACAACCTCACCCCATGACTCTTTTTTTACTCTCTTATTGTCTTTTACCAGTGCAGACACCTTGCCCATATCAGACGGCAGTGGGAGCTCTGCGCCCTAAGGCCTTTCCTTCACTCCAAGGGCTGTATTTGGGGCACCTAAGTTTATCATAGCCCCATCTTTCATCTGAACCTTGATGTGGGACTGAGATTTATAGGTGTTTGTGGCTTAAATAATTTGATGATTTTATATTATCCCACTTGGGGATGAAAAGCAGTAGCCTCTTCAACCCTTAAAGGTCTCTGAATTTGAGAATTTTCTATTCTCTTTCCATTTGGCTTGCAAACTTTCCAGTGCTATTCGGAGCCCATCTCTTTCTTGTATTAAAATGCCAAATGCAGCCAACATTTGCTATGAACATTCATTTCTCTCAATCCTTCCTTACCATTAAAACCTTATTATATACATTGCCTGTCATCCAAGTACTTGAAGGTGGAAGTTGTTGCCATTTTTTGTGCTACATAACACCAGGGAACGTGAGCTGCCCCCTTTCCAGTATCTGATAACGGATCCTTTGTCAGTCACCACCTGGCCTCTGAGAAAATGTCGCATATTTTAGTTCCATTAGTTTTTTTAGTTTTATTTACAGACCACCACACTTCTAGTTACTAATTTTTGTGACAGAAATAAAGAGCAGCGCTGTTGGAGGAGGTCATCCAGGGTTATAATTGCTGCATATGGCAGGTTTGAGTCTGCTAGGAATTTGATTTGTGATACAGAAGTAAGCACATCATAGTTTTACCTCCTGAAAAACAAAGACAATGAGACGATCTTGAAAGAAGCCAGTGGAAACGACACAGGGAAACAACAGCTCAATTAACCAATGATTTCTCCCTAGAGGGCCATAAGACAGTACTACAGCTTATTTTGAATCAGAGTGAGATTGTAGGGTGTAGAGGAAGTTATCCTTCCTAGGACTTGCATGACTTCATTTTTATATCTATATGTTAGGTCCATTTTGAAGTTCATTCTTGAATATAGTGTGAGACATGGATCCGCTTTTACTCTCTTTCACATGGCTATTCACCTGGCCCAGCATCATTTATTAAGAATTACACTTTGTCCCCGTGCTTTTAGATATCACCTTTATCGTATACTAAATTTCCACGTGTACTTGGGTCTATTTCCAGACTGGCTATTCTTTTCCATTAATATGTTTGTTTATTCATATATGAGTTCCAAATGGTTTTAATTATAGAAAATGTATAATATATTTTAATATATTGTAAAACTAGTTCTTTCTTTTAGCTTTCCTTTTCTGTATTTTCCTAGCGATTTTTGTAGGCTTGTTTTTCCATATGAACTTTGGTATCAACTTTTCTAACTCTAAAATAAATGCTTGCTGGTATCTTTATTGAGATCACATTAAATTTATAAATTAATTTAAGCAAAACTAAAATCTTTGTGACTCTATATTATCATATCCTACAAGAAATACCTTTTTAAAAATTTGCTTATATCTATATTTGTATCATGCAGAATTGTTTTAAAGTTTTCTTTATATAGTTTTTACACATTTCTTGCGAAGCATATGCTTAAGTTTTAAAATTTTATCACCCTATTTTAAATATAGCGTACCTTCCACTGTATTATCTAAGTAGTTATTTTTCTTTTCATGAAGTCTATTAATTTCTATGTTAATTTTATATCCTGATACCTCACTGAATTATTGTTTCAGTTATTATTGACTCTTTAGAGTTTTCTAGGAATACCATCGTATCATTTGAACTAAAGATAGTTTTCTATTTTTTCAAATTCCTATGACTCTAGTTGTTTCCTGTTGTCTAATTGCATTGATTAATACCTCCAGTACACTGTAAAACAGTAGTGTTGATTAAATACATATATGAATATGTATATAATATATAAATACATACAAATGTGTGTGTGCACATACATGTGTGCACATGAGAAAATACCCATCAATTCCTATTTTCTTGAAGTTTTTAATTCTTTTTTAAAAAGAGGTTTTCAAACACTTTTGGAGATACCATAATTTTTCTCCTTAGGTTTATTAATATGGCCCATTATGTTAACAGATATCTTAATAGTGAACCATTCTTGCTAGTACCAGAATAAATCCTACTGGACCATTATATATTATTTTTTAAATATGGTGCAGGACTTTGCTTGCTAATATTTTATTTAGGCTTTTTGCACCAATATTCACAAGAGATAGAGATTGTAATACTCATTTTAGTACTATCAAACAAGACGTCTCGTAATGCATTCAGAGTGTTAACAAAGAGGATGTTTATTTGAGATATCATTGGTTCTAAAGAGGCTATGTTATTGCATATAAAGCAGATATTGGTTAACAAATAAATTAGTTGTTCACTGATTAAGAAATGATGTTTCCAATATTTTGTGTACTAACATGTTAGTTTATAACCATATAGACAGTTGACAAAAAAGTTCTTTACTGTGTTTTAGTAACATTTTAGGAAATTGGCTGAGGGTTTGGCTTTGACATGAATGCACTATAGCTTTTTCCATTTAAAATAATGATAAATAGGCTCTGCATTAGTGTTTTTACTTAGTGTCATTTTCCATGGACATATTACTGATGTTAAGCAGAAATTACTTGCATAACAATTCTCAGTAAGATGTCAAAATGTATAAAGCAAAAACTAACATATCTACAAGTAGAAATAAATCCACAATCTCAGAGATTTTGACATGCCTCTTTTTATATTTGCTATGGGAAATCCTTCTGTACTGAGAGATATAAAAGATTTTAACACAATTGGCAAACTTGACCTAATAGTCATATATAGAACAATTCATTGAAGCAGGGGCCAGCAAACTGGGCCAGATTCTGCCTGTGGCCTGTTTCTGAAGGAAATATTAGCTAAGAATGGTTTTTACATTTTGAAAGAGTTATGAAAAAATAAAGGCAACTGTGCTACAAGGACCATATGTGGCCCACAAAGCCTAAAATATTTATTATTTGTCTCTTCATAGAGAAAGTTTGCTGACCCTAACACTAGACAGATTGTAGAATACACTCTTTATAAGCATACCTGGAATATTAAAATATCAGTCAGAGAGGAACACATAATGAAAATTTTAATAGGCTTTTGAATAAATGACCAAAATGCTGCTGCATCTACTTGTAATGTGTTCACTAAATTCTGTTTCATTTTCCTCTTCCTGGATGTAAGAAAGTAACATTTGTTGGTGTTGGGGAAAGTGGATGGATAAGTGCAAAAAAATGAAACTAGGCCACCTTCTTACACCATATATACAAGAGTAAACTCAAAAGGGATTAAAGACTTAAATGTAATACTCAATACCTTAAAAATCCTAGAAGAAAACAGGAGTAAAATCTCAAACATTACTCTTAGTAATATTATTTCCTGATATATCTCCTCAGGCAAAGGAAACAAAAGAAAAAATAAACAAATGGGACTACATAAAATTAAAAAGTTTTTGCACAGCAAAGGAAACCATCAACAAAATGAAGATACAACCCACTGTATGGGAGACATATTTGCCAATGATGCATCTGATAAGGGGTTAATATCCAAAATATATAAAGAACTCACATAACTCAACACCAAAAAACCCCAAACAATCCAATTAAAAAATGGACAAAGGACCTGAAAAGACACTTCTCCAAAGAGGACATGCAGATGGCCAAGAGACATATGAAAAGATGCTCAGCGTCAGTACTCATCAGAGAAATGGAAATGAAAACCACCATGAGTTATCACCTCACACCTGTCAGAATGGTTACCATCAATAAATTCACAAATAACAAGTGTTAGTGAGGGTGTGGAGAAAAGAGAACCCTTGTGCACTGTTGGTGGGAGTGCAGATGGGTACAGTCACTATGGAAAACAGTATGGAGTTTCCTCAAAAATTAAAAATGCAACTGCCTTTATGACCCAGTGATTCCTTTTCTGAAGAAACCCCAAACATTAATTCAAAAGAATATATACACTCCTATGTTCATTGCAGCAATATTTACAATAGCCAAGCTATGGAAGCAACTCAAGTGCCCATCAATAGACCAGTGGATAAAAAAGTGGTGGTACATATATACGATGGAATATTTCTCAGTCATAAAAAATAATAAAATCTTACCATTTGTGATAGCATGGATGGACCTAGAAATTATTAGGCTAAGTGAAATAAGTCATTCAGAGAAAGGCAAATAGTATATGATTTCACTTACATATGGAATCTAAAGAACAATATAATAAACAAAAGAGAACCAGACTCATAGATACAGAAAACAGACTGATGGTTGCCAGAGGGGTGGGGACTTGGGGGATTGGGTGAAAAAAGTGAAGGGATTGAGAAGTACATATTGGTAGATGAAAATAGTCATGGGGATGTAAAATACAGCATAGGAAATAGAGTCAATAATATTGTAATAGCTATGTATGGAGCTAATTGGGTACTGGAAATATCAGGGGAACACTGTAAAGTATATGATTGTCTAACCACTATGCTGTACAACTGAAACTAATACAAAATAGTATTAAATGTAAACTGTAATTTAAAAATTGCTTTAAAATTTAAAATAAAAAATACCCGCAATGTCATTGTCACACCTAAAAAAAAAAACCCACAAACATTTGCCAGGTTATTCTGCAGTTAGATGGTAGCCATATAACTGGCTATGAGCAATTCTAAACATTTCTGACAATAATTAATAGTCGTCCTATTGACATATGGGGTCTATGTTCCCTCCACTTGAATTGGGATCAACTTTAATGACTCACTTATAACCATTAAAATGCAGCAGAAACCATGTGTAACTTCCAAGGCAAGGTAAAAAAAGGCCTTACTGCTTCCACTTAGATCTCTTGAGTCACTGGCCTTTGGAGGCACTCTATAAGAAGTCCAAATACCTTGAGGCTTTTGCCTGTGAAGAACACAGACCACAGGAAAAGGCTATGTGGAGGTGTTCTGGTTGAAAGTCCCAGCGGAAATTCGAGCTGACAACCAGCACCAACATCCAGACATATATGTGAAGACACTCACGAAATCAGCCCTTAGCCTTGAAGTGACTCCCAACCACCAAATCTTACCAACTGAGGCTCAAGACATTGTGGGACAGACAAGCTACCCCATCTGAATTCATGACCCATGAAATCTGTGAATGTAATAAAATGATGATTTCAAGATATTAAGTTTTGGGGTAGTTTGTTACGCAGCAATGCTAATTAGAACACTAACCAATGAAATAGAGGTGGGAATTACATATTCCACTTCTAGACCTAGCCATCTTAAACTCCCTTCCATAGTGACTCTTAGAACAGGTTTGGTTGACATCATTATAAGATTAAAGAAGCGTAGAATTTTGGAAACCACCTGGAGGAGTCTAGCCAAAGAAAACTACTTGACCCATATTAGGCTCATACATAAGTAAAAAATAAATGTTTACTATGCTGAATCACTGATATTCAGATATAATTGCCCATTGTGTTTTACTAACACAAATACATTTTTTAATTTGAAGGCTGAGCCTAAAGCAGAATTTAGAAGAGAATTACTTTTAAATTCATATATTACAAAAAGAGAGGGTTGAAAAATTAATGATTTAAGCATCCATGTCAAGATGTAATAAAAACAAAAGCAAAATAAACCCAAGAATATAAAAGAAAATAAATAAGATAGAAAATTTAAAAATACAATTCAACATTAAAAATATACAATGAAAATGTCATCTTTTTAAATTAATGAAACTGACAAACCTAATGCAAGACTTATCAAGAAGAGCAAAGGTGAAAAAAAGCAATTTCAGAATTGCAAAAGGAAATCTCACTGCACATCTTACAGACATCAAGAAAGAAAAATATTATAAACAAAGTTATTTCCATATAAAAGTTGAAAAAAAAATGCTGGAAAAATACATCTTCTCAGAACACAAGAAGAAATAGGACATCTTACTAATCCTATATCACTGAAGTATTGAATCAGCATTTAAAATTGCCCCATAAAGAAAACAGTACCAAATGACTTCACTGGAAAATTCTACCAAACATTTCAAGAAGCAGAATGCAAATCTTATACCAACTTATTCACAGAATAGTAATAGAGGGTATTTTTCCAATTACTTTCATAAGACCAACAGTCTTAACATCAAAACAAACTAGACCGTGTAAGAAAATAAACTTATGGGCCAGTGTCACTCATTACTCTGCACTCATGGATCTCCAAAAGTCCATCCAGAAGCCCAAACACATATGAGCAAGCAAAATACATAAATACCTAAGAATCATGTATAGTGTAAAGAAATTGAACTTACCTTAGAAATACAAGGGAGATTTAACTTAAAAAATCCAACAAGTCATTTGCCACATTAATAATTTAAAGAAGAAAGCTCAAAAGATCATTTGTCTCTTAATTCCTGTTTTGGTGTTTTGTTCTAAGTGAATAATTAGGAATATGGGTAAAGACTTTCTAAGATAGTTCCAATTTTATTTACCCATTTCTTTGTTTATACCCTTTGCCATGTGACTGCATTTCCTCATCCTTTGATTCTGAGGCTGGCTGTGTGACTTGCTTTGGCCCAGGGGATATTGGCAGATGCAATCCCTTCAGAGACTTGCAAATGTGATTCCGCATTTCCACTTCCTCTTGCTGTTCCTCAAACATACCAAGATTGCTTCTGCCTTCAGGCCTTTGTCCTTCCTGCTCCTTTCATCTGGAATGATCTTCTCTGTAACATCTGCACAGCCAACTCCTTGCCCTCATTCATGTCTCTGCTTGTTACCTCATCAGAGCAGCCTTCCCTGAATATCCATGTTAAAGTAGTATATCCATGAAAAAGAAATTCATAGCACCTAATGCTAATTTGTTCATCAGCTGTCTCCCCTGACTGGAGTAGAAGATCCATGAATGCAGGGATTTTTTTCTATCTTACCCCTGAATTCTTAGTGCCTAGAATAGTGCCCAGCAGGTAGGTAGTATTCGAGGAATATTTCCAATATCAAAAATACCCTTGGGTCTTCCTGACACAACCACTTTAACCTTTATTGATTTAGCAAAATATAATGCCCCAGAACCTGACACGTGTCCGTGGTAGGGGTGATGGAGTGAGATGGAAATTAAAAGTTGCTAAAAGATGGAATCGTTACTTAAAATGTGGTTAAGAAAAAACCTAACCAGAAAGTACTTAACCATGGAAGTACATACCTGCCATTCATCTTTCCAGCTATTCCACGCACTGAGAGAATCGCAAACCGAATCTTCCTAAGAAACCATAAGATGAATAGAGAAGATAGACATATTTTGGAGAACTTGGAGGAAATTTGAAGGAAAAACTTGAAAAATATAATGAGAAAGAAGACTAAGCATGGATGAATCACTAATGAATGTGTGCAAGGGGAAAAAATAAAGGAAGTATCTTCACTCAGATAATAAAATGTTTATATGTGAAAAACACAGAAACACCTGGACTCCAATAAAATACTCAATATAATGTGACCTATGAAACCTAGAAATAAAAGAACGGGAAATGTACAAAATGATATGATTTTCTTTAGTTACAACCATAAGGCTTGCACAACTGACTATGTGTTTCAGTAATTAGGCAGATGATGAAGGATTTGTGGTTATAATATGGTAACAGTATGTAATAAAATGCGATTAGAGAGACAAACCATAGATGCTCAACAAAAGCTGACTTCTGGGAATTATTTTCAAGGAAGTGACTCAGTATGTACAGCAGTCTTGTTCATACCACATGGATGCTTTCATTGCATTAATGGAATGACGAGATGTTTGAAAAGGGGGGGGGGGGAACCACAACAACTATGTACAACAGGGTAAATAGCTTGCCTAACTGAGCCTAGATTAGTCTCAGCTATTTTTAGTCTATGAGTCTGTCCTAAAAGGCCCCTGGGAATTGAAGGGAAATATGAAAAGAGAAAATTTGTTTTCTTCCCAGCTGAATGATACCAAGATATTCCTGAAATACATTTTAAAAGGCTTTACTTTCCAAAGATAACTACATTTCTGTCAGTCACAGAGAAAATGAAAAGATGGAAAGTTTATTTTTATAATACAACATTTCCTCCAGTGGTCCCTCTCCAGGGTGACTACTGTCAACTCCATGAGTAAATGATACATCTGTAAGTTAGACAAAGGGTCCGTTTTCGTTCAGTTTGGGAAAAATTCTTTTTAATTATATTTGTCTGTCTCACTCTGATTACCCTCTCAAATCCAAGTTCAGATGGTTTTTAATCCAGCATCACTTATCCAATGTATGTTTTGTAATGTATTGAGAGTTCCACTTTCTGGCCCAGCATGTAAGGAGCTTAAAAGTTATCACTTCTTCCTAACAAGTAAAACTCTGAGCAAACAAAAATCAACAATGTTTCTTTGATTTTATAAGAGAAGTGAGGTCACAGGGCAAAGCAAGAGAGATTCACAACTCACTGGAGCAGAAACCTTCACGGGAGACAGTGCTGAGGTAGGAAAACCTGGACTGCAATTATCAAATTGCTGGAGGCACGGTGCCTGCAACTCAGAGAGATAAAAACCCCAGGGACTCAGGCACCAGGGGGCCTCAAACGTTTTTACAAATTTTATATTCTGAAATTCTACTAGGTTCTCATAGTGAATATCAGAGAAAAATGACCCAGTGCTTCCTGCAGGGAGAGGGGCAAAGGAAGCATTTTGAAATGTGCCAGAGCCTTGTGTTTTTCTTAGTAAGGTCTGTCCTCAGGAGAAACTAGTTAACCAGAGCTGAAAACCTACTGGTGTTTTATCAGAGCCTAACTGAACTGGGGGGAGGGAGCCAGCCTGTCTTGGGCAACCATCATCACCATCATTTCCAGAACTTTCATCTTGCCAAACTGCAACTCCATGACCATTAAAAATACTCCCCATACCTCACCTCCGAGGGCCGGGCAATCACCAGTCTACTTTCCGTCTCAACTCTAGGTACCTCATATAAGTAGAATCATTACAATTTTCATCCTTTTATGTCTGGCTTATTTCACTCAGCACAATGTATTTAAGGTTCATCCATTTTGTAGTGTGTGTCAGAATTTCTTTTGACACGTGCTGAATAATCCTGCATTGTATGCATGCTAGTATTTTGTTGAGAATGCCTGCATCTAGATCCTTCGGAGATA
The DNA here is from genome assembly GCF_964146895.1 of Miniopterus schreibersii. NCBI lineage: Eukaryota > Metazoa > Chordata > Mammalia > Chiroptera > Miniopteridae > Miniopterus > Miniopterus schreibersii. The sequence continues at coordinate 16,591,360 of NC_138112.1, read as the reverse complement.
ATGGCCTGTAGTTTTCTTTTCTTGTTGTGTCCTAATTTGGCTTTAGTATCAGGGTATCTGGTAATCATATCAGGGCAATGATTGTCTCATAAAATGAGTTTAAGAGTATTCCCTCCTCTTCAATTTTTTGGAAGAGTTTAAGAAAGATCGGCATTAAATCTTGAAATATCTCATAGAATTTTCTAGTGAAGCCATCCTGTTCTCAGCTTTTCTTGCTTGGGAAGTTTTTAAAATTATTATTACTGTTAATTGATTCAATCTTCTTACTCATTATTGGTCTGTTCAAATTTTTTATTTTTTATGCACAGTTGGTATGTTGTATGTTTCTAGGCATTTATCGATTTCTTCTAGTTTGCTCAACTTGTTGGTGTAAAATTATTCATAGTAGTCTCTTACCATTCTTTGTATTTCTGCAGTGTCAATTGCAATGTCTCCTCTTTTATTTACAGTTTTATTCATATGAGACCTCTCTTTTTTTCTTGGTTAGTCTAGCTAAAGGTTTGTTAATTTTATCTTTTCAAAAAACCAACTCTAGTTTTATTGATCTTTTCTAGTCTTTTTCTATTCTCTATTTTATTTATTTGTGCCCCAGTTTTATTATTTATTTCCTTCTTTTATAATTGGGTTTAGTTTGTTATTTTTCTAGTTCTTTGAGGTGTAAAGTTAGGTTGTTTATTTGAGATCCTCTTAATGTAGACGTTTATAGTTATAAATTTCCCTATTATAACTGCTTTTGCTGCATCCCATAAGTTTTGGATGTTGTGTTTCCATTTTCATTTGTCTTAAGATACTTTTTTTATTTTTTTTCTTTTGATTTCTTCTTTGACTCATTGGTTGTTCAAGAGCATGTTGTTTAATTTCCACATATTTATACATTTTCCAGTTTTTCTTCAGTTATTGATTTCTATTTCATACCACCGTGGTCAGAAAAGATGCTTGATAAGATTTCGATCTTCTTAATTTTGTTAAGACTTGTTTTTTGGTCTAACATATGATCTATCTGGGAAATATTCTATGTGCACTTGCAAGGAACTTGTATTCTGGCACCATGGATGGAATATTCTGTATATGTTTGTTAGGCCCATTTTGCCTGTAGTGTTATTCAGGTCTGTTGTTTCCTTATTGATTTTCTGTCTAGATGATGTGTCCAGTGTTGAAAATGGGGTATTGAGGTCCCTTACTATTATTGTACTGCTGTTTTTCTCCCTTCAATTCTGTTAATGTTGGCTTTAAATATTTAGGTCCTCAAATGTTGAGTGCATATATTTACAATTATTATATCCTCTTGATAAATTTACACTTTTATCATTATATAATGGCCTTCTTAGTTTCTTGTGACAATTTTTTTACTTAAAGTCTATTCTGTATGGTATAAGATGGCCTCTCCTGCTCTTGTCTGGTTACCATTTTCTTGGAATATCTTTTGCCATTCCTTCATTTTCAACCTATATTTGTCCTTAAAGCTAAAGTGAGTCTCCTGAGACTTGTTTTTTACACTTGGCAGCTTTCTTGCTGGTAAGGGAATTACCCACCAACATCTCTTACCATCCAGTCTTTACCATCAGGCACTTTTAATAACATACAGGACATACACACACATTTAAAGAAATATACTATTATTTAAATATCTCAAATTACACACTGGACAAATCGGTGCTTGATCGATTATATTAGATCAAGCTTTTTCACTCTAAAATATTTAAGATAGAAACTTAATGCTATGTTTCAGTGTGTCAAAATTCACTTTCTTTTGTATCAGAAGTCCACATATTCTCATATTTTTTCCAGTAAGAGAGTTAAACCAAATTTACAAGGTGCCAGACTCAGATGTACTTTGTTTTATGACATTTACAAGTGATATTTACATATGTCAGATCCTAAACCCTGCATATCAACTCTCTTAAATTTAGTTTGTTTTCCACAGAATCTTTGTGGATTTGTGTCCCTTGTCTATTTTCTCAGTGTGGGTTTGAACACCTCACACAGATGGACTCTGTTTAGAATCCAGTAGAACTGAGAAACTCCAGTGGTCAGATAACCCAGTCTCAATTTCATTCTGTTTTAAGCTCTTAAATAAATTTAAGTCTGCCTCTCTTCTTTTCTCTAAGCAGAAAAAATAAGCAAGAGTGACCTTTACTATTCGCTTAAGCAGAATCTGTCTCCTTTGAGCAGAATTCTCTGAGGACTTATTGGATGTTCCCCCACTAGTCCTATGATCCCCATTTCCTAGATTTACCTGCTCCCACCCTCCTTGGTTGCTTTTTCATATATATGGAATTAATGGTTAAGAGAGGATTTTACATTAATTTTTGTTTCTCTGAAATGATGTGGATTACAGGGTTGGGCAAAAGTAGGTTTACAGTTGCTGGTATGGAAAATAATACAATCATTGATAGGTAATAATACCAAAAACCCTGTATTTCACATACTCACAACTGTAAACCTACTTTTGTCCCACCCTGCATTCCATCAACAGGTCAGAGCTCTGATGACATAGATGCTAGGGGAAAAATCAGGAGCTCATTCTCGACATATTGATAAGAGGACATTCGGTTTCTGCTCTGTACAACAGCAGACAAACTGAAAAGCAATAAAATGGTTCAAGAGAAAGGAAATAAAGGAGGTGACTCAGAACCTTTCATTCTGTTTTGCTCATGACTAAGCATCTCCATAAAGCTTTGAAACACTTTCCCCTTTCCCATTCCTGTTATCATGTCCTAAAATAAAATCATAATTATAAGAGCTACCAATTATTGAGCAATTGTGATATATTAGGAACTGTATGTACTAGACATTTTTACCCTGATATTTTAAGAAGTTGCCTATCTGATAGGCAGTAGACCTGAGATTTCTAGCACAGAGCTGCTAGAGTGCAAAGCCCGTGATCGGGGCTACATCGCCGTTCCATATTTGCTTACCTCAATCCAAGGGATGGGTTAGGCAAAGTGTGTGTGATCAGGGACAGTAGGAGATGGAAATATTCCCAGCAGCTGTGAGTGAGTGGCACAATGGACATTTCATTAGGTTAGAGAAGTGGAGGGGGAGTACAAAGGGATAGGCCAGTAGAATTTATGGGGAAGAATTTTTCCTTTGCTTATCCTGCCTTTTGGCTCCTTTTCCTCAGCTACTTACTGGGGCTTGGCTTTAGAGGTTGCCAGACATTGTGTAGATCCTGAGCTCAGCACCTGGAAGACGAGCAGCATAAATGCTAAGGAAGCAACACTATAGAGTAACACAGACACTCTTCAGTATGAACCTCACCACCACCAATGTACTGTGTGGCAAGAAACATGTATTTTCCTGCTTCATAGTCTGCCATTTGAGATACCAGATTTATATTACACAGAGACATCTAAGAAAATTCGTTAAAAATAGAGTTGAACTTTATGATACTGTAAATTTTCAAAGAAGCTGTGTAAAAAGTTCTGTAAATAATATTTTAATTAAAATGATAATCAATCCTGTCTTATATTTACTGAGTAAAGGCAGGTATATTTTAATAACAGCTACATCATGAAAGCTCTTCAGTCGCCTTTGCTTTCATGTATTATTCCTATTTAAAGTATGAGTTTTTGAACCTAAAGCTGCTCTAAAAAAATTGTCTTTAAAAAAGAAGTGCAGGTTTTAGTTTCTTACTACCCAGAGAAGACCAGCAGGTAGAGTATTAAGAATAGCCATCATTTAAATGTTAAGCACTGAATCTGTTTGGCTCTAAAATGCAATCAGTGCTTGCAAGTCCCTGGCATAGACACTATACTTATCCTGGCACAGAACTTGCTCAGCAATCGACATCCCTTCAATCTGGTTTGCTTAAATATGATCAATGGCTACTAGCCTAGACTTACTCTTCCTAGGACTCCCACATGACTTCTGTACCCCCAGGCATGTCATTCCTCTCTCCAGAGCACACACTATACATCCCTAACCCTACTGCCCACCTCCACCCGACACACACATACTCATGGCAAGTGCTTATGCCAAGGCCAGGCCTGCTTGCCCTTAAATCTTTTTCTAACCCTTGCTCTTATGTGCCTATGTTGCAAGGGGAAGCTGGGGAATAGGAATGAACCTTTCCAGTTGCACCTCCCAGTTTCTGGGTTGGCTGGCTTCCAGCTGGAGTCAGCTAATGGGAGCCATTCTCTAAAGATTGGGATGGGGCTGCGGGGGTGGGCAGAGGAAAGGAGAAACCAAATTATTTCTTTCCCTTTCTTTCTGCCGAGGACTCCTCCAGTATTAGGGGCAGCTTTTCTGTGGCTACAGCTCCTGCTCCATGGGCCCACTCTGGCTTCACCTTTCACCTCACCGGGTGACCCTGATTATAACTCAGACACTTCCTTCTCCCTCCAGCCAAGGATGGTAGTGGCCCCCTGCTGCTGGCAATCTCTGGGCTGCCTCTCCCCTCCCCTCTGTGGTCTTTGCAGGTTTTCTACCCACCTGGGTAGCTGATTGTGAGCATTGTATTTCCTGTTCCAAAATCTCAAAGGGGTTTCTGTTTACCTGGTTGGATCCTTACTGTGCTTTAATAATGGGAGTTTTTCACTATGTGTCTGTCATTCACATAGCTTTTACATTCACATTTTTATTTAATTCTCACAACAATCCAAAGGGTGGGTTTTATATTTATATGCTGTAGAACAGGAAAGTGCTCATCTTCCTAAGCCTCAAAGTCACGCAGTTAGCAACAGAATCCAGATTGGAACTAAGGTAGAATTACTTATTTCACTCATTTCTACTTGTTTATACATATATTCATTAGATCATAAACTGTTTAAAACCTGGGTCTGTGAGTATCCTTCTTATGTCTCCTCTATGGTATTTGGCACAGTTGGGAGCAGTGTGGATAGAGGCTCAATAATAGTGATTAACTAATTGAGTAATTGCACGAAAAGCATCCAGCTACACAGAACTTAAAGCACTCTAAGAGCATGCTTTAACCATTTCAGCTGCTTGCTCCCATCCGCGTTCTCTCATCCCAAAAAGACTTATGAGGGAGGAGAGAATTAGCAGAAGTGAGGAGACACCACCAGGGCTAGAAATATTTGATCCTATGAAAGAGTGGCCACCAGGGCTCACATCAAGTAGCAAAGCTTTAAGTTCAACAAACAAAACAAAGGTTTGATGCCAGGAAGGCAGAACAGAGAGAAACACAGCAACCAGACAGCAGAGACATGCCCTGGATAATCTCTGTCTGAGATGAACCATGGAATACTCAAAATAGAGCTGAGTCCAAAGAAACAAAGCTGGGCAGGAATGAGAAAGGAATGCTAGTCCCAGCCAGTTGGCTTAAGTACAGCACAAGATACCTGACGAAGTCCAAAGATCTAGCAGAGAGAGACATAAATTCTGGAAACCAGAAGTCTGGGCAGACTGACCTCATGGATGTGGCCAATTGTTAGTGTTGCTAAAGTTCACATGAAGAACTTTAATTCCTTCGAATATTCTAACCCACTGGTATGGAGCTATATAAGATCTTTTAAAACCACTAGTGCGGGCGACATCATGCCCAGCTCAGCTCCCATTGCATGACAAGAAAGCTTGCAAATGGTAACTGGTTTGTAGCCAAGCCTGAGGGTCGGAGCTGACAGTATCCACTCTACTGGTAACTGTATGGTCTTCTATTAGCTTTCCTTTCCTTTTCAAGAGAAATATGACACTTTCCCCCGGGAATCTCACATTTACTAGCATCTATTTAGCTGGAACAAAAATAGGAGATTTGCTCTGGTTGATTATTGGGTATGTTGGGATCTACCTCCCAACTTCTTTCCAAGAAAGATTGTCCATTATTTTGGGCACCTGGCCCTGTCTTCCTCTTCTTGTCTCCTTCCATCAAAATAATAATCTATCACTTTTCTTCTTAACAAGAAAGAGGAAAACGTAGAGGAGCTGGTCTCACAGAGACAAGGAGAGAATATAAAGGGGAGAGATGTCAATAGAATTAAATTCAGGAGTAAAGTTCTTTTTCTCCAGCCTTATCGATATATTACTGACATATAACATTATATGAGTTTAAGATATACAGTGAGATGATTTAATACACCTAAGTATTGCAAAATGTTTGCTGCAATAAAGTTTGTTAACACATTCTTTACCTCACATATTACCATTTTGTCTTGGTTGTTATGGTGAGAACATTTAAGCTCTACTCTCACAGCACTTTTAAGTATACATTACAATATTGTTAATTATAGTCACCAACCTGTATCTTTAATCCTAGAAACTTATTCATCTTCTAACCAAAAATTTGTCCTGTTTGACAACCATCTCCCTATTTCCCCCACTCCTCAGTTCCTGGTGACTACCATGCTAATCTCTGTTTCTATGTGTTTGGCTTTGTTAGAACTTCCACATAAAAGTGAGATCATATAGTATTTGTCTTTCTCTGTCTGATAGATTTCACTTAGCAAACGTCTTCAGGGTCCATCTATGTTGTCACAAATGGCAGGATTTCCTTCTTTCTCGTGGCAGAATGATATTCATATATATTGGACACTTAGGTTGTTTCCATGTCTTGACTCTTAAAAAGATAACTGCAATAAACATGAGGGCACAGGTATCCTAGGAGATGATGCTTTCATTTCCTTCATATATATACCAAGATGCGGAATTGCTGCATCATATGGTAGTTTTATTTTTAATATTTAAAGAAAGCTCCATACTCCACCTATAATGGCTGTACCAATTTACATTTCCATCAACAGTGCAGAAGAGTACTCTTTTCTCTGCATACTCATCAATACTTGTTATCTCTTGTGGGTTTTTTTTTTTTTATCATAGCCATTCTAACAAGTGTGAGGCAATATCTCATTGTGGTTTTGATTTGCATTTCCCTGATGATTACTTATGTTGAGCACCTTTTATGTACCTATGGGCTATTTATATGTCTTCTTTGGGGGAAAAGTCTATTCAGGTCCTTTGCTTATTCTTTAACTAGATTACTTTTTTTTTCTTTTTTTTCTATTGAGTTGTATGAGTTTCTCATATATTTGGGTATTAATGCCTTATGAGACACATGGTTTGCAGATGTTTTCTCCCATTTCATAGACTGCCTTGTTTTGTTGTTTCTTTTGCTGTGCAGAACTTTTCAGTTCAATGCTGTCCACTTGTTGACTTATGCTTTTGTTGCCTATGATTTGGTATCATGTCCAAAATATTATTGCCAAGACCAATGTCAAGAAATATCTTCCCTATTTTTTCTTCTAGAAGTTTTACAGTTTTAAGTATTATATTTAAGTGCTTAATCAATATTGACTTTATTTTTGTGACTGTTGTAAGGTAAAGATGCAATTTAATCTTTTGCATGTGGTTATCCAGTTTTTCCAACACCCTTATTAAAGAGACCTTCTTCCACTGAGTATTCTTGGCTCCCTTGTCAAACATTAGTTGACTGCATATATGCATAGATTTATTTCTGGGTTCCCTATTCTGTTCCATTGGCCCATGTGCCTATTTTTACGTTTCTACCATATTGTTTTGATTACTATAACTTTGTAATGTAGTTTGAGATCAGGAAGTGTGATGCTTCCATCTTTGTTCTTTTTTTCTCAGGATTCCTTTGGCTATTTTCATTGTTTTTTGGTTCCATATGAATTTTAGAATATTTTTTTTTCTGTGAAAATTCCATTGGAATTTTGATAGGGATTACACTGAATCTGCATATCACTTTGGGTAGTATGGACATTTTAACAATATCAATTCTTTTGATCCATGAATATGGGATACCTTTCCATTTATCTCTGTCTTCTTCAATTTTTTTCATTAATATCTTATAGTTTTCATTGTACAGATCTTTCATTTTCTTGGTTAAATTTATTCCTATTTTATTCTTTTGATGCCATCATAAATGGGATTATTTTATTTCTCCTTCAGACAGTTTATTGTTAGTGTATAGAAATGCTACTGACTTTTGTATGTTCATTTTGTATTCTTCAACTTTGCTGAATTTGCTTATTACTTCTAAAATGTTTTCTGGTGTAGCATTTAGGGTTTTCTACATATAAGGTCATCTGCAAACAGGGACAATTATACTTCTTCCCTTTCTGTTTGGATGCCTTTTATTTATTTTTATTGCCTAATTGCTCTAACACTTCCATGCTATGTTGAATAGCAGTGGTGAGAGCAGGCATCCTTGTCTTGTTAATTTTTTTTAAGATGAAAGTTAGAGGGCTTTTTTAAAAAAAATTTTTATTAATTTCAGAGAGAGGAAGGGAGAGGGAGAGAGAGATAGAAACATCAATTATGAGAGAGAGCTTTTTATCTTTCACCAATGACTATGATGTTAACTTTGGGCTTATAATATACGGCCTTTATTATGTTGCAGTGTGTTCCTTCTACACCCAATGTTTTAATGGCTGTTATTATGAAAAGGTGTTAATTTGTCAAGTGCTTTTTCTGTGCCTACTGAGATCATAAGATGTTTATCCTTCATTCTGTTAATGTGGTATATCACATTTATTGACTTGCACATATTGAACCATCCTTGCATCCCAGGGATAAATCCCACTTAATCATGGTGTTGAATTCAGTTTGTTAGTATTTTTCTTGAGAATTTTTGCATCTATATTTATCATAGATATTGAACTAAATTTTTCTTTACTTGTAGTGTCTCTATCTGGCTTTCATATTATGGTAATTTGGCCTCATAAAATTAATTGGGAATGTTCCCTTCTCTCCAGCTTTTTGGAAGAATTTAAGAAGCATTAGAATGGAATTCTAATTCACCGGTGAAACCATCTGATTCAATCTCATTACTCATTATTGGTCGGTTTAGATTTTCTATTTCTTCACGATTCATACTTAGTATATTGTATATTTCTAGGAATTTGTTCATTCCTTCTAGGTTGTCCAGTTCGTTCCATACAATTGGTCACAGCAGTCTTTTATAATCCTTTGATTTTTGTAGTGTTAATTACAATATCTCCTCTTTCTTTAATTATTTTATTTATTTGAGTCCTCTCTTTTTTCTTGGTTAGTTTAGATAAAGTTTTGTCAATTTCATTTATCTTTTTTTAAGATCAACCCTTAGCTTAATTGATCGTTTCTTTTCCTTTAGTATTCTCTGTTTCATTGGCTTATACTCTAGTCTTTATTATTTCCTTCCTTTTGATAAGTGTGGGCTTGTTTTGTTTTGTTTTGTTTTCTAATTCCTTGACATAAAGTTAAGTTGTTTATTTGAGATCTTTCCTTTTTTCTTAATGTAGGCATTTGTCATTATAAATTTCCCTCTCAAGACTGTTTTTACTGTATCCCATAAATTTTGGTATATTGTATTTTCTCTTTTTTTTTTTTGGTCTCAAGATACTTCAGATTACTCTTTTGATTTCCTCTTAACCCATTAGTTGTTTTGGAGCATGTTGTTTAATTTCCATATATTTGTGAACATTCCAGTTTCCCTCCTGTTACCAGTTTCTAGTTTCATTCCATTGTGGTCAGAAAAAATGCTTAGTATGATTTCAATCTTTTAAATTTTATTAAGGCTTCCTTTATGGCCCAACATATCATCTGTCCTGGAGAATGTTCTGTGTACACTTGAGAATAATGTGCATTTTGGTGCTGTTGGATGGAATATTTGTTTATGTCTGTTAGATCCATTATGTCTATAGTGTTGTTCAAATCTACTATTTCCTTACTGATTCTTTTTGTCTAGATCGGGGTGGGGAATGTCTGGCCCACAAGAGAATTCATTTGGTCTAGTCCTGCCAAGGCAACTGCAGGTGGGACTCGAAATTCAATAAACCTAAGAGCTTTTTTCATAGCTAATTTTTAAGTTGGGGATAATTTTTTATGGCCCTGAAATGATGTTATAAATATCCAAATGGCCCTTGGCATCAAAAAGATTCCCACCCCTGGTCTAGATAATCTATCCAATGTTAAAAGTGAATTCTGAAGTTTCCTATTACTGTTGTATTTGCTTTATATATTTAGGTGCTCTGATATTGGGTGCATAAATATTTACAATCTTGGCTGAAAAAAAAGAGAAAAAGTAAGGTGTTAGAGGAGAATACATGGATTATTAGATGAAATATAATCATGGCAGGGTGACATCTGAGCACAGGTAGATTTATAGAACTTGGATTAAGGAAGGACAGCCTTCCTTTGAGTAAGGAAGTGACAGAGAGGAGTTTGGTGGGGTGGTGAAGGACAATGGGAAGAGTTCATAGCTAGGTCCCCTCTATGTGTTATTCACTAAATTTATATCTTATTAGCCTTTTATTAGCTAAAATATAGATTATTAAAATAGCATTTATGCAGGTCAATTTTCCTTTTTCTCTTAAATACATTTTCTACTCTTTTCAGATTCATGTTGATGATAAATGATTATAACATTGTATGCTATATTTTAAAATTATTTTTCAATTATTGATTACAATCAACCAGTCATTTCACAGGAGAGTATAGAGTACTACTTTTAGATAAATCTCTAATCTATAAATAGTGGAAGTTTGGGGTTTATCTTTAAATTGTACTAAATGTTTAAACAAAACTTCCTCACACTATAGCATAAGGTTATTACACACTCACATGACAACAAGAATATTCTCCATGTTGTTACATAATAAATAACAGTGATGTTTGTCTCTTAAGGCTTAGTATTAAAATTCTTCACACAGCAAGGTTAGTCTCTATTGGCAATCTGCTTTTAAGTTTTTTGAGATGTGAAATAAATTCTTTAAAAAGGTCGGGATTGTTTCACATTCCTGAGGGAGGGAATATCTGGGAGGAAGGGAATACATCAATGAGGTGCCAGTGATGCTACTTGAAAGAAAGAGAGAAAACACTCCTTTCCCTTTAGCCTTAGGGTCCCTGGCTAAGAAAGAACTTTTTAAAACAATCAATTGTCTTTTCTTCTAAATTGTTGGCTGTCAGATGTGTGAGGTGAATCTCTTCTGTCTTCTTTATGAAGTCTTCAGAAAATTGTATAAATTTTATTCACATTTTTATGTAAGTGAATTCCAAGAATTCAAAATGAATTTTATATAACTGAATTCAAAATGAATTTAAGTGGGTAGAAAAAAGTTGATGAGTGAGGGGACATTTATTAAGAAAAAAATGTTCTCTAACTGAGCTTCCATGAGTATATCGTCCATTCTGTGCTCTTTTGAATTTGAAGATATGGAATGATATGTAAATAGAAGACTTCCCTCATTCATCCAGATGGTCATCTCCTGTCCTGAGATGCGGTGTAGATGTGTGTGCATTGTGCCTGTGTTCATTCAGTTCTAGAGTCAGAAAATTATTTAAGTCAAACTAAACTATTCAGGTGAATTTTTAATTTTATGTAATAAAATTTTATTGCAACACTGTGATTGTCTGATTCACACAGATCTGAGGAATCAGGAAGCAGGATCAAGGTCACAGAAAGGACAATGGAAGTACTAGTAGAGGTCACTTTTTTTATGGCCTGCCTGGGGCAACAATATGTGAAAAACGCAATTCTCTTGTAATTTTCTGTTCATTTACATGCTGAACTTAGTGTCCAAGATTTCTTTCCATGGCACCCAAGCAGTTCTCCAAGCACATTTATTTCTTTTGTCCAAAATGTGCATGTTGTATGTTACAGAGAGTAAACTGATGTATGTGTGGAGGCAGGGCCTTCTGAGAAATACCACTGAACACACCCCTCTACTTTAAAGGCTCAGAAACAGGATTGGGTCAGCGTCTTGAGTTCCCTGAACCTTGGGAATTTGACACACGCTTACTAAAATGTGGGAAACAACTGCCACAGTGACAGAAGATGCCGTGTCCCACATCCCCTTCCTGTGGTAAACAACATGGGAAACTGTTGAAAAACCATGAAAAGTCCCTGCCTCAGGGATCAAAAACTGAAAATATCTGAAGACTTTATTGTGAACACATGTTTCCCCTGAAGACAGGCCTAGGGGTGAACTGAAATGTTCCTTGGTGAAATCTGACTCAGAAAAGGGCAGAGAGCCGCATTCTAGTATTGCCTTAAGGCTCCTTCTCAAAAGACTCTCCTCCTTTGCACTCTGTGGGGTAGCAGTAAGTTCATGCAAAACTGATTTGGGTTAATAAGTACTACTGTATTGATGAAGCAAAAGAAAAAATAGTAAACACACACACAAACTCACACACACAAACAAGGAAAGTTGTCATATAATGCCTCGTCCCAACAGATTAGACACAGTACACCACACTTGGTGGGGGCGATCAAGTAAACAATATTGCTCTCACATTCTTCAGATTACAACATGTATGTAATTGTGTTTTCCCTTTCATGTTGGCTCTTTTGCCTTTCATGAAACACGTTTCAGTTCAATTTGGATATTTGGATCATAAAGTGGCCCACACTGATGAGTGGTTACTTTAATAACATCTTCCTGGTGAGGGTTTGCAGACATGCCCTGGCCTTCTAGTTGTTTTCTGAGAAATCTCCTGGCTTATGAGTCACTGTTTGTACTAGCAGGTTAATGAAGTCATTACTGTACCTCGATTCCTATTTTATAGATAATGAAATAATGAGGAACAAAATGCTCACTTGCTAGAGCCACAAGATGGCAAAGCTCGTTTCTAGTCCATTTGGAGCTCGTTCCGGTGCCTGACACTGCTTCCAACAATGCCCAAACCCTTGCTGCTCTGGGCATGTGTGTGACAGTTTCCCTCCTACTCTCCTAGCCATGGGCTTTTTTCCCCTCCAGGACAGAAGATGATGGGACTCTCTTAACTACCCACAGCTCCTGTTAATTCACACGAAAGTAGCTTTGGTGTGAATTCTTGGGAAATTTCCCAAATACCTGCTTTAGAGCATTAAACATTCTGTTACACGATGCAGTTAACTCCTGCCACCATGTCAACTCTCTACTGGGAAATTACTTCGTGTGCTTTTTTGTTGTTGTTTCTAATCCTCACCTTAGGATATTTTTTCCATTGCTTTTCAGAGAGAGTGGAAGGGAGAAACATCAATGTGAGAGAGACACATCAATTGGATGCCTCCTGCAAGTGCCCGGACCCCAACAGGGGCCATGGATCGAGCCTACAACTGAGGTACGTGCCCTTGACCAGATCGAACCCAGGACCCTTCAGTCTGAAGGCCGATGCTCTAACCACTGAGCAAAACTGATGAGGGCTGGCCAATTACTTTGTATAGTGCATTTCTGGACCAAAATACTCTACCACTGGATAGCTATATTATGTTAAGAAAGTGGCTTAAACTCCCTAAGCTTTCATAACTTCATCTGTTAATATTAAATAATAAAAATCAAGGATTTTTTTATTAATTATATCCTTGATATAATTATCAAGGATTTTGTGAGGTCTAAATGAGACAGTGTAGAAGCAGCTCTTGACATGGTTGTAGAAGTGCAAGTACTAGATATAGAAGTAGTGATAGCAGTTATAGTATTCTTGGTGGAAGACAGAAATAATATCATTACAAATATTTTTGCATAAATCATCTCACTGTATCTTTATAATATTTGCATTAGTTCCATCTTACAGATGAAGAAACAGAAATTTGTAGAACTTAAATCACTTGCTCAAAACCAGGTTGATAAGTGTCAAAGAGGAGACGCACATGTCCTCACATTCTACTTTCTCTCTGCTTTCCACTCCAAGAGAGGCCCCATTGGTCTTAGCCGTTAATGGGAAAAGTGCTCTGCACTGGTCGTGTGCTTGGTGAGGTCTGCTGAAGTCGCAGAGGAGCAGGGACATGGGCTTCAGGGATAGAGTTAGCTTGGCTATTAACTAGAATGATGCTAGACTCTAAATAACTGTATAATAATATATACTGTTTAGTACTGTGTTTCTAGCACTGTTAGGTGCTTTACCTTTAACCCTCACAACCATGTTCTAAGGGAGGTATTTATTGTCATCATTTACATATTTAAAAAAATTGAGAGTAGAGAGGGTAAATAGTTTGTTTGCTTCAAGTGATATCCTGACGAATAGTTAAGGCCAATGATTGAATCCAAAGCCTGTACTCCTTTCAATAGGTCCCACTACTTCTGGTTAATGTAGCTAATCCCCAGTTTCCTTGTCCATAAATGTTAGAAAATAACTGCATTGCAGTTTTATGTGAGGATGAGATGAGATAACATAAAACAAAGTGTTTAGAATAAGGTCTGGCACATAATAGACAATAGTACGCCAGTTTTCTTACTCTTTATTTACCTGAGGAAACAGTGGCCCAAGAAGAGACAAAAACAGGCGCAGAGCTACTGGCCTCTGAGTGACATCTGCAGGCAGTGCAATGACATCAGAATGGGATCGCTGTGTCAAAAGGGCCATTTCTCTATGAGCTCTGTCCATAGACTAACTGTTATGGAGGGAGGCATTGACATATCAGGTGGCTCCATCATAAAATTCCAGATGGAAATGATACAATCATAAACTCCTTAAAACTTTTATACTCGATCGTTACTCCTGCTACTTTCGTCTTAGAAATGCTTTACAATTCTTCAATCAATGGAAGTTTAACTTTTAAAGGCCATTTATCACTGTTTTTAAATAAACAAATATTAATAGCAAAAACAATGTTTTTTCTCCACTGATGACATATTTGAGCAACATCAATACGAGAAGTGCAGAAAATAAAGCTGGGTCCTCTCGGATCTCATAGTTAATTTCTCTTTGGTTGTAAAACTTAGCACAGAGCTTCGGAATCTAAAGATAATTCTCCTTTGTATTTTTGAATTGATTTCAGAGAGAGGAAGGGTGGGGAGGAGGGGAGAAAGAGGGAGTGAGAGAGAGAGAGACAGAGAGACAGAGAGAGAGAGGGAGGGAGAGGGAGAGAGAGAGAGAGAGAGGGAGAGAGAGAGAGAGAGAGAGGGAGAGAGAGAGATAGAGAGAGGGAGAGGAGAATCAGTTGCCTCCCACACAGGCCCCTGGCCAGGGACCAAACTGGAAACCTGGGCATGTGCCCTGGCCTAGAATTGAACCTGCCACCTTTTGGTGCATGGGATGGTGCTCCAACCAACTGAGCCCTGGTTCACAGGTTGATGCTCACACACTGAGCCATGCTGGCTGGGCCACCTTCTTTTTAAATATGAAACCACCACACTCTGGTCTCTACCCTGCAGATACTGCTTTTCAAAAGTTACTTACAATGTGCAAAATACTAAATCTAATAGATGCTTTTGGTTCTTGTGGTATTTGGACCCTCAGAAACATTGACACTGTCAAGAATTCCTTCCTTTTAGACACTCTCCTGTTTTCCTCCCTCCCACTTCCCTCTTCCTCCCTTTCTCCTTGGCTGATTTTATTCTTTCCTAACCTCAAATATTGCTGCTAAGCATGGTTTTTGGTACATGTTTAATATTCAATAAATATTTGTGGAAATAATAAAAATGGCCTTGATAATGATAACATGTTAAGCAAAAATGAATTTTCTTTGAGTATTAAGTATATTTTAGTGTCTAAGAACTATTATGTCTGAGCTATGGACATACTCAGCATAGAAATCTACCTATATCAGTGTAGAAATTAGGCCATTTTCTAAACTATGTTTTCTTTTTTTCAAATTTATCTTTATTGTTGAAAGTATTACAGATGTCCTCTTTTCTCCCCATTGAACTATCTTTTCTTAATAGGATAAAAAGTTGATTAGTCAGTACCCCACTGACAAGATTTAAAATGATCTAGGTTGTATTCGTTATCTTTAGTAAGAAGAGACAAAGGACATAAGAGCAAACTCACTTATTGTAAATTCTGCTTATTATCTGGTTTTATTTTTACTAGCTCATAAAATAAAAGCGTTGATTTAAAAAAAAAAAAAAATCCTGGCTGCTTCACAGTTACAAATACTTGGGTCTGGTTAGGTGAAGCTTTAATGTGCACCATTTTATAAAGTTGATGCCTTAAATGGAAAACAAAGGGCCACTTCAGGTTTCCCAGCTGGCTGTGGACTGTGGTAAGACGCACCTATTTAGGGTATCTCAAATCCCCAGTCAGCATTACAGAGCTTGCAACTGTAGCACAGTAAATATCTCACTGAAAATGCTCTGCACGGCTTTCCTCATCACAGTCTTTGTGTATTCAAGTACAGCCAAATCAGATGTGATGACAAAGACAGCCAGTCAGCTTCTCTATGGCTTATTACCATAGCCCTATGAACAGTAAAATCTGTATTTCTGGACCTGCTCTATTCATGGAACTATAAACAGACTTACCACACCTGTTTCACTTCTTAATTTATTCATTCATTTATTCACTCATTCATGTTTTCACACATGCTTTGAATGTACTAGACTGTATCATTTTTGCAGTCACATAGACTTGGTCCTAGTGAATCCTCATTGCAGAATCCCTGACAATGTCCACATGACAGCAAAACCATTCCATGGATGAGCTGACTCCTTTATGTGTGACCTTCCTATTTCAAATGATGCTCCTCTAACTTGGGTCCTTATTGCCTGTCACCTAGACTAGCGTAATCACTTTCTGACTAATGTCGCAGATTGCGTTCCCTGCAAAACAGACTCTGAGATGGAGTTTAGGATGCAGGATATTTATAAAGAAGTACCCTTGGGCCCAGCCGGTGTGGCTCAGTGATTGAGCATTGACCTATGAACCAGGTGAGGGCACATGCCGGGTTACAGGCTCGATCCCCAGTCGGGGGCATGCAGCAGGCAGATGATCCATGACTCTCATTGATGTTTCTATCTCTCTCTCCCTCTCCCTCCCTCCCCCTGAAATCAATAAAAACATATATAAAAGAAAAAATCTTCCCCTGCCCCTCTCCCTAAAAAAAAAAAAAAAAGTACGCTTGGGATCAAGATCTGAGGAAAGGAGGGAAGGAAGCAGGAGTGGATGCAGAGAAAAGTCAGGCTACAGTCAGGTCCAGGGACAGCTTAAGCTCACCTCCCCCACCCCATGAAAAGCTCAGAAACCAGAATGACCCTTTAGAGTTTTCCCAAGTTGGGACAAGATATCTAGGCCATTATAGCCCTGCATGGAGTAGTCATTGGATATGAGTTACTCCTGCAAGGAGCTCTCTGCAGGTGAGCCAATCCCTGGCAAGTCTAACAACTGAAAACTATCTATGAACCACACTCCCAGCAGCACTCTCCCCCCATTTGGAAGCACATCTGACTGTTCATAGCTAGGTTCCCTCCCTTCAACTTCTCCCTTTGTAATCCACTACACTCATTATTCCCACATGAATGTGTTCCAACACCCCAACACCTCTCCAAACATCATCCACAGTACTCACTATGCATCCTCAGTTTAGCCAAACCACTATCCCCTAAACCAGGTCAGGCCCCTGCTGTGGCCAGATGAACAGTTCATAAGAATAGTGATGGTCAATCTGGAAAGGCATACTTGTGAAAGATCTTTGTTCATGCCTCATTCCCTATTCTTACCTTTGCTTGAAATAAAATATTTCCAATGAATAAGCTTAATTTTTTTTAAATTTATTTTTATTGATTTCAGAGAAAGGAAGGGAGAGTGGAAGAGAGAAACATCAATGATGAGAGAGTCATTGATCAGCTGCCTCCTGCATGTTCCCTACTGGGGATCAAGCCCGCAACCCAAGCATGTGCCCTGACTGGGAATTGAACAGTGATCTCCTGGATCCTAGGTCCATGCTCAACCTCTGAACCATGCCGGCTGGACTCTAATGAATAAGCTTAGACATATCTTTTATGTGCCCTTTTCATTTTCTCATGATCTTGATAGCTATCACCGGAAAGGGCCAAACATTACAGTGTAGAGTTGTATATTCAAATGAGATAAAACTCTGCAGGTTCTGGGGTGAACTTTCATTACTCTTTTTTGGGGGGAAAACAAAGAACTGAGTCATAATTAAATGACATGGTAAATGTAAAACAGTTATCCCAACATATGATAAACATTTGATAAATGCCAGCTATTTTTTACTGTCTCTATAATATCTGTATCCAGAGGTTTAACCTTAAATCACACAGTTCAAATTCAACTATTTGTAAAAGTTCAAGCTAGAAAACAAATTAAAGTGGAGCTGCTCATGCAGAGGGGGTTTCAAGGGATGCTGGAGTCTTGTGTGCTCAGGTCCTCCAGCAGTTCCACAACCTAGGGCCCTGCCTGTGAATATAGCTGAAAATCAGTAATTATATTGGATGGTTACTGAGGCCCCTTCTAGTTCTGATTCTGTGGCTCTGTGATTCATTCAAATCTCCTATGGACATGGAACCCAAAGCTGCAGGCCAGGTAAATCCCAGTTAAATAAAAGGCAGACAGAGTTCCACAGGGAGTCCAGGCTGCTGCTGCACTCTGCACAGGTCCTCTAGAAGTGCAACCAAGATAAGTTGTTTTAAAACTGAGGAAAACAATCCATGTTCTCTGAGATGGTCCCATATTCAAACCTCTTTTTAGTTTACTTTAAATTAAACAGCTGTATTAATCAGGGTCTTGGGATACGGCACACCCAGATGAAAGCAAAGGGAATTTTATGAAGAGATATCTTGAGAAGCTATGCGGAAGGTACGGAAGCCCACAAGGTAT
This sequence comes from Miniopterus schreibersii, assembly GCF_964146895.1. NCBI lineage: Eukaryota > Metazoa > Chordata > Mammalia > Chiroptera > Miniopteridae > Miniopterus > Miniopterus schreibersii. The sequence goes on along the minus strand of NC_138112.1, from coordinate 16,572,925 downwards.
GGTGAGGAGTCCTGGTACTGGAAATGGCAAGAAGCTTCTGTCTCTCTTTGGTTTTAAAGGGTCAGGGGAAATCACTTTTAACAGAACTCAGCAACATACATAGTTGTGACAAAAACAATGGCCTTAGGTAGAGGAATGTAGCCACTGCAATACCCCCCAAATAAATACTCCATCTCTGTATATTCCTACTTACAAATATCTGGCCACTATAAGTTACCTGCAAAATCCAGCCAGACTAAAGTGAAAGAGTGTGAGTGGCACAGTGAAAGTAGTCAGTTTCCTGAGGCACAGAGCCCAGCAACCAAGGTGCAGAGTATACTTGAAAAAATAAACATATACCCAGAACATTAGGTGATCCTGTGTGTATACCATCTGTCAAGACGGTAGGTGCATCTTAAGGACAGAATACTGGACAGACCCAGGGAGGCTGAGTTAAAAAGCACCAGCAGATCATGCAACAGGAATCATTATCTTGCATCATGGAGAGGGTAATGAGAAAAATGACAGGAAAAAAGTTGGGACGGTATTATGAGGACTTAAAAGAAGATACATGTAAGGAAGTACAGAGTACAGAAAAGGGGTTTAGTATCTTGAGCCATAAGATGCTCAGTTGGGTCAGTCAAAGGCCTCTTACTCTGTGGATGCCATTGTTGAAAGCAGAATCAAATGGTATATGGGGAAAGTGTTGTTATGCTTCTCTGTTATACCTTCTTCGCTCTCCATGAGCATGTTTAAGGTCTTAAATGACAGTGTGACTCTGGGCATTGAAAGGTAGAAGGTGGCCCAGCCGGGCGTGGCTCAGCGGTTGAGCGTCCACTTAGGATCCAGGTGATCGGGGTTCAATTCCCGGTCAGGGCACGTGCCCGGGTTGCGGGCTCAATCAATGACTCTCTCATCATTGATGTTTCTATCTCTCTCTCTCCCTCTCCTTTCCTCTCTCTGAAATCAATAAAGATATATTTAAAAAGAAAAGAAAAGTAGAGGGTGGATATGAAAGGTGCAGTAAGAAGGAAAATGACAGAATTTGAAAACCATAAAGAGAAGAGTGTGAAAGGGTGGTTTATAAATATGTTCCATTTTTGCTGTTACCCAAAATGAGCATTAGTGTAACTGATTTAGGATGTTAAGCTGTTTACCTCAGGGAACCAGAACGGAAGTTTATCTTGCTATTATTATAGGTTCGTAACTGCTGCCCACAGTGTGCTATAGTCTGTTTGCAACAGTCTTACATCAGAGCACTTTCTGTTTGTGGAGTGGAAATCATGGCTTTCTTCTTTCTTCAGTGAAAAAGAGTTTAAACTTTTGGCTTGAAATTCTGAATAGAAATTGATCCTGTTTCTTTAGTATATGTAATTACTGTTTTAAAACAATATGTAGCAATAGTAAGTGTTTGAAATCAACTGAGATAAATATAGTTCTAAAGGAAAAATGTATTATAGCCTTTGATGAACACTTATTTTTGTGTATTAAGTAATTTTCTTATTTTTTATTCGACACATATTTTCTTTTTTACTTAGTCTAGTTGTTAATGAATTATAATTTACATGTAGTAAAATGCACAACTCCTAATTTCATATATCAATGAATTTTTCTTATGTATATATCCATGTAATGACAACTCCAATTAAAAAATTATATAGAACATTTTTATCACACCCTATGCATCTTCCCAGTCAGTAATTCTAACAGATAAATTTTTTTTCTGTTCTTGATTTTCATATAAAAGGAATTGCATACTATATGTTCTTTTGCCTTCTTTCATTCAACATAATGTTTTAAGATACTTTCACATTGTTGTATATGTCAGTTTGTAGTATATTCACACCATTAACCATTTTTCTGTGGATGAACATTTAGGATTGTTTTCAAGTTGGGCTATTGTTTTAAAAAAACTTTCTATGTGCTCCAAATTTCAGTCATTTGGGTTGGTGGGTGCTGGTATATTATTATAATTTTAATTTGCATATCTGATAATGAATGATATTGGGTACTTTTTATATATTTATCAAGTTTTGGATATTTTACATGAAAACGGCAATAGTATCCACCATCTTGAAGTAGCACATCAAGTTGGAGGACTTAAACTCCTATATATCAAGATTTATTTTAAAAAGCCTCTATAATTAAGATAGTATGATGTTGATGCTAAGACAGAGGACTAGCCTAATGAAACGGATTACAGAAGCCAAAACCACACCTACACATAAATATAGTGACTTGATTTATGACGTTAAGTGGCATTGCAAAGCAATGGGAAAGGATCTACTTTTCAAGTCAACTACATATCCATATAAATGATATGAATCTTGACTCCAATTTGACACTAAAGTCATTTCCAAATGGACTGTCGATCTAAATGTTAGGGGGAAAACTGTTAAGCTTCTGGAGGAAAACAAAAGAATGTTTTCATGATTTCGGGGATAGGCAAATGTTTCTTAAGACAGAAAAAGAACTAGTTTTGACTGAAATTCTGATATATTCTATTAAATTAAATTTAACAACCTGAGTTCTTCAGAAGACAGTATTAATAAAGCAACAAGATAAGTAGTAAGAGTGGTCTTATTTGTGCAGGGAATGATCATCCAGCGTGCCTGAAGAGCAACCCAGGAAAGCACAGATCCCTTGCATTAACTGAACAAGAAAGGACATCAATTGTTGGCACTATAGATAGTTCTCATTGCAGGACAAGTCCTGAAGGCCATAGAAAGCCATAAGTACAGCCACCTCTGGAAGAGGGCCTGCCTGACATGTGTCACTGAGACTACAAAAGAAGTGGGTGATCACCCCGGGTTCCAGTGGTTGGGGACACACAGGGTAAGGGATGGCTGCTTCCACCTCTGTCATTTCCAGGTAGTATAGACCAGAGCTGTCACCTCAGTCAGAACACAGATGGCAAGGGCCTACCCATAAACTACAATATATTTCAAGCCCTGAACTTGTCCTGTATCCAACATGAATGGTAGTCGCTCCAAATCAGTGTGTCAGCTTGATTCTGGTCCATTACAAAGGCCTGTGGGACAGAACAGCTCAGCAGACTGGAATGAGGGCCTGACCGTGGGACCTGGGATAACTGCACAGGGTCAAGTTCCAGAGCTTTTGGAGGTAACTGATAGGGCCTACGTGTGTTTGGGAGTTAAAGGAATGGAGAGAATCCAAAGGAGAGAAACGGGGACTGGGGTGTCCAGTGAGCATGACACTGCCAACCCAGGCTTTTCCCGGGCACTTTGGGAAGATTTGGAAAATTTCCCAAGCAAATACTTTTATTGGGGTCCCCTGAGGCAAAAATCCTGATCCCCCCATTTGCCTATGTTTCAAGATGGTACTGGAAATAAAACTAACATCACTGAGAGGTAAGAAAAACTCACAGTTTTGTGGCTTGAGTGAAATGGACAGATGGTCATTCACTGAGATGGGAAGCCTGGGGGAGAAACAGATTTTAGGGAAGGAGTAAGAATTTTATGGGGGTGGAGGAAATAGAGAGAGGTTAGAAAAGTGTACAGACTAGAGCTATAAGGTATGGAAGGCCTGAGGATGAAATGTAAAATGTGCTGCTAAAACTGTATGATATTATTGAAATGTTAAGAGAGTAGAACTTGTGCTAACAACTACAAGATAAATACATGAGGTGATAAATGTAATTGACTGGATGGAAGGAATCCTTTCACAATGTATACATATACCAAATAATTATGAAGTACACTTCAAATACCTTACAGTTTTATACACCAATTATACCTCAATAAAGCTGAAATTTAAAAATTGAGTTTTATGTTGATCATTTAAATTTGACACTCCTACTAGACATGTAAGTGTAGACATTGAGTAGGATATTATACACACAAATCTAAAACTTAGGAGAGTTGTCTGGTGTGGGGATCAAATTTGGAAGTCATTAGAATATAGTGGTATTTAAAGTAGTGGAATTTAATAAAATTGATTCTGGAGAGCATGTAGATAAAGAGGGGGAAAAGTCTCATGACCCAACACTGAAGCATTACAGTATTTAATGTTCAAACCAAAGAAAAGGGGCAGGGAAATAAGCATGAGAAAGATTCCTTGCTGTAGAAGAAGCTACAGGAAACCAGAGCTAGGCCTTGTCTGTTCTCCCTGCCTGGTTTCCTCCACTGAATGACCCAACTTGATATCTGATGCTGACAAGTCCAACACTCCACAGATACCTCTAATACCATACCTTGCTCCATTCATCATCCCAGCTTGAATATCCAAGACCAACCTAGAAAGAAACTGAATTTGTGATGACTTGTTTGGGCTTGGTGTCTGATTGTTGCTGTGCTCTCTACTTTCCTTTATTTACTATAAACTTTATCAGCTCGTTGAGAACTAAAAGCATTTCTCGTTGCTTGTATAATCTAACCCCTTGCTAAAAGTATCCCCAGACATTATAACATGAAATTAATAGGTATGAGCATTTATTTTAGTGGCTTTATTTGGGGCGTAAGCTGCTGACACTGAGATAGTACTTATTAAGCTGATACTAGTTTAAAGGTTTTCTTTAAGAAAAAAGTTAGAATTAGCCTTCTCTTTATTAGTATTTAATATTATGATAAGGTATGTGAACTATGTATGTATTCAAAACATTCTACTTTAAATTGTTTATATTCTGAGTATTTTTACAGCTTCTATTTATAAACATAGGCATGGCAATTTTAAAAAATAATCTCTGTATACATTCTAAATGTTCTGAAGATCTATTTTAGTATAAGAAATTAGATTGTACAAGTTAGTTTTGTGGCTCAAATTAGGTTATGCCCATGATTTTAATGCGTCTCCAGATTTATAATAACGTTTGAACTACAGTTGGTGCATGCTATAGGATTCGTTTCAGAAGTGGCATTTACCAGCACCTTCAACTACAACACAAACGTGTACCTGTAATTCACCTCATCACACAGTACTCAGAGCCACCTGCCACCTAAAGGTTACTGCCTATTACTGAGTAAAATAATGAGTGTGGTGGGCAGCCTCTAAAAAGGTCTTCAATGATCCCCGCCTTCTAGTATTCACACTCTTGTGTGATCGCTCCCCTTGCGTTAGGTCAGATTTAGTGACTTCTTTCTAGAATACAACAGAAGTCTATCAGAGCTTCAGCTATACAAAGCCTGTGACTTCCATCCTGGGAGCTCTGTCATACACACTTTCTTGCTCACTCTTGAATTGTTCACTCCGGGGGAAGCTATCTAACATTTATGAGGACACTCCAGCGGCCTAAGGAGAGGCAATGAGCTGGTCAATGGCCAGTGAGGAACTCAGCCTGTCAACAACCCCATAAAGGATCTTGGAAGTGGATCCTTTAGCACCAGTCAAGCCTTGAGATGACTGTAACCTTGGTCAACAGTTGGACTGTAATTTCATGAGAGAACTTGAGCCAGAGACACCCAGTTAAATCTACTAAGATTCCTAACCAATAGAAACTATGAGATAATAAACGTTGATTGTTTTAAGCCACTTAAGTTTTGGGGTATTTTGTTGCATGTCTACAGACAACGAATACAATGAGTAAACAGTCACACTAAAGTACTAATGACTTCCAGTCTAAAGCCTTCCAGAATACTTAATTTCTTAAGGATTTATAAGAGTACAATGCTTAACCCTAAGTAAAATTCTCTGATTGTCATATTTAAGGCGATTCAGTCACCTTCCTGAATGCCTTTAATTATACCATTTCTGCTTTAAGAATTACTCTGAGATTGGTAGAATATAGGTGACACAATTGTCAATTGACAAATTACTTTTTAAAAAAAATATATATCTTTATTGATCTTAGAGAGAGGAAAGAAGAGAAAGAGAGAGAGAGAAACATCAATGATGAGAGTCATTGATCGAGCCCGCAACCCGGGCATGTGCCCTGACCGGAAATCGAACCCCGATCGCCTGGATCCTAGGTCAATGCTCAGCCACTGAGCCATGCCTGGCAGGGTGACAAATTACTTTTTTAAACATCTAATGACTTCAATAAATCATATACAATATAAATATGCACATTACTACTCACTGCCTCCAATCACTTATGCGGTGATGACGACCTTTAGGTCTGGGGTTTGTTTTTGATCGTATGATGTTGTCTGTATTTTTCTGTCTTAACATAATTAATGCAGACTAGATCACAAGGGACTAGGCTGCTTTTCAAGTTTTAGTTTTATTGCCCGACAGGCCTGAATTCGCTTTCTTTTCATACATATGACTCTTATTATCAGTTAACTGTTCAGTGCCTCCTTAAGAGCTCTTTAAAGGCTTAAACCTGGTCTTTGGCCTGGAAGAGTTGAGGAGCTCTAGGTCTTGCTCAAGTGATACAGCATCAAGGTCCTCATACTGCTGATGTCTCTGAAATTGTTCCTTTGTTTAGGTACCTGCTTTTTTAAAAAAACTTGAACTATTTTTGCTGGAGAGGATGTGGAGAAAGGGGAACCCTGGTACACTGCTGGTGGGAATGCAGCCTGGTGCAGCAACTATGGAAAGCAGTATGGAGGCTCCTCAAAAAATTAAAAATGGAGCTGCCTTTTGACCCAGTGATTCCACTTCTAGGAATATATCCTAAGAATCCTGAAACACTAATCAGAAAGAATATATGCACCCCTATGTTCATAGCAATGCAATTCACAATAGTTAAGATCTGGAAACAGCCCAAGTACCCATCAGTAGATGAGTGGATGAAAAAGCTGTGGGGCATTCACACCATGGAATACTATGCAGCTGTAAAAAAGAAGAATCTCTTACCCTTTGGAACAGCATGGAGGGACCAGAGAGTATTATGCTAAGTGAAATAAGCTAGTCAGAGAAAGACAAGTACCCCATTAATCACTTATATGTGGAATGTAATAAACAAAATAAACTGATGAACAAAATGGACCCAGAGACATAGAAACATGGAACAGACTGAGGGATCTCAGAGGGAAGGTGGAGATGGGGGAGTGGGTGGGGAGAGATTGATCAAAGAACTTATATGTTTATAAGCATAACCCATGGACACAGATATTGGTCTAGGGAAGGCCTGGGGGTGGGGAAGATGTGGGATGGAGGGGATCAATGGGGGTAAAAAGGGGACATCTGTAATATTTTGAACAATATATATATACTGGCCCAAGTCCTTGAGCCAATAACTATATGGTACCCCAGGTTCTTTCACACTTGACCTGCCTTGCTATTTATTAGTCTCACTGCATTTGGATCTTGGTCCTACCTTCTAAACTGGGATCTGCTGAATTTTGCCATTCAATTTGATGCCTCCTCCAGGTGGCCTGGATGTCTATGCATTCCGTTCTTGGACTCGCTGATCAGCACCTGTCCAGAGATTCTATGGGCTAACTCATGATGAAAAGGATATGCATTCTTCTGTAACTGTCAGTTGGTCTATAAATGCTGATTGGTCAAAGGGGTTGATAATGTTGCTAAATACATTCTACAATCTTACTGTTTTATTATCAACTTCTATTATGAAAGAAAGAGCGCCCAGTCATAATGGCTCAATTGTTTGAGTGTTGTCCTGTGCACCAAAAGGTTGCCGGTTCGATTCCCCATCAGGGCTCATACCTGGTTTGCGGGTTTGATTCCCAGTGTTTCTCTCTCACATCGATCTCTTTCTCCCCCCTGCCCCCACTCTCTTCCTCTCTCTAAGCATATCCTCAGGTGAAGATTAAAAAAGAGAGAGAGAGAGGAATGGTAAAAGCCCCCACTATAATTTTGGATTCATCTATATATCCTTTTAGTTCTTTCAGTTTAGCTTCATATATTTTGAAGCTATTTTTCTGTTTATATATATTATTATGTCCCCCGATAAATTTTCCCTTTTATCATTATGATATAAACTTTGTAAATATTCTAATAATTCTTGTCATGAAGTTTGCTTTGTTTATATTAATATAGCCACACCAGCTTTCAGATATATACTTTTGAATGATATATTTTTTCTATTCTTTTATTTTCTACATACCTGTGTTCTTATATTGATAGTGTGTCTCTTTTATACTACAAATCGGGTATGCCATGAATTTTTATTTTAGATATTTTATATTTTATTTACATTTTAAAATTATATTTATTTTATATTGCCATCAGTTTAGTTTTAACTTTAGAATCTCTACTGAGATTTTTCTATTCAGTTTTGTATTTGTTTTGAATATATTTTGTAGTTTGAGGGTCAGTCAGGAGCTGGAAAACCAACCAATAATTTGACTAAGAAAAATGTAATATAAAGAATTAACTGGTTGCAGGAGATAAAGAGAACTCTAAAGAATATATAAATAGCATATATAGGGTGCAGCCACTGCCTCTAGGGCTGAGGCAATATTAGACATGGAAAAAGTCACTTCCACCCACAAGACTGAGATTCAAACGTCATTGGAGACTGTGTTGCTTTGACCCACTGGATGACAGGAAAGTTCATGATGTGTTTCAGGCTAAGGATGACAAGCCAGCAATCACCTGCTTGGGTGCCCAGGCCAGTGGCAATACTAGTGGGAAGCTGCCTGCTGATGTGCTGCTGAAAGTCATGGGAAAACCACCCTGTGAATGTCATGCATTCTAATGACTACCTCACGCTGTGGGAGTAATTTTTTAAAAGTAATAATATTAAATTCACACAAGAACCAGGAAGGAAAGTTCCTTCCTCTTGCTGTGCACCATTTAGTACCTTCTATTAACAAAGCTTAACATTGCCAGTAGGCAAAAGAAAAATGTTTACAGACTCTAGCTTCAATATCACAAAACAGGGCAAAAAAAGGTGGACTTGGTGTTTGACAAACAATAAAGAGAAAACTGCCAGTGTGAGCACTTACAACTGATGCTTTAAAATTCTTGTTTGCTAGTTCCAACATCTATGTCATCTTAGAGTTGATTTCTTTTGACTCATTTATCTCTTGACTATGAGTCACATTTTCCTGTTTCCTTGCATTTCTACTAATTTTAAATATGTACTAGCCATTATCCCCTGTGTTGATTTTTGTTCTAACAGGCAGTAAAATTATTTGTTGTCACATTGAACTTGTAGAGGCTTGGTTTTATACTTTTTGGAGTGGACCTCATGGTTTATGCTTAGACCTAGGATGAATCCTTTAGATATAGGGCACAGTCTTTATTCCCACAGCACGAAACTTGTAGAGTTTCCATGAATAGCTTGAGTTTGCCAACATGGCAGATTTAAGTTCCAAGCTGTCTTTCTCATGGAGAGCAGCACTTGAAATCGCTTTCAACCTTTCAGCTGTTGCTTTCTGCTGGGCTCCTTGGAGTCTCCCCCATATGTATGCATATCAGAGGTTAACCAAGGATTGGGGGGAAATTTATACACACATTTTAAGACTTTTCCTTCTGTGGCTTCCTCCTTGCCAGGGTTTCTCCACTCAATTTCCAGCCCCTCCGACAGCCCTCAACTCTGTCCTCTGATATCTCAAGTCAAAAACACAACAGCCTTCTGCTTATTTCCAGCTACTCTGTACCTTTCAGAATAGAGAGTTCTCTCAGAGAAAATGCCATATTAAAGTGTTTCCCATTCAATGAGGATTTCTTCCTTTGATATCCATACCCTTTACAGTCTCTACACTGCTTTTTGTGACTCTCAAGTTCCTGAGATAAACTACTCTGCCACAACTGAAGCTGGTACTAAACAAGATGATTTCTAAGAGACATTTTTACTCTAAGGACTTTGAATCCAACTTCAAGTAGTAAGTAGATTCTAACACATATAGAAACAAATCTCTGTGTTTATTGAATTATAAAGTTTTATTTTAGTACAATGTGTTTTGTACTTCAATATACACTGATTGCGCGTCTAGACTCAATAGTAATTATTCAGTAGTATAATAAAATGGAAAAATAAGATAAATGTGCCCATATAATAATTTATCTGATTCCTTCTTTCAGGATCAGCATGGAGTATTATGTCTTCATAATAAATAACTTTGCTAGTCAATTGAGCATACTTATAATATATGTACATACATAAAAAAGAGATCAGCATAGTGTAAGACTTCATAATGTTTTTGAACTTGCATAATCCTCCCCTTTGGAAACATACAAATGCTCCTGCATGGGTGAATTGTTGCTTCACCACAATTCATTAAACATGGAAGGTCTCCTGGGCAAATATCAGTTCGCACAGCACAGCTGGCAACAGAGAAGTAATTGGGGAAAGAATTTATAGCTCAGTGACAAGCAAACATCTTCAGTGGCCTGTTTCTTTCTTCTCTCATTAGCTTGTCTGAAGTTCAATTTCCCTGCAACTGTAAGCTGCACATGGCTCCATCTTTGTTCAGACAGACCTCTAATAAATCTAGTCTTTTATAATACTTAATCCGGTTGTCCGAAGAAAGGTGGATAAGGGGAGCAGCTCCTCCATAATAAGAAGGGCATCCACCTCTGTCTGCAGAAAGGAGATGAATGGAGGGAGCCTGTCTGTATTCCTTTCTCTTTATTTTATTAAGTACTTCTGGAGTTTCCTTTTTCTTACTGTAAGAGAAAATCTTACACACTGCAAAAGAATTCAGAAAACACATGAAGAGCAAAATTTTAAAGATCACCCTTAACCTCACTATTCAGTTATTATAAACATTTTTCTGTGTAGACTTATACACAGACTCAAACACACATACAGTTCTTCTTTACCCAAATATACATCATTAGTTTTAGTGGCAGTGTATTGTATGGAGTATTAAACATTATGCTATCTATTTTCTAGGGATAGGTATTTTTTTAGACCCAAGCATATATTATTTTTTAACTTTAATTTTTTATTGAGGTATAATTGAAAAATAAATTGTAATATATTTAAAGTGCATAATATGATGATTTGATATATTTATATATCATGAAGTGATACCCACAACAAAGGTAATTATTAACACATCCATCACCTCACATAGGTACCTTTTTGTGTGTGTAAGAATGCTTATGATCTACTCTCAGCAAATTTCAAGTATACAATTCAGTATTTTTTTTTATTAAATATGGTCACCATGCTATACATTAGATCCTAAGAACTTGTTCATTTTATAACTGAAAATTCGTACCCTTTGATCAGCTTCTTCCTATTTCCACCCCCTCCCTCACCCAGTCCCTAGCAACCACCATTCTATTCTGTTTCTATGAGTCTAACTTTTTCTTTTTAAGATTCCACATATAAATGATACCATACAGTATTTGTCTTTGTCTTTCTCTGTCTGGCCTGTTTCACTTAGCATTATGTTGTCACATTTGGCAGGATAACCTTATTTTCAAAGCCTTAACAATAGTCCATTATATATATACCACATTTTCTTTATTCATCTGCCCATGGACACTTAGCTTGTTTCCACATCTTGGCTGTTATGAATAATTCCCAGCATATATTTTAATTCTTCAGAGGCCTTTCTGAATTAGTTGAACCTAAATCACTCACTAGTACAATAGCTTATTTTAATTCCCTAAAATGCACTTATCACTACTTGATGTTCTTGTGTTTGTTCATTCATTTACTTGCCCATTGTCTGTGTCTTTCTCTAGATTATAAATGGAGTGAGATTAAGGACATTCTCTTGTTCATCCCTGTATAGCAACACCAAGAACGGTGTCTCACACAAAGAAAGGTTTCATAAACATCAGCAGTGTGAATAAAAACTGAGATTGTGATGTCCTAGTTGTTCTGAGTGGAGAGGGTGAAAGTGTTGGCCAGTGTACTTGCGCCTTCATATTAGGAACCTGCAAGTCAGTGTGGGCCAGACAGCAAGGCAGAAAGATGAGCTTGGAGGGCGGGATAGGCTAAGGCAACCATCTAGTAAAGAAGTGTGACTCCAGGGAAATAAAACGTGTGTATGATCTCCAGCAAGTGTAAGAAGGAGGGAGATTTTAGGCGACAGTGGCAAATATAAAGGTGGCAGCGGAAGCCCCAGGTAGCTCAGCAGACTTCGGATCTACCTTCCCTTCCCCTGACAGTCCCACCTCATTAGCCATGTCATCAAGGGCTCAAAGCCTGAAAAATCACCCCAAATATTTCACCACTGATTGAGATTTTCACCCAAATTACTTTGGGCATTGACAAAGTTAGGTCTCAAGACCATTGCCTGAGACCTAAATGGTCTTGGATTTGTACTAGAATATTCTTTGAGAAGAAAAGAGCATAATCTGAGTATGAGTGGAAGGCTAGCATCAGTAAAATTAACAAACCTTCTCCTAAAATGCAGACTCATTAAACCCCATTCAAATACTCACCAAGTGCCTATAATGCATCTAGACTAGTATTGCCAGCTGTTTGACCTCTGGCATGACTTGGATAATTGCTGTAAGAGTGGCAGGCTGAGCCTGCGGGTAGATAAAATGTGAACTAGACAATGAGAACTGGAAGGCACTGGGGTCAGCTCCAGCTATAGGTAACAGAACAGAACAGTATGATAACCAGGAGCAAGGGGACAGAGAACAGGACCTGCCCAAATAAGGACCTGGCATCAAAGATGCAAAAAGTAGTGATCCTGAAATGGAGCTAGTGCACAGTGATGGGGATTCCAGAACAGTCAATAAATCACCAAGTACAAGGGAGGCAGGCACCGGGCCAGGACTCTGACCCAAGGGTTTTAGAGATGAAGGGTGGAGTTAGTCAAAACAAAGCACAGCTCAAATACTGTTGGTTGATTCACTGTACATGTTACCCATGCAGGAACTCTAGCAAGAATGGGAAAATCAAAATTTGGAACTTTCCAAGGTAAAGACCCCTGGACCAGAGTAAGTATCAACATATTTTCTCTGTTTAGGGGTGACCAGAGGCAGGCCTAGGTGTGTGGTTTCCATATGAGGCCATTATTGGATATGAGCTTCAACATTTAGTCAGGACAAGCTTGTAAGGAGCCCTCAGTGTCAGCACGACAGAAACAGTAAGTTACCACCTGATGGCTATCCTGTCCTTATTTAGTAAGAGCCTGGATTTTATTTGGGTCAAAAATAGCTCCAGTTAAAAACTACATTTCTCAGCTCAGCCGGACATGGCTCAGAGGTTGAACATCGACCTAGGATCTAGGAGATCGAGGTTCGATTCCCTGTCAGGGCACATGCCCGGGTTGAGGGCTCGATCCCCAGTGGGGGGCGTTCAGGAGGCAACCAATCAATGACTCTCTCATCATTGATGTTTCTCTCTCCCTCTCCCTTCCTCTCACTGAAATCAATAAAGATATATTTTAAAAAAACAAAAACCTACATTTCTCAGCCTTCCCTTCTGCTATGTGTAACTAAGCTGTATGTAGCCCTCAGCTATATGTAAGATTTGGCCAAACTGATGGACTGTTCTGTGGATATCCAGGAGTGCTATGGGAGCTACTTCAGCCGGGTTGAACTTTTATTCTGTCTACCTTTCCTCCTTTCTGTTATAGATGGTTATGAGTATTAACAGCCATATTGGACCATGAGGTGACCTTGAGACTAGAAGCTGTGACTAGAAGACACACTAAGAATTACACAGAACGAAGAGAGAAAGTGTAGGCCACAGATGAACAGGTGGATCTACCAAACCAGTCATGATGTGCCTTCCTCTGGATTTACCTTCTTCTTTTTACTTGGAAGAGAAATAAAATTCTGTTTTGCTTTAATCATTGTTTACTTGGCTTTTCCATTATATGCGGGTTTCCCTAATCTCAATCAATATACAGGGTAAGGCTTAGGATGAACAGACTCTAGGGTGGCCCTTATGATCTCCACCTCCCAGTGCCTTCCCTTGAGTGTGGGCAAAACCTGTCACTTGCTTCTATCTAGTAGAAAATGGCAAAGGTGAAGGAATGTTACTCCCTTGTTTATGTTACATTTTTGGACCGGGTCTTGTTAGCAGATCCACAATAGAGACCTTGTCTTCCTGGCTAACTTTGAAAAAGTGGCCATGTTTGAAGGCCCAGCAGGCAAGGAGCTGCAGGAGGTCTCTAGGATCTGAAAGTTGTCTCCATGCAACAGCTAGCAAGCTGAGGTCCTCAGTCCTACAACCAAAGAGAATGAATTCTGCTGACGACCTGAATAAGCTTGCAAGTGAATTCTTCCCCAGCCAGGCTGAAGAGGTGAACACAGCACAGCTAACATTTTGTTTGCAGTTTTTTGATGTAGTAAAAAGAGAAATCAGTTAAGCTGTGCCCAGACTCCAAACTTCCAGAAACTATGAGATAATAAATGTGTGTTGTTTTAAGGCCCTGTGTTTATGGCAACTTGTTATGCAGCAGTAGATTGCTAACACAAGGAATCTAGACAATCTGTGGTTCTCAAAACTGTCTGTGGTTGTAATTCATCTTAGCCTAAAAATTTATGATTCCCTTATCCTGCAGAATGCATACATGTGGAGTTCACAGTTACTTGGCTTCACCTATAATGTGAAAAATATTAAATAAATATAAAAAAGTAAAGGTATGATCTTTACCTGCAAAGAGTCTGTGAAATGCTTTTGCGTGCTTACTAATGCCTACTCCTGCATCTTCACCAAATGCAGGCAGGAAAGTAGTTAAGGCTCGTTCAGGCTCCTTGAGAACAACAGCCAAATGAGACCCTCCTTTTATTTGCAATGCTGGACAAAAAGTGGGTAGTTTGAATTAATGCACTTTTTATATTTAAAAAGAAAGAAGCAGAAAACACCAGAGATTCACATCCCCCAGAAGACATGAAAAAGATTGTATTAAGTAAACACTGAGATTCTCAGACAAAAGGGTGCCATGGAAATGCAAAACATTATTATTAATGAACATAGTTGTAAAATTTCACGTTCCAAGGAGAGAAAAATTTTGGAAGCAATTATGAAAGTCATTGTATAACATTTAGATTAAATAAATACTTCTCTTAAGGAAAATAAAGCATTAAGTATGTTCTTTGATTTTTTCCAAATATGAGTAATCAAATTCACAGCCCTAAGCTATCAGTGACATTAAAAAAATTGCAGATGACCTAACTAACATAGATAGATTCTAACAATGTCGCTCCAATTAAATGCATTATATTATATCAAACATAACTGTTCTCTATGTCATAATAATTGGATAACATAAATGTAACAGAGTCAGAGGCAAAGGAGGTGCATTCATTTCTTTTTGAGTTAATAAACTGCAAATAAATTCTAGATAATAAAGTAATTTGTGGGCCAATGTTTTCCTACAATGAATATTTTGGGGGGGGGGCATGAATAAGAATGATGTGTGCATGTATTTAATTTATTTTTTTTTAATTTTAAGAAGTAGAATGTCTATGTCAATTATTCCCACTATATCCCAACTAGAGAAAAAATATGTGAAGCACTAGTTGTCAATCCAATACTTACAACTAAAGTAAACCTTTTTTTTTATCCTTACCAGAGGATACTTTTCTGCATTGCTTTTTCAGAGAGAATGGGAAGGAGAGAGAGAGAAACATCTATGTGAGAGAGACACATTGATTGGTTGCCTCCCGCTCTCACTCCGACCAGGGCCAAGCCTGCAACAGAGGTACATGCCCTTGGCCGGAATCAGACCTGGTACCTTTCAGTCCGAGGGCTGACACTCTAACCACTGAGCCAAACCGGCTAGGGCACTAAAATAAATCTTTTGACATGCAGCTTAATTATCTGGGTTTAAAATATTTTTGCAACTGGGAATTTTATCAACTACAGGCTTGTCTCAAACATCTGACATATAGCAGCTTTCGCTCTTCCTTCATCCCCCACCCTATCAAAAGCAACAAATAACTGGAAAAATTGGTATGATGATCCTTAAATATTCCATATGATTCTTTGGAAATAAAATATTGAATGGAAACCAGCGACTGTGAATCTCAATTCTGGTCCATAAGCCTGTGGTTAGTGAAAAATTTCTCCATATTCTAGCAATGAGTTAACCGTCATTCTTAGTTGTAGTGATGGTATGAGTTGTGAACATTTTATATCTTTGAAGAAAATTATGTAGTGAGAAGTGGAGGGGAAGTAACTTGGCGGAATCAGGTGTTGCTTACCTCATACCAACATACCAATGGGAGACAAGACTTACGTTACAAAAATTAAATTTCCACTTGCTTCTGAATTTCTTATAAACCAGAACATACAATCTCTATGTATTTTATGCTAATTACTCCTATTTCCTGAATTTGAGGATAAGATCACTTTTGGGATGAGTGTTTATGTTAAGTAATTATCTACATTAATAATAATAGTAAGTAATGGTCTTAATTGAAAGGTTTTTTCTTTAAAAAGAAAAAAAAAGAAGAAGAAATAAAAGTTCATGATGACTCTTCTAGAAGAAGTACAATTGCTCAGGAGTTCTAAAGCGGAAAAAAATGAAAACACATAAAAAAAAAAATTCAAAAATGTAGGTCAAAGGGTGTGTCCCAATGAAAGAGAAAGGTAGGTTAGCTAAGTGAAAGCTGGGGACCCAAAGGGATATTCAGGTTGCATGCTTATCACATAGATTACCCTGAAGGGTATACTCTCTATGAAAACCTTTTCTGAAAGTTCAGATAACTTTGATCTGTATATTATTTGGTGATTCATATCCTTATCTTCAATTTGAACCTCATTATATTCCTGTGAGGCTGACATTAATTACTCCCATTATACAGGAGTTCATGGTCAAACACTCATAAGTGGCCACAAAGGGACTTTTAAATTCAAGTGTTCTATTTGATAAAACTGAATGCTTTTTAAATGCTTTCTACTGTAAGTAAATGATACTTCAATAAAATTTATTTTAGAATGCAAGATCATGGAGTATTTTTAGTGCCATTCAAAAAAGTTGTTTGGAGGGTATCCTCTAACATTACATTTATTTATTTCTACATATTTCTGAGAGATCTTTTCTCCGAAATTATTCTGTAGAGATCCCTGAGGGAAAAAGACTATGTTATTTATCTTTGAATCCCCCATAACATCTAACACGAAGCATGGCACATTGGAGGTACTCTATACTATTGCTTTTATTTTATTATTATTTTTTAAATATGTTTTTATTGATTTCAGAAAGAGGAAGGGAGAGAAAGAGAAAGAAACATTAATGATGAGAGAGAATCATCGATTGGCTGCCTCCTGCTCGCTCCCTCCTGGGGATTGAGCTCTCAGCCCCGCCATGTGCCCTGACTGGAAATCAAACTGTGACCTCTTGGTTCATGGGTTGATGTTCAACTACTGAGCAACACCAGCCAGGCCTATTGCTTTTATTTTTTTAATCTTTTTTTATTTTTCAATTCCAGTTGATATACAATATTAGTTTCAGGTGTACACCCCAGTGATTAGACATTATATAACTTACTAAGTGATCATCCCAATAATCTCTTACCATCTTACACCATACATAGTTATTAGAATATTATTGACTATGTCCCCTAGGCTGTACTTTACATCCCCATGACTATTCTGTAACAACAAATTGTACTTCTTAATCCCTTCACCTTCACCTATCTCCCAACCCCCTCTCATCTGGCAACCATTAAAATGTTCTCCATATCTATGAGTTTGTTTCTGTTTCGCTTGTTCTTTTATTTTATTTTTTTATATTCAGTTGTTGATAGATATGTATTTATTACCATTTTATTGTTCATATTTATAATCTTTTTTTTCTTTTTCTTCTTATAGAAGACCCTTCAACATTTCATGAAAAAAAATACTGGTTTAGTGGTGATGAACTCCTTTAGCTTTTTCTTGTCTGGGAAGCTCTTTATCTGTCCTTCCATTCTAAATGATAGCTTTGCTGGGTAGAGTAATCTTGGTTGTAGGTCTTTGCTTTTCATCACTTTCAATATTTCTTGCCACTCCCTTCTAGTCTGCAAAGTTTCTGTTGAGAAATCAGCTGACAGTTTTATGGGAGCTCCTTTATATGTAACTAACTGCTTTTCTAGTGCTCCTTTTTTTAAGTTTCTCTCTTTGTCTTTAACATTTTGCAGTTTAATTATGATGTGTCTTGGTGTGGGCCCCTTTGGGTTCATCTTGTTTGGGACTCTTTGCACTTCTTAGACTTGTATATTTCCTTCACCAGGTTAGGGAAGTTTTCCATCATTATTCTTTTAAATAGGTTTCCAGTGTTTTGATCCGTGTCTTCTCCTTCCAGTTCCCTCATGATGCGAATGTTGATATGCTTGAAGTTGTCCCACGGGCTCCTTATGCTATCCTCCTTTTTTGAATTCTTTTTTCTTTTTGCTGCTGATTAGATGTTTTTTCTTCCTTTATTCCAAATCACTGTTTTGATCCTCGGCTTCATGTACGATACCGTCGATTCCCTGTAAGTTATTCTTCATTTCAGTTAGTGTATTTTTCATTTCTGACTTTTTTATGCTTTTTCATGTGTTTTTTTTTATATTGTTAAAGTTCTTTCTAAGTTCATCTACTCTTCCTCTAAATTTATTGAGCATCCTTATAACCAGTGTTAAAAACTCTGCATCTAGTAGATTGCTTATTTCCAGTTTCTTTAGTTCTTTTTCTGGAGTTTTGTTCTGTTTTGTTCATTTGCAACATGATGTTTCTTTGTCTCCTCATTCTAGCAGTCTCTCTGTGTTTGTTTTTATGTCTTAGGTAGAGCTGCTATGTCTCCTAGGCTTGGTAGAGTGGTCTAATGTAGTTGATGTCCTTTAGGGTCCAGTGGCACAGCCTCCTTGTTCACCTAAGCTGGGCACTCCAGGTGTGCACTCCCCTCCTCCACCGTGCAAGCTGTGTATACATCCCTGTTGTAGTTGAGCCTTGATTGCTGTTGGCACATCAATGGTAGGGATTTACCCCAAGGCCCATCGGCTACAAGGACTGGCTGTGACCACCATGGAGGATCAGCTGTGCAGGGGCTCTCCCCACAGAAGAGTACTTACTTCAGTGGGGCTCTGGTGCCTGCTGAGTCTACCTTTTGAGTGTGTTGATTGTGCAGTTGGTGGGGTGGTGCTTTGACATTGTCTGAACTGTCCACCATGTGTACTGGCTCTGAGGCCTCCTAGGAGGTGTAGGCCATAGTCAGCCACTGCCTGTGTTCTGCCAGGGCCACCTGGCATGAGGTACAAAGTGATCTGTAGATGGCTGCTACTTGTGCTCGACTTGGAGGCACTCAGGAGAGGCCAAGCTGTGAACCAAGCTTGCTTCAGTTAGTACCAGGCCTGGGGCCACTTAGTGGGAGTTACAGGGCATGCTGAGTCCAGATGATGCTTGTTTGAGAGATTTTAGGAAAGTCTGAAGCATGAACCAAGACAGGCCATTTGTATGAAAAAGCTACTTGAAAGAGCTTGAGTGGGCCTGCAAGTCAGTGGGGCAAGGTCTCATAGAATTGCCAGGGCAGGGTGAACAGCGTGAGTCAGGTTGATGGAGACTCAGATATGGCACCCCTCTGCTGGGAGAGGGCTCAGAAAAGGAACAATGGCCTCTGCCAGCACTTCTGTCTGGAAGATAGTTACCCCTCCAGCTCTCATCCTGATGCCAGACACTTCAGTGCCTCACTGTATGTCTCTGGTACCTTTTGAGCAGCTGCCCCAGTGCTGGACCTCAGAGAGAGTGAGTCCAAGTAAGTCTGTGTGCAGGACCTTTAAGAGGAACTGCCTAGGACTCCAACAGCCCTTTGTCTCACTCAGCTACAATCCCCTCTGGTTTTTATAGCCAAAAGTTATGGGAACTACTCGTCCTGGCACTGGAACCCTTGGCTTGGGGGCCTGGTGTGGAGCTGGGAACTCTTACTCTTCAGGGGGCCCTCCAGAGCCAAGCTATCCCTTCCTATTTTTATCCACCATGTGGAATCAGCAAATTCTTCATCTCCACACCTCCTGCATGTCAATGTGGCTTCTTCTTTATGTCCTTAGTTGTAGGACTTCCATTCAGCTAGATTTCAGGTAGTTCTGAATGATGATTGTTCTGTAGTTTAGTTGTATTTTTGATGTCTTTATATTATTGCTTTTAGCAATGGGCCTAAGGGCCCAGAAAATATATATATACCTCTGTGTGTTTGTGCACATGCATGCACACAAGCACATACACATAAAGAAGTCAGTGTGCAAAAAATATATAAACAAAATTCAACAAAGGCACCCCTGAATTATTACCAACCTCTTTAGTAGATCAGTGCTCATGATATCCTTACTTAATATAATAAGAAATGCAGGAAGGGCTTGGAGAATATAGAGTTTCACAATTTGGGAGACAACATCTTATAGACTAAACATGTAAGTTATAAATAATTAGCATATCCCAAGCCAAGGGTTTTTGAGCAGTGCTTCTCAAAGTTTAATTGAATATTTGTTAAAATGCAGATTCTAATTTAGTAGGTATAGGGTGGGTCCTGAGAATCAGTGTTTATAACAAGCTCCCATGTGAATCACACCTTCATTAGCAAAGTTTTAGACTAGGTACAGTACTCTTTCTATTATTTTATAAACTTCTCACTGGTCTTCCATAGCTACTGACATTGTAACCAAATATTTTATCACTTAAATATGTCATCTTCTGTGTGCATTATTTTTTTCTATTTTCTCATATATAAATATATCACTCTTCAATAAAGTACCTGGTAAAGTTTTGTTGGATGAATAAACAAACTCTATCGTAAGAATCTGAAGGTCATAGTCTATGTCATATGAGCATCTGATTTCTCAAATAGCTGGAAAAACAGAACATAATGAATCTGAACATTGAAATAAAAATTTTTTAATAAAAAACTGATTTCAATATTGAGGCAATCACTTGGCTATCCAGAGAACACAACTGGTATCTATCCTACACTATAGTGAAGAAATACAAAAAGAGTCCTGGTCTGAGAAGTGGCTGGGGTTTGGAGCAAAGGACAGCTCTAAGCCAAATAGAGGGCAACTGTAAGTCAAACTCAAGATTCACAAGGCTGAAACTCTCTTTCATCATATACATGTTATAGTTTGTCACCTTTACCAATCCCATCAGCTGTAGTAAAGCAGTGAAATAGGATGCAACCATCAGCGTTTCCACCAAGAAACCTTGATACGCTAGAAGCTACATGTTTAAGTGAGGTGCCAAAGCACAACACAGTTTCCTGACCCCTGAACCCTTCACACGGGGTTCAATATGAGGCCATCCTCAGACAATGATTTCATCCACGAACAAGGGGAAAATTCACCCTGCTGTTTATTCAGCAGATTAAATAATGAGAGACACAAGTAAGATGTTTTTTGCTTTAACCTATAAGTCACATTTGTTTAAGATATCCTTTATGTAGTCTGGTAGTTTGGGTTGAATTTGAGGGCTGTCTTGAAAGCACATAGGGCTACTCACAGTGAGGACAAATGAAGGGTGGAACGGTGGTGTCACAATTACGGGCATAGGAGGGGCTCCAAGTCTCAGTGAATGCAGGAAACCAGGTCAGACTACCATCAAGTCACACCACAGGTGTGGAGAACTGGAATCGAAGCCCATAGCTCTTGCCTCTTGGTCCACTGAGCTAATATTAATCAGAAATTTGATTTTTTCAAAATGTTCTAGTAGTGAATGATTTTTAAATTTATAACACAATTTTTCTTCTTAGAGTGGAAATCTTGCATGTTCAACTCACAAGATAAATTAGTCTTAGAAAGATGTTGCCTAAAAGGGAGAAATGCTAAAAATGTTTACATTTTATGCTTGCGTAATCTATTAGGTGCATTGTACAGAATGACATTTTTCTTTCTCTTAGGACAGAAAAACAAAACATCCTGAAAGCAAAACAATGATAGTTATTTGACATGACAATGTTGAAAAAAATAAATGAGCTCATTACTTCAGATTTTTTTGGACAAACCCAACTATTCCTTTTAGTGGTTCCAAGTTGCTACTTGAAATATTTATATATTTATCAACTGCTAAATCCCAGTTGATAAATTTCCTTTTAAGCTTCTATTTTAATACAGATGTAAGAAGAAAAATTTAAGTGTTCAAGCAAAGAAGTATTACTTTCCTAAAGTGGATTTTTCCTATACATTTAAGGTACCAGAAAAGAGATTAAATATGACTGACCAAGTTTTCACAGTTTAGGAGGAAATATGATCATTCAAGCCATTAGTTTCTTTATCACTATGAAATACAATGACTATTCCACTTGTTGTAACTTATTTTGAAGGCATTATACCATTCGAAGAAAAAGACCATTTAGCTCAAGTTTTTTGGCTTGACAGAAATGCTGACCATCCCCAAAACATATTTCAACAATACCTGTTGATGGAAATTCATCAAAATAAAAAATAAGACACATTTAGACTTAAGTAGATTTAAATTAGCAATATTTTTACAATAGGAAAAATTAACTAAGAATAGCACCTTTTCTAGATTTTAATTATTTGGAATAGTAATATTAAAGAGGTTTCATGTGTGCAGTAGTTTATGAATAAGATCAGATAATTTAAGGCAACTCTTGCGGATAGTTTTATTTGAAATTGTCTCCTTATATATAAAAAAAAGAACAATATATGAGAATTTATTTGACATTTTTCTTGAAGGAAGTTGTTCTTTTGATAAAACTTACAGTTCATTTTGATTAAAATAGGTACTTCTAAATTTCTTTATGTGATGCTCTGCTAGATACTATCAGGCATTCCTAAAAAGCATTTGATATATTGATATCAAGGTAAATATCTAGAAGAGAAATAAGATTAATATAAGAAACTACAAGCAAAATGCTGAAGTCCATAATGTAGATTCAATAATTATTATGGAAAACACTAAAAGAGAAATACTAGTGTGGACTGGTTTGATTAAAAAGAGCTTCCTTATAGATTAGTACCCAAATCACTGAATTTTTCTGCCTCTCACATGTTCTTTTGATAGATATGAATAATATATTAAACCTACATTAAGTTAATTTTATCTTTCAGAGCTGAAGCTATTCTACCTTGATAAAAATCATAAAACAGCATAAAGTGAATGTTTTGTACAAGCAGTATCTATTTAGTCATCTGATAAATATGCCAAACAGCTTTAGAGAACTTAGACTCATGAAACTGCAGACGCCTCTCCAGCTGTTGCTTTTGTAATGTATTCATTCAAGCTTCGGTTTCACAAAGAAAATTTTGCATTTCTTCATCCATTTTAATTTACTGGATTATCTTACTTTTGACCTACTGCTGGGAAATGCAATAAAGAAAGAGTGTATGAAGGAAACATAAAGCCCCTCTTGGGTACCACACTAGGCAAAGGAGATCCTCAGTCTCCTGACTCAACTCCCACCAGTATCTTAAGTGCTATCCTTATATTACCTTCCTACCTTCATTCTTTCCTTGCTTTCTTCCCTTCTCTCCTTCCTTCCCTTCCCTCCCCCCTCCCTCCCTCCTTCCCCCCTCCTTCCCTCCCTTCCTTCCTTCCTTCCTTCCTTCCTTCCTTCCTTCCTTCCTTCCTTCCTTCCTTCCTTCCTTCCTTCCTTCCTTCCTTCCTTCTTGCCAAATCAAATATATGGCTGAGCACTTTCAGAAACTTGGTTTTTGGAATTGGAAGGCAAAAAAAAGGTCTTGTAAAAAATATTGGGTTTGAAATAACAAATAGATACCAATTGAGATTTTATCATTTACTAGCTGTGTGATTCTGCCTTGATCTCTGTTTCCTCATGTGTAAAATTAAAAAGTTAAAAGTTGTTGTTCTTTCCATCCACATTTATCCCCTCTATCCCCTCTTCCACCCCCAAAATCTTATAGGCTTGATGTGAATATTAAATGATAAAATGTACCTGAAAACACTCTTGAAACTTTGAAATTTTATATAAATTAAAGAATTATTATAAATTTTATATGTCCCCAAATGAGATTAACTGGCCCTAGATGACTATAATTTTGGCGGGGAGATGTCACATTTGCTCAGCAAAATGCCTGGAGTTGTCACTCTCCATTTTTATTTTTAAGCAAAAGCTAGAGGGGAAAATGTCTTTTAAGATTCATAATTAACTCAAAAAAATTTTAACAATGTTGTCTAGGAATGTTAACCTATTTACTTACATACTAGAAGTGTTTTTTAAATCAATTTAGAATAAAAAGCAGGACTCTAAGGGAAAAAATAAAAACAGGTAAGTTTTGATGGAAGAGTGGAAAGGACAGAAAAAGTAAGTGAGAGAAATTAAACCAAAGAGAGAAACCTGAGAAGACTTGAGATTAAGGAAACCTGAGAAGGAAAGGAAGGGTCCCAAGGACTCAAGCTTTGACTACATGCCACCTACCACAATATGTTGTAGTTTCCTATTCCCTTATCTGTCTCCATAATTAAAATGTAAGCACCTTGCTTTCAAGAACTATATTTTCTAGCCTTGTTTTACTGTGTATAATTATCGAGTAACAACTGAGTAATCTGTGAAAAATCTGTTTCAATTTTCTTGAGACCTATCCTTTTATCCATCTGTCCATTGTTTCACCTCTCTTTCCTCCCTGCCTTCAGGCACTTATTGAGCAAATATTGAGAGGAGGCACTACAGTAAGTGCTATCAGTTAAGGGGAAAGGAAAGAAAGTCCTATATAAATTCAAAATTTCCAAATATCAGATATCACCATTTTATATAAATTTTATTGAAATTGCTAATATGAAATACATTGAGGAATTGTTACCATTATGTGAAGTTGAAGCTATAGCACACAAGAAAAATTTACTCCCACAAGACAAAATGTTATAGATAAATGTTTAAGATGTTTTGAGAGACTGGCAGATTTTTCTTTTCCAGTTAACAGTTTCAATAGCATTTATCTCAGGGATTTCTGAAAGTTTCTAACCTATAATGGTCAAGGTTAGGTTACTTCATGAAGCCAAGGGGGAGGTTACATTTTGCTTACTTAGTAGAATGGGGAGTTGATATGCTTGGCTGTGTAGTACAGCTCTTTGGATAGTTATTTAAGTGTGGTTAGCAGCCTTTT
Source organism: Miniopterus schreibersii (assembly GCF_964146895.1). Taxonomy (NCBI): domain Eukaryota; kingdom Metazoa; phylum Chordata; class Mammalia; order Chiroptera; family Miniopteridae; genus Miniopterus; species Miniopterus schreibersii. The sequence goes on along the minus strand of NC_138112.1, from coordinate 16,548,178 downwards.
ATAGTGATATTCATTTCCAGTGACTATGATAGATGGAGAAATGCCTACAGCTCAGACAAATGCCAACAGTGTGTCTTTCCTGGGGACAGCAATGAATGACTCTGGCCCTGACTCAGTTTAACTGGTATGCCTGGGAAAATGCTAGAACAAATATGATAAAAACAATTTGCAAAGGTTTCTAAAAGAACATGGCTCTGTGAAGAACAAAGCCCAGAAAATTAATCCCTTAAGCCAAAATTTAGAGATGAGTTTAGTAGATTAAGAAGATATGTTCAAGTTTCATTTTATAAGGATTTTGAATCTTCCTGCATGAAAAAGACCAACCCACTGGAAAAATAATGGAGATGAAACAGGGAAACAGAGGTGTGTCCTCCTACACACCGCTCACAGGACAATCATGTCGTGAACTCAGCTAAAGCCACATGTGGGACTTCCTGCAATAAGGAGAATTGGTCCTAGTCAGCCCTGACTCTATTGTTGCTTAGGTAGCATCAGACTAGAAAGCTACCATCTTAAATTTAAAAACCCTCCTTGACTCCATTTCCTCCTCTGACTTCATTTTTCTGATCTAATTTACATAAAACTTCTTAAAAGAACTGTCCATAGTCATTGTCTCCAATTCCTCTTCTTCCATTGCAGGGCTAGCTACATAATTTGCTGGGCCTCGTGCAAAGTGAAAATGTGAGATTCCTCCTCAAAATTATTAAGACTTTCAAAACAATGACAGTAGAGTGTTAATCCAAGTGTGAGGCTCTTGTGAAAATGAGGCATTATGTGACTTGTACAGATCATACGTCCCTGAAGCTGACCAGGCTCCAGTGTCATCTGAACCTACTCCAGTCAGGTGTTCATCTTCCACCAAGTCCACAAACCTAGTTCTTGTCTTTGTCAGCAATGGTTTCCATTAGTTTAAATCTACCAGTCAGTTCTCACCGTCTTACGGATCAATGCATGAAGCTTAGCAGAGTGATCACTCCCTTCCTCTTGAAGCACTGTCATCACCTGTTTCCCGGACATGCTTCCCCTGTGCACTGTCTGCCTCACTGGATGCTGCTTTCTTTAGTCTTATCTTCTGGTTCCTCCTTGTGGTAGGTTGAATATTGATCCTTCAAAGGTACCCATGTTTCAGGAGTGGGAACCTATGACTGTGTTACTTATATGGTAAAAGGGCTTTGTAGGTGTGAAGGTGTGATTCAATTAAGGATCTGGAGATAGAGCATCCTGGATTATTCAGGTGACTCCAATGTAATAACATGGATCCTTATAAGAGGGAGGCAGGAGAATTGGAGTCAGTAGTAAATGATGTGATGATGTAAGCAAGAGGTTGGAGCAATGTGAGGAAGGGGTATGAGCCAAGGAAATCAGGAAGACTCTATAAGCTAAAAGAATTAAAATTAAAAAAAGGCAATGAAACAGACTCTCCCATGCAGCCTCCAGAAAGAATACAATTCTGAGGCTCTAGACAAGAACTTGATTTTTTTTCTGCCACTCCCCAAATTCTCCTCTTCTGGGGCTCTCTAGTTATATAAATCTCAGGCAACTTAAAGTTGTCCCACAGCTTCCTGATGTTCTATTTATTTTCAGTCCTTTTTCTCTTGCTGCTTAATTTGAGACCATTTCTATCACCATGAATTGAAATTTTACTAATCTTTTCTTCTGAATTGTCTGATCTGCTATTAATATCATCCAGTGTATTTTTCTTCTCAGGTATTAATTATATGGATCATCTCTAGAAGTTTGATTTTGGTCTTTTTTTTTTTCTTTTCAGTATCTTCTATGTCTCTCATTACCATGACCTTGCCTTCCTCGACCTTTTTTGATATAGTGTGTATGTTTGTAATAGCTGTTTTAATATTTTTGTCTAATAATCCTATCATCTACATCATTATTGAGACTATTTCGATTGATTTTATTTTCGTCTCATTGTGGACTGTATTTTCATCTTCTCTGCATACCTGATCATTCTTACTGAATGGTAGACCTTGTGAATTTCACATTTTTGGTGCAAAATTTTTTATTTCTTGGAACACTTTTTAGCCTTCTTCTGGGACCCAGTAAAATTATTTGGAAACAAATAAATTTCAAATCTACTTTTAAGCTTTATTAGGTGGGATTATAGCAGACAAGTCTAGAGGTTATTTGGATCTTACTGAGGTAAAATACTTCTGAGTATTTAATTCAACATCAGATGTCTGAGATTTCTCCAGGCTGGCTGTTGGGAACATGAACTACCCCTCCAGCTCGTGTGAGCTCTGGGAATTCACCCCTGCCCATGTACAGTGGTTCTTCTCCTCACATGCATGCACTGATCAGTACTGAGCTAAACTCTGACAGAAATCCCTCCGTCCCCAGTTTAGGCCTCCAGTTCTATCTTTCCAGTCCTCTCCTCCCTTGTATTCTGTCCAGAGAATTCCAGCCCTCTTGATTTCCCCGAATTCTCAACTCTGTCTCCATAACTCGAGGAGACCATACACTCTGTTTGGGTTTCTCCTTCTTGCCCGGTAGCTTTGGAAACTCCTTTTAGACAGTTACTGAGGCAATCATAGAACTTACTCCTTTTGTTTCCCTTCTCTCATGGATGACTGTCCCATGCTGCCTGTTACTCAAAGTCTAAAAATCATTGTTTCATATATTTTAATTGTTTAAGGCAGGAGGCCAACCCCACAGCCCAAACTATCACAGCCAAAAGCAGACTTCTGTATTTAAGTCAATTTTCAAAAAGAAGAGCAGGATGGGCAACTGGCTTTACCACATATCTAGCTTTCTTATAAAGCCTTTCTAATGCTACAGTAATTTAAAGAATGTAATATTAGCAAAAAGTTAAGTAAATAATAACAGGAAACACTTAGAATAGTACCAAATGTATAGCATACAATTCATTTGTGTATTTATATGTATGCTTTACATATATTAATTTATTTAATCCTCACAGCAATGTCATAAAGTAGGTAGCACTAGTATTTCTCATATGTGATGATAAAGAAATCGAGGCACAGAGTAGCTGAGTCACTTGCTCCAGTTCACATAAGTCCTAAAGACGCAGCCAGCACTGACATCCAGGAAATCTGGCTCCAGAGACCATGCTCTTAACCATTAAACTGCATTATCTCTTTCTATTAGATATCTATAGGTTTATGCAGCTTCATAGAGAGCCCAGAAATATACTTAAGCATTATACAGCATTATATGTTGCAGTAGTGGCTTTTGAATTACTGGGTCATAAAGTTGTCATCTTTTGTCCAATCAAAAAACAAGCCCCTCTCTTCCTCAAATAAGTTAAAAATAGAAATGTCATGTGATCCAACAATCCCATGTCTGGCCATTTATCCAAAAGAATTGAAATCAGTATCTTGAAGAGATATTTGCACTGTCATGTTCACTACAGTTTTATTCACAATCATCAAGATATGGAACAAGCTAAATGTCCATCGATGTGTGAATGGATAAAGGAAATGTAATATGTACATACAGTGGAATATTTCAGCCTTAAGAAAGAAGTAGCCCTGGCCAGTTTGGCTCAGTGGTTAGAGCATCGGCCTGCAGACTGAAGAGTCCTGGGTTCAATTCCGGCCAAGGGCATGTACCTCAGTTGCAGGCTCGATCCTCAGCCCTGGTCGGGGCACATGCAGGAGGCAACCAATCAATTTGTCTCTCTCACATCGATGTTTCTCTCTCTCTCTCTCTCTCTCTCTCTCTCTCCCTCCCCCTCCACTCTCTCTGAAAAGCAATGGAAAAAATATCCTCAGGTGAGGATTTAAAAAAAGAAGAAGAAAACCCAGCCACATGTGACAATACAGATGAACCTTGAGGATATTGTGCTAAACGAAATAAGTCAGTCCCAGAAGGACAAACGATATCCTCCAGGAGTCAGACACATAGAGAGTAGACTGGTGTGTGCAGGGGCTGAGGGAGGGGCACAAGGTTTCAGTCGTGCAAGGTGACTAAGTCCTAGAGATCTGCTATACAACACGAGTCTGTAGTTAACATGCTGTATGCACACTTAAAAATTGTTAGAAGGCTAGATCTCATGTTAAGTGTTCTTGCCACAGTTGTAAAAGAGAAAAAGATAAACCTCTCCTATACAACTTCGGCTTTACCTCCCGTGTGACCTAATTACTCCACTTGTCTCAGATTTTTTGATATGCCTTCTGAAAGTCTGAGTCTAAACCAACTCCTAGATCATTGTTACTCATCCTTGAGTGAATACTACCTTTTGCTACTTTCGAACCTCTCATGCTCTGTATCACGGCCATGTGCCGAAACCTGGTTGCTGTGTGCATTCCCTTATTTTGAAACATGCTGTTTAACTTTTCCAGCTGCCCAGATCTTCAAAAGCAGGATCCATGTCTTTGTATCCACAGCACCAGACATAATGTAAATGCTCACAAATGAGTATTAAATAATCGAATTAGTGACTTAAGAATTTTACTTCCTCCAGAAGTTTGAAATGCTACTATAGACACTGCAAATCTACTACTGGCTTAGAACAGTGTCACCTTTGTCTCCTGAACTGTGGGTGATTGCTTCCCATGGACAATTACAAAGGAGTCTTTTATGACACAAACAGATGGAAGGCTGTCACCTTTAGATTTCTTGGTTCCACATCATGAATTGCTAATTCATTAAAAACTATAATGCATATTTTAATGATATTTTTCTTGTATGACCTATAAATTCATACAGAGGAAACAATGTGTTGGTAAATGTTGACAAATAAAATCATAGCAGTTTCAAGTAGTAAAGATGCTTATATTCAGAACAGAGTACAGTTTTCATATCCAGATTCTCAAGCATTTATCCCTATACTCTGAGATGATAACAGAGAATTGGTAAAAGATATTAGGTATTACTTTGTCATTATTCCAAGAGTCAAGTAATATTACATATTCTAATTGCATATCACTTTTGAAGATTAAATTAGAAAACATTCCCAAAGCTCTATAGACTATTTTGTGAGGTTAATGCAATTCATTAGCATTTTACATATAAGAAAGTCTAGGTTTATAGCAGAGGTGTCACCTATCCAAGTTCACATAGAAAATAGCAGAACTGGGACTAGAACCTAGCTCTAACACCATAACTGTGATTTATTGCAATTTAGCTATGCCAAACCCCTTCATCAAGAAACAGGAACACTGGATGTGGGTCTGGAATATAGGACTGTGCCCAGGGAACCTGATGGGGCATGGTGATAGGGTATGTTCACATGGCTCTCCACTCCAGTCAAAAGTTAGTTCAGCATCTGGGAGCTGAGATTGAATTAAGAGGTCATTATAAGAGAATCTGAGATTGAAAGCCAGGTATAATATACAACCAAGATGTTGGTCTGAAGAGGCACAGCAAGAGAGGAAACGGCAAAATAGGAGAAATAAGATAAGTGGAAGTGCCAAGCATGGCATGTGAGGCCAACCCTGGAGAACATCGTTGTCCTGGAGACTATCTTTTTCTTTGTAATTTTTTATTGAACTTATTGGGGAGACATTGGTTAATAAAATTACATAGGTTTCCGGTGTACAATTCTATAACACATCATCTGTATATTGTATTGTGTGTTCACCACCCCAAGTGAAGTCTCCTTTCGTCACCATATATCCCCCTTTACCCTCTCCTACCTCCCCCCATCCCTGTTTCTCTCTGGTAATCACCATACTGTTGTCTGGGCCTATGAAGGTGTTTTTTGTGTGTTTTATTTGTTTCTTTTTTTGCTTAATCCCTTCGTTTTGTTAGAGGAAGTGAGGAGGTGGTTGTAAAGAACCAGCTAAAACTCAGATAAGCTGCTTCCTCACTCTGCTGTGGCTACCCCACACAGGAGTCCTTAGGGAAAAGCATTTCTCTTCACAGCCTTGAGGCTCTCACATTCCCCAAAACGGGAAAAATAGAAATTCGGATTTTTTTTCCTGTTTGGCTGCCCTGCAGTGCAAAGGTAAAAATTATAGCCTGAGAAAGGAGGGAGCGTAATACTCTCAAGATAGATTTACTAGAAGTATTTAAAGGAACAGCTCGTGAACTCACCAACACAAGTAACACAACTCTTACTTAATCTTGGGTAAATAGCCTGCCTTAAATCTATCCACATAATTTATCGCATATTACATCCTTCCACCTAGTAAGCTTGAACTCACCAAGAATGAATTCAAATATTTTAAAGAGAATAACCAAACGTATTTGCAATGGCAAATTAACATAAGATTTTATTGCATGGCTACCACTCAATTCCAATTTGGGTATTATTGGCCTGAGATCAGCTTCAATTTAAAACATTGTTTGAAACTAGATCAGATGAAATTTTGTGGTGGTGGGGTTGGTCTCAATCTCTCTGTCTTAGGTTTTGTGACAAGCTGGAATATGTTTTATGTCTAGCAGATCTGACAGTCACACTTTGGCATAATTTACAGGTTCCTCAGTCAGAACAACATGGTACTGTCTTTGTGCTAGGCAGGTTACATAACCATTAATATTTTATTGTGTAAACAAATATTGTGTTAAATTCTAAACAATTCCATACTCAGACAAAGGAAAGGAAATGGGATGCTATGTAATAGGATTGGGAGAGCTCTGATATTGTGTTTCTGAAGCAAAATCTTTGCCAGCATAGCAATAAATAAAATTTGTAGAATTTGAGTGCTTTTTCCAGGGATGGGGAGTTGGCAGGTTCAAGAAAGTGAAAAGGTAAAAACTAAATTGAGAACTTACTAAGGCCAGAATTCTAAAAATCCTTTTTGTTTTATGGTTGTTGTTGCTAATCTTATTTAATAATTTCAATAACCCTAAAAGATAGTTATACTTATGTCTACTTTAACTATTAAAAAACGCCTAGCCTAGTAAAAATGGATGTTTTGTTCAAGGTCATCTGGAGAGACCAAGGTTCATGCAGGCCATGAATCCAGATCCGCTTGACTCACAGTAGGGTGCTTACTTATGCATGACAAAGTGGAGCACAGCAACGTGGCAGGCACCACTGGTGGCCTGCTCAGCATCCATCCTCTCTTCCTCCTTCTTAATAAAACCCAAATGTTGTTAAGGTGTCCACCCTTCCCAACATCACCATGAAGTTCAAAAGCAAACCTCATCTCCCACCCCAGGGGTGCCTGATTGAATGGTCAGCACTATTCTTCTTGCAATAACTAGAATTCAATTCTGGTCAATGACACAGAGGAAATCTGCCGATAGAAGGGCAAGGGGTGGGAAATGCTTTGGGTAAAAAAGATTCTTCTTTCTTTAGAGCAAACCAAACAAGAAACAATTGTCTCCATCCTTGGGGTATGGTTATGTCTGGACATGATGCCTAGAGTTATTTCCAACACTTTGTACCAACCTGGGGGAAAAGCCTCTGCCAAAGAGGGCAGAGCAGAGAAACAAAAGAACTTGGAACTGATCAACTAAGTAACCTTAGAGTCTGCTGATCTCTGGACTTCCCCTTATACATAACACAAGCTTGTATTTACCCCGGTTTAAATTCTGGATTCTGTTCGCTGGAGCCTAAAGCACCCTAATAATGTAATTGGATGCCAAGATTATACCCAACAAGACTTGACTGACTTACTCTTTGTAGATTTCCAGGCAAGTGTAACAGAAGGTCCCAAACTGAAGAAAATTCATCCAAGTAGGGCAGATGAATGGGTCATAGTGGCTAGCTAGGACTTGTCACTAGGACTTCTAAAGTAGACAGTTTAGGAAATCAAGGGCCAGCTGGTACAGAGGCAGGAACATTTGCAGGAATGAAACCTGGGACTCCTGGCAAAGCAACCTGGCTGGTTTTCATCAGCTGAAGTTGGGCCCTGTAACAGACACAAAGAACAGGTGGTCTGAGCCTATCACGCTCAGGTTATTTACGAGGGAAGTAGAAAGAAATTGCCGGGCAAGAGCCAAGTTAATTAAATTGATCTCCTAAGAATTTCTTCTGGGCAGTTATTTTTTTCATCTAAATGAAAATTTTGAAAGCTAATTACTCCCACAATCACTTTTAATTCATTGATTTAGGGAGTTAAATTCAATGTAATAAAAATTTTGTTTGATATTTAAAACATAATGAATTAGCAGCAGTTTTAATATATCTAATATCTCAATGAAGGTTCTAAGTATATAAGCTATTTAAGTTCTTAACACAATATCTGTATGTATTAGAGGTGGGAAGAGAGAGATTGAGAGAAGAGAGAAAAAAAGGCTAAGAAATTCTATACCCAGGTCATCATTCCTGTTATTAGTCATAGTCATTGTTTTCTCCAAGTGTACATAACAAAGGACATTTGCTACACCTTCTGATTTTATTTGTTAGAATTAATGAAAATGCTTCCCAAAGAACCATATGTATAAAAGCTCTGAAATAGCTTCCCTAGAGAAATTGAGGATGGTGACCATTTGGTTATAGATTACACAACTAATGAACACAAAATTACTACTTTTCTTCCACATTCCTGAATGTTTTTGTTTTGTTTTTGCTTTTCAAATTTTATTTTATTATTTTTTAATCCTCACCTGAGGATATTTTTTCCATTGCTTTTCAGAAAGAGTGGAAGGGGGGGAAAGAGAGAGAAACATCGATGTGAGAGAGACACATTGATTGGTTGCCTTCTGCATGTGCTCAGACTGGGGCCAGGGATCAAGCCTGCAACTGAGGTATGTGCCCTTGACCAGAATCAAACCAAGGCCCTTTGGTCCACAAGCCAAAGCTCTAATCACTGAGCAAAACCGGCTAGAGCTAATTTTCTTTTATTTTAGAGAGAGAGGCAGGGAGAGGCAAAGAGAGAAATATTGATGTGAGAGAGAAATATCAACGGGTTGTCTCCTGTATGCTCCCTGACCAGGGATTGAACCCCAAATCTGTGTATATGCCCTGACCAGGAATCAAACCTACCATCTTTCCATATATGGGATGACTCTCCAACCAACTGAGCCACACTGGCCAGGGTTACATTCCTTTCTCTTTTTAAAAATTTTTTTATTTGAGATACAGTTTACACAACACAAAGTTCACCATTTTAGCCATTTTAAAGTGTACAATACAATGGTTTTTAACATATGTGCAACGTTGTGCCACCATCACCACTATTGTTTTCCAGAACACATATATCACCTCCAAAAGAATCCCCATACAGTTTAGCAGACATTCCCAAATCCCTGACCCCACCATTCCTTATTAAAGATTAATATACCCTAAGTCTTTATGAATTTGCATATCTTTGACATTACTTATAAATGAAATTATATAAGAAATTTTCTGTCTGGCTTCTTTGGCATGATATAATATTTCAAGTTTCGTCCATGTGGTACATGTGTCGGTACTTCATTCTTTTTATGGATGAATAATATTTCCTTATATGGATATACCAATTTTGTTTATCTGTTCACCAGTTTATGAGTATTTGTATTGCTTCTACTTTGGGGCTATAATGTTTTGTTTTGTTTTGTTTTGTTTTCCAGTAGGGTTGACCGAGAACACAGGCCAGCTTCACAGTAGACCTAACAGAAATGGGGAAGATGTTGCACCCTGACTTAAGAAAGTCATCTGACCAAATGTGATTTCCCATATTTTCTAGACATAAAAAAGCATACAAATGAGTATATTTTTCTTAAACATTATATTTCATCAGGTAATGGAAACTGCAGAAGTAGTGGGAGTTCTAACTGATAATAAAGATAAATTAAGGAAGCTTTAACCTACGGTTTTCTAGTAATCTCTGATAAAATCAGTAATAAAATTCCTGCTTAAAAAGAAAAGATGAGAAAAGAGAAAATCATTTAGATAAATAAAATGGTGATAGAGGGGAAACAGCATAAGGATAAGGTACCAACACAATTATACCTGCCATTGTGTTGAATATTGTTTGTAACCTATTGTAACTGAAAAGTAGAAGTCTTTTTAATAAGACAATTTGACTCAGAGCCAGTGGAAATGGTTGTGACTTTGTACTGTGCCAAGTTGGTTGAATTGAAACCATGTTTCCCAGAATTCTTTTCTTTGTTTGGTTTCAGGTCAGGATTGGCTTAGAGAGAAATTTTCATGAGATTTGAAAAGCAGAAGTCAAAGAGTAGTTGTTCTTTGCTCTGAAAGTTGGGCTAGGGCCAGGCATGTTGCAGCTCAAATGCATTGCTCACCTGCTGGCTCACCTGTTTGCCTGGGGCAGCACCTGGGAGCATGGCTCCTCCAGATTCCACCAGGGCTTTTTTTGCGGGGGGGGGGGGGGGGGGTCCAGAGGATATATAGTCTACCAAAGCAAAAAAGAATGCCTGAATGAGAAGGGTGCCAGCATCACTCAGTACAGGCAGAAGTGTCTTTTATTAAATTTGCCTGGTTTAAGACATTTCTTTCTTCTGTTTTTGGATGTTTTATTAGTTCACATTCAATTGAAATGACCAATTGTGTTAAACAGGCCTTAAAACCAACAAATTAACTAGAAATGCTTAAAGACTAAGAATAGAGTTCAACAGCTTATAATTTAGCAAATTAAAATATAACAGTAAAAAAAAGTTCTCTTTACAATAATCATAAGAATATTATGCAAAGAAATAAACATAGGAAGAAATAGGCATCACCTATATCAAAAAAACTATAGAATTTAATGGAGTAACCTAAAAACAAAACCTAAACAGATTAAAAGATAACATGTTCCTTGATGACAAGACTCAATATAATAGATCTGACAATATATTACATCCTGTCAAATCATGTATAAGAATAATAAAACCTAATCACTATCCAAAGTATATGGTTAAAAAATACATATATTACTATTTATCGCTAATATATTAAGCTCTTTCTCTATGTGTCATATTCTATAATTAGTAGGTGCTGACTATAAAGCCCATGTGTGTTTTTTCCACTCTAGTATATTACTTCTCTTTTAAAAGTAAAGGTTTAGAAACATTTAAACATACCATAATATTAAAGCAGTTAAAAAATGTTAGTGAATTCATAAGATGAAATCCTGTGAAATCATTAAAAATTTACAACTTGAGCCTTGGCTGGTGTGGCTCAGTTGGTTGGGCATTGCCCCGTGCACCAAAAGGTTGCCATGTGTGATTCCCAGTCAGGGCACATACCCAGGTTGTGGGCCCTTTTCCCGGTAGGGGGCCTGCAGGAGGCAACCAATTGATGTTTCACTCTCACATTGATGTTTCTCTCTCTCTCCGTCTCCCTTCTTCTTTCTCAAAAACTCAATAATTTTTTTTTTTTAATTTACAACTTGAGGGGACATCTGTAATACTTTCAACAATACAATAAAGATAATTTTTTTTAAATGTGCAACTTGAAAAAATATTTAATGTGAGAAATACCCATAGTGTAAATCAATGATAAAAATATACAAACAGGAAACTGTATGTCGAATATGATCCCAAGTCTATAAATAAAAATGTGTATGACCAAAAAAAAAAAAAGGTCTAAATGGAAGAAAGACAGAAAGAGAAGGGGGGAGACGAAGGTAGGGAGGAGGGAAGGAAGGAAAGAAGGAAGGAAGGAAGGAAGGAAGGAAGGAAGGGAGGGAGGGAGGGAGGGAGGGAGGGAGGGAGGGAGGGAGGGAGGGAGGGGAAAAATTGCCTAAATGTTTGGGGCAAACAATTTAAAAGAATGGAAAAGAGAGTGATTTTATGAGCCTCCCACCCAAGTTTTTTTTTCTTATGGCCGGCTGAGAGGCTGAGATGAGCTTGAGGTCCTAGGTGAGTTGGCCTGAGGTGAGGGGCTCCCACCCAAGTTTTCAGCTAATACTGATAGAGTAATAAGACTGCAACCATGTTGAGCTACAAAAATTTTAAGTTTCATCTGCTTGTGACAGAGGGGAAGAAAACACAAGATGGAGTCTTGTAATCTGCATTATAATCCTAATTCTGTTGCCAACTAGCTATCGACTTTTGAGTACTGAGCACATCTCAACCTATAGGCCTTAGTTTCCTGATTTGTAAATAAAAAGGTCTGGCTAGAAAATGGACTCAAAAGTCATTTGCACTTTTCATAACAGTTTTATTATTTGTAAGTAAATATTTATAAAGTAACCAACAAGCTTGCAATAATAGAAAAACAATATATTTCAATGATTTGTGGTATGTAATATCCAATTAGAACTTTTTTTGAGAATATAAGAAAGTTTAGCTATATCACAATATTTTTTGCAAAGAAGGGAAGCAGAAAATCACACTTATAAACTTGAATAAATACAATAAGTTCACATATCCAGAATTCAACATTCTTGCTTGGGGGAATGTAACACTTCTTCAAAGTTAAACCTGGCATGAAGCTATTTTATTGTTAAAGACTTTAACACGACTTTACTCTGAATCCAGAAATGTTACTGAATTGTTTTGGTCCACTAGAAAAGTCTCCCAATTATAACTTGCCAAGAAAACATCTATTTTTCATTTATAATCCTCCTAACCATACACCAGGGTGTATGAATAATTGAAGAGTTTGCAAGAACATATTCCATAAATTAACAATTAATCATTATAATCCTGGCAGGGCAGCCATAATGCCTGCAGTGACCTCTCTGTTCGAAGGCCCACTGACCGCAAGTGGCCCAGGGGACTGCGATTAAAATTCCTAATTTCTTTAAAGGTCTCTACATCCTGCTGAATTGTATATTCACAACCAGGATTAAAAAACACTCACCCTAAACTAGTTCACATGTTCTGAGGAAAAATGCCCCAAATACCCCCCTATCACCGAGTCAAGTTTTCTATAAAAAGCCAATGCAAAGGAAGTCAGTCAGCCGGATGATTAGTAACTCTACTGAGAGCTAAGTTTAGACTTAAAACTGAAGAGGCGCAGAAAAACACATTGCAAGTAAAATCAATTCCAAACACTTTCGGTAAGCTCGGCTTATCCAAAACCTTAAAGCAGAAACCAGTGAAAGAATTGCATGCAAGGAGGCATAAAATTATGTATGTTTTAACATTTCACATTTTGATTCTCATGTAGCATGTCTTTTTAATTATCTTTCATACTCTGCATTTTGAGAGATGACCGCTACCATGGACAGAACCTGGAAACCTAAATTTAAGGTGTGAGTTAAGTTTCTTATTTTTTGGTTGTGTTACTTTGGATAAGTCACTTAACCACACATAGTTCTAAATTGTTTTCTTGTGATGAGGACTTTTAAGATCTACTCTCCTAGCAATGTTCAAATATACAACACGGTATGATTAACTATACTCACCATACTGTGCATTAGATCCCCATGACTTATTTATTTTATAACTGGAAGTTTATACCTTTTGACCCATATCACCCACACCCCATTTTGCTCTTTTAAAAAATTCAGACTAAATTAGACATGACTGTATACAACAACAAATGTCAATTCCGGGCCTAAGTTTAATCATAACCTTGCTACCAAGTGGAAATATAGCAACATGTTTTAAGGAAAACCCAGTAACAACTCAGATGAACCAATCCAGTGTCATAATCTGCATGTCATTAAGTTATCTCCAATATTACTTTAGAGACCATAGTTTACAATAAAATATCTTGAGCGTGGTGATGGTGAAGATATTACTAGAGCAATTAGGCTCTATCAGCTAAACTCCTGGTGATTACGTAAGCAATGTTTTCAGATATTGGTTAAACTTTTCCCATTTATTCTGGGCACTAGCTATTGAACCCTCATACTGGTTTAATATATTTTACAATTGTCTTTATAGTTGTTAAAGAATGGTAGTTCACAGAATTAATATTAATTGGGTAGTTACTGTGTGCTAAACACTTTTATAAGCAATAAAGTGTGAACCAAACAAAAAAAATGTTTCTGCTAATTACAAATGTACATATGAATAGATTTAATATTAGCAAATCTAATTATTGAAAACAAGCAACTACAAAATGAAAGAGGTCTTTGGGTCTTCAGAATTAAGTTATTCAACAGATGTCTCTCTCCCATATTATTACAGTTTTACTTGGCATTTAATGTTTTACTCTACAGAGTTCATTGTTTATTACAATATAAATTTCATCTTCTGCTCCACAGGACAGGGTCAGGCTGTGTTCTCTTCTGCCAGCTCCTATAATGTCTGGTGCAGAACGTGGCACAATGCTACCTGCTCAGTGACATTACTTTGCAGAACAGGTTCATTGTCATTTATTTAGCTCTCTTAACTTTTTGGTTTTTAATTTTTTTTTAATCCTTACCCAATATATTTTTTCCATTGCTTTTCAGAGGGAGTGGGAGGGATAGAAAGAGAAAAAATCCATGTGAGAGAGACACATCAGTTGTTTGCTTCCCGCACGCTCCCCAGCCGGGGCCAGCCTGCAGCCGAGGCACATGCCCTGGGCTGTCTGAGGGGCGACACTCTAACCACTGAGCCACGCCGGGGATATAAACTTTGATGACAAATTCCAAGCGAAAGGCCAACAACTTGATCAATTGGAAAGCATAAACACACCACCTCAGGAAGTAACCTCTGCATACAAGCAGAACACCAGTAGCTTCTTACATAGTAGGTCTATTTTCTAGTAACATTTACACCATGTTGCTTTTTGTGTGTGAATATGAACACTATAGTCAATTTAAGAATCTGGATTACCAGTGGAATCCTTTGGGAAACAATCTGTCAAATGGACCAGAATACTTTAGGTCCGATGAAAGCCTGCCTATATATATGGACTCCTCTCTAGTGGGAAATTTCCAATATGTAGCAGATGTATCAAGATGTCTGATAAAGATAAGGCCATATGTATGTAATTAACTATATAAATACTTTTTCTTAGAGCATATGTGGATAAAGACTCTTTTGGCACTCAATTACACTAAACTAAGATTTCTTTTATATTTCTTGCAATATAACTATAGACTTACCGACCATTTGAGAAGGATACATTATTTTTTAAAAGCCCTAGAGCCCTGGCCGGTGTGGCTCAGTTGGTTGAGTGTTGTCCCATGCACCGAAAGGTCGCCGGTTCAATTCCTGATCAGGGCACATGCCCCAGTTGCTTGTTTGGTCCTTGGTTGGGGCACATACAGGAGGCATCCAATCGATGTTTCTCTCTCACATCAACATTTCTTTCTCTCTCTCTCTTTCTCCCTTCCCCTCTCTTTAAAATCAATAAAAAACATTTTATTTTTACTTATTTATTTATTTTATCTTTATTGTTGAAAGTTTTACAGATGTCTTCTTTCCCCCCCACAGACATTGATCCCCTCCATCTTAATCCCTCCCCCTCCCCAGGCTGTCATCACATTATTGTCTATGAATAAAAACACATTTTTTAAAAAATTAATAAAAAAGCCCGAGAAATTCAGTCCATCCTGTATCAAAGTGCTTTCCACATAAGCAGGAGTGGAAATACTATTGCCATTTTATTTTCTCAGAATAATGCTTCTGCTCTCAAGAGGCATTAGATGAATGCTTCTCAAGAATTACAAAATCTTCAGGATTATTCTAATTATAACATTCTATATTTTTGCAACCATCACAGAGTTTAGACTTTCAGTTTACAGAGACATCACTCAAAGACCCTACCAAATAAGTGTCCTTGGTAGACAATATACGGTCATTGGGAACACTTAGTTCTGAATAGTAAGGTATTATCTTAACTAGAATTTGCTTTTTAACAAGATATATGGTTTCTGAGACATAACTCGGAATAGAAAACAAGGTAAGGAGTTTGAAATTAATTTTGAATTCTTAGTTATGGTTCACCCAAGAAAATACGGTGAGGGCCTTCTTAAATCATTTGGCATTGTCTTGTAATGTTGAACTATCACAGCAATGCATCCCAATAATCCTAATTATAGGTATCCATCTGAAAGAAACTCTAGCCCATTGCAAGGAGACATTTTCAAGAATGTTGATAGCATCACTTTTCTTACTAGCAGAAGATGGAAAACCAAGCCCCAGAAGTCCATTGACTGGAGAAGAAATAAGTTGTGGTTTGTCTGGACAATGGAATATTATATAGTAATAAAAATGAATGAAATATAGCTGCAAGCAACACTGCATGCAACAACATAGATGAATCTTAAGAGCAAAATGTTGAGTGTGGAAAAGGCACGTTCCTGCAGACTTCATGTGATACCATATTTTATAAAGCTCAAAAACAAGTAAAGCTAAACAGTATGTTCTTTAGGCACATGTATGTTTGTAATAAAAATAAAATAAGAAAAGTGATGGAATGATAAACCAGCATCTCAGGACAGTCATTACTTACGATGGGGCGAGATGAAGGGAGGCGTAGCATGTAAGAGTTACCAATAATGACCTAGGATCCGATTGGGATCGTATGTTGCAATTAGTCATGTTTTCAGGCTTTATTTTGTGGATATGTTCTTTAGTGTATACCAAATATTAAATTAAAAAATAAAGAAAAAAGTGAAATAAATATTTTTAAAATATAAAAACGACTAAACATTATTCTCCTCTAACATTTTAAGGAAAGAAGTTATTTATTTATTCTCTAGTTACTGAAGGAATGCAACGAGTCTGGCACGAGGAAAGTTACTAGGAATTCAGTGACCTTGAAGATCTTACAGTCTGGTAGAATTTTAACATGACTGCAGTTCTCCATGTAGGGAGGATAGATAAAATGCTGTGTAAAAATGTCTAGCACATACTAAGTGCTTAAAACTGTTATCTGTAACTCTTATTATTACTGTTACTATTGTTATTTGAGTTGGGGAAAAATGGCCTTGAGGGCATAGACACTAAGCACATGATATTATCCAAGAGGTACATTTTCTTTCTTACGAACCCCATGTGTACACATAATGGATGTTTCTGTTTCCTGTGGAGCCTCTGAGTAAACAGAATTTGAAAGGTAAGAGAACAAAGCAAACCAAATGCTATTTAATCTAAGCTCTACGCCCCGATGCCTGTTCCTTTAATATTTACTCTCTTTATAAATGTTTGCCCTCAGCTTTAGTCTAATAATTCCAAGAATACAATTTCCTCAGAGTTCTAGTCATCTTTAGAGAATCAAAAGTAGAAATAGTTTATTTGCCAAATAGGAGAGCTAAAAAGCAACACATAATAGACTTTCTGCTTACCGAGTCAAGTGGCTTGGAAAGCTGGTAGCTACCCCTTAAAGCACTGGGGTAAAGTCATTGCTTTGGCAGGTTAAGTGACACACACACATCAACTGATGATGCTTCAGTTTGGGATTAAAATAGCAAGTGTAAGTACAACTATTAACTAAGGAGTGTTAAAATGAAAAAGAAATTAAATATTTTGGTACATTCTTCAACAGAATAATGACTATCATTGTACAGACAAACTTGAAAGTAATTGAATGAATCTTTATTCCTGGCCAAAATCATTTTATTCAGGTCTCAGTGGACAGCAGTACACAAAGCATGAAACCATACAAAGCCAGGAGCTTAAATGCTGGATGCCCCACACAGGTCACACAGGTTCTGAATCAGTTTTGAAACCTAGTAATGCTCACCACTGGAAATTTGAAAAGTGTCTCCACCAAATGGGTAATTAGAAAAGAAAAACAAAACATAGCCGTTGGCATAGTTTCCCCCCATAAACAGAACCCTCTGGACACACTCCTCCACTCCAGACCATCTGTTGTTTCATGATGGTAAGTTAAAAGCCAGTTGAAAGAAGTGACTAATCTCACTGCAGAGAGCAACTCATTATTCAAAGCTCCCTCACAGAATGAAGTTCTAATTGAACTATGTGTTCTCTATACTCTGTTTCATTAGAGCCAGGGGAAGGAATGGGCTCTTATTGAATCATTCTGATCTTTTGACTTTATTTTCTGCAAATAGCCAAAAACAAAAGTGAAATAATCCCTCTAGTGGTGAAATAGATCAGGAGCAAAACCCAGGGCAAGGT
Source organism: Miniopterus schreibersii (assembly GCF_964146895.1). Classification (NCBI taxonomy): domain Eukaryota; kingdom Metazoa; phylum Chordata; class Mammalia; order Chiroptera; family Miniopteridae; genus Miniopterus; species Miniopterus schreibersii. Next base: position 16,530,412 of record NC_138112.1, on the reverse strand, counting down.
GGCCCAGCTAAAGCTGCCCCCTTTTTGATTTAGAAAAGGTTCAAAACATTCAGAACTGTGAGAAAGATAGAAAATTCATGCTAGTATTTGTAGTCACCAAATAAAATACAGATGTCTGGTCAAATCTGAAATAATGAACATTTTTTAGTATAAGTATCACTCATGCAATATTTGGGATATACTCATACTAAAATGTTAGTTGTTGTTTATTTAAAATCGAAATTTAACTGGGCATCCCATATTTTATCTGTTAAATCTGGCAACATTGCAATTAATGGAGTCCAACAATTATGGCAGCAGGGTGTGACTAAGCTCAAAATAGAAACCTCATGATCACCACACAGTGAATGATGTTACAGTCACCCAAAAATGGTACAATACACAGTATACAATGAATATGGCCACCTTGACATCATCAAAATTCACAGACTACTAGAATTAACTTAGTTTAAAAATATGCTGAAATTTATAAGGGTATAGAGTAAGTCTGTGTATTGAAATACTTCATCATTTCTATTGCAGACATATTTATTTTATTTATTTTTATTTTTTTAATCCCCACACAAGGACATGCTTAGAGAGAGGGCAGGAGGGAGAGGGGGAGAAAGAGAGAAAAATATCGATGTGAAAGAGAAACATTGATCAGTTGCCTTCCATATGTGCCCCAACCAGAGATCGAACCCACAACCCAGGAACGGGCCCTGACCGGAAATCTAACCGGCAACCTTTTAGTGCACAGGATGACACCCAACAAACTGAGCCACTCTGGCCGGGCTTGCTAACATATTTAGATGATTTGTCTTTTTTTATTAAAATTTTTATTTTACAAAATTAACAGAGAACTACATGTAGATTATTGGAAAAGGAAGGTATAAAGCTATAGCAACAATAAAAATAGATCCTAGAGTTATTTAGAAGTGAGCATGACCTTTCTAGGACAGAGTAGGCTAACTTGGCTGAAACTGGGGGAAACAAGCAATGCCCACACTGTTGAAAACCTCTGCCATCTTACCCAGTTTTGTCTAATGATTTTTTTTAAGTGGAAGTAAATGATATACTGGTATTGACAAAGAGAATAAACAGACTAAATTTTTACACAGAGCTTTGAGGTTTTCTCAGCTAAAAGAAACCAAATACCTTTTATTTATTCCTACCCAAGTACATACTATTTGACAGCCACCTCTCACCATGGAAAAGCCTGGTTTGGGTTATTGACAGGTCATAGCTGATGCCATGGTAGTGGTGATGGGTCAAAATTTACACACTAGAGCTCAGATGTTTAACAAAAGCAAGTGTCTTCATTTTCCTACAAATGTGCGAAGCTTCATGCCAAGCACTACTCTGGCATATGACTTAGGGTTGGATGGGAGCAGATCATTAAAATGCTAATTAGAGGTGAATCATTCTTTTCTGGTCTATGATGGTCTTCTTTTAAAGTTATTATTTAAAAGTCCCTTTCAAGAAAATATTCAGCTAAATCAAAGTTCAAACTATCCATCAGGGCTGTCATCACTCTCTCAAAGGACTGTGTATTCCTCCTTCACAGGACAGTTTCTGGGAACAAAGCAAGCTCATGTCCGCCCAGGGAGTAGGAGGGCTGGGGCTCCACGCCACCTCTGGCTGAGGTCCAGATGGCGAGGAGGGACAGAATATGAACCGCAGCAACTTAATCTAGCCAGGCTGTCAGCATCTGTCATTACTACATACATTCAAGAATATTCAGCATGTGTAGCTGGTGGCCTGTTCTTTCAACATATCAGGTGCTTCTTAAACTTAACCTCCAAACCTCCCAACCTCAGCTCCTTCAGGTGCTTCAGATCCTCTGGATCTCCTCCACTTTCCAGATCTGGCCTCTTCCTCAGCTGGCCATGCTGTGGCCTTTGCTCTACGGCAAACAGTCCTCGCCATGGCAACTCCATTGGTCTCAATCAGCTACTTTCTGAGTCCTCCACAAGAGCACATGAGAAATTCTGGGTCTTCCTCTAAGCCACCCAGCTAAGGAAGATTTTAAGAGGTAGAAGCAACCTCCAGAACTCTCTCTGCCCCAACATGCCCAATCCACGTTGGCCTGGAGGCTCCCTGTGAAGTGGTCTCCTTCCCAAGAACCTAACGAAATGAGGGTTCAAGCTCTCTCTGTTTTCACATTCCCCCTCAATCCATCTGAGATTTCTTCCATTCTTCAATAGTCACCTCCAGAGTTTCTTGTTCAAACAGCTTTGGTCTAATATAATTCACATGCCATAAAACGTAGCTATTTTAAGCGTACAGATCAATGCATTTTAGTAAATTTATACAGTTTTACAACCATTGCCACAATGCAATTTTAGAACACTTGCATCACCCTAAAATATTCCCTTATACCCATTTATAATCAATCCTGGGTTTCAGCAACCACTGGTCTGTTTTCTGTTCTGGGAGAAACGGCTTCCACTTCTAGTATGCTGGAAATGTAATTAAGAACAACTTTACTAGGGACAGCTAAAAATCATCTTATGTGCATAATGTATGACTTACATATGAATGATAATTTATATGAAAATCACCAGACCAAAATCTAGGAAAATGTGGGAGCCTAATAAAACAAGAACAGTTTACAAAACTGCTTTTGCCCTGAGTGTATTTCCTCAGATGAAAAGATAGTTGTGAATAGTGCTGAAGTTTAAGTGGCTTTTTAGAATGAGGGTAACTAAAGCAAAAGCCTACCTAAGTAGGAAGCCTGACAAATGCCACCACCTACTCTTTAAATCGAGGCCCTCAGAGAAAGAGCAAACTGGAAGTAAGCTAACACTTTTTCGAATTTGCAGCCCAGGTAATACAAGAAAGTGTAATCTTTGAACTAGGATAACCAGACATATAAGATCATCAGCATACAAGGAAACAAGACAACATGAGCAAAATACAGGAGGAAAAAAGAGACGATTGTAGCAGACTCATAAAGACTTCATATAGGGGGTTATCAAACATAAACTGTGAAACTATGCTAAGCATCTTTAAAGGAATTTTTAAGATCTTGAAGATACCAGAAAGGAATTGGAAACCATAAAAAGCGATGACAAATTGTAAAAAGAACTACCTAGCAGTAACTGAAATTTAAATCCCTGCTATGCACTTTATCCACTGTCTTTGGCAGCCTTTCACAGATTCTTGTTCTGTCTCTCTCCTTTTTATCCTATTCATACTAGTCCAACCCCCCAAAGTTACTAACCTACGGGACCTGGAAACAAAAGGAACGGGGGCATTGATATCTCATCAGCAAATTTGTCTGCACATAGCTAGAAATTTACATCCAAATTCTTTACTGGAAGGAAAGAGCCCACATCAAAACCGGGCAGGGGTTCTGCACTCAGTAGGATGCTTTCTGTTGCATGTCACACAAAAATACCGTCTTGAGCTAGCTTGACCATAAAAGAAAAGCATCCTAACAATGCTGTTATGGAATCCAAGGAGAGAATTGGTAAATGACTTCTAGAATAAAACTTGAAAAATTGACTCAAATATTATTCCTTGACTAAATCTCCCTTCTTCCCTCTCGTGTCTGTTTCCCTCAGCTCCTTGGCTTCGCTTTCAGCTGCGGGAAAGAATGAGGTCACATTCTCCTCTGTCACCCTTCTCCTCAGTGGCCAGGGGGCAGGGTTTTTACTACTCCCAGAAGGCGTGGGAGATGGGAAAACTGACAAATTGTATGAGTAAAACTGTAATCAATTCTACAGAAATATAAAAATATATATGTAAGAAAAGGAATAAAAGATTTCTGGTTCTTGCAAACCAGCTGATTTGGATTATCCCTGCCACTTCACACAACTAAAAAAGCAGGAAGAAATAGTTTTTAATACTAAAAGTCATGTTTTGACCTGAATAGATAAGTGGTTGTTTAATAGTAGCTTGATATGAATTTTTCTACCCTTTTCTACAACAAAAGGGTAGTTTAGAATATCAAAAGAACAAATCAATCCCTTAATATATATAAAGAACTTTCATAAACAACTTTTAAAAATATAAAAATGAGCAAGGAATTGTAACAGAAACATGAAAGAAAAGAAACAAAGTCAATGAACAGATGAAAATATGATCACTTTCGCTAATAACCAAAAGATGCAACTTTTAAAGAGGTTTTTTTCCATCATCCAACCAAAAGAGACTGATTATATCCAGGGTTGATAAAGATGTGAGAAAACAGACACTCTCAAATGTGGTTGGTAGAATATAAACTAATATAGCCATATTAGTGGACAATTTGGCAGTATCGATTATAAGTAATTATTATTAAAATTTCAAAAGTATATACCCTTTTGTCCAGCAATTCAAATTGATGTATACTTTCCACAGTTTTATATTTTTAACACATGAACAAAAATATATGTCTAAGGATTTCACTATAGCATTGTTTGTGATAACAATAAATATAAACCTGCTACTTATCCACCAATAGGAGAATAGTTAACTATGACATCATATTGTGAGGCTACTCTGCTGCAGTTCAAAATAATGAAATATATTTATATGCATCAGCATGAAGAGGTCAAGAAATCATAACTGTTAGATGTAAAACAAATTGCTAAGCAATACTTTTCTATTTTTATTGAAGACCAAACTACATTAAGATAGGACAAGCAGGAAGAAGTGACCCATGAAACAGGAGTTATACTCACCTGATAGTGGGGTAGATAACAAAGTCCTGAGCAAGTATAGGGATTAGAAATATCTTAGTGAGCCGCTAGCTGTAAAAAGCCAAACATCTGGTATCAATGAGAACAAGACAGTCCTGAGGGGGTCAGTGGTTTGCCATCATCAAGGATATATTGAAGGTCTAGGAGCCCAGATAACACAATTAGGAGCATAAAACTGAGAAAACCCAGTGTATCTGAAACTGCATTTGAGACAGGAACTCAGAAATAAAAAGCTAAGTCTTGCACAGAAATTTGCAAATGTTATTCTAAGTAAGGGAATTACAAAAACATGTTCTGATCCTAGTGAAGACAGGAAAAGGAAAGGAGTAGTTTGCGGACTGTTAATACACAGGAAAAAAACATTTACTCCAAGTGTATTCATAGCAAAACAATGCAACTCAACTACTTGGGGTATGTTGTGCTATCTCTGTGACCTTTCACAGAAGACTAAACTTGAGTTTTTGGCTTTCTCTTTGCTGACCGTATGAGAACAGAAAGTTCTACTAAGCAAATGCCTCACATTTTAAACTTTGAGAAATGCGAGGACTCTCAAAACATACTTAATTCGAAGGATACATCCTCAGCAATCAGATGAAACAGTAATTAAAATGCCCAACAAAAACAGATGTAACAATTTTACTTGAAATAGAGAAAAAAGAATATAGTTCCCATAACCAAAGAATTCTTCCATTTAATCATCATTGCTTTCTCATGTGTTAGCTGAGTTAGTTGTGAATTCTAACTCATCCAAGTCAATAACTTATCAACCTACAGAATTGAATCTTTTAGTTAGTGCGAGAGTGTAGAAAAGACATGTTGTCTCTGACCCTGGTTCCTCCTGGTACACAGCTCCTAAGACCCTTGTAATCACCCCCGTGATAAGAACACTAGGAGCATCTCTTGCTCTAATATTGATAATTTACCCTTGTAACTTCCTGGGACTGAGCCCTTAGCCTGTGGGATCTGACGCTATCTCCAGGTAGAGCGTGAGAATTGAGTTAAAGTTGGAGAACACCCAGCTATCGCAGAGAATTACTTGGCATGGGTGACCAGACATTTGGTGACCAGAAATGAAGTGTTCTGTGTGAGGAGTAAAGGAGACTCCTAGGATAAAGTAGGAAAGAACAAGGTTCATCCCTACACAAAAGAAGGGAAAGAAACAGGGTTTTTTTCATTTACAGATATAGGAATGTAAACTGTATCAGGAGAAAAAATAAGAGCCCTCTATAAAACAGTAATTATATTTTGCCACCATTACATTGTGGTACAAATGTACAAAAAAATAAAATGTTCTTTGCATTTTTACTAAAGTAATAAATTATTTCTACCCATAGACAGATGATGCAAAGAACCATTACAGATCTCAATAATATATTCAAGGGGACTATCATACCCATATATGTAGCTATTATTCCTCTATTTTCTTTTTCATTCCCATCTCCTGCCCCTGAAACATGGGGCAAGGCACTGTTTGAAACTATAAAGCAAAAATAAATTATTTTGTGTTCTCTCTTGTCTATCCCTGCTGTGCCCTTTCTCTCATCACCTTCTCTTTAACTAAAATTAAAATTCTGCCTGATGCCATTTGAGAACCATTCTTTACAAAAGTATTACGCTAGTAGATTGATATTGCAATTTAGGTAAATATAGAAATGAGTGTGGTAATTGTAGCATAGAAAGTGTTATAGAAAAAATATACATAAAAATAAGCTTCCCCCATAATCTCAGTACCCAAAAGCATCATTATGGATATTTTGTGATGTTTTCCTCATCTTTAATAGTTTGCACATATAAAATGAAGGTGTACTGTAAATATTTTTAAAATTTCTATTCTGTAGACGCATACCATGAACATTTTAGTCTATTAAATTGAACAGATGGCATATTTCATCATATAGATACATCATAATTAATTTAATCATTACCTTCTTGTTGGATTAATTTCAAATTCTTTTAAATACATTATATAATAAGTAATGCTGAAGTAAACACTGTTTTAACTAAATATTGTGTATATTTCTAATTATTTCTTAAACATAACTCCTTAAAATGAAATTACTAGATCGAAGGTATGAATATTTTTGCCCAGCTGGCGTGGCTCAGTGGTTGAGCATTAACCTAGGATCCAGGAGTCGAAGTTCGATTCCCAGTCAGGGCACATGCCCAGGGCTGCGGGCTCAATCCCCAGTGGGGGGCATGCAGGAGGCAGCAGATCAATGACTCTCATCATTGATGTTTCTATCTCTCTCTCCCCCTCTCCATTCCTCCCTCTGAACTCAATAAAAATGTATTTTTTTAAAAAAAGGTATGAATAATTTTAAGAGTTCTGAAACTTGTCACCCTATTGCCCTAAAGGAATCAAGTACTAATATAAGCTGACACAAACAGTTCATACACTACAAACCTTACTTCATTTTCCCAGCACTGGCCATTATAATTTCTTAAACTTGATACCAATTTAATAATAAAAATTTGGTGACAATATTCAAAGCATTATAGCTTTAATTATTAATAATGAAAATTATATTTTTAAACCCTTAGTTTTTAAATTTTTTTTATTTTTATTGATTTGAGAGAAAGAGAGAGAGGGGGCAAGAGAGAAACATCAATTTGTTGCTCCACTTATTTATGCACTCATTGGTTTTCTTGCATGTGCCCTGACCGGAGACTGAACTTGCAACCTTGGCATACTGAAATGATGCTCTAACCAACTGAGTTACCTGGCCAGGGCATGCCTTAGTTTTTCTTGTAATTTGTTCTTTTCATAATTCCTGGTTCATATTTTGATTGAACATGGTGCTTTTTATGTATAGAAATATTTAATTTTATATAGTCAACCCAATTTTTAAAATGTTTTTCTATTATCTCAAGAGATCTTCCCCATCCTATATCAAATTAATACATACTATTATGTTACTTGAGTTATTTTAAGCATATGTTAATATTTACCTTATTTATCTGAAACCCATGAGAAATTTGTTTGGGTCAAAGGACTATAGCCCAATAACTATTACTTAGGCAAAGCCTAAATGCTTTATTATATTGTTTTAATTTTCTTTTAAACAAAAGTTGTCATTTATTTTGAATCACATGTTGTATAAAATTAGAAAAAGTACCCTTAAGAGGACAGTTATATTCTATCTCAGAAATTGCAGTAAGATTACCTGAGAACTTTAGAAAATTTCATTTATCTCAAATTTAGCAGCTTTGAACTCAACTTGTTTTACCCTTACCAACTACACTTGCCATCTTGTAAGAAGAAACAATTACAATCAGGTAAATATTAGGAATGTTTTATTGTGTGATGATTGCTGGATATGGACAATGTCAAATAAGGAATCAATGAGAAAATATATTACACTGACATTCGCAAAGGAGCTCCAAGGAGAAACACACTGGAGAACATTTGAAGTAAAGGCTGAAGCAAAATACAGGAAGAGTTACTTTATCTAGTGGGAACAGATCTATAAATGTATTCTAATTAGACATCTGCTTCATTCTCCTTTTTTATGTTCCTAAGAAGTTATCAGGCCAGTCTTCCCCAATATGGTGAACAAGATACACTGACAAACTCTACCGTAATACAAGTTCCTGCCTGGGTGAATTGCAACAATCATGCTTTTGGATGCATTGCTGGGATCATAAGAAAGTACGTAAAATCTTCAAGGGCAAGAGAGAAAAACAAAATAAAAACAATGAGGTGAAACCTGCAAAATGTAAAGGCAAGTCCGCATTTTCCTGGGCCAATGACAACCGTGGAGTAGGATTTGTGGCCTGAACAACCCAGCTCCCAACCTAACACTCCCAAATGCAGCCACGACCCTGCAAGGGGGTAAAGGACCTCTGGTCAGTAGTAACCCCTGGCTACTGACAGGCAAATAACACATATACATTTCACTCGGCTGCCTTTGCCTTGCCTCTCACGGCCTCTGGTTTACACTGCAGCTTCCTTTGGGGTTTTGTTTTTTTTTTTGCCTTTTTTAATGAAGTTTGGGAAACATTCATGCTGGGCCAGAAGGTCCTAGATATGTCCTTAAAATTCAGTCTCCATTTTAATGTCTTCTTCATCTTTCAAACTACAGTCTACTTTACCATCAAGGTCTCTAACTTTTTTCACTGAAACAACTCCAAGTCTTTGGGGTATAATTTTGAATCAATTGAGCTCCTTGGATAATTTTTTCTTTCTTCATCAAACATTATTTTCACTTACTTTGTACACTATTAACCATGACATACCTGAGAACCGTTGAGCCTGCATGTGGGAGCACACCACACAGGACTCTCTTACTTACCGTGTAACCTAGCTGTTGTATGAGTGAAATGCCAAGGTTACACAGATATTGAAGATTAGAAAACTGTGATACTACTTGATACTTCTTGGAGTTTTTTTAAAAATTAAACAAATATTTAGTAAGCACTTAAAATAAAGTGGGCATATTCAAAAAATAGGAACATTCAGATGGAAACTAAACTATTCAATCATTAAAATTATGTCTTTACAAACAAAAACATCTGGATGGCTGACGTTCATTTACAATTTTGTTCTGAACGTGTAGTAATGCACAGAAGTAGCCACATTCCATGTTTGTATTCACTTTATATTTTCTGCAAGAGAAAGCCATGTAGTAGTCTATAATTCAGTTTGTATAAGCTCTTTTAATCAACTTCTACTCAACTGGCTCACTGGACTAATCAAAAGTTTGCTTTCCTGTTTTAAAATGCATTTGATGCAGCTGTGGTAGGAAGCAGTTCCTGATGTGTGCCTGCTCCTCTGACCCACCCAAGCTATGTGCCAAACAAGGATAAATTGTGTTCCTTCCCAAAACTGCTTATGCCAATGTATTTATTACATAATTAACATATAATTTGATTAAATATTATGTAAACTGAAGAAATATCAATGTGGAAGAAATATTGGTATAAAAAATGATTTCTCTAAAGAACTCATTGACTACTTTGGAAAAACTCTATAAAACTGAATGTAAAATTGCTGTTGATTTGGTCATGGAAAAGACAACTTTAAAAGATAAGGGAGAGTGCCTGCTGGCGTGGCTCAGTGGTTGAGCATCCACCTAGAATCCAAGGGATCGAGGTTTGATTCCTGGTCAGGGCACATGCCTGGGCTTGTGGGCTGGATCCCCTGCAGGAGGCAGCCGAGCAATGACTTTCTCATCATTGATGTGGTGTGTTTTTTTCTCTCTCTCTCTCCTTTCCTCTCTCTGAAATCAATAAAGACTTTTTTTTTTTTTAAATGGGGGGAGAAATTATAAAAATCCAGGAAAATTTCACCTTCACAATGCATCACTAAATGCTTACTTATAACGAAGCAGAAACAGGAGATGCAGCTACTGCATGATGGGTAGAATTTATGCAAGAAACAGAAGAGAGAATGTCGGCAGACAAACACTTGTGTGGTCTTTTCCACTGGGCCTGGAAGAAGCTGGCAACCTTCTCATCACCCCTCCGTCATATCAGCAAATGGAAATTCACTTACCATCCTGAGGCCGAGCTGCCTATTTTTGGCATCTCTAATCCCATTTAGTCCTCACAAGATGCTAGCATAAGAGTGTTATCCTCTTTTTACAAACGATTATAAATAAATAAATAAACAAATAAATAATAAATAAATAGGACAGGTGAAGATATATAATGCAGCCAAGGATCTCAGGCTAAGAAGTGGCAGAGTCAGGATTTCAGTTTATATCTTTCTCCAGAGCCTGGCTCTTTTCACTCTCCCATTTCTTTAATAATCAAATACTAACTCCTATTATAAAATACCAATTTAGAGAAAATTTGATTTCTTTCAAATTCAACCTTTGAGTATGGTATAATGAATTTTATGTAAGTTCATTAGTTTATAAAATATAATAAGAAAGTGTTTATAAATAAATTGAAGGAAATATTTTAATAGCATATATCTTCAAAACATGTATTTATTTATTATTACTATTTTTTAATCCTCACTCAAGGATATTCTTTCCATTGCTTTTTTCAGGAAGAGTGGAAGAGAGAGCAAGAGAGAAACATTGATGTGAGAGAGACACACATCGATTGGTCGCCTCCTGCAGGCACCTCGACCAAGGCCGGGGATCAAACCTGCAACCCAGGTACCTGCCCTTGATCAGGAATGGAACCTGTGACCCTTGGGTGCGTGAGCTAATGCTCTAACCACTGAGCAACACTGGCCAGGGCCAAAGGGCATGTACTTTTTAAAAAATAGTGTCAAAATGCCATTTAGAGAATTGACCCAATTTGAACTCCAACGAATAGTATACAAAAGGGGTAGTTTCTATAAACCTTCTCCAGTGCTAAGTATTTTGATTTCCTCTTTACGTTTAACAAGATAGTGAGCGCCATACTCTCATTTAATTTTTATTCTAATGATTTTGACTAGTTCTATAGCCCTATTTTCATTTACACTGTGTATGTGTGTGTGTGTGTGTGTGTGTAAATTGGTAAGAGGTCTCTGTATATTAAGCTAGCAGCTGTTAGTCATATTATAAATATTTTCTAAAATCTTCCATTTGCCTTTAAAATATCTTTATATTATGTCACATTAAATATATACAATAATAGAGTCAAGTCTATCCATTTAAAAATAACTTTTCAAATTACCATGTGTTTTGAAACTGGGTTATATTTTATGATTTTAAGTTCAAAATTCCTTCCATCTGTATATCAGAAATATATACTTAGGTTTTCTTCTATGTTTTAATGACTTTTTTTACATTTAATACCTTAGTATGCATGGAATTTATTTTAATATATAGATATGATAGTTTTTCAAATTGTTATTTAATTGTCCCTAAAGCACTGGTTGACTCCCTCTTTCTCTCAGTTACTTGCAATGTATTATGTAATGAAGTCAAATATATGCACATAATGATACCTTTGTAGGTTACTTTATTGTACCATTCATCTCTAAATCCTTATGTTAATATCACGTTGTTTTGTTAAATGTCTGGTGTATCAAAAAGTCCCACATTTAAATCCATGAACAGAATTTTATTAGCTATTCTTATTTATTCTTCAAGAGAACTTTAAAATTACTACCAAATTCCAAAAGTATTCTAATGGAAATTTTTAAGCATAGCATTATAAACTATTTTATAAATTTATTTTAAAATAATATTTAGCTTTTCTATTCAGTAATGTAGGTGCATAATTTCCTCATTTCTAATTTTTATGACTAGATTGATGGGCTATTACGTGTCAGCTTCAGAAGGAGGTTTGTCCAGGGATAGGGCTCTGAAAGACTAAAACAGCCCCAGATAACATTACCAATGGGATAGGCTTGAATTAGAGGAAAGCAGATCTAAGCACCTGCACAACATTGTTGCTCCCTTGCAGAGAATGGCATTTTCACACCTGGATCATTTTAGCTTTTGGATGTAAAAATGTTCATAAAATAAAAGCAGTGAAGTACGCACGTGAGGTTGAGAACATTCAGTCTACAAGAAGATACTGTGTGCTGTTGTTTCTATTAAAAACACACACAGGACAAATCAGGGCCCCTCATCTCTTGGACTACAACAAGGAAATGTAAACTGTCAGGTAACATGAAATCAATAAACTTCACTTGAGCAAAGCAACAGAAGGGAAGAGAGGGACAGGGAGGGCCAACTGTAAACTGAGATATAAAGAGTGAGACTCACTGGCCTCAGCCAGGTTCTTTGACAAGCCAAGAGTGAAATTTCAAGTTTAAGAAGCACAATCTGCCCTCTTAGCAAATTTCAAGTACACAGTACAGTACTGTTAACTCTCTCACCACCGTCTGTCCATTAGCTGTCCAGAGCTCATTTATTTTGTATAACGGAAACTTTCTACCCCTTCCTCACTCCACTCCCACCCCACCTCCCCGGTCCTAGCAATCGCCGCTCTACTCTCGACTTCTGAGTTTGACTATCTTATGTTCTACATATAAGTGAGATGGTCTCAATAAAGTTGTTTTAAAAAAAGAAGCACAAACTGCTCCCGCCGTCTCGGCTTGAGAAAGCAGATATTGGTAAGCAAATTATCTCTTTTCCTTTACCCTTCAAGGATATACTGGGATGCTTCTGTGTCCTCTAATTAATTTTCCACTAATTAATCAAGAAAATGCTCAAAATCCAATTAGGATAATATGGGTTGGCGTGCAGTTGTCCCAACATTCCTGGAATGCTCCGCTTGGAATACTGAAAATCAAAATTATTCTTACTCTTAGAAATATGATGTCTCCCCATGTCAAGGTAGTCTTCCAGTCTACACAGTCTCTAGGTACAAAATCTTCAGAGTTTCCCCAAACCAGTAAGATACCTGAATGCTTTTCCCCACCCAGCAGGACAAAACCCCTACTCCTATGATCCTGCCATACCCCAAATTACCTTACTCTTTCAAGATCACCACATCTGATCCCCAAATTACCCCCATGGTTTGTATCCCCAACTAAGACAGCTCCCCACCCACCCCTGTAAGCCAGGATGCATCTCCCCGCTGAACCACCAGCACCTCTTCCTCCATTATTTCCAATCAAGCGCCTCTGAAATTTGGAAGGTAACAAAGAAAGAATGAGACAGAGACTCAGGGATCTTTCTACTGGAAATTGTATTACTTGTTATATTCAGAGAGCAGTACTCTGTGATTAAAAATAAATGAAATATGGCTACTGTTTTCAAAATGGGCACTGCTTTACATCTGCGTTAACATGCTCTTTGATAAAGATGTGCATTCATTTTTTTTAATAACCTTCTATGACTGATTTCTGAGAAAATGCTGAATTACAACTCCAAGTGGGTCACAGGCCCCCCCAATGATATCAGAATATAAACCATTCATTACCCTTCCACTGAAATTTAAGTAATCACAGCACCCACCACTGATGATTCTGGAAGAATAACGTTTTTCTCAAGAAGCAAAGACCATTTATGGGAATGTTTGCATTGTTGTTCAGTAAACACAGGCACTTGACAAGAGTCAGCTCTAAACTGAAAAGCTTGAGTATGAGGGAGTGGGTAGAGGGACAGCAAGTAGAGCAGCAGAAGGTTTTTATGACCTAAGGGTAGACAGTTTACACATGTTGTCTCTATCATCATAAATATTTCTACAATCTAGAGAGGCAATCTCATTTCTGGAAATGAACACTGACTTGAAGGTATTTAACAACTCCATTTGTAATAGCTATAATTGTGTGTTTAATTTATGGTGTTTCCTTTTATCATCACTTAGAAATTGTTTACTATATTAAAAATTATATTCATGGAGTGTAGCAAATACTTTAGCTCATCTGCCTTTCATCCCCACAGTGCACCTCTGCGTCCAGCTTCAGTTGGGATGGACTGGTCTGGAAAAGCTCCCAACATCCCATCTTAAGCGTGTGCATTTCTCATCAAAGCCTTTTCAAAGCCAAGGAGCTTGTTTAGCCCTGCAAACTGAACATAGGAGGAGTTAAAAACCCAGAGGCACATAATCTGCATGGCAAGGGAGCTGACAGAGAAGTGTCCTGACCTCTTGTCCTTTCGATCAACAGTTCTAAGAGGCATTCTCAGAGGTTCTTGCAAAATGTTGCCAGCCTCAACTTCAGTGATTCATGATAATATAGGCGCCTCTTATCCTCGACCATTCTATGTGCTCCTTCATTACTGCTCCTGTGCTCTCCACCCAATTGAAGGATCTGCTCCCAACTTCTAATCTGAGACTCTTCTTCAGGAAAACGCAAAGATATCAAATAGCTTTAAAACTAGAGGAATCGAGACAGTGGAAATTTACCCATCAGTGAAAGCAATTTAGGAAAAGTATCTTCTAATCATTAAACAAATATCTACTTAGCATTTACTAAGTGTCAAGCTCTGTTCCAGGCACTGAGGACATTGCTTAAGGAACTGGCTTTTAAAAATAGCAATTTACTGAGTTAATATCTGTAAAGCACTTAAGGCAATGCCTATATATATTAAGTGGTATGTTTCTATTAAACCAATAGAAAATAGATAAATTTATTAAATCCTAAATAGCTGTTGACTATATCTCAACGTTTAAGCCATCTCTCAGTTTTGCAATAAAAGCTGATAATTTTTATTTATTATTTATTTATTTATTTATTTATTTATTTTTACTTTATTTTTATTGTTGACACTATTACAGATGTCCCTATTTCCCCTCATTTTAATTAAACTTTTTGTTTTAAGATAATTATAGATTCAATGCAGTTATAAGAAATAATAACAGAAAGATCCCATTTCCCTTCATCTGAGTATCTTAATTTTAATTCTAGTGCTAATTGAAATATTTCAAGTCAATTTCTATGTCTTTTTTTTTTCCTATCCAGAAAACAGTGTCCAGTGCTTTTTTTATTGAGGTGAAATTTTTATGACATAAAATTAAGCATTTTAGAGTATACAATGGCCTTTACCACATTCATAATATTGTGCAGCTACCACCGATATCAAATTTTAAAACATTTCATTAACCCAAAAGAAAACTCCATACCCAGTAAGCAGGGTACTGCTCCTGGCACCGCCACCCCAACCACCAACCTGCTTTCTGTCTCTACGGATTTACCTGTTCTGGATATTTCATATAAATGGAATCATACATTATATTACCTTCTGTGTCTGACTTCTTTCACTTAGCACAATGTTTTGAGGTTCACTTACAATATAGTAGATATAGATACTTCATTCCTTTTTATTGCTGAATAATAACACTTTGTATGTATAAACCACATTTGGTTATCCATTCATCCGTTAATGGACATTTTGATTGTTTCTGCCTTTTGGCTATTGTGAATAGTACTGTTGTGAAGATTCCTGTACAAGTATTTGTTTGAGTAGTTGTTTTAAATTTGGGGAGGAGTGAGCAGCTACACCTACGAGTGGAATTGCTGGGTCATATAGTAATTTTAATTTTAACTTTTTGAGGAACCACCAAATGATTTTTCACAGTGGCTGCACCATTTGGCATTCCTTCTAGCAATATACAAGGGTTCCGATTTCTCTACATCCTTGTCAATACTTACTAATTTTATTTTTTGTATTATTATTATAGCCACCCTAGTGGGTATGAAGAGGTATCTAATTATGGTTTTGATTTGTATTTACCTAATGATGTTAAGCATCTTATCATATGCTTGTTGGTCATTTTGTGTATATCTTCTTTAGAGATATGTCTATGTGAGTCCTTTGCCCATTTTTTAATTTGTCTGTTTTTTCATTGTTGAGTTTTAAAAGTTCTTTATATATTCTGGATAATAGATACTCATGAGATATATGATTTGCAAATATTTTCTCACACTCAGTAGGTTGTCTTTTCACTTTCTTGATAATGTTCTTTGATACACAAAAGTTTTAAATTTTGATGATGTCCAAGTTATCTGCTTTTTCTGTTGTTCATGCTTCTGAATCATCTAAGAATCCATTGCCAAATCTACAATCACGAAGATTCACCTCTATGTTTTCTTGTAAGGGTTTCATAGTCTCACATTTCGGTTTTTCATCCATTTTTAGTAAATTTTGTGTATAGTATGAGGAAGGGGTGCAACTTTATTTTTTAACATGTGGCTATCCAGTTGCCCAGCTTGTTGAAGAGAATATTCAATTCCCTATATAATGACCTTGACAGCCTTGTCAAAAATTAATTAACCATATATGTGAGCCATAATCTCTGGGCTTTTTATCCCATTCCATTGATCTTTATGTCTATATTTATGTCAGTACCACACTATTTTGGTTACTGTAGGTTTTTAGTAAATTTTAATATTAGGGAGTAAGAGTCCTCCAACTTCACTCTTTTTCAAAATTCTTTTGGCTCCTTCTAATGCCATATGAATTTGAGGATTGGTTTCCCTATTTCTGAAAAAGGGGGAGGACATTGGAATTTTAATAGGGATTACATTGAATCTATAGATCACTTTGGGTAATATTACTATCTTAGCAATATTAAGTCTTCCAATCCACTAACATAGGATGTCTTTCCATTTATTTAGTTCTTTAATTTCTTTTAGCAATGTTTTGTAGTCTTTCATCTCCTTGGTTAAATTTATTCATATGTATTTCATTCTTTTGGGTGCTCTTTTAAGAGAAGTAGTTTTCTGAATTTTATTTTTGGATATGTATAGACATAAAACAGAGGTTCGTGTTTTGATCTTGTATCTTGGAATTTTACTAAATTGTTTTTTTGTGGATTATTTCACAAAAATAATTCTAATTGTTTTTTTGTGGATTATTTCAAATTTTCTATATATAACAGCATATCATCTGTGGATAAGGGTAGATCTACTTTTTCCTTTTCAATTTGGATGCCTTTGTTGTTTTCTCTTGCCTAGTTGAGCTGCTGGTAGCTTTCAGTATAATATTGAACAAAAGTGGCAAAAGTGGGCATCCTTGTCTTGTCCCTGATTTTATGGGGAAGGTTTTCAGTCTCTAACCATTGAGTATGAGGATGTTAGCTGTGGGTTTTTCATAAATGCCCTTTGTGAAGTTAAGGAATTTCTTCCTCCTAGTTTGTTAAGTATTTTTTATCATAAAATGTGTTAAATTTTGTCAGATTTTTTTCTGCATCAATTGAGATGACTATGTGATGTTTTTTTCCCTTCATTGTATTAATATATTACAATGATTTTCATATATTGAGCCACACTTAAATTTTGAGAAGTCCCATTTGGTCATGGTGTGAAATCCTTTTAACATGCTGGTTGATTCAACTGTGTTGAGGATTTTTGCATCTATCTCAATAAGGGGTGTTGGTCTCTAGATTTCTTGTGATGTCATTATCTGGCTTTCATATCAGGGTAATTTTATATCTAAAGGGTTTTATCTTGATACTTTTCTCATTTTACTTTCTGTATATTTTTTGGTTACTTTCTTACTGTTTATCTTCTGTTCAAATAACTATGCTCTTATACAGCTCCATCCCTCCCCCATTATAACATTGTCATCACAAATTACATCTTTATATATTGTGTACCTATTAACATAGATTTCCAATTTATGTTATAGGTATCTTTCTTTTAAGTCATGTAGGAAAAAGAGTTACAAACCAAATATACAATAAAATAATCATATTATCTCTTGAATTTACCTACATAATTAACTTTACCAGAGTTCCTTTTTTCTCTGTATAGCTTCAAGTTATTGTCAAATGTTCTTTCATTTTCCTCCTTTAGCATTTCTGTAGGTCAGGTGTAGTAGTGATAAACTACCTCAGCTTTTGTTTATCTGGGAATATCTTAGTTCCTCCTTCATTTATGATAGATAGTTTGCCAGATATACAATTCTTGATTGATAGATTTCTTTCAACATTTTAAATATGTCATTCCACTGCCTTCTGTATTCCATGGTTTCTGCTGAGAAATTAGCTGTTAATTTTTTTGAGCATCCTTTACATAATAACTTGCTTATCTCACTTCTTTCAAAATTCTTTGTTTTTTACTGTCAGCATTTGACTATAATGTATCTCGGTAAAGTTCTTATTGTGTTTATCCTCCTTGGAGTTTGTTGAGCTTCTCAGATTGTATATTTGTGTATTTAATCAAATTTGAGAAGGTTTTTTGGCCATTACTACTTTGAATGATCTTTCTGCCCCGTTCTCTATGTCCCCTCTCCTTTTGGGACTCCCATTGTGTGTGTGTTAGTAAACTTGATGGTATCAAACAGGTCTTTTTATTCATTCTTTTTCCTTTTTTCTCCTCAACTTATATAATTTCAGTTGATGTATCTTTAAGTTTGCTGATTCTTTCTTTTGCCTGCTCAAATATGCTATTGAAACCCACTACTGAATTTTTCATTTCTGCTACTGTACTTTACAGCTCCAGAATTTCTTTTGGGTTCCTATTTATAATTTCTATATCTTTATTGATATTTTCTATTTGTTGAGACATAATTTTTCTGGTTTCTTCTATTTTTGTTCCTGGTTTTCTTTAGCTCTTTGAACATATTTAGGAGGGTTGATTTAAAATTTTTGTCTTGCAAGTTTAACACCTGTGCTTCCTAGAAGACAGTTTCTATTAATTTCTTCTGTGAAAAAGCCATACTATCTTGTTTCTTTGCATACTTCATAATATTTGTTGAAAACTGGACATGTTGAATATTATAACTCTGAAATCAGATTTTCCACCTTTTCATGTACTTTTACTTTATTTTTGCTTGCTATAGGTTTTAGTGGTTTGTTTCTTTTGTTAATTTTCTAAACCATTTTTGTAAAGTCTATATTCTTTGTTGGGTGTAGTCTCTGAAGTCTCTGTCCCTTTGGCTTGAAGTCAGCCACTATTGACAGAGATAACCTTAAATGACTGTATAAATAAAAAAGATAAAAAACCTGTCCCAGTGTTTGCAATTGGTACTTTGTGCTTCCACTGAGCCTAAAGAACAGCCAGGGGTGAAAGCTCTGGTTTTTCTGAGCATGCATCCTGTCCTGGGCATGTGCATGACTTTCTAGGTTTTCTAGTACTCTATATGCAGGTACTTATCAATGTCCTAATTGCTCAAAGAAACTCCCTCTCCAGCTTTGCCTCAGGCTGTTGGAGTATCATTTTTGCCTCAGCTGTAAACTTTTGACTCAGATTATTTTCAAGGAATGCCCTCTGCATAGTCACTTTTCCACCCTAAGAGAGTTTCAAATTAGGTGAAACAAAAGCCAGCACCTTACATCAATCCTTCTGGTAGCCTCCAGATAGATCAAAGCAGATAAAACATAATTATCTGAGGGTCTCCCACTGGAAACACAGACTGCAATCTTCAAGGCACCTCTAGACCAGGCAGGAGAGTGAGGGAAGAACAAGCAAAATGCCACAAAGCTTTCTTATTATTTTTAAGTTGTTCTTTTTAAAATACAGCACTTTTCTGTTTTCTGTAACTTTTTGGCTCTTTTCCAGAGTTCTGAAAAAATTGCTTCAGACAGTTTTGCTTTCTTTCTTTCTTTCTTTCTTTCTTTCTTTCTTTCTTTCTTTCTTTCTTTCTTTCTTTCTTTCTTTCTTTCTTCCTTCCTTCCTTCCTTCCTTCCTTCCTTCCTTCCTTCCTTCCTTCCTTCCTTTCTTTCTTTCTTTGGGGGGGCTGTTTTTATGGAGGATGGGCCTTTGGATTTACCCACTCCCCCTTGTTTGCTCTTATCACTTTTTCTGATATTTTTTTAAATTTCACTTTTGACACACAGAAATTTTCAAAGGGGAGAAAACTGATAAGTATAATTACTAGCCACTAGGTAATAACTTTTATGAGGATTTTTTGACCATATTTATGTATATAAAAAAAGTTTAAATATACATATATAAAAATGTTTGTAATAGATGTCAGCATCACTTGTAAAAATGGTACACATCTGAAGAGCAAAAGCAATTTTAATACAATGAATTTCTACCTCTTTTACACTCTCTATATGTTTGCTGGCATCAATTCTAGGGTCAAAATCCTACCACATTCTTAGAACAAACACACACAATCAGGGTTTGGGATGATGGTGGAAAGATACTTTCCCCACTTTAATTTGACAAAACATTTACCATCTACTCATCTTTGACAGCCTTGAGTCAAAAATGAGTCATGAGTCAGCAACTCCTGTGTTTTAAACTCCATGTGCCCTACCTCCCCTCTCACAAGCTAAATTCTTATATTTACCCTTCTGGAATCTAGATTCAGATCAAGATCAGCCATCTCAATGAAGTTTGAGAAACACTCCCAGGTCCACCTATCTCTCGTCTCTCAACTTCTAGAATACTTATTTCTAACATTTATTTATTTTTATTTTTTAAATATATATTTATTGATTTCAGAGAGGAAAGGAGAGTGAGAGAGAGAGATAGAAACATCAATGATGAGAGAGTCATTGATCAAGCCCGCAACCTGGGCATGTGCCCTGACCAAGAATCGAACCCCGATCGCCTGGATCCCAGGTCGACGCTCAACCGCTGAGCCACGCCAGGCCAGGCTATTTTTGTTTTTAATAAAATAACATAAATACCTGAAACTCTTAAGTGATAGAATAATACATTTTAAAGACTGAAAGTCATTGAGGGCAAACAAAAAAACTATTCAAACATTTAATTTTGTACCTATCTCAATGCTAGGTAATTGGAATACATCCTAAAACATACTAAAATTATCTTCCTTGTCAGATAAGCCCACAGAGCACTACGTCAGTTATGAGTCAACATATTCTTAATATTTTCCTACTCCCACTATCTTCTAAAAATAAATAACAAAATGATAATTATTTAATCCAAGCAAAAAGATATCAATCTCATAAAAAAAGGCAAGTTCATATTACATAGCTTTTTCTCTCCACTTAAGCCAATTAAAAATTTCAGACATCTTAGACTCACATAACCAGATCTGAGAAAACAACAGGTTTTCCAACCTTCCTTCGAATAGCTGAAAGGTTTCCAAAATATGTAACAAAACAAACAAACAAAACATGTACCCAAGAAAATGTTATTGAAGGAAAAGTATCAAGCATCGCAAAATTATTTTGGTTTTTGCTTTGTTCTTAAGTCACGCACAACTAATAATCTGTCAAATTGTCCTTTTTCATTCGAGCAATGGGTTATAGGTAATAGTGATATGACAGGAGGAAAGTTCACTAGTATGCAGGAGATGTTGGCCAGGGGAATAAATCTGTACAATGCACATAACTATAAAATATAGGATATAATTAAAATGAGTAAAATGTGTTCACTTCAAAAAGCCTCCTTGGTTTTCACTTTTTTAACAAGGAAAGGATAAGAGGCAATTAGTACATCGTCAAAGCAAGAGTCAAGGAGGTAATGAAATGCTAAATTTGAGATTCTTAGCTTGTTATCAAGGGTTTTCCAATCCAAAGAGATTAGAACATGTTAGCTAAATTAAGAAATTAAAGTTATTCACACTTTGAAGAATGGGATCAAAAGCCCCATCAATCTATGCTTTGTGACAAAATTCCTGTGTGCTCATATACCCTAAAATTGGGCATTAGCTTTTAATCTGTTTGAATTTACATGAAAAAAATGCTATTCCTGCATGATTTATGCTGAATTGAATGATCTCCACAGCTCTCCTTCAGAACCACTATGTTAACAAAATGGTGTTCTTCCCATGAGAACATATACAGAAACTTAAAATAATATCCAGAAAAACTGAGCCACTGGTAGGCATGGAATGGTTAACTAGGATTATGGGTTATTTGGGGAGCTTTTCTGATTTGTTGCTAGCAAAGATTTGTAATTTGTCCATCTTCTCTATAGTCTTTATTGTATGGGTTCCTCAGTAGGCTTTTAGTATTTTTGGACATTCATGTGTTTTATGACTGAACGTAGCCATATGCTTAAGGCATATTTTAATGGAAGGGCCTGCAGATTTAACTAACTCCAAACTGAGCCTAACAATCATCTTTTGCATAAAACTCCTCTACCTAAGATCACCAAAGACTTCCTAATTACCATACATAAAGTTTTTCAATAGCAGTCATGTTGGCAGTACTCACCAGTCAAAAAAAAAAAAAAAAAGTTTTCCTTAGCTTCTCCATAATGTTTTCTACCAGTTCTTACCTGCTTCGGTTCCCACAGCCTTCCAGTTGTCTCCCTCTTTTCCTTACATGTTATTGCCCACATTCCAAATAGAGTTAAATTTCAAGATCTATAAATGTGTGTTGAGGGGGGGAGGCAAGAAGAATCTATAAAAAACTATTTTAATAATGGTTGAGTTTAAGGTGGTAGATACATAGGTACTTTTTCTACCTTTATCTTCCATATTTTCTGTACTAAAAAAAAATAAAATAACTAGGATTTAAAAAATGTTTTAAGAATAAATGGAATCCCCCAAGTTCCATTCTTAATGCTTTTCTCCTCTTATCATATGCATACTCCTCCAGTGAACTCGTTTTTCCTCATTTCAGTCAGCAAATCTGCAGCAACAAATTCTAAGTCGAGATGGTTGTGTGTCCTTTAAAAAAGTTTGCTCAAAAGTTGAATTGTGAAAGGCAAATAAAAGATGCACATATGTTAAGGAAAGTTTCCATTTCCAAAGAGCTAAAATTTGTTAAGCAAACTGTATATATAATACGTTTGGGATCTGCAATTTATCCCAAGAACTAAGGAAATCAAGCCAGGCATCCCCACTCCTCTTACATGGATCTGTACATGGATAACAGAGCCCAGGGGAGAGTATCCCCATCTTACTGTCCCATGGACACCTTAAAGGATCCAAAATGCATTCATCTTTCTTCTCCCCCCAAAATAAAAAAGTATCTCATAATTTTACTCTCACTAAATGACATCTATCTACTCTGGTGAATTTGGGAATAAAAGCCTAGAGTTACTCTTAGATCTCAGATTTATGCAACATTTTATTTAATTTTACTTCCTAAACATTCTGATCCTCCGCTCACTGACTTACCTTAGCTCAGACAGTCCTCATTTTCTAAACAGATCAGTGAGCCTGACAGCTCACCAAGCTTTTAGTCTTGCTGACCTAACTACCTTCCTTCAGACAATCAATTCTCAATGATGTTTTAGGGATATATTCCTATAGTATAAATTAGCACTCACTAAATATTTGTTGAGTCTAGGATGATAAAAATTGGATAAATCACTATCACTAATCTCAAAATGCTTAAACTATACCTGGAGAAACACACTGACAAACTAATTAATTTTCCACCTATACCATTGTCCATGTACAACGCTTTTTTATTACTTGGTAAAGTAATTCTGTTGCAGTAAGACATTTCAGATTGAAAAACATTTTAACTAAGCTTTTTAATAAATTTATACTTTAAAAAGAAAATAATATATATGTTATGGTACTGTATTTAATTATTATTGCCTAATGAGGAAAATTTGGCAAATTTAATATTATTGATGAGTTGACACTAAGTAAAGACTAAGTTATGTTACAGGGTGTGGTTCAATTACAGAAAGCCTTAGAAAAACTGACTTACCACGTGGCCTATGGCAGTAGAGATTTCTAAACACAAAGGTACCTGCCCCATAGCACTGAGTGGCATAGTCACTTAGGGCAGCTGCTTGTGCAAATCCTATCTTGCTCAAAATAAGTCATGGTTAAATATGCGGGGGGGTGTTCTCTAAAGGTTATTTAAATTATTTTAGTTTTTTAATTTTCTTTTTTATTTCTTTGGGGTTTTTGTATTGTGGGAGCCTGTTCTGGCAGCACAGGGTGAAAAGTGGGAACCCACCCTGAGCAGGATGCCTTTCCGAAGCAGGGTGCATCCCCACCCACGCGCACTCACTCAGACTGGAACAACGCAGGCCCGCCAGCTCACCTCACGGGCACATCTTTGGGATGCGGGGAGAAAATGAGTATCCGGTGACACCCACATAGACATGCGGAGAATGTGAAAAAGCCACACAGTGACCCTGGTTGAGAATCTATTCTTTTTTCTCATCAACATTATAACAAAATGACCTTGAACAAAATGACATTATTCAAGACCTGCTGTATGTCATAAAAGCTATGTGAATGTGGTCTCTCTCTCTCCAAATCTTACTGTACTCCCCCTTCTTTCCTTGTGATGTTGTGTCAAGATAAAATGCTTTCTTACATCAAGAACTTACACATTTTCACTGAAAGGAAGCCCTTGACGGCTTCTCTTTGGCCTATCCAAACTGCTGGCATCACTATTCTTGCACTTTGGGGTCTTTATTAAGTAAAATAAGGGTTACTTGAACCCAAGCACTGCTATACTAGGGCAGTTGATCTGATAACCAAACTGACTACTAGGTCATTGAGGGGGGAGCGGTGTACAGTGTGGAGCTGCTGGACAAAGGGAGGATTCCCAACCTGGCGGGGGGGGGGGGGGCAGGACTCTCGAGATTTCATCATGCCACTCAGAACAGCATGCAATTTAAAACTTATGAAATGTTTATTTCTGGAATTTCTATTTAATATTTTCCAATGGCAGTTGACTGCAGGTCAATGAAACCACAGAAGGCAAAACCACAGATAAGGAGGGACTGCTGTTGTCTGCAAGACTCAGCGAACAGTAGGGTTTTTAACTCAGGTGGAAAATGCTAGAAGAACACGAGTTCAGTTTTGCTCCCACCTTGCACTAGCGAGTTTCATTTCTCGTCTTTGATTCTCTCAGCCTCAATAGAGATCACCTTATGTTTACTGTTTCAGCACATTTAATACACTGGCCTGTGGTTATTTATTTAAATAATACATTTCCCCGCTATATCTAGGTCTCTAAAGATGAGGAAGGAACAACCTTTTATTTTTTTAATACCTATCTAAGGATATGTTTTAATTGCTTTTTTTTTTTTTTTTTTACAGGAAGAGAGAGAGAAACATCGATTGGTTGCCTCCCATACGCCTCCAACGAGGACGAACCTGCAGCCTAGGTATGGGCCCTGACCGGGAATTGAATCCTCAAACTTCTGGTGCACAGGACTATGCTTCAACCAACTGAGCCACCAGGCCAGGGCAGAACCACCTTTTATTGAACTTTGTGTCAGAGACCACATAGCTGGCTCAAGCAGGAGTACAGTTGGTTGAGGGAAAAAGGGAGGGGTCAGGATATAGCAAAGGGAGAAGTGCAAAAGACAAACAGGTTTGCAAAATTATTATAGCTTCTGCTGGGCTGTCTGGTGACCATATCTACCTGAATTAGTTGGACTTTAGTTTTAACACACATTCTCATTAATGTTTTGAGTAACTCTGAAGATGTGTCTGGTTTTCTGGCGAGACGAAAACCTAGAATTCCTGACATTGTGGTATGCATTTATGTGGTACCTCCAATGAGGATTTTTACACATGGAAGGTTTTCACTCCTACAGTTATTTGAAGATAACTAGTAACGACTTCTGGAAACCAAGAGATTTAGAAAGGGACCACAAAGTTGGTCACAGAGCATTAGCTATTCTTGGTAATAACACTTTGAGTAAAAACATTTAGCCACAAAAGGTTCATGCCTTAACCTATAATAGAAAGATTATCTTTACAAAGGTTCACACTCACTAATTATAATTTTTATTATAAAGAGTAAGGAAAATAATCACCAGACCTGACTGTCATAGAAAGGTCATCTCTAATCCAGGCCACACTGAATGACCTCTGTATTGATGATAAGAGACAGTCATGCAGGAAGGACAGTCTCACCTAGTGACAGGTGGCCTTTAAGATGACTAACCACTGGGGCCTTGTAGAGTCTGAATCAGTTGACCCACAAAGCAAAGCACAGAACTTACATTTCAGATCAAGTCATTACCAGAAGCTTGTGAACCAGATGCCTTTTAACTCCTCACACTCGCTTCTCTAAATAAAACATGATGGAAGCACCAAGGACAAAACAAAAATGAATTGATATCCTGGGGTGTAAAGATTACAGGAGGAATCCTCTTGAAGTTAGTGATTCTTGCCACATTTCAGACGATAATAGCGCTTCATCCTTGGCCTTGGAGACAGTGCTTGAATATCTACTTGCATTTATTGTAGCAAACAGGAGAAGCTGAGCATGATGAACTGTCAATTTGTAAATTTCTTGAAGTGAGCCAACAGATGAAAGTGTGCAAATAGGCAAAACTTCCTAGAGCTAAGAAGACAGACTCTTTGAAAAATGAAAAGAAGGTAGAAAACAAGATGAATTATCACTGTGGGCAGTTGGCAATTTTAGATTTTAAAAAAAAGAGAGGGAAATATTTACATGATGAGCCTGCGGTGCTATAAATAACTTTTAGACTTTAAGATAACGATTTCAAGGATATAAGAATTACAATGTCATTAAGAGAGGGCTCATTGTTGAAACTTTTTAGTAGCCCCTACCACATGTAGACTGCTTATGAGTTTATATTAAATGAATTTCAAACATCCCAATTCTCATTTAGTCTTTTTTTGTATGTCCAGCTTTTTGTTGCCTTGTCCATCCCAATTTGACTATTTTATCCATTTGCTTTTAAATAATTGTAAACACCTAAAATAGCACATATTGTTTATCACATCTGATACCTAGCAACAGGAAAGATATTTTATATGGCACACAACAAGCAATCAGCAACCTATTATTTTTTAAGGTCCTGTTCATCCATTTTCCAGAAAATTATCATTATTGTCTATTCAGGAAGGTTGTAAGCATTAAAGTACTTGAGGCTCTATACTGCAAGCACTTTTACTAGATATAAAAATAAACTATATCACCATTCATCCTTTAGTTTGTGTTTTTAAATCACATACAATTTATGAGAATCACACAGGTGTTCACCGACACTGGTTCCACCTGTTTTTCTGGATTGTCGACTTCTCTCATTTTGTTGGTTATTTTCTCTAAATATAGAATGCTCAAGAATATGACATCTTAAAACTCCTATATGCTTGCATATGCTCACACCCTACCCTTGATCCAATTAGTAAATTAAAACTGTTTAGGTCATAACTTTTGAGGCTTTATAACTTGGCCAATGTCTGTGTGTGCTCTCTTATTTTCAAAAAACCCCAGAGTCCTAACATTTTTCTACATATTAATTTTTTACATATTAATTTTTAGAATGTTATGAAATCAAACTGATAAAAATGCATACAAAGAATAGATTAAAGAACTGAAAACAATGTAGTACAGAAAAGTAACAAGACTATTATTTTCAAGCCACTTTATCTCAACATCATTTGTATCCCATGGTCAAAAATAAATTGTCATAAAAATAGTCAGCACAGCCTGGCCAGGGTGGCTCAGTGGTTGAGCGTTGACCTAGGATCCAGGAGATCAAGGTTTGATTCCTGGTCAGGGTACATGCCCAGGT
Organism: Miniopterus schreibersii; assembly: GCF_964146895.1. Classification (NCBI taxonomy): domain Eukaryota; kingdom Metazoa; phylum Chordata; class Mammalia; order Chiroptera; family Miniopteridae; genus Miniopterus; species Miniopterus schreibersii. Next base: position 16,503,058 of record NC_138112.1, on the reverse strand, counting down.
TGCAGGCTCAATCCCCAGTGGAAGTGTGCAGGAGGCAGCCGATCAGTGACTTTTTCATCATTGATGTTTCTACCTCTCTCTCTCCCTCTCCCTTCTTCTCTCTGAAATCAATAAAGATATATATATATATTTTTAAAATAACACAGTTTGTAAAATTCAGGAACTGATTTGCCAGCTGTTTTTTCTCAAAATTATTTATGAGTCACCAAAGACTACAAAGTAATGTATATTGTGGCATTCTTGGTGTGTAGCTGTTTAATACAAAGTAATTAAACAGTTGTCAAAATAAAGTTTTGAAAAATAACAATCTAAACATATTAATGTATTATTGTATTAAAAATATAACATTAATTAAAATAATAGACAAAACATTTAATTTTTATTAAATCATAAGTCAAATTTCTACTTATTCTTGGAAAATTAACTACTACTATATTAAATAGCATTACAAATAGGTAAATATATATATCACATGATTATTATATAATTTGCAAGCCACCTTATTACTTATTACTTAATCTCTCTACCCCTTAGATTTCCCATCCATGAAACAGGAATAGTCATACTACTCTATTCATAGGGTTGCAGTTAGGATTCACTGAGTAACACATGTGAACCTCTAAGGACAGTGGCTACCACATAGGAAGTACACAATAAACGTTAGCTCTTATTAGTTTGTTCTCTCTAAAAAGTAAAGACACATTCAAAGATGCTTGAGGAAAGAGTTAGGGCAATGTATCTTCAACACTAATATTGTATGTCTTACAAAGAGGCTATGATTTGCCAATACCTAATGTGACTATCATAACTGACTCCTTATAAAAAACCAGTGTCTGGTGCTTCTGTTTTTTGTTCTTATGGGAAAAGTACAGTAAAAGAAATTTTCCAATCACGTTGTAGGATGATTTGATCAATTTTAGAATAGATTTTTAAATCTGCCAGAATCTTGCTACCATTTTAAATCATTTTAGTTTTCTGTTCCTCTTACAATTATTCATTTACGAACACCATCTCATCATGAAACCACAAACTCAGATTTTAGAGTTGAAAAGGGCATTCACAGTCATATAATTCATGTCCCATTCAGGGCAGAATTAACTCTACATTGTAGTGAAATATGTATGATAGATTCAGCTTCCATTTAAATGCCTCTCATATGATGGACATTTATTACCTTGCCTGCTGGGCATATAGCCTCCCTGGTCTAGCAAGAGTACCCATACTTTTCTTCCAGGGTCCTCTTCTACCTCATCTCATCTTGTGTGCATCTTATGCCCATGGATGGCGTAAATAATCTAGGACTAGCTCATCTGGATATCAAAAACCCCTAGCCATAATAACAGTAACTGATTTGTTCAAGAATACTGGGAAGAGTTCCCCTTTTCTATCAACTTATACTTGGGAAGAAATAGGTCTGGGCTACTGGTGACTATTTTATAGCCTTCATTATATACTGTGGAACAGAGAATAAAGCCAATAAATTGGAAGGCAGAAATGACAGATGGAGAAAACCAGATTTTCAAGGACATAATTTGAGCCCTTTAATTAGGCTGCACCTGGAATTATTAATTGAGTGAGCCCATAATTTTCCTAATTTTTATTGTGGTTTTGTTTTGTTTTGGCTTTAGTCAGTGAGTGTTGGGTTTTCTATAACTTGTAAATAGAAGTAAGCTAACTGACATACCAAATAAATGTCTTCATAAGTGCTTCCTACTTCTAGGGTGTCATTGAAATGAAGGGAAAATTTTCTCTCTCTCTGTATTCTGCACCCATCAACTCATTTTGAACTTAGAGCTAATTTTACTGTCCACTGCTAAATTATTAGGATATAGGCACTATGCTAAGTGCTTTATATGCATTATTTTATTTGATTCTCCTAACAACTTATAAGGTAGGTACCAAAAATGATCCCTCTGAGCCTCAGTTCCTTCATCTGTAGAATAGAGATAAGCAATTTTTCAAGGTCACGTAACCAATAAATGTTGAAACCCAAGCAGGCAGACCTCAAAGGCCATGCTCTTAAGCTGAAGCTATTGCCAATAAATCTATAAAATGTGGGCAAATTGTTCTGAATAGCAAAATTTTAAAAGAAAAATCTTATTTTTTATTTAATTATCTTAGTAATCTTATTTTGCCCAGAGACATTCAACATCTCTCAGTGATATTCAAGAGTGTATATAATGCATTTTTATTCCATAAATATTTTCAGGCTCTTTTTAATTTTTTGGCATCATTTTAAGGTACCATAGTGAATACTAGAAAATGCTGCCTGAAAGTACTAGAGTCCACTCTAGGTCAAAATAATATGTCAAAAGACCATGGGAAGAGAATGTTACTAATGAGTCACTCAACTTTTAAAAAACTATTTTAGACTTCCTATTAAAGCATGGCTATATTTATATATAGATTTTCCAGCAATGTTAACAATTTTGCTTAATTTTAATATATCTTCCCTTAAAGAAAAGTTAACCATAATATAAGCTAGAAAGTGATAAGTAATGTGAGAGGTGACCTGTACACAGATGTGAGGAATTAGTAAGAGTGGACATGGGATTCAAGCCATAACTTTTCCTATAGAAAAATAAAATTTTACTTTTAAAAATCAATGATTTCCATTCTTCCACTGAATTTCAGGATGTTTCTTATTGGTTTGGTGAAGAAATTTCTGGCTTCCTTCCATAGGTGCTTCTGTCAGTGTGCACCATCCATCAATCCCAGGGACACAGCGGCTACCATTTGTGAGTTATCTACTGACACCAGCTTCTGGTGACAGCACCTTCAAAAGCTGTTCTTCATTATAGACAATTTGACAGGTGTGAGGCGATAATTCAATGTAGTTTTAATTTGCATTTCTGTGATGATTAAGGATGTGGAGAAAAAGAAACTCTCATGCATTGTGGGAATGCAAAGTGGTGCAGCCACCATGGAAAACAGTATGAAGCTTCCTCAGAAAATTAAAAATGGAACTGCCTTATGACCCAGCAACTCCACTTCTGGGTATATATCCAAAGAAACCCAAAACACTGATTTGAAAAGATACATTCACCACTATATTTATTGCAGTGTTATTTACAATAGCCAAGATATGGAAGCAACCCAAGTGCATAGCAATAGATGAGTGGATAAAAAACTTGTGGCACATTTTTACATAGAATATTATTCAACTATAAAAAATGGAATCTTAATTTGGCAATAATATGGATGGGGCTAGAGGGTATTATGTTCAGTAAAATAAGTCAGAGAAAGACAAATACCATATGATTTCATTTATATGTGAAATCTAAAAAACAAAATTAATGAGCAAACAAAACAAAAACAGACTTATAATGCAGAGAATAAACTGATGTTTGCCAGGAAGAGGGGAGATTGGAGGGATGGGTGAAAAAGGTGAAGGGATTGAGAAGTACAGATTGGTAGTTACAAAATAGTCATGGGGATGTAAATTTCAACATGGGGAATATAGTCAATAATACTGTAATAACTATGTATGGTGCCAGATGGGTATTGAATTATTGAGGGAATCACTTTGTAAATTATATAATTGTCTAATCACTATGCTATACACCTGAAACTAATATAAAATAATATTGCATGTCCACAAAGATAGCCGTTCTTGAGGCGTTTTATCCATGATGGCAGGAATTTTCATCTCTCCTTTCCTCACTTGAATAATTGTGTTTATACATAAGGCAGGCTTTCAATAAATAGCTTTTAAATAAATTAAATAAAGGGTTAGGTCTTAGCAACTTGCTATAACTATTTGGCAATGATGAAAGAAAATTGCCTTCAGCACCTGCTTGCCTCAACCATGCAAGTTTCAGGTATTTCTTGCCTCTGAAACAGCACTTAGATTTCCTGTAGTTGTATGGCTCAAGGGTAATTTCTGAGCACTACTTCTGTTGAGCAATTCAAGAAATAGTTTCTATTGAGCCCTCGAGGTAAAGTCCTACACACCTCTTTTAAACAGCCATCAATAAGAAATGATCCAAAGCTCTGTAGAATTGTAATCTGAGCACAAATCCAACAGACAAGGATCCCAAAGTCACAGAGCTAGTTGTCAGTTTTTCCTTCCTGTGTGCCAACTCAGAGCACAATTCCCTTGACTCTCTAAGGAAACCCTTTCAACAGTTGAAGTTATCAAAAATTCAGTTCATCAAAGAATGTATATGCATATGTGACATATGCATAACCCATGGACACAGACAATAGCGTGGTGAAGGCCTAGGGGGCAGGGGTGGAGAGAGTCAATGGGGGAAAACACAGGGACATCTGTAATACTTTCAAGAGTAAAAATAAGTTGAAAAAAATGTACTGAGTACCTACTACGAGGCAGGCACTCTTCCAGATAATGTATGGCTCATAAATTTCCCCTAAGAACTTCAAACTCAATTAAATGTGGGAATTTCCTGGCACATATGGTTTGATTTCATACATTTAAATAGAACTTTATAATTCAAAAAAAACACTTTTACATATATTTCCTAACTTAAATTTTCTCATCACTTTGTAAGGTAGACATGAAATATTTCAATTTTACAGATGAAAAAACTTAGCCTTGGAGAGAATCAGCATCTTGCCTGAGGCCACACCAACTCCTACACTTTTTGGTAGCCAGAAAACATTAAAGATTGTTCTTTTACCCAAGTCAGGGACACTGTTTCTTGGATCTCTCTGTCTACTTTCAGGAACTCTAAAATTTTTTGCTGTTATTATTCAAGGCAGCTATTTATTGGTTGATTTATGTACTGTATTTTTTAAAGCACCTAATCTCTTCAAGGTACTGGAAATACAGTGTATAAAGCCCCTTTTCTCAAGGTTGTTATGCATTCTAATGGGGAAAATAAAATACATACAAATATCTAAAAGCTAAAACAGGAAGTGAATTATGCCATAAAAGAGATTTAAAAAATATGTGCGAGAGATCACTTCCAACTAGGGAAAGAGCAAGTTAGATTTTCTAGAAACGACATTTAGGAGTATATGACAAAAATATTTTAAAATTCAATTTAATGACCCTTGCAAAACATCCCATTATTTTGGTAAATTACAATCTAAGGAAAAGATTTAAGAAAACTATGACCCATTTAAAGCCCATGACATTATTCTTGCATCACAAAAAATTGAACATGAAATACATATGCATAAATCCCCATGCTGGCAAGTTGTGGATGCTGTTAATAGAGGATCTCCACCCATCCACCCCAACACACTCCCACTGGGAAAAAAGTAGTCTAAATTGATAGAAAATGATAAGCTTTTCACTTTAACAGACTGAAAACCCATCAGAGATAAATCTCCGTCAGTGCTGACAGAATAGCATTCCTCCCGGTTAAACTGCACGTGTTAAGTGGATTTGATATTTTGTTCATTCTGATTATACACAACACAAAAAACGGGTGCAGTCATGTACAACCCAAATTTGAATCGCCTATAAGCCTATCCTTAGTGCCAATGCAATTATGGTAATTATGGTTGTTTTGCACACCAGGTGGAAACTCATCAGCCAATGCTGTCATCTTACAGCTAATGTGTTCACAAACAAGGTACTTGCATCAACTAGCCTATTTACTTTTCATGTCATTTTTTCTTCCAATTTTAAAGTATTATACTGGAACCAAGAAGAGACATGGATTTGATTTCAAGAGGCAATGGTTGTAGCTAATAGGTATGGTTTTGATTGCTTTTTGTTTTTGTTTTTGTTTTAGTTACATGTCACTAAGGACAGTTAGTATTTATTTTTATTTCAATATGCCATTAAGATAGTAGGGTAAGTCATTTATTTGAAAAGTTTTGCAAACTTGAGATTAAAAACCCCAAAACCATTGCAAGTAGTGAAATAGGGACAATCATATACTTGGTAACAGGAGCCCAGGATGAGTGAGACAGGAAGCTATGCCAGCCCAGTTAAATGAGCCATAAAGCACATAAACTCATGTTTTTTACAATAACCAAAATTTAGATTTTTTGAGACACCAAGTGAGATTATAAATAAAAGTTTAGCTACATTTTATATTAGAAGAGGCTTTATAATTTTGCACTCTGAAAATGTTTGTAATTCATAATTTTGGATGTTATTTTCCATGTTCTTTATATTTGAAGCAGATATTTTCATTTTTCAGTTGTAGAAACTAACGCTCAGAGGGGTAGGTATTGACCAAAGTCATATGATAAGTTGGTGCAGGAGCCAGGATGTAAATCCCTGACTTCTGGTTCCTGGTCCAGTGCCTTTATACCACCTGAGTGGTTTCAAAAATTCCAAAAATGATAGTAGGCTTGGCCTCTTTACCAAGGTAAGCAGTAGAATAAAGGGATGCCCTTCACTCAGCAAGTGAATTAGAAACTGCTGGAAGCAAATGTGTTTGTGATATTTCAATTTTTTAAAAAAGATCAATAAAGCTCCTCAAAAAAAAAATTTTAAATTAAAAAAAACTGAAAAGGCTTGGGGTCACTGTATGACAAAAAGAAAGTTAAAGCTGGTTTAGGGACATTTTATGCTCAAATTGAATAATAAAATAAGATTTATTTTCTTAATAGCTAATAATAATGAGGGCTTATTATTTAGAAGGCCCTGCACTAAGTACTTCAAGCACAATACATCACTGATTCTTCACAACCTATGAAGCAGGTACTATTATGGTCTCCACCTTACAGGTGAGGAAATAAAGAAGCAGAGAGGCTGAAGAATTTTCCCGAAGTCATAAAGCTGAAAAGTGGCGGAGAGGGGACTTGAAGGCAGGAAGTCAGAGTCCAGAGGCTAAAGTCCTAACCACCATGCTGCCTCTACTAGCTGCTAGTCATTAAATCCAAGCTATGCCAAGATGCTGAGTCATTTTGTTACATATAATTCTTATATTCCTAAGAATCCTAGAATAGATTTAATATTATACACTTTATACATGGCAAAACCAAATTCTAAAGACTAAGCAGAAGACAAAAAAAGCCTTAGAAGGAACTTTGTCAAAGTCAAAAGAGGAATAGGAGAAACTCATAGGACTCAAAAAAAAAAGTTTCTCATCCTTCTTATTTTTATTGGCATAAAAATAAACCACTCATCAAGTAAAATAAGATATTAAAATAAAATAAGGTATTCATATAACAGTTCATCGGTGACTTGGCAAAAGTCTTCAGTTCAGCCCTTTCAGGGAGGGGAGAGAAATCAGATTGCAATGGGCTAGGGAGTGAAGGTGAGGTGGGGAAGGGTTAAGTGCAGAGTCAATGAAAGATAAGAGGGCAGTAGCTAGAGGGGAACATAAATCGAGATTATTTCTAACATAAAGACGTTTGAGCACGTTTAAATGGAGACGGCAGTTTCTATGCAGAAAGAGATTTAAGATATGAGAAGAGGGCAAGGTCATCAGAGAAACTAAATCCCTGCAAGGGGGAAAGGAAGATGCAATTCCCAGCACCCGAGGTGGGGATTCGCCTTAGACAGGAAGAGGCCGGCCAGTTCAAGACATCTGCTATGTCAAGAGGGGGATTGAAGAAGTGGAATCAAATGCAAAATGCTAAAAGTATTAGTTTATTTTGATAGGTGAAGAGGAGAAGCTCTGAGTGGTAGACAGTCATCTGAGCACACAGGGTCATGGGAAGACTTTGAAGTTCAGAGGATGAAAAAAATCTCAACAAAAAGCAGATCAAAGCTTAACTTTCAGAACATCGGGCATGTGTAATAGATTTAAGAAATAGCTTTTCATTTGGGGAAGTATAACATGTAAACATTGCCCTGTCCCACAGAATGCTCATGTATTTTTGGGAAATAAATGTATTAATCCTCACTATGTTATTTTAGGACAAAATTATTGTGAGTCATTGGCCATGTGGAACTGCTCCCACCAGAAAATTTTAATATTTTTTTCCAAATTAACTTTTCTTCAAACATGCCTTGCCAGCCTCTGTGCCTACTTCCTGCCAGTCCAGCTCCACCTCCCAGGCTGTCCAGAAAAGTCCTGCTGGTCTACTCAGAGGCAGCCCCAAGTAGACCCACTCCAGACCCTTCTTGCCAGGACCGATTTCTCTTCTCCGTCCTCTCAGGCTGTGGCCCCTCAGTATTCAGAGGGTGGTCTGCAAACCAGAAGCCTGGGCAATACCTGGGAGAGCCTCAGGCCTCCCCAGACTTTACTAGTCAGAATCTGCATTGTATCAAGATCCCCAGGCCAACTGTGTACACATTAGAGTTTGAGAACCAACAGTTTTGACTTCTCTTCACAATGTGTCTTAGCTTTAAGTTTGCTTGTTTTTATCTCTTTCGATTTCCAATTTAAACTGCCAAAGGAAAAGAGATCATTTATCATGCATGTTTTCTACAGCACATTTACCTTGGAATATAGTTCCAAACTCCCTTCACTCGGTGTAGGCAAATTCTGAATTCACTTTTAGGTTCATCTTCTGCTATTAACAAGCCTCTCAACCCAAAGTACTTGGTTCTACCCAAGTACTTATTCACTTCCCTCCCAAATTAAGCCATGTGCTGGCATGCTACTATGACTTTTGTCATACTGTTTCTTTGATTTCGTCCAGTCCTCCTCCTCTTGATCAATCATCATAGAATTGTCACTGACCTAGAACTAAACACTATAATATATATTTCTTCACCTATTTCACCAAATAAAATATTAACTTCATAAGGACAAAAACTGTATTTTATGCATCTTATATCCCTAGCACAACATCTAGCACCTAGTCCAGATATGGCTACAATTGATAGGTAGTTTCTTTTATATTGTATATGTTATTTATTTAGGTATATTAAAGTTTGTATGTGTAATCCTAAATATTTAATATATGTGTAGTGAATATTTAGTTTATATACTTAGAATACATATTTAATTTGTATATCTACTTTATATATATAATTTATAAATATATTTGATTTATACATGTGTGTTTGTGTATGTGTGTCTTTAGGGTATGTGGATTAGGAATTTTCTTGGTAAAAAATATGGAGAGAAGATCATGAGAATATATTACAGATGGGGGTGGACTATTTTATTCCCTCAGGCCCCAAAATGACTAATATAGCTGCAAAAATCTCATGAGTTTATGGGATTTGTTTTTGGCCAAAGCCTCAGATGCTAAATAGCTGCCCAAATATCTAAACCACCTAAGTTGCCAAAACTAGATTTGCAATCATTTTACTTTAGGCTCTGCATGATTTTAGGCTCTTGTGATTCCTTTTTGAACAACTTAAAATGCAAAACTCTTCAATAGTTTCACAATCAATAACAAGTTTTCATAGAATTTCCACAATGTGCAAGAGTAGAATCATAGGAGTGGTACCTACTCCCAAGGGAAGGAGAGATGTGAAAAGGGAAGAATTTATTGAGCCCTTATTGTATGACAGGCATTATTCTAGACATTTTACATGCCTTCTCACTTCTACCCTCATGACAACTCTAAAAGAAACTTATTATCCTCCAAGGATATTTTTGAGTCTATATATTCATAAATTATTAATTACTTAATAGAAAGGATTGCATCCAAAATCACTGAAAACAAAAATGCTCAACTTAATACTCATCTTTCAGAAGAAATAACAATTCCCAACTCACTATAGACAGTCAAACAATTTTAATGCATCCTACAAGGCAACTCCTATACTACCAAAAACACTGGTTTAAGAGCTAAATGTGGTGGAAAAATTTGTTGGGAAGTTTTTATTTTCAATAATATTCATTTTTTTTTCCCTTTACTCCTGGTCAGCTAAATCCCAATAGATAATTACCCAAATCGATTACAGAGTTTTATATAACATTACAGATTGTTATTCAGAAAGCATGACGTAAAAGGATCGAGCTCTGTTTGCATATTTTCACCCTAAAAAATATAAAAGTAAGCAGTTCCTCAGGAAATAGAAACTTTTTAATAAAGTAACTGGAAATTTATAATTTGATACCACTGAGTCAGTACCAGTATCAGGATATCAAGATCTACTTGAATGTTGTCATTAATGTCCTCTCAGAAATACGATTTTTCTCTTAACATTATTTTCCAATGTGGTTTTTGATTCTCTTAAGTGTAATGCTTAATGCACCCTTTTCATTGTCTAATGATTTCTCTGAGATTCTATCAATGACTTTCCACAACGCAGATTATGCTTACAATGAAATTCAGTGCTAGCCACAAGTTAAGTACTATTGTCCAGACCTGCTGCTCTTCCTGAACTAACTTTACTCAGGACCCTGAACAGCTAGTGGTTAACTACAGTGGGAGTGAATTATCACTTATTTTTAACCCTTTCCTGACTGGCAAAATTAACTCCAAGTTTGGGATTCATAATTTAAAGAAACAGTTCATCTTTCTCTTTTTTCTATAAAACAATCAATTATTGTAAAGGGCCTTTGTTTTAATTTCATTTCTTTCTCTCAGCATGTCCACACTTGTTACATTTTTGTTGAATGCATGACTTCACACTGTGATCTGATTATAAAAAATCAACCCTAATAATAGAATCCATGCTTGACTATGATAAGAAGCTGCAGCCACAAACATTTTACCTCTCACATACATTAACTTTTTTACCTTTACAATCTAATCCACATAGCAGTAACTTCACTTTTCCATGAGATTTTAAAAGATTTAAAATCTTTGTTAACCGTTGGGTTTCTTAACCCAAGGAAAGATTCTCTGGAAAGTCAAAGAAAATCATTCCATTGTCTTAATTGGATAATACTCATGATACCGTATATATTTTGCAAGTGAAAGCACCTGAATTAATGATAATGTCAAAGCTTTTACTCATAGGAACCAGAAATCTGATGGGGAGGTTACTTCTAACCCCTGGAGAGAGAAGGACAACTTCTTCTTAACAGGAAACATCCTTCCAGCTGTGCTCAGCTAAATGAGGAATATCACATCACAATGTTCCTAGGAAACAGGGCCTTCCAGCCTCAGTAATTTAAGAAGTAACATTTTTTATGTTATTTTCCAGAGAGAAGTGGTTGATCCTACATATATTTTAAATTTATCTTTTTAAGGTTTGTATACCACAACTAATTCAAATACTTGGAGAGATGAGGAAAGAGGTCTTTCCTACTATTATGTTACATTCTTCCAAAATCATCTTGACCTAACAGAGGTTCCTGAAAACTTCAGCATATTGTCTTAGCTCAGTGGTTCTCCATCTTTACAATGCTTCAGAATCACCTGGAGGGCTTGTTAAAACGTGGTGCTGGGCCCTACACCCAGGGCTTCTGTTTCAGTCGGAGGGCATTGGGGCCTGAGAATTCACATGCCTAACAAGTGCCCAAGTGATGTAGCTGCTGATTAGATTATAGGAGGCTTACATAATAGGTTCCTACATTCACAAGGTCACTCTCTAAAACTGATCATTTTTTAAAATAAGTTAACTGTTAAGTGGAGAGGAGAAATAGTTCCTATAATGTCCTGATATGGTAAGAAAAAATGGTATTAGGTGGTTAAAAAATAAACTCTTTCAAAACATAAGATGATGTGAGAATTCCTATACCTGATCAGCTAATAGGACAGTGTGGTGAAATGCATCAGGCTGTCCTAAGGTACATGGTCAGCTTTCACTGTCCCTGGCCAAGGACTTGGACTAGGGCATGAGATTCAAGTGGAAAGATCCTCAGAGGATAACCAGCCAAATGTCACTGGTGGCATTTACAGAGGGAAAAATAATCTGAATAGGAGTCACTGGGAGTGCAGATTGAAGAAAAGCGGGGAGAACGGAAGGCTATGAGAGAATGAGGCTTCGAAAAGGCAAAGCTAAGTCTGTTTTTATGACAATTTGCCTTGTCGGCTAAGGAATGTCTGTTCCAAACTATGAGTAGATCTTGGCTTGATATTGAAAATGACCTCTCCAGTCTTTGCTCTGTGACCATTGTCTTGTTCCTTCCTTTCTTTCTACATCCTAATAGTGGAAACTTCAGGTTGGTGTTTTTAATTAAACAAGACCACCATCCAGACCACATAAAAGTGCTATCTCTCATATGGTTTTATTTAAAGAGAATTCAAGTTTTAACATTTCCAGAAGGCGATTTGACTTTATAAAACAACAGCTTTCTAAAAAGTATATTCATTTTGACCCAGCAAATCCATTTCTTAGGATTTATCCTGAGGGAAATCAACATGAATGTATCTTCAAATATTTAGTAACATGAATATGCATCAGAGAGTGTTTATTTTTAAAAAACTGAAAAAACCCTATATGCCTAAAAATGCAATCTTTTCAAATCTGTGGTACATTAATATAATCCACTTAATCACTATAGAAAAAATTTTAATTGGCATAGAAATATATTCAAGATATAGTATTACATTTTTTAAAAGTCCAAACAGAATGTTCTAAATTATTATTTTGTAAAAATGTGTATACGAACATGTGAAAGGCCAGAAGTAAACACCAAAATATTAAACCATAATTTCGCTATCTAGGAATTAATAATTTAAATTTTTTTTTACTTGTCCAGAATTTTTATAACATATAATTTTTATAATAAGAGAAACAAAATTTAAATAACTTTAATATTTTTAAATGGTTATAAAGATAATTTTTATTCCATAAAAGACAATGAAGACATTTGATAACTTAATAAAAGTTAATTTTATTTCCACATATTAATAAATTGTTTAGGCCAGGTAATCTCAGGATGGTAAGATCTCACCCATTCCACAAACAATAAAAAAAATTATCTGAATTGATCAGTGGAAATATTCAACAAAATAATTTAACTCCATTTCACAAAAACTTTTTTTTCCCATGAAAATAACCTATGGCAAACAGGGACTGACCAATTTGTAAAGAGAGTCACATATATTTTGTTAAAAGAAACTCTGGCTATTAGGGTTCTACTAGATACAAACTTGCTTACTAAAAATAAGTGAACAAATATGTGTGGGATTTTGTTTGCTTTATTTGGTGTCTAGTAGACAATGCTTCTGTTCATGAAAAGGCCAATACTCTAATACACACTCATTAGAGAATATAAATTTAATTTCCTTTAGTTGCTGTGTCCTAAAATGTTCCACATCCAAGTATGGCTTGTACAATTGTTTATAGGATAGAAATTACAACCGGCTCAGGAACATGAAGATATTTCTGAATGGTGGCTTTTTTTCCCTTCCTGCTCAAAAATCAGTGGTTAGCCTGCCACACTAACCAGTACACATGCCAACTTCTGACAGTGCTCAAAATACTAATGGTAGATTCTTCTTGATTTAAAGATTGCCTCAGAACTGGATCCTACTAGCTGAGTTCTAGTTCCAAATTTTTTGCTAACTGCAGCTATATGGTTGTGGTTTAAGTACTCGAACAATCCTAGATTCTCAGATACCTCAGCTATTGTTTGGAAAAGTTGATTCAAAAAGAAGTTTGAAAAAGATGATCTCTAAAGCATAAGATTATTTCTGGCTCTAGCGTTTTTATTCTAGGCACTCCTTCTTAGTCATTAAATACCCTTCACTTTGCACAAACTCCAAAGACATGAAATAATTAAGGAAATAATTCACATTATTCTAGTGGACCCTTTTTTAAAAATATAAACTGGAAACAATTATGGAGTTATTTATAAAGACTTACTATTGGAAGTGGAATTTTCTATTTGCTCGGAAGCAAGCAATGAAAGACAAGTTCCTTTTGAGAAATCAAAAACTAAGTGAACTGTTAACAGAAATGCCCACAAACATAAATAACTTTTCATCTATTTTTAAATTTAAGTTCATTAATGATTTGTTTTGAATATTTGATTCTAGATTGTATTCAAATTTTATATTTGTATGTAACTGATTTTAATCCTCACTTTTGATCACTCAAATTAACTTATATCCTTGACTTAATGGCTTTTTGAAGGGTTGTGGAGGGGAGGGGACACTACTTCTGAAAGTTTCTGGGTCCTACTTCTTTAGTTTTTATCTTGAATTGTTGCTATCAGTACCAAGCAAATATCGGTGAAGTTCTTCTATGTTTCATGGCCCATTCACTTAATTTATTATTGTGAGCAAAAAGAAAGATAATGTTGCACAGACAAAACATAATTATTATTACAGTGGTCCCTCGGTTTTCGAATGTGATCTGTTTGGGAGACCGATCGAGTTCTGAAATGTTGGAAAACCGAGGGCTCCGCAGCCGCCAGCTGGGCCTCAGGACCTGGCCCTCAGGGGAAGCCGCTGGGCATGTTCGACTTCTGAAGCGTGTTCGAGAACCGAAGCGTTTCCCTCCGGATTTACAGCTTTCGTCACCCGAAATGTTCATCCAGGGAAACGTTCAAAAACAGAGGTGCCACTGTATTTTTGAAGTAGAGGTATGGAGAAAGAAATTGATATTATAGTTTAGCACCTATTAGCCAGTCACTAAGCTTTTTTTTTTTTTTTTTTAAGTTCTTATTTAAACCTCACAATGAATAGAATATATAAATATCTCCTAGGTGAGGAACCAGAAGCTCAAGAATTTTTAAAAGTTGTTTAAGACTGAGTAATAAATAATAGTTGGTTTGGGATAATAATTGGTTAAATATATAAAAATGTCTATAATTTATGAATCTACATTTATTTGGGTGTTTTTAAATTTCAAGGTAAAAAGTATTATAACTCCTTACTTTAGATATATGGAAATTTTACCCTTAATGTTCTGAAAATAAACATCCATCTCTGAAAGGTAATTCAAGTATATCTTTGTACCTTGCAAGCTAAATAATTTATTTTAATACTCATTTAGTCAGCATGAAAAACTGCGATATGCAAAACATCACATATTTGCATATATATTATTAAAATAAGGTTCTCCAAGAGTTAATTTTGCTAAGCAAATTACTTTTTCCCTCTCACTTTTCATATTCTTTATTTATTTACTTACTCATCCAACCCTGCCTCCCTACTACAGGTTGTAATCAAACCAAGGGCTGAGATAACTAAGACACTCCCTGCTCCCTAGGGGCTCATGCACAGGTGGAGGAACTCATAGAAAATTAACATAATTTGAAAAAAGCATTATAGAATATGAACAGAGTTTAGAGCCTACAGAAAGAAGAGACTATAAACATTTGCTTATATTTTTAATGTGTACTTTTGTCATTTTTTAACTTGATACTTGAAATAATGTTTAAAATTCTGGACAAAGCACCAAAATTTCCATTGTGTATTTCAGATAGACAATGCAATGGTTTTTAGTGTTTTCCATAAGTGGACTTTGTGTAATGCTATAAAAATGTTCAATATGAAGCCATAAAAAGAAATAGAATTGATATTAAAGAGGACATAGTCACACAAAATTTACCCAAATAGGAAACCCATGGTGATGCAAGTTTTCACAGCCAATGATAGGACCAGACACAAGAATGTAATGTTTGCCACAAAAAGTCAAAAATTGCACTACGTTTTTGTGTGACTTGGATAAGGAACATCATTTAAAAAGAACATGCTCTAGCCCTTGCTCTTTCCAATTTTATATGCCTGTAGAGTTTTAGAGCCAGAAGGAGCTTACCCATATGAATTGCTTCTTAAAAGCCTTTCAAGTACTATTTTCCAAAATCAAAAACATATCAGATATTCTTAGAAGTCAAAGAAGGAGACCTATGAATAAAGTTTAGCTATCTGTAAGATGGCTGAAATAAATAAAAACAGATACACACATAAACACACACAGTAAAATTGTGAACATATGCATATCTCTTGGAGCATAGGGTCCAAAATTTTAAAATACACACAGTAACCCATAGTCCTAAAAAGAGTAAGAACCATTTGTATAAATGATCTATTGAGACCCTCCCATTCTAAAATTCTAGGACTCCATCATTAAATCTGCTAATTACAAATAGCTCAATTTTTGTGGTCAAATATTTTATAATTAGCATGGATTGGAACGTAATACGTACTATTTTAAACTTCAAAATAAGAATGTGATTAACTACTGTTTTTAAGGAAATGCTAAAATAAATATTTTCCTCTTTCCTGGTTTGGGGTCACTGCATTTTGGAACTTAGAGAATGAATGAACTTTATATTACAACAGAGGACAATGCAACACAAACTGCATATGTGCTTGCCTCCAGGATGGCAACACCATCCCTTCATCACAGTAGAACACTGCTTTCCAATCATGGACATTCTGTAAATGACCCAGTTTGTGCTAGGTCACTCCCTTTTTTAAAAACAAAAACATAGATAATTAGAACCCAAATAGAATAAATTCAGTAGAGGACCAAGACACAAATCGTGAGAGATCAAGAGATATTTCTATCTTCTTTGGGCAAATTGCTTAACCTTGTCCATGTCTCAATCAAATCTCCTTCATTTTCCCCCATCTGCCAAAACCTTAGACTAGAGATGAATTAAAGAAAGTCCCAAATATAAGCAGGACCAAAGAAAAATAGACAATAAAAAGAAATAAAAGGCATCTAAATTGGAAAGGAAGAAGCAAAACTCTCAATTTGCTGATGACATATGTTATATACAGAAAGCCTAAAGACTTCATTAAAAAACTATTAGAACCATTAAGCAAATTCAATAAAGTTGCAGGATACAAAATCAATATACAAAAAAACCACAAATGTTGTGTTGCTGTATAATAATAACAAGCTATCAGAAAGTGAAATTAAGAAAACAAGACCATTAGTAATTGCATTTAAAAAAAACCACACCAACCACCAAATAAATTTAGCCAAGGAGATAAAAGACCTATACTCCGAAAACTCTAAGACATTGAAGAAGACACAAATAAATGGAAAGATATTTTGTTCTCATGGATCAGAACAATTAATATTTTTAAAATGTTCATAAGGCTTGAAACCATCTACAGATTCAATGAAATTCTTATCAAAATTCCAATGCCATTTTTCACAGAAATAGAACAAATAATTCCAAAACTTGTATTTCTAAAAAGACCCCCAAATAGCCAAAGCAGTCTTGAGAAAGAAGAACAAAACTAAAGGCATTACACGTTCTGATTTTAAACTATATTACAAAACTATAGTTTTGTAATGATATTGGCATAAAACAGACAAGGAGGTCAAGGGAACAGAATAGAGAGCCGAGAAATGGTGTTGAAAAACCTGGACAACCACGTGCTATAGAATGAAATTAGACCATTATCCTAGACCATGCACAAAAAGTAACTCAAAATAGATTAAAGATTTGAGAGTGCCTCATTTAAGACCTGAAAGCATAAAACTCCTAAAAGAAAACATAGGCAGTAAGTTCCTTGACATAGGTCTTCATAATTTTTTTAATTTGACACCAAAAACAAAAACAAACAACTGGTGTTCCATCAAATTAAAAGACTTCTGCAAAACAAAGGAAACCATCTACAAAATAAAAAGGTAATCTACTGAATGGGAGAAAAGATATACAAATCATATATCTGATAAGGGTTTACTTTTGAAAATATATAAATAACTCATGTAATTCAGTAACAAAAAATTAATTTAAAAATGGGCAGAGGATCTTAATAGACATTTTCCAAATAGCACATAGTACATTAAAAGATGGTCAACATCACTAATCGTCAGGAAAATGCAAACTAAAACCACAGTAAGATATCTCTTCACACACATTAGAACAGGTATCATCATGAGGACAAGAGATAACAAGTGTTGGCAAAGATACAGAGAAAAAGGGACATTTGTGTGCTGTTGGTGGGAGTGTAAATAGTGTAGCCATTACGAAAAAGAGTATGAAGATTTATCAAAAAATTAAAAATAGAACTACCATATGATCCAGCAATTCCACTATGGGTATCACTATCTCAAAGAAAACAAAATCACTATCTCGAAAAGATACATGGTCCCCCAATGTTAAATGACGTGCTGTTTACAATAGTCAAGATGCGGAAACAAATCTGAACTTCTGAAGATGACAACTCTAATGTCTGTGAGGGAAAACACACTGGACAGGATTAATACTACAGTAGACACTGAAGAAAAAAAATTAATGAGTTTGGAGACATAGCCCTGAATGCTAACTAACATGAAACAGAAAAGAGAAAAAAAAATGACTAAAGACTGAACAGAGCATCACAGAGTTCTGGACGACTTAGAGTGGACTAATGTATGCTTGTGTAGTTGGGGTATCCAAAGCAGAGATGGGTAAAAAAGTTGGAGAAATATGACCAAAAGTTTCCAAAGTTGATGAAAACTATAAATTCACAAATCTAGGAAGTTTAACAAATCTCAAGAAACATGAAGAAAACTAAACCAAGTTATATCATAGTCCTGAGAGGAGAATTTCTAGCTTTAAATACTTATGTTATAGGGGAAAAAGTTTAATATCAATGACCTAAACTTCTACCCTAAGGGGTTATAACAATCAAACTCAAAATAAGAGCAAAGGAATAAAAAGAGTGAAAGTAAATAAAATAGAAAACGAAGAAGCAACAGAGAAAATCGATAAAGATAAAAGTTGTTCCTTGGAAAAGATGAATAAAATTGATACACCTGTGGTAAAACTGATAAAAGTAAATAGAAAGAAAAACAAATTTCCAATATTACTAATAAAAGAGAAATAAAACTATAGATCCTACAGATATTAAAAAGAAAGTAAAAAATAACCTTATGGCAGTAATTCCTAATAACTTGGAGGAAAAGAGCAAATTTGTGAAAACAAATACTAAAGCTATCTAAACATTCTACCAATAAAAAAATTAATTTGTAAATAAAACCTTATCACAAAGAAAACACCAGCCATGAATGAGTTCACTGATAAGCTCTATCTAATATTTAGAGAATAAATATATCAATCTTATATAAACTCTTTATGAAAATTGAAGAAGAGGGAACACTTTCCAGCTCACTTGTCTGAGATCAGCTGAATCTCAGTACAAAAACCTGAAAAGGACATTTAGAAAGAATTTTACAGAACAATATCCTTCATTAAGATAGAGGCAAAAATCTTTAACAAAATGTTATCAAATCAATTGGTAACAGGAATACATATAAAGAATAGTGTATCAAAATAAAATGAAATATAATATATTACAAACACTAGGCTAGTTTAATATTCAAAAACCATTCAATGTAATTTACCATATTAAGAGAATAAAGGAGAAAACATATAAAAATAATCATTTCAATAGATTCAGACAAAAAGCCTTTATGATACAAACTCAGCTAAACATAATTAAAGGCTCCTATGAAAACCTATAACTAACATCATTCTTAAAGGTAAAATATTGGATGTAGTTCCCCTAAAATCAGGAACAAGGCAAGGATGTCTGTTAGTACCATGTCTATCCAGTACTGTATGGAAAGAAGATCCTAGCTGGTATAACAAGGCAAGAGAAAGAAATAAAAGAAATAAAGATTGGAAAGAAAAAAGTTAGACTCAAATTATTTATAAAAGATATTGTTGTTTACATGGAAAATCCTAAGGAATCTACAACAACAACGAGAAAAACATGCTAGAATTAATGGGCCAATTAAGCAATATTTTAGGATGTAAGATCAATAGGCAAAAATAAATTGCATTTCTATATATGTACTAGCAGCAGACACTAGAAAATAAATATTAAACAGCACAATTACAACACATTAAAAAACATGATATATAGAGAAATAAACTTAACCCCCAAAAATGTGAAAAATATCTACTCTAAAAATTAGAAACCGTTGCAGATAGAAATTAAAGAGAGCCTTAAGAATTAGAGGTATACCATATTTACTAATTGAAAACTCAATAAGGCTAAAATATTAATTTTCCCCAGATTTATCTATAAAATCACAAGCCAAATCAAAATCTTATCAGGTATATTTTGTAGAAATAGGCAAGTTGATTATAAAATATGTAAGAAATGCAAAGAATCTAAAAGAGCCAATATAATCTTTAAAAAGAACAAAGATGATGCCTGGCCGGCATGGTTCAGCGGTTGAGCATCGACTTATGATCCAGGGGGTTGAGATTCGATTCCCGGTCAGGGCACATGCCCGGGTTGTGGGCTCGATCCCCAGTGGGGGGGCGTGCAGGAGGCAGCCGATCAGTGACTTTCTCATCACTGATGTTTCTCTCTCTCTCTCTCTCCCTTCCTCTCTCTGAAATCAATAAAGATATATTTTTTTTAAAAAAGAGAAACAAAGCTGAGAGACACTACCTGATTTCAAGACTGATTTAAAAACTACAATAATCAAGATAGTGTGGTATTGTCACAAAGATAGAGTCTAAAAATAGAATACCCATATTCTCTTAATTGGCTTTTGAAAATCTTTTTAACAACTGGTGTTAAAACAACTGATTATTCACATAAAAAAGTGAACCTCAACCCCTATCTTATATCATATAAAATTAATTTGAGATAAATCATAAATCTAAATTAAAAAGAGCCATAAATCTTCTAGAAGAAAACAAAGGAAAATATCTTTCCAATCTTGAAAAAGGCAAATATTTTACAGGACACAAAAATCATTAACTAAAAAAGAAAAAAATGATAAATTAAGCTCTAGCAACACTTAAAAAAACACTTCTGCGATACGAGAAACCTATCAGAAAATAAAAAGCAAAATTGTACATACACAATATATACATATATAGTGCAAAGTACTTAAATTGACTTTGGGCCTACCTACAAGATTTTTTTAAATATTTAAAACATGGGCAGCACACTTACACAGAAACTTTGCAAAAGAAGATATGTGAATAATCCATAAATACATGAAAAGGTGATCAACATCCAGGGATACATCTTTAAAACCACCATGAAATGCAATTTCAAACTCATGGGTAAAATTAAAAGACTAACAGTTTTGGTAAGAATATAAAGCAACCAGAACACTCCTGCACTGGTGGTGAAAATATCAACTGACACGGCCACTTAAAAACAGTGTAGCAATTTCTTTATAAGCTTAAATATACATTTACCATGTGACACAGCAATTCTAGATATTTACCCAAGAGAAATGAAAACATATGTCCACAAAAACACACAAGTCTGTTCATAACAACTTTATTCATAAGAGAAAAAAGAGAAACAGAAAACCAAAACCAACTCACATATTCTACCAACTGTAGACCAGAGAGATTTTGGTGCCTTCATTCGATCAAAAACAATTCAGTATCAAAAATGAACAAGCTACTAAAACACACAGTGTATGGACTGTCCAAAACATCATATCGGACTAAAGAAACAAGATACAAAAGAGAAAGAATTGACTAGGAAGAGGAAAGTGGGAATTTCTAGGGGAGATGAAAGTGTCCTCTATCTTAATGGGGATGGTTTTGTCAATGGGTGCTTACATTTATCAAACCACATTGAACTGAACATTTATAATTTACATACAGTGAAATGAACAGATTTTAATCAGAACAAAACAAATGGTGGCAGCTTTAAAACTGCCATCATCTTATACACACGTATTGTACACAGAGATAAGCCACTGAGATACCCCTTCAAGAAAGGACTTGCTACCCAGCTGCAGAAAGTAGGTCTGCAGACAGGCCCCCAGCTCTCTGCACGTGAGGCAATGCCTAAAGGGACTGACTTTCAAAGTTCTGTCTTTCCTGGAGCAGCCTGCATTCCAAGGCTGGGTAAGGCTGGAGTGTAAAGGCCCAACCATTTGGACCTGACCTGGGCCGTACTGACAAACAGGACTTGACTGAGTACCTGCTCCAGGGCTCCCAGCCCCTACCCCCCCACCCCACCCCACCCCACCCTCTAGAGCGCCCTCCACAGCTGTGCTGAGCTGTGCTGCAGGCTTTCTTTCTGTCTCTTTTTTTCTCTCCCAGGTGTTGATCCCTAATACATATCTTACACCCTAAACTCTGTCTCCATATCTACTTCCAGAGACCCCAACTTGTGACACCACAGTATTGCAGACCATGGAATTTCTCCAGGATCTTTCTTTGCCACATGCCTCAGAATCGTTGCCTTGGGTACATCCTACCTACCTTACCTTGACAGAATGGGAACAGTCCTTCCCTCTGGGCTTCCTGAAAACAGGAAGTTTTTATCATTTATCTTTACAGACAGCAGGATGGAATCTTGTCTGACTATTCTGCTTTCATTCAGTGGTAAATCAAGTCAAACTAGCAGGAAATAGGTGGCACACTCAAACTAGGTAATTAGGAAAAAGGAAACATAAAAGCTATTTATAAAATGTTGGGCTGGCTGTAGGGAAATCAATGAAGAAAAATTCAGTACCCTGAGTCAAAAATCAACAGGAACTCATAAGAAATCCCCACTGAGCCTGAAAGTGTGGAAAAGAAGTAATTGGAACTGGAGACAAATAGATTTGTGTGAAAAGGGCTGCTGAGATAATTATTATGAGAATTATTATGTTTTTAATAATAACATAATTATTACATAATTTCTGTAAAACAATTTCTAAATCTAATTCTACTTTAATACTTCTAAGTAATTATTTCGCCAATAGTTGCATGCCAATTATTTTATTCACTCATTCATTCAACAAATAATTTATTGAATACTTACTATGCCAGGAATGCATATAGTGAAAGACTTATAAATGTAGTTAAACAGCATTGAGGCTGCATTTGAAGTTTCCACAGTGTACTCTGCAATTCCTGGATATTTTTACCACTTGACACATCTGTCTGTAGTACCTATATACATCATAGAGTGGAGACACATTTCACTAATAGAAATTTATATCGTAATTAACTCTGTGAAATTGTTATACTAAGTCTTATTGTCAACACACTTAATATTCTGTGAATGATTTGTGTAGGTTCTCAAGTACATTTCAGATTTAGGGTGAAATAAATACTATGTAATAAAATACTTAATGCAAAGAGGCAAACAACAGGAAACAGAATTATTCAAACATGAACTTTGAAAGTTCAAGCTGCGTCCATCATCACAGTAATGAGCAACTGAAAGCCCCTGCATCCATTGGGTCCTCTAGGAAGCAGATGCCCAGGAGCAGGTAGAAGAGCAGGAGACTTACTGGAAGTAGTGTCTGTTAAAACCAAGGGGGCCCGGCAAGCATGGCTCAGTGGTTGACCATGAGCCTATGAACCAGGAGGTCTTGGTTTAATTCCCCGCCAGAACGCACGCGCGGGTTTCCGGCTTGTCCACAGTAGGACAGGATTGAGCAGGAGGCAGCCGATCAATGGCTCTCATCATTGATGTTTCTCTCTCTCTCCCCCTCTCCCTTCTGCTCTCTGAAATCAATTTAAAAAAAAAAAAAAAAGATTTAAATAAAGTAAAATAAAGGGAGAAGAGAGCTGGAGTAAGCAAGGAAAGTCTTCAGACTGATGCTGTTACGAAACTTATGAAAAGAGATGACAAAGGAAGGGATATTGAGTAGGAAAAGCCTCAGACTGAGGTGCAGCTCCGTGAGAGTCTCCCTTTGCCCACCAGGA
Organism: Miniopterus schreibersii; assembly: GCF_964146895.1. Taxonomy (NCBI): domain Eukaryota; kingdom Metazoa; phylum Chordata; class Mammalia; order Chiroptera; family Miniopteridae; genus Miniopterus; species Miniopterus schreibersii. The sequence continues at coordinate 16,479,800 of NC_138112.1, read as the reverse complement.
GCCCTACAGCAAAGACTGCTGGTAGAAGAGACTCATGTTGGGCAGAAACAGTCAAGCCCTGTTACCCCCAGAAGGCTCAACCATTGCCTGGGGCTACCTGAAGAGGGAGCAACTGCAGTTCAAATGCTGTGATAGATGCAGAAGATGCTGCAGTTGGAAACTGTCAGCTAACTGCACTCCTCACAACTGATGAGCAAGTTTTTCTCAAAGGACCGTCTAAGCAGTAGAACTCTGTGGCCATCACCATCTACTTCACTCACAGAGCAATTGGTAAATAGGAGTCATGCTAGTGATCCCATTTGCAACCATCTCTGCCCTCATGACCACTTCTTCCAGTTCAGGGTGACCAATGGCAAGGCCGGCTAATGTCAACTGATCGAAATATTTTACAGGCATACCTCAGAGATATCGCAGGTTCAGTTCCAGACCACCACAGTAAGCTGGGTCATAATGTTTTTGCTGGTGGAGGGTTTTGCTTTCAATTTGTAAAAAAAAAAATGCAACATCTGTGAAGCGCAATAAAGTGAAACAATAAAACGAGGTATGCCTGTATCTACTTTATTTTCAGTGTCTCTTCCAACCATCCAGACCATTATCCAAAAGTATGTATGGACGTACGCATGCATATACACGTACACAAACACATACACACATTTCTATTCTCATCTCAAGCCACTTAATCTACACAAAGGTAATAATCTGATTCAATACTCAAAACTCTGCCATTAGGGAGATTTTCCCTGCCACTGTCTTTCAAGTCCATCCTTAAGTGTGGCTATAGTTTACCAGCCATTCATCTTTGGATGACCCCTACATACCAATCCAACCAATCCATACACCAATCTTGGGCTCCTTTAACCAGTTTTTCATGACATCCCATGTGGCCATAGGCACAAGCTGAAAGTGACATGGAGTCTGAGCTACTGTTGGTTCACAAACGGCCTCCCCTACACCAAGGACAAGGAGAGATGGAAGAAAGAGACAGACCACTCCAGGTTGGTAGGTGGCAGTTTTAATAAACAAGGAAAGTCTGCACCTGCCCACCAGAATCCTAAAAGTTTATATAGAAGCCTTTGCTTAATTCAGTCACATAATCAGTCCAGATGGTCTCAAGGTCACCTAACTCTCTCACAGCTACATCCTTGAAATGGCTGCTTGCCTAGGAATAGTAGTAGCTGGGAGGTACATTCCAAGGACAGGGAAGGGGGATAAGGAGATGTTGATTGCCTGGGTCCAGCTCATGGGTTAACCCAAAGTTGTGTCTTTTTGATGACCTGTTCCAACATCTACTTGCTCTTGCAACTGATTCATGTGCTCTGGTCCAGTCTAGACTCAATCCCAGATGTGTCATTTCCATTTTCACATGGACTGCTTCTAGACCCACTTAATATTACCACTTGGTGGACCCAAGAGAATCAGATTATAATGGCCAGTTGTGGAAGTGTGGTCATTTGGTAAATATATATAGTCAAGTATTTCTACTTTACCAGGGTGTAGTAACACCCCAGGAGCTCTTTCTTGAAAGGCATAAAAGTCTCTGGTGCAGAAGGCATGGTCCAGCTCCAGAAACCCAGGGGCTTGCGTTGTGATTCTCCCACTAGGTTTTGCCATAAACTCCACATTGCATCTTTTCCCACAGATAACATCTCCAATACCACAGTATCAGCCAAATTATATGGCCTAAGCATCATAGCTAATTGGGAAGAAACATTTCCTTCCCAAGCATTACTCAAATCTGGAAGCCTTCTGATCACCTAGTATATGGTCTAGAATATAACTCCTAGGTATGAAATGTGTTGCCCTCAAAACCCAAAGGGACCTAACAGATACTGTGTGTCATTTGTTTCTTGTTGGGTTTTTTTTAGAACAACTGAATTATTTTATTCTCTCTATAGAAAATATTATAGAATAGTTGTCACATGAAGAGGCCATCAAAGAGCATGTAGCTCAAAATGTAGGAATATACATTATAGAGCTATATCACCCATTAATTAATTAAAATATCATGTTGTTCTCTAGATATTTGTGGCCTTTATTAACTTTTTCAAATTTAAAATGTGTTATAATTTCTTTTTTCATTCTGTATAAGTATTTGCTTTTGTACTTAATTTTGTATTTGTAACTTTTAATGCTTTTTCTCAAAGAAGGCCTCACAAAAATTGGATCCAACCTTAGATAGGTGGCAATATTTGTTCTTTCCCATCATAATCTTGCTACCAGATTACAATAAAGGCAAGTGTCAGATTAAATTCTGCTTTAAATAACAAGCACGCATTATCAAGCAGGCAGAGGACCCATCCCAAAACCTGTTCTGTAATCTCAATGACAATCCAGTTCTGTGTCCTTTGAGGTGCTCCAACAGGACGTTCCATGCAAGGCTTACGTGAAACAAACAATAATACTCTGAAGACCAAATCCTGCTAACCCTCTTATGTGGGTCAGGTGAACAGGAATCCTCTGACTCAGCACCTTCACCCAGGATTGGTCAGGAATTGAGCCCAAGAGGAAACAAGGTGGTGGCGTAGGTCACAGCTGCACCAGCCGCCTCCCGCAACCACATCAAAATTACAACTAAAACACAGAACCACCATCACTCAGAACCTCCTGAGATCTGGCTGAACAGAAGCCCCACAACCAGGGAACTGAAGAAGCACCGAGAGCAGGAGGAGGGGCGGAGACGAGGGCGGATCGGGGCTGAATCCACAGAAACGCGGCCGTGGGCCCACACCAGGTGCCGCGGTTGAAACTCGGGAGGGAATCTCGGCGGGGGGGGTTTCCCAGAGGAGGGAGGGGTCCCAGCCCCACAGCAGGCCCCCCGCCCAGGGCTCCAGGGCCGGGAAGAGACGTCCCCACAACTCTGGGCTGTGAAACCAGCGGGGACTGTCGCTGAGGGTCGCAGAGGCCGTGGGAGCCCCAGCAGCTCCTCTAAAGGGCCCGGCACGGACTCACTTGGACACTCCCTCTGAGCCCAGCGCCGGGCAGCAGCCGGAAAGGACCCGGGACACTCGGGGAGGAACTAACCTGCCTGAGATCCGGGCGAGAGGCGGAGGGCGGCTTCCTCCCAGGCAGAAGGGCTGGCGGAGGCCATGGCTCCTGTGGCGAGTCCTCCCCGCACACAGCCGGCAGGCAGGCGCCATGTTTGAGTCGCCAGCACCTGACTCACACCTTTGGCCCCGCCCCGTGATTCCCGGAGGCCCCGCCCCTCCCCACCCACAGCTCATCCAGGCCATTTCCAGGGGCTTTTCTGTGCAAGTGGCCTCTCAAGCCTCATGCTTAGGACTTTCCTAAAATCTCTCAAACAAGCAGCAGCAGGCCCCATACGGCTTGATAAGCGGCCCCAGGCCTGGCACTAGCGGCAGCCTGCACTGGCTCATAGCTTGGCCTCTCCTGGGCACCTCCAAGCCCAGCACAAGTAGCAGCCAACTACAGTTTGCTGTGTAGCTCATGCTGGGTGGCCCTGGGCAAGGCACTGGCACAGGCTGACTTTGCACCTCCCCGGAGGCCCCAGAGACAGTGCACCTGGTGGTCAGACTCGACCACACTGGATTACAACCCTACCACATCCACGAGTGACACACTCAAGGGGCGCACTTGGTGATCACCAAAGCTCCACTGAAGTAAATCCTGCTCCATAGGGGTGTCTCCAGCACAGCAGCTCTCTGGCTGTAGTTGCAGCTGGTCCTCACAGTTGATTGGCCTGGGGGTCAATTCCTCCCGGTGACACCAACAGCAACCAAGGTTCAACTACAACAGGACAGTGCACACAGCCCACACAGGGGAGCACCTACAAGGCCCAGCTCAGGTGACTGGGGAGGCTGAGGCGCTGGACCTTCCAGGACACCTACTCACAAAGCCACTCTACAAATTCCAGGAGACATAGCAGCTCTACCTAATACATAGAAACAAACACCTGGAAGCAGCCAAAATGTGGAGGCAAAGAAACATGTCACAAAGGAAAGAACAGAAGAAATCTCTAGAGGAGGAACTAAATGAAATAGATCCAAGCAAGCTAACAGATACAGAGTTCAGAATAATGGTTATAAGGATGCTCAAGGATATTAGTAAGAGTATGAGGAAAATAATTGAGAAAATCAATGCTACATGAACTGAAATGAAGAATAATTTACAGGGAATCAACAGTAGAGTAGAGGACACTGAGAATCAAATCATCAATTTGGAACATGAAGAAACAAAAAACACCCAACCAGAAGAGAAAAAAGAAAAAAGAATCCAGAAATACAAAGATAGAATAAGGAGCCTCTGGGACAACTTCAAGAGGCCCAACATTCATATTCTTGCGGTGCTAGAGGAGAAGAAAGAGAGCAAGAAATTGAAAACCTATTTGAAAAAACAATTACAGAAAACTTCCCCTACCTGGGGAAAGAAATAGACTTACAAGTCCAGGAAGCACAGAGGGTCCCAAACAAGAGGAATCCAAAGAGGCCCGCAGCAAGACACATCATAATTAAAATGCCAAAGGTTAAAGACAAAGAGAGAATCTTAAAAGCAGCAAAAGAAAAGCAATTAGTTACCTTCAAGGGAGCACCCATACGACTGTCAGCTGAGTTCTCAACAGAAACTTTGCAGGCCAGAGTGGCAAGAAATATTCAAAGTGATGAAAAGCAAGAACCTACAACCAAGATTCCTCTACCCAGCAAAGCTATCATTTAGAATTGAAGGTCAAATAAAGAGCTTCTCAGACAAGGAAAAGCTAAAGGAGTTCATCACCACCAGACCAGCCCAACAGGAAAGGTTGAAGGGTCTTCTTCAAGAAGAAGCTAATGAACAAAAGAATCTGACGAACTAAATAGATCCAGAGACATTGACTCATGTAACAGATGATCATATTTCAGAGGAAAGAGGGAAGGGGGGTGGGGGGTGGGAAGAGATTAACCAAAGAAGTTATATGCATATATGCATAACCCATGGACTCAGACAATGATGGGGTGAAGGCCTGGGGAGGGGGTGGGAGCGAGGTGGAGGGAGTCAATTGGGGGGGGGGGGAATGGGACACCTGTAATACACTCAACAATAAAGATAAACTAAAAAAAAAAAAAGCCCAGGTAAAAGGTAAGCACTCCCTGGATTCTTGTACCCTGTGAGGAGTATCTCTATTTAATCATAAAAATCCTAGAAGAAAACATAGGCAGTAAAATCTCAGACTCGCCTAACAATATGTTTGCCAATATATCTCCTCAGGCAAGGGAAACAAAGAAAAAAATTAACAAACGGGACTACATCAAGCTGAAAAGGTCTGCACAGCAAAAGAAACCAGCATCAAAATGAAAAGGGAGCCCACTGTATGGGAGAACATATTTGCCAATAATACACCTGGTAAGGGGTTAATTTCCAAAATACAATATATAAGAATTAATACAACACAATGCCAGGAAGACAGACAATCCAATTTAAAAATAGGCAAAGGACCTGAATGGGCACTTCTCAAAGAGGACATACAGATGGCCAAGGGACATACGAAAAAATGCTCAAGGTCGCTAATCATCAGAGAAATGCATTTTATGCCTTTAAATATTTTCTAAGATCTTTCTTTACAATAAGCGAAATAATTTTTAAACATATAAGTGATGACAAATAAGCACATTGGAAAAGCACAGTACCCTTGACCAGCATGAAGCATTTCTTCCTATTGTTAGCTTCAGGTACTACACGGAGGTGCTGTGCTGAAGCAGTTTGACGGGCATAGTACAACAGATGTCAAAAACAACAACCTAGGACACCATTTGTAGCCCTGTGGAATAGGAGCTAAAAATATTAAAGCCCATAAAATTAAAGTAGTATTTCTTAAATTAGAGCCAGACTGTAATTCTCAGAAAATTCAATCTGTTTTCATTCTTATCGGGAATTGTATCATGCTTCCTCTGCTTTAACAGAACTAAATTGACTTGGACTATGCAAGTAGAAAGTAGGTAGAGCTTTTTCAATTTTATGGAATATGAACAAATTCCCTGTTATTGATTGATCTTTCAAACTGCAGCTCTAATTTCATGATTTGGAAATGTACTGGTAGGCACAAGTACTGACAATAATTTTTTTAAAACACTGCATTTAATGGGTTTAGCAAAAATGGAGGTGTCATGAGAGATGACTTCTGCACCCAGCTCCCACACCAGCAAAAGGTCTTTTTTCCAGCCACTCACCTCTATTTTATATGTTCAAGCTACCAGGAAATTGCACTAAGAAAACTAGAAAAAGAACAAGGGGGCCTGGGCTAGAATCATATATAATCACTAAATTCTCTGTGTTTCTCCTGGGTCATTCCTCTCACAGTTTGTAACCAAGATCTCCAGCAGCCAGTCTTACATCAGCCTTCACTGCATAATGGCATTTGTTATCACAGCTGACACCAGAGGGCAAATAATTATGAGATGCTACACAATATTATTTCTTCCTGCCTCATCCTGGTTTTTAGAAGCCTAAATTAATAATCCCAGTGAGCTAATTCTCCCCAAAATAAGTGTCTCCAGAACCTGCCCTCTTTTTTCCATCGCCATCATTAATCTTATTGCAGTGTAAGACTTTGGAGTTAGTCTTGGGTTTGAGTTCTAGTTCTTACCTGTGACTTTTGGCAAGTTACTCAACCATTTTGAGCCTAGGTTTCATCATCTGTAAAATGACAATATCTACTATATGGCATATTTATAAGGATAAAAGATTATGTACAGTAAACACTTAGCACTATAAGTAGTACAAAGTAGCCGCTGAAAAAAATGGTGGTTAACTTGTGTTTCATATTTAACGTCTAATCTAAACTTGATTATATGACATGCTCCTAATGGGACTCTCTGTCTTCTGTCACTTCTCTCTTCAGCCCATCCTTCCTGTTTTTGCCAAATCTCCTATATTAACATAAATAAATAAATAAATAAATAAATAAATAAATAAATAAATAAATTCCATTTTGAAACATTGTATCACAATGCTTACTCACAAAGAGAGTAACTGTCAAATCTGTATCTTACCATAAAATGCCTATATGACTTGACACTCATTTCTTTCCATTACTCTCATTCATGGAGCCAAAGGCAACATTTGACTGTCCACTGTGTGGCAGGTATGGTAGATGTGGTAGTAAGCAAGCTTCACACCATGTTCATGGAGCATGTTCATGGGAATATGTTCATGGAGCATATTTAACAAGCCACAGTCACTATCAAGCGTTATTAACTCCTTCCTGGACAAAATGTTTATTCACCCCATTTCTTTACCCCACTTATGGAAGCATAAATATTTATACCTTCAAGAAAGGGCTGCAATAGAGACAGAGATGAAGAGAGGGGCTTTCAGAGGAAAGGAAGACAATGTTAAATTGGGAAACTCAGTCCCTATTTTTTGTTCTAACACTAGCAGGGGAGGAAACATGCTACAGGAGCCACTGGAAGTGTGTTCAGCTAGAGAAGAGCCCGAAGCCTTTAGAGGTGATCAGAGAGACTTCCAAGACCAGTTGTCATTCGTGCAGGGCCTTAAAGGTGGGCAGGATTTCTACAACTAGAGGAGTAGAAGGTCATTCAAACCAGTGGCAAGAGTATCAAACCAGACCAACCACCTTGCCAGCCAAGTTTAAAGTTACTATCAGAGAAACAAATTGCTCAAATGGTAATCTTTAGGATAACTCAGAAATTCTGGTTGTCTTAAAATAACCATTCTCAAATTATGGTGTGAGTCAGCATTACCTGGAGAACTAATAATGTATACTAGGTCCCGGTCTGAAACTATTACCAAAAGTCCCAGGTAATTCTGGTACACACAAAGTATTGAGAATCACTGCCTTAAAAGAGCTAGGCCAATTGTTTTCAAAGTGTGACCCATAACCACCAGCATCATCACCTGGAAGCTGGTTATAAACATAGGGAGTCAGAATCCACGCCAGATCTACTGAATGAAAATCTGTGTATTAATAAGATCCCCATGTGATTCATAGCACATTTAATTTTAAGAAAAACTGATCTAAACCAGTGACTCTTAACCCTGCTTTACATTGGAGTCATACTAGTAATGTTAAATATTACTGATACCTGGATCTCAACCTCAGATTCTTATTTAATTTGTACAATGTGGCCTGGATGTGGGAGTTTTAAAAGCTTCCTAGGTTATTATAATAGGCAATACAGTGTGCAAATCACTGCTCTAAGCAAATTCCAGGTGTTCTTGATACACCAAAGTAACATAAACTCCTTGAAAATCTTTCATTAGACCCAATAATTTTTTAAATGCAGCTAACGACATTTGAGTTAAATTATAGAGTATTACAATAAAGTAATCTTTTCACTAATTTACTTCATTTCACATACATGTGCACATGCTTAATTTATAATATATATTATAGGAGAAAGCAATGGAATTTAACAATGTATTATATATGCAAACTCTTCAAGTTACAGAAGTGTCCAGATCCTAAATTTAGCAGCTGGTTACAAAAGTTTCTGTTGCCTAATTGGTTGGGAAAAGCACTAGATTTTAGAAGGATTTCCATAACCAATAAAGCCCTGACATTTAAAACAGAGTACTGGAACCTTATAAATCAATGCTTGCATACAGATGGTGTCTGAGTTGTCATAAATTCAGAGCTAGCATATATAATTTAGTTTGATTTTGTATTATAATGACACTACATATTTTAAAAGTCTTAAAATTAATGTTTTTAAAGAGCTTTTAAATAGACATTAAAAGAAAAGTCATTAAATAGTCTTGGTGCAGGAAAATTATATGGGTGAAAGTGAGTTGAATCAATCAGTTTAATATGCTATTTCCATCTTCTGTAAATCATTTAATCTCCTGTTACCAGTAATATTTAAGATTATGTTGCCACCTGCTGGTGGTTGTTTTAAGATTATGATATAATGATGTGATGGTTATTTTGTTTTAAATTAAATTTTACTTTTTGTTACTGTTTTCAATGGATGTAAGTTTCATATTAAAAATTTAAAACTAATAAGAGAAAAACTTTGCGCCATCATACAAATCTGGAATGTAGTTAAGGCATATCACAAAATATTATTTGGGAAAATACAGAAACTGAGGATTTGTGTGGAGCATCCATTTCCATGCAACGTTTGGCCCATTGTTATACTCAGTTCTAAGACGACAGGATACTTAGCAGTGTCACTAAAGCTAAGGTTAGCAACAACAGGTACAGATGTATTCTTTGGCAAAGGTATTGAAGGAGAGAAAACAGACAAGTGGGGATTCTTGGGAATCATGAAAGTGCAATGCTCACATGAAAACAACTAGTGGCAGAACAGAAAGAGGCAGAGAGAAGCAGAAAGTTATATGTACACACATATATATACACAAATGTGTATATATATGTGCATATATATATGACTTTATATATACATATATATGATTTCTCTTTCTATTCATATAGAAATGTAAATATGTATGTGTATACACATATGAAGGTTAGGACTTGTATAGAAAAAGGTAAATCATTATACCCCTCTGGATGTTATTGAACTCCTGTTCCTGAGGAAGCAATTATGTGGAACCCATAGAAGGGGCTGACATGTGTCCCAGCTTTCAAGAAGTGGCACCGCTCTCTTCGAATTCTGACAAGGCCCTTACAGCATTGTTACTGATACAGAGACACTTACACAGACTATATTACATATTGCATGTCACCAGTATAACTCTGTGAATCATTTGTTGTCCTTAGAAATAAAGTTTGGGCAGCTGCTAGTGTTTATGGCCAGTTTTTAGGTGTACGTTCAAAGATAAAATTCCCAAATATTGATTGATACAAATAGGGATACTTAATATTGATGAGTATTAATATAAGTTAAATAAAGACAAAGCCTAAATAAACTTTGAGCTGAGAATACTGTTATTTCATAAATTATGAATTAGGTTTTATTTTGATGTTCACAGTAACCATTGTATCTCCAGGAGGGAACCTACATGCGGGATCAGATTTCAGGGACCAAGCTTTTATACCCTACCCTATTCAGTCAATGGGTGTGAGTTTCCCCAACAAGGGAGTGACCCTGAGTGAGGAATGCCCCAAGGAGAGACTTGGGGGACCACTGAGGCAGACCCTGAGGGAGCTGGCAGTTGGAAGCTTTCCGAGCATGGCGCTCCCCACCGCAGGCCAGTGAATCCTTACATAAGGATGGGGGGTCATCTCTGTGTCTACCACAGGATGGCAGTAGAGGAAGAACTGGACTCAGATTATGCAAGGAAAACCTAACCTGCCAAAACAATTGAAGGATATTTCTACCTGAAGTTGGCAAAATATGGGAAACGTGTATAAGATTGGATTGAAAAATGTGAAACTACTAGACCAAGCAAGTACTCATTTTTATCTCCGGTTTTATGTAGTGATATGGGTATAATTACCAGATTATAGATTCAACTACAAAAGCCAAAACAGCTAGACGTGGCTTTCCTGTTTCTCAGCTAATTGAAAGAAATTTGAACTCCAAGGTGGCCCCATCTAAGTTCTGGCTTCTATATTGTAAACAAGCCTTTCTTTCAGTTAAGGGCTTTGCAAGATAAAAATTCTGAGTGGATTTATGACACAGAAATTGGATGATCACCACTTACCCTCGATTATATTCCATTAAAGGAGGCGCAGGCTCTCCACCGGGACGTAGGGGAGGAGAGTGCCAACATTTTTAAGCACTAAAGCAGTGATTCTCTGTAGATCAGGGATGTTGGTGGGAGATGCTTAAAATGAAATGGGCTCCAGGTACCATGACTGAATTGGAGTTTCCCACCCAGTCCTCTCTCCCTGCCCACAGCTCGAGAAGCTGCCTCTCTGTAGAGCGTCCAGCCTGGAGGGGCTCAGAGCAACGGGGCGTCTGGCAGCTCACAAAAGCCATAATCAATCAGATTCACCCACCTAGGTTAAACCGTTTCCTTAGAACAAAGGGCAGCTAGATATGAGGCAGGGCCAGAAAGGGGCTTTCTCTCTCCAGCCTGAAGGGGAACGAATGCCCAGGAGCAGAGTGATCGTGCAGAACCACTGTAATGAGAACCCAGGAAAAATAATGACAGACAGAAAGGAAGAGGAACCTGAGGTGCCTCAGGATAACTGGGGATCAGAGCTCTTTTCCCCACCCCACCCCCACTATAGTAGCAGAATATTGCTTCAGTACAACGAGGTACAGGCTCCAGAACTCACAAATGTTTAGTGCTTTGCTCTTTTAAAAAATTGAATTGAGGCAATGAGACACATGCCAACCATCAGGGAGAAAGAGGAATTCTGATTTCAATTAAACAAGGCTTAGAAGTCCCAGGGAAGCGCTTGAAACCAAGAATCGATGGCTAAGAATAGCTAATGTCAAAAAGATAAACAAATGCTGGAGAGCATGTGGAGAAAGGGGAACCTTTTTGTTGGTGGGAATGTAAGTTGGTACAGTCACTAAGGAAAATAGTATGGAGGTTCCTCAAACAATTAAAAATAGAACTAGGATATGATACAGCAATCCCAATTTTTGGCATATATCTGAAGGAAATGAAATCACTATCTCAAAGAAACATCTGCACTCCCATGTTTATTGCAGCAACCTAAGTGTTCATAAACATGAGTGGATACAGAAATTATGGTATATATATATATATATATATATATATATATATATATATATTTCAGACATAAAAAAGTAGAAAAATCCTGCCATTTGCACAATGAATGAATCTTGAGGACATTCTGTTGAGTGAAATAAGTCAGAGAAAGACAAATACTACATGTATATGTGGGATTTACAAAAAAAAAAGTCGAACTCATAGAACAAATTATAGATTGGTGGTTACCAAGGGCTGAGGGGAGGGGGAAATCAGGAGATATTAGTAAAAGGGTACAAACTTCTAGTTATAAAAGGAATACGTTCTGAGGATCTAATATACAGCATGGTGACTATACTTGACAACCCTGAATTATATACTTGAAAGTTGCTAAGAGAGTAGATCTTAAATGTTCTCACCACCACCACACAACAAAAAAAGTAATTATATGAGGTGAAAGATAAGTTAACTAACCTTATGTTGGTAATCAATTCACAATAGATATGTGTATCAAACACTGTACACCTTTAATTTACACAGTGTTATATGTCAATTTTTTTCTCAATAAAGCTGTGGGGGGATCAGTAGCTAGAGTGACATCAGCAAAATGGTGGACTAGTAGCCAAAAAATGAGATAAAATTTAATTATAAAAATGGTTCAATCAAAAAATAGGGAAATAGAAAGAATAAGGAAGGTATGAGACAAAGAGAAACAAAGAGTAAGGTAATTGACTTAAGCCAAATCATAGCAATAATTACGTTAAATGTATATGATTAAAAATCCCTCATTTAAAGGCAGAAATTTTAAGATTAGAAAAGAAAACAAAACTGAACTTTATGCTGTCTACAATAAACACATTAAAAATAAAGATACCAATATATATTTTTAAGCATTGTATATTTTTTTCATTCCAACACTAGTCAAAAAAAAGTGGAGTGGTTACCATAATATCTGACGAAGTATCCTTTGGAGAAAAGAGTATTTTCAGAAGTAAAGAAGGTAATTTTTCTTATAATAAAGTGGTTAATTTATCAATTCATATTCTAGTTCATAACCTTCCTCAGCAAAATAGGAATAGACTGAAACCTTTCAACCTTATAAATGGCACCCACAAAAACCTACAACAAACATCATACTTGATGGGGAAAGATTGAATACATTCCCTAAGATTGAAAGTTCCCATGATCAGGAGCAAGATAAGGGTGCCTGCTCTCCCCACTTCTATTCAATATCATAGAAGAGGTTCTTGCCAGTACAATAAGGCAAGAAGAAGAAATAAAAATAAAATTGGAAGGGATAAATTGTATTCACAAACAATGAGATCATCTATGTAGAAAATCTAATCAAATCTACTTAAAAAGCAACTAGAATTAATAAGTGAGTTTATCAAAGTTACAGAATATAAAATCAATATACAAAAGTCAGTTTTAGAATGGTAAAAGAAATGATGGTAGATCCAAGCACGGAATATTACTCAGCAAGAATGAGTAAAATAATGACTGATACACACAACAATTTGGATGAAATTCATGAAAATTATGCTGAGTTTAAAAAGCCAACTTCAAAAGAATACATATGATTTCATTTATACAACATTAAATAATGTAATTCTAGATACGGAAAGTAGACCAGTGGTTGAAAGGAGAGAGAGAAAGACTGCTTCAAGGAATACAGTCAAAAAACCAATATCCTCTACTGCCAATGAATCACTCAGTATTTGATTTAAGGCCACACTCTTCCTGGATAGCTTCAACCATGACTAATTATGGGGGGAATAATTAGGCCTGGCTATGTCTGCTCAACATCGGACACCTCTAGTGGAGAATGTTTGCTCTGGAGCCCCTTCATGGGGTAGCCGAGTCTCTCTCAAACTGTACCACAATCTGAGGCTCTTCTTATCCAACCTTCCCCCTTTCCCTTCCACAGATGTCAGATCTGTATCACATTCCTATTCCTTTTCTATCCCTACTCTGCTCCCACTCCCTTTCACATGTATTGCCCCAATTAATCTATTGCAGAGGACCCCTTTCAGAGGTGATGAATGGAAGCTACTGCCCATCAAATGGCAAGAAATAAAAAACAAAAGTTGCTCAATAACAGCCACAGATCACCGTATAACTATTAACGTATGCGATGACTCATAGAGAAAAGGGTCCAGATATGATAGATAAGTACAATGTGTCACCGTGTCATGTGCCCTAATGCCTATAGATGACGTTTTTGTACAGAGTGGGCCATAATCAAGGTAAAGAATACTATGTCAATTGAGGGGACTATGGGCTTAAATGTCTACTACTCATAGCCCATTTGCCAAGATCATCTAAAGAAGCTCTTGGAATACCCAAAGTGTATTTAGAGTCACTGCCACCCATATAGCATTATTTTTCAGAACTCAACATTTTGGGGTCCAAATATATAGTCAAAACTACCCAAGCATATAAGTACTCTATGGCAACAATACATTGGGTGAGTAAACTAACATTGGTCAAAATACCTTGTAAGAGCTCTGGGTGAAAATGACAGAGGTCTGGGAGTCCTAGGACAAGCCAAAGTCATCTTTAAGGAGAAAAAACAACCTGGCCGGTGTGTCTCAGTGGTTGAATGTTGACCCAAGAACCAGGAGGTCATGGTTTGATTCCTGGTATTCCTGGTCAGGGCACATGCCTGGATTTCAGGCTTGATTCCAAGTAGGGGGCATGCAAGAGGCAGCCAATTGATGATTCTCTCTCATCATTGATGTTTCTATCTCTCTCTCTTTCCCCTTCTCCCTTCCTCTCTCTGAAATCAATAAAAACATATTTAAATAAATAGATAGATGATTGATAGATGCCAGATAGAGATAGATAGATGATAGATAGATAGATGATGATAGATAGAGATGATAGATAGATAGATAGATAGATAGATAGATAGATAGATGATAGATAGATAGATAGATAGATAGATAGATAGATAGATAGATAGATAGATAGATAGATAGATAGATAGATAGATAGATAGATAGATAGATGATAGATAGATAGATAGATAGATAGATAGATAGATAGATAGATAGATAGATAATAGATAGATAGATAGATGATAGATAGATAGATGATAGATAGATAGATGATAGATGGATGATGATAGATAGATAGATATAGATAGATAGATAGATGATAGACAATAGATAGATAGATAGATGATAGATAGATAGATAGATAGATAGATAGATAGATAGATAATAGATAGATAGATAATAGATAGATGATAGATAGATGATAGATAGATAGATGATAGATGATAGATAGATGATAGATAGATGATAGATAGATGATAGATAGATAGATGATAGATAGATAGATGATAGATAGATAGATAGATGATAGATGATAGATAGATAGATGATAGATAGATGATGATGATAGATGATAGATGATATAGATGATAGATAGATTGATGATAGATGATAGATAGATAGATAGATAGATAGATGATAGATAGATAGATAGATGATAGATAGATAGATAGATAGATAGATAGATAGATAGATAGATAGATAGATGATAGATGATAGATAGATAGATGATAGATAGATAGATGATAGATAGATAGATAGATAGATAGATAGATAGATAGATAGATAGATAGATAGATGATAGATAGATGATAGATAGATGATAGATGATAGATAGATGATGATGATAGATGATAGATAGATGATAGATAGATTGATGATAGATGATAGATAAATCGATAGATAGATAGATGATAGATAGATAGATAGATAGATAGATAGATAGATAGATAGATAGATAGATGATAGATAGATAGATAGATATAGATAGATAGATAGTAGATGATAGATGATAGATGATGATAGATAGATAGATAGATAGATATAGATAGATAGATAGATAGATAGATAGATAGATAGATAGATAGATAGATAGATAGATGATAGATGATGATAGATAGATAGATAGATAGATAGATAGATAGATAGATAGATAGATAGATAGATAGATGATAGATGATGATAGATAGATAGATAGATAGATAGATAGATAGATAGATAGATAGATGATAGATAGATAGATGATAGATGATGATAGATAGATAGATAGATGATAGATAGATAGATAGATAGATAGATAGATGATAGATAGATAGATAGATAGATAGATAGATAGATAGATAGATAGATAGATGATAGATAGATAGATGATAGATAGATGATAGATAGATAGATAGATAGATGATAGATAGATAGATAGATAGATAGATAGATAGATAGATAGATAGATAGATAGATAGATGATAGATAGATAGAACGATAGATAGATGAGAGAAGAAACATACTGAGGGGAAAAAATGTATCAGCCCATGTTGGATGCTCAGCAGAGATGTTAATTCAGGAGAAAGAGAAAGAGTGACAAGCAGGCTGGGCAGAGTGTATGGCCTTGGAGAAGTGAATAGAAGAGACTCGAGATAGCTAGATACACTGCTAAGGATCACACTTGCCCTGATATGAACCAGTAAACATGTTTAAGGAAACAGATTAAGGTAAATGGCAGTGGAAGTACATGGAATGAACTTACAGATGTGTGGGCCCCATAGCCTATGGGAATTCATGAGAGAATAATTTGCATAGGTCCTTTCTAATTGCAAAGGCACCCTGCAGAAACAAAAACTAGATATGCCCAATTTTGCAGTTAGACTAGGAAGCCTATTAAACTGGATTAGGATTTTAACATTTAGGAAAAGGTGACCATTACATAAAGATAAAGCCCATTGAGATCTCATGTCAGTATAACCTTTAATATGAAGCATAGCATACGTCTATGCCCACAAGATTTGTAATCCAGAATTATAATAAGAGCTGGCCCTTGACTTATTCTCCAATCTGTGACAATATTTAGTATAAGGGCAAGGGCCACTTTTAGTAAGAAAGTATTAGTGTAACTATAATGAATTAATCACGTAATGATTTTATTCTAAATCATGATATAACCAATATTTGGCTGTAATTAGCAACGTTAATTTGATTTTTAACAAAACCTATGATGCTACAAATATCAACAATAAAATGTATTTAGAGATTCAATTAAAGACATCTACAAAGTGTTCTTCCATTTGAACCTGATTTTTCTAAATCGAGTTCCTTTCTATAATCCTCCAAAAATCCGTGAAAGCAATGAGAACACTGGTTTAAAAAAAAAATTGTCAGAATAAACTGATGCAGAACTCCAGAAATTAATAAAAGGTTCACAACAATCTGGGAATAATTCACTCAAGAAAAACTGCTGAATCTTTGTAAAAACAGTGAGCTGTGGCTTTATAACTTGAATTATTTCTGCCTCTCCTCTCCAGATCAGCAATAGCTTTGAAAAATGACAACCTGCAATCACAGTGAAAATCAGCATCCTGGAACACTCTAGACAGGGCAGAATGGGCCCAGATATCCACCATGATCTTGCTGAAGTCCTGAGATTTGGGGGCATCCAATTCCACATTCAACCTAGAGTGAGAAATCTGGTTTTATAGACCATTTACTTCCTCCTCACGGTTTTTCCTGAAGAATAGCTCCTCCTTGAGAGCCTCCACCTCTGTCTCCAGCTGCAGCTGAGTGATAGTGCTGTCATCAATGACCTTTTGGAGCCCACTGATGTCACTTTCCACAGACTAGTGCATGGCCAGCTCTGTCTCATACCTGACTCTGAAGTCATCAGCAGCAAGACAGGCATTATCAATCTGCAGAACAATGTGGGCATTGTCCACAAAACTTGCAAACATCTGAGCCCTCAGGTCCTCAATGGTCTTGAAGTAATGACCCCAGTCTCTGACTTGAGGCCTCTTCTTTTCCAGGTGTTCCTGGATTTTGCTCTCCAGTCTCCATTTATCAGCATCCAGGCTTCTCACCCTCTTCAGATAAGAAGCCAAGCAGTCATTTAGACATTGCAATCTCCTTGCCCTGAATGCTCCCTGTCCCTGCCAGATGCCTGACCACCCCTCCAGCCAGGATCCCAGACCCTCAACCATCCCATGCACTCATGGAGTGGGACATGGAGATCCAGGAGCCCAAGCCCCCAGCTCCTGCATAGACTCCAGCCATGCTACTGGCTGACTGGGCCTGGTGGCTGGGTGACTGTAAAGAGAATCAGGGACCGGTTATTAATGGAGAAACTAGAGTGGGTGCTGAAGCTCATGTTGTTCAGGGGAAAAGGTAAGAGGCCAAGACTCAGACTCAAGCAGCCCAAAATTTTTTAGTTAAGAAGCCCAATAGCATATTTGAGGAGAAAGAAGAAAGAAAACATTAAACTTAAATGTAGGGCACTTTAGGTTATCCAGTGTGGGAATGGAAAGAGAGAAAATTATTAATCTACCCATATAAGAAGCTCAAGAAGCTTCAAATTAGATACACTCAAAGGTGGGATAAAAATATTCTAAAACTCTATTTTAGTGATGGTTGCAGAACTTTGAATATACTAAATGCCATTGGATTGTACTCTTTAAAAGTATTAATTGTGTAGTATTTGAATTATAAAGCTGGGTGTTTGGTGTGTTTTTTAAAAAGAGGGGAATGAAATACTAATACGTGCTACAACCTGGAAGAAACTTGAAGACATTATGATAAGTGTAAGAAGCCAGTTACAAAAAGTAATATAGTGGATGCCTATTCATGTAAAGTGTTCATAACAGGCCATTCTAGAGAAACAGGGAGTAGACTGTGGTTGCAGGAGCTGGAGGGGAGGGCAAATGGGGAATGACTGCTAAAGGGTACAGGATTTCTTTGGGGGATAAAGAAAATTTTCTGCAATTACACAGTGGTGATGGTTATACAATTTTGTGAATATGCTAAAAATTACTGAACTATATACTTTTAAAGGGTGACTTTCATGGTTTGTAAGTTATATATCAATTCTTTAAAAAAAAAAAAAAAGCAATCCTTTCTCCCCCACACCAAATTTTTAGTGGTGGAAGGAGGTAAAACTATTGTTAAGCTTGTACATGATTAAGAGCATTCTTGTGCTGGAAATTTAGTAAATTGAAATTAAAGCAAATAAATTGAAATTTAGTAAATTAAAATAATACCTATTTAAAACAGTAACCACTGAAAGATATGTATTACTTTGGAAAATAATGTTCTTTATTTGTTTGTTTGTTTTTTAAATAGCCAAAATTTCAGGGAAAAGAGTAATATGCAATATATGATTAAAAAGACATGACCCATTGTCAGGGGGAGGTGGTATAGGATCAGTTACCTTACAACTGGACCAGGACAACTCTCTGCTTATCTCTGGGAATGCCTGGGATTCTGGCACTGGCTCCTAGCCAAGATAAGGGCAGTGAACTCAAGATTTATGCTATGCTGTTTAAAGTTCAAGCTCTCCTGGTGTCAGGCAGGACCAGATTGTTTATTGACGACTTATACCCAGTGTAACCAGTTGAACAGCCTGACTTGGTTATGTGACCAAGAGAGACATAAAAGACCTGATGGAAACTTTTAAGTACCTCTCCCAAGACAAAGATCTATCATCACACAATTCTTGGCAATTCATTCTGGAGACAAAGTACATCCTCATACCAATAAGACAGACATTGGGGAGCTACGCTGGCAAGTTTCTTGGGCTCCCGTTGCTTGCTTGCACTCTCTCCTGCAGTGCTATGTTCTTTTCCTATACTGATCATGCTCTTTGAGGCCTCGTAAGTCTTTTAATTATCCAAGCTAATTCGCTCTTTGTCCTAGTAATACATTTCATACTGCAAGCCCTTTTTCAATAAGAGGTGAAAGAGGAGCAGCCTCAGAAATTCCATTCCAGTGAGGCTCTCAAAACCCAGTGATCAAATGTAAGCAGAGGGTAGTCCCACCCCTGGAGCAGTGCCAGTATATCCAGCTGTTGTTCATGAAAAGAGATGCCAAAGAGAATGTTGTACCCCCCCAAACCTGGAAACTCAAAGCTGGTTGTCCAACTCAAGCCACCAAAATTGGGGCATTTCACAGATGAGGGTGCAAGGGTTATAGTTGTGCAAGAGAAACTCACAGTGATCAAGGGCTTTCTCAGTGAGTCCAAGAAGTAAGGGTCAGGCAATCAACCCCTGAATCAAAGAATCCACTTTTATGTACCAACTCACTCCATATCATCTAGCATCTAGACCACAGGTCTAAGTCAGAGATTTGGGTAACCTTCCGTGGCACTTCAGCAAATTGATCACAGACATCCTCTGATCATGTTTGGGTGGAGAAAGGCTTTGGGTTGAAATTTATCAGAACAATCCTGGAGCCTGAAAGTCTAGATCAGGAGAACAAGGTACTCCAAAATCCCCTACTCCCACAACTCTAGAGCCACCAGAGTCTTCCTCAAGTATAATCCTATCTCTCTGGCACACAAGTGTTCGAATTTTTCCAAATTCCACCTCTGATAAGTACCAGGGGCACATGGATCCATAGCCTCACTCCTTTGGAGTAGGTCTTCGATGCTTTTGTCTATTTTTCCTGAGCTCACACTATCAAGAAGGTACCCAGGGAAAGGCGCAACTCCTGGAACCTAATTAGCAAACCCACCCCTCTGGCTGCTATTTAATCACTGTCATTCATTCTATCATGACCATCCTTTCCACACAAAGTGTAACCAGTAGACAGCCTGGCTTGCCACCACCCTAGAGGATTTTAACACTATCCTGGTTCTCAGTATACTGGCTTGTATTTGTCACTAACTCTATGGCCACACCCTGGACCTCACCACCTGGAACCATATAGCTTTAAGATCCTAAGATTCATGTATTTAGACAGCACCCTGACCCCAGCAGCCAGTTCTTCCCACTTGCTTAGGTGATAGAAGGAACTACCGTGGCGGGCCAGAGCCCTAGTGCAGGGACTCCTTCCAGGGAATGCTCAGAACCAGTGCAAATCCCATCTGAGCCAAGGATTTGCTTTTCTTGTTTAAAATACTTTTGGACATTTCTCTTAAAGCTGACAGCACAAGGGAAGAAATAGATTCCCTAAACTTTCAGTTTGTTTGTTAATTTTTGGGTAGAAGGGAATGCTGTTGATTTTCCTTCAGGATCACCTATTTTCTAAGGGAGAGAGTGGAAGCTGGGAAACAATTCTCCAAAGACTCTCTCCCCCAGGAAAAGGCTCTGGTCTTAGTCCTGGTCACTCTACCTACCTCAGCAAATGGAAGCGAAACAAGTTAAACACGCTCACTCACACACACAGTAAATACAGATGACTTCATTCTTCCTTACACCTTTGTTTAGGGCAGACATAAATCATTTTTCTGACCAAACTTCTGTTTGAAGCTCAGCCTTGGCTCTGTCAGGCCAGTGCATTGCCACCTGAGCACCTAAGAGGAACAATGTTGCCTAAACCATGAGGTGTCACCTGGCTACTCTTGTAGACGTGTGCCTCCAGTGCCCAGAACACTTGTCAACACCCAGGGGACACAGACACCTAGCAGGGAGATGACTGGATTGAGAACATTTAAACTAAGAGAAGTCAATGCTTTGCCCATACAACAATTGCATTACAAAGTAATAAAAATCTATTTATGTGAATATTCATTTAGAATTAAGTTTAGTTCAAGCACTGCTGTCCAGTTGGTAGAAGACTGAATAAATTATTTAATTTTCAGATTATCAACTGCTTTGATATTTTTGATATATGATACTAAGTCTGTTCACTTCTTTTGTATCTGGCAGGCTTTAAGAGTCTTATTTTGAGATATTTATGGAGTTTTACCCAAAACTTACATCCAAGTGTGAAATTACAGTCATGATAAAGATGTAAATTAAATATTTTCAAGTGCATTTCTAAAAAATTAGTATAACTTACAGGAAATCAAAGTTTTCATTATATCATTTGTTTCAGTTTCAGAAGACTGGCCTTGCTGAAATATAAAATGCTTCAGGCATCAGTGAAAAATGAAATACCTCAAGCCTTATTCCCAGCTGTTTAATGCATTAAATCTCTATGTGCCACGTAACAAGTATTTGACTTCTTAAGCTCTGCTTTTACAGGGGAAAAAAAGCATGAATATATTAAATGTATAATGCTAGGAACTATGAAATGAAAATAGCCTTTTACGTTTCAATATTACCAATTTTTCTTACTTCTAGTTCTCGAAGCTTTTCTAGTTATGCTTATTTACTTGAATTGAAAGCACAGGTCCTGTGACACTCTTACATCATTCCTTGGATAGTAAGAAACCACTAAGAGCCTGAGGGCAGTCTTGCTTTGGGCCAATTTCCATAGACAATAAAGTGGGGTTTTTTGTTTTCTCCTACTTATCTTTGTATCTCCTATTACATTAACACATGGCTTTCCAAACTCTTTCTTTTATAACATCACTGAAAACCTATTTCAAACTAGCAGAAAGATTAACTTATCTTTATAAGAACATTCACTGCGCAATAGTGCAATGGAAATAAGCAGATTGGGGGCAGGGCTAGACCTATATATGCCTCTATATTATACACCACACCCTGCTGTTTCAGCATAGTGGAAGGCATTCAGAAGATCTGTGTTCAAATTCAGTTCTACTACATGTAAGTGGTAGAACTGTGGGTATATACCAGATTCAACTGTCTTCACAATAAAGTAAGAATAATACCTAACTCATAAGATTTTTCTAAGGACTGACTCAGATCCATGAGTAAATAGTAACACATTAGCTATGACTGAATATTCATAATTATGTGTATTGTAGATATGTTATGTAAAATTGAGATAAGCTCTTTTCTTTGGACTCTTCCTCAGCTTTATACAAGAATTATCAAAAGGGCCCTTCAACAAGCTTATACAAATTTACACTATAAGTATGGATAAACCCATTTCCCAACTTCTGTACAAATACTGATGTTACACATCCAATATTAGGTCTGAATTTTCATGATGATTCATGGCATAATTTCATGTTTATTGACTATTTAAATGCTGTCTATGGCATTTGCTTATTCTATAAGGATGTTCTCACATTTTAAGATGCATTATATATAAGAATTAGAATTTTTTTTTTTTGTTAAAATACTTTTTTAGTTTTTTACTTGTCTCTAATTTTGCTCATGGTGTTTCAGGTATGCAGAAGCTACAAATATTCAAGTTATCAAATGAAATCCTTCTGCTTTGAAATAAAAAGATTTGCTGGTATGTTCATCAAATGCTAAACGAAGGCCTGGGGGAGGGGGGCTGGGACGGGTGCTGGGTGAAGGGGGTTAATGGGGGGGAAGGGGTCATCTGTAATACTTTCAACAATAAAGGTAAATTAAATAGATAAATAAATAAATAAATAAATAAATAAATAAATAAATAAATAAATAAATAAAGATTTGGGATTTTTTATGTATTTAATCAATTTGAAATTAATTTTTGCACAATAAGGTGTTTCTTTGTATTTTCAAATTGTTGGCCATTTTTCTCCATTACCATTTATCAATCTGTCTCTCCCCAGTATAAAACTCTACTTTTTTAATACACTACATTATATATTTTTTATCATTACAGAATTCCTATTCTACTGATTTTTCTGTTTTTCTCCTTATAGCTGTTTTAATTTTATCACTTTATTGTGGTAAGCAGAATTCTAAGATAGCCCCCAAGATTCCCAAGCCCCTTTTATATACACCCTCTCCCAGTAATTCAATTAAGCACTACTCTACATACTGCTTTGAAAAGATTTTGCAGATGTAATTAAGTTCCCGAATCAGTTAACCTTAGGCTAGGGAGATGATTCAGCTGGGCCTAACTTAATCACATGAGCTCTTTGAAAGCAGCATGTTTTTTCTGGCTGGTCTGACTGGCCACAGTGGAGGGAGCTAGAGAAATGTGTTTAGTTTAGCCTGGGAGAAAGCAAATGTCCATCTTATAAACTGCCCATGGGAGCCACATGTCAAGGAATAGCAGGCAGCCTCTAAGAGCTGAGAGTGGTCCCAGCTCACCACTAGACACACAACAGGGACCTAAGTCTTACAACCACAAGGAAATGAATTGTGCCAACAACCAATGAGCTTGGAAGAGGTCCCTGAACTCAGATGAGAGCCCAGCCTGGATGACGTCTTTTTTTTTATTATTTAAGTACAGTTGGTATACAATATTATATTAATTATATTAGTTTCCAGTGTACAATATTGATTGGACATTTGTATGCCTTGATTTCAGCATCATAATACCCTGAGCAGAAAACCTATCCACACCTTGCCAAACATCTGACTTACAGAACTGTGAGCTAATAAAGGAGTGTCTTTTAAAGTCACTAAGTTTGCCCGGCAGGGCGTGGCTCAGCGGTTGAGCATCGACCTGGGATCCAGGCGATCGGGGTTCAATTCCTGGTCAGGGCACATGCCCGGGTTGTGGGCTCCATCCCCAGTGACTCTCTCATCATTGATGTTTCTATCTCTCTTTCTCCCTCTCCTTTCCTCTCTCTGAAATCAATAAAGACATTTAAAAAAAATAAAAAATAAAAAAAATAAAGTCACTAAGTTTGTGGTAATTTGTCACACAGAAATAAATAAATAAATAAATAAATAAATAAATAAATAAATAAATAAATAAATAACTTGTATATTTATAATACACTTTCTTTTCTTTTTTTAAAAAAAATATATCTTTATTAATTTCAGAGAGAGGAAATGAGTAGGAGAGAGAGAGATAGAAACATCAATGATGAGAGAGTCATTGATCAGCTGCCTCCTGCACGCCCCCGACTGGGGATCGAGCCCGCAACCCGGGCATGTGCCCTGACCGGGAATCGAACCCCGATCATCTGGATCCTAGGTCGATGTTCATCCACTGAGCCACGGCCGGCCGGGCTATAATACACTTTCATAATCAATGCATCAAGACCTCATCAATTTTTTTCAAACATATTATCTGTTCTCATTCATCACACTTCCAGAAGCACTTCAAATTTCTTCAAAATTTAAAAAAAGGAAATCCTATTGACCTTTTAATGGTGTTCTTATTTTAAATTTATGGATTACTTTGGAGACAGATCTGAATAGCCTAAGGGCTCATTGTCTCCCTTCTTTAGGTAGCTTATCAAAGAGCAGGCTCAGTGTATCTGCAGTGGATCTACAGTGGCTCAATGCAAAGAGCAGGTACCAGGCACTGAGCTTCAGTGGACTCCCCTTTCAAATGAGGCCGCTTTCTCAACCCTGAAGCTTATCCTGTTACAAAATTGACCTCCCAGACCACATTGTTCATTAAGATAAGTAGGCTCTCCTATCTACCATCCTATGCATTTTTTCCTCAGTAAAACCTATGTCACATTTGCCATTGAGGCAGCGTGTGTCAGTGACTTCTTGACACAACCTAAGTCCTTCTCATACTTTTTTCCTGAAACTCCAAATTGTTCTTGGTTCTCACGCCCACTACTCAACTTCATACATCTGAGGCCCTTTGTTGTAAGTCTTCCAATGGAAGACTATGATTGTGTTGCTATCTAGAGTTGTTTGTGTTTCTTAGTAATGCTTTATAGTTATTTCTAAATAGATTATTACTTGCTTTTGGACTACTTCTAAGAACTATAGCTCTCAAAGCTATTATGTTAACTTTTTTCTATTTATAACTAATCTATGATGGTTTAGAGAGAAGCTTTGGGATCTATATATTTTTCTTTTGATTTTTAAGAGGATACAGTTTCAATGTTTACTGGTAAGGTGTAAATTGATGAAAGAATAAAGTATTTGTATTCTTAAATGGGACCATTTACCCAGGAAGTTCCTTAGATGCTGAAAGAATAAATTTGTAAGGATGTCATCTGGACCATAGGCATGTGACCCAGACCTTCTAAGACATGTTTGCATGCTGTTGAGGTAGTAGATAGCAAAAAGGGATCAGATGTCCTGATCTCCTAACTTCTAAGGGTCAGGTCACTTCATTTTGGGGAGTCTGAAGCTCAGAATTATTACCCAAGATATATCTTCTTGCCTGGCCAGTGTGGCTCAGTCGTTGAGCATCCATTCATGAACCAGGTCACAGTTTGATTCCTGGTCAGGACACATGCCTGGGTTGGAGCCTTGATCCCCAGTAGGGGGCGTGCAGGAGGCAGCCAATCAATGTACGCTCTCACACTGATGTTTCTCTCTCTCTCCCTCTCCCTTCCTTTCCTCTCTCTGAAATAAGTAAAAAACACACTTAAATATATATACCTTCTTCTTTGCAGTGGGGTTTGAGGCCTCTTAATACTCTTATAGTTTCTCACAAGGCATCCTGGAGGTTATTGCCCCTTAGCCATTCAGAATCATATATATCTTCACACTCGCAAGCCTAAAGAGAGTAAAATTTCTCACTGCACTGGATCTGTCTTTTCCTTAACATCCCCGAACTTATTCCAATTCTGCTTTTATCCTCAAAGTTTCCATTATCTCCATAGTCTTTATGGTGAGATTAAAACTGTGAAGCCCCTAGACCTTGCAGCACAACAAAGGAGATTGTCCCTGTGCAAGCTCAGCAAGAATTTCAAGGTCCAGATCCGCTTATTAGATGTGGCTTGCTACAGGGCAACACGATTTCCTTAATTTGTAGATAGATTTTTCTGGTGTTCGAATCACTGAAGTATAAAAGGCAGTGAACCCGCAACCCTGTGCTCCTCCAACCACATCCTCAGCTGTGCCTCCGTGAGATGCACAGGAGGCCATGGGGAAGCATGTTCATGCCCCTGCAACCTTCTCTCGTATAAATTCTGTACACGACTTATTCACTCCTTGGAGAGGAGATCAAAGTGAAAGGAATTTTGAATGGTGACCATGTTATTTTGCCCATCCCTAAATTCAGATCAGATTCTGTGTTCTGAGCCAGGTAAGCTCTATTCTGGGCTCAGATTGTTCCCTGATATCTATATTCTAGTACATTTAATTCAGTCCTCTCCCCACCTAGTCTTTCATCTACTTCTACCTTCCTTTACACATTATGTGATCCTAGCTCTGGACAAAGCACTTTTCTGCTTAACGCTGAGTCTTGGTGGTTTTCCTCATCTTTCTTATCAATAACTGTCACTTTGCCCAGCATGTTTCCTGCTGTGTTTTCCCATGGAATCCTTACCACTCCAACTCCTTCCAACTCAGTGCAAAAAGGAGAGGAGACTGTCTTCCCAGAGCCACCTGTAGACCACTGACTCGTCACTCTTTTTCCACTGCCCTTCCCTTAAAATTCATACCATTCTACTGGCTTAAAGAGAGAAAGATGTAAATGTGTTTTAGAATGCAACTGATCAGGATATACATATACAGTAAATTTATTACAAACAAGCATAAAACTATTAATCACAATAAAATGGAAAAACAAGGAGGACTTTATTTTTGCAGCAAATTCTTATTACCTATAAAATATTGTGGAATCATCTAGACGTAGTAAGGTTTTTAAACCATGTGAAGTTTATGTATTAATCAGCACAAAGTTATTCCTTGTAATTGTCTTCAATAGAAATTGTAGATTACATAGGTACCATTTAAAATAAATACAGACATAAGTATAATGCTCTCTTTAATTTTTCTAATCTATGATGATTTAATGCTTTATTTTTAAAAAATTAAAAATCCTTTAAAAGGACAGCAGACCCTAGAAGATGTCATAATTCACTGAAAACAAATGTTATTACATATTATTAATATAGTTAGTAATAAGAGCATGCATTGAGCCATGTTTTCTTTTATTAAAGCTCTACAAAATTAAAAGTTTCTAATTATGCTCTATTTTTAAATATGTTTTTATTGATTTCAGAAAGAGAAGGGGAGAGGGAGAGAGATAGAAACATCAATGATGAGAATCACTGATCGACTGCCTCCTGCACGTCCCCTACTGGGGATTGAGCCTGAAACCCAGGCTCTTAACCTGACAGGGGGAATCTGATGGAATCGTGACCTCCTGGTTCACAGGTCAGTGCTCAACCACTGAGCCTTGCTGACAGGGCCTAATTCCACTCTTAATCCCTTGATATGATCTACTGTCAAATTTTGGCTAAAATGTTTAAAACACGCAGTAAAAAGAGAAACTATGTAAAATCTTTTATACATTATCAAAAATAATTGTGGAACATGCATCACAATTTAAATGAAGTTACTTAAAATACGGATTATAAGTTCTCCTGATTTTCATTGAAACAGATTTAATCTTGACAGGCGAGCTGTTTTTGGTCCATGTGCCCCATTGAATTCCAGTTGCAAGCAATTTTCCAGGGAAGCGATGAATGCCATTCAGATTTGCTAGGCCACATTGGTTGAACCACCACCCCGTGTTGTTATTGAGGTGACTGCAGCTCTGCACAGACTGACCACTGACAGGGCATGCGGGATAACATCCGTCATTATCAACATCTGCCGTGCTGAAAGGCATTGCATTCTGATTGTCTTCTTTCCTGAAGCCCCGGAATGCATCGCCTGGGTAAAAGAGATTTTGTAAATGACTAAACTTAAAGGCACTTTTTGTAATTTTTTCTTTAAATATATCTTTATTGATTTCAGAGAGGGGAAAGGAGAGGGAGAGAGAGAGATAGAAACATCAATGATGAGAGAGCCATTGATCAAGCCCACAACCCGGGCATGTGCCCTGACTGGGAATCGAACCCCGATCACCTGGATCCTAGGTCAATGCTCAACTGCTGAGCCATGCCCGGCCGGGTGCTTTTTGTACTTTTTAATTGACCTTTACCAGCCTATTATGCAGAAGCATTGCATCTAGAAATGAGATTTAAATTATTTTCTACAAGCTGTCAAATTACAAACTCTCCTCCAGCTTGCAATATGGCAAAATCTGAGGATGAATTCCTCAAGGTAATAGGGATCTTTAAGTGAACATGTGATATAAAATCACAATCCAAAATGGAAGTTTGGCTGTGTAGATGTAATCAGGTAATTTAGGCCAAAGATGGTGGTGTATAGACCTGTCATTCTTCAGGAAAGAAGAATGTGATGATTGTTAATATAGAAAAAGAAAATAATTTACACATAAGAGGTTTTCATACCACTACCATTTTACAGCACCTTATAGATAAAGAGGTATGAATGAATGTGAAATTTCTGCATTATAAAACTTAGATTTGTAACTGCAAAAGTTTTTTGGTTTTATTTATATGCTACCAAGTTTATATAAAATGCCCAATGCCCTCAAAAATTAGGTACACTACTGAAATGTGCCTTTTCTACATGGCTCTCTACATGATATTTAAACTAATTGAATAGTTAAAAGAATACAATTTTTAAAGGGCTTACATTGGACATTATCCCTGATATTCTCAATGATCTTCGAAGATTAAGTATCTTGGCCAAGGCAAACCAGTTAACTAAGTGGCAGGGGTAGGAGTCATGTTTTGTATAATAAAATTTGTATAAATAAAATATTCTAAATCATCTCACTGTACCTAGATTTCACCTGTAGGTAAACTTCACTAATAAGTTTGAACTAAAAGTGAAGCTATGCAAAATCTTTGAAGAATTCACAGCCCCATTTGTTTCATTATGCTCCCAAACGTCCAGCATCTCTTGAGATAAGCCTTTAAGGAGTCAGAGAACTTGATTAGCAGTGTGGTGGCCTGTACCATACCTACGTGCAGAGCCTCCAACTGTTCTTCACGTGAAGCAAAATGCCCACGTCACAAGTATTTGCAGAGAGACTATATTTTCAACACCCACATAGTACAATACCTTTCAGAAGTTTAGATGAAAGAGACAATACTTATGGAGCACTGCCTAAATTATATGACCCCTCCACAGATACTCTCCCTGGATAAAATCTAACTGACCATCAGAAAGATCAGCTCCTCTCTCAATTATATTTAAGAAACTATTTCAAAAATATGATGCACATGTCTATTTTTTAAGAAAGAGCCCATTAAAACTCAACACCATCTTTTCTGTTAGAGTGCACTTAGAGAACACGACACTGTTTTCCCTGAACCCAGAGAAATTTCTCTTGAGTTTTAGAATCAGGAATATATGTCCTTTTCATGGAAAAACTGAGTTGTTCAAATGTTCAACTCTCATACTTCTATTTTTGCTCTGAACTCAGTCAACTTTGTAGCTCATCTCCACCCACACACATGATCACTCTTAAGCCCCTGGTTTTATCTATGTTTCCATCTTTTCATTCTACTGACAACTTTTTTCTTTATTTTGATTATGTGATCAACAAAAGTTTCTTAAGAGCCTTACTGGAAAAATATAGAGTATGGCAAAATTTGAGATTTATATAATGAAAAACTTTTTGTCATTAAATCTTATTCTCTACTTAGATCCTAATAATTCTTTAGAGAAACCCCACATAAACTTTTCCGAACATAGTATGTTCCATATTTAGACAGTTCTTTACACTTTTAGAAATGAAGCACTAAAAATTATATATTGTAACTCTTTAAAATTTTCCCTCTATCTCAAGATTTAAAAGATTTCAGAATTTCACCTAATATCTCAATGCTAATCCCCTCATAGATGTCATACATTCCAACATACCAGACAACTCTTCATAGCCAGTAATTTTCCTCCCTCTGTACTTTCACTCAAGCCACTCTCTTTGCCAACATGCATTTGCCAGAAGCTTATTCATTCCTCCAAGTACAGATCAGTGGTTCTCAACTATAAAGATGCCAACATATCCATCTGTGAATGCAAATACCTGGGCCCAAATTTACTGATTCAGATTCTGCAAGACTTTCAAAAGTTTTCCAGGTGGGATCTAATATTAACCCCTTGTTGAAAACTACCTTTCCATGATAATTTTCTGTATGCAATCAATTGGAGTCATTTTCTTCCTCCTTTATTTTTTCTTGAGCAAAATGCTTTATTTTATCTGCTGATCTCTATGACAACTAAATTGGTATACACTTTGATGTATCTGTTTTTCTCACATAGATGTCTATAAAAATCAAATCATCTTTAAATAGAATTTAGATCTATCTTGAGATTAGTATACTGTACCTAAATAAGTAGCATTTGCCCTTTAATTACATGTAACTTGACATTTTCTTTAAATAACCAAGTAGAGGAACAATGAACCTGAAAATCAGACAGTTCAATGAGAAACACATTACAAACACATTACTATTTCAAGCAGGTCTTTCAATTCACAGCATATAGGATAGTTAATTCATCCAATTGATTTTTTTATTCCAACAAAATTAAGTTTTAGTAATACATTTTATATAATATTTTTAGTAGACCAGAGAGTTGCTTTAAATATGGTCTGTTCAACTTATTTTCTCTTTAATTGGGTAGTAAAACAAAGTAGTAATTTTTTCCTTCCCTTTAATCCCCAAAGCTTTATCAGTATTCTGTTTTCAGTTTTATTTATTTACCCCTCTATATTGTGATCACTTAAAGACTTAGGAATATATGTCATATATTTTTGTATTTCTAACACTAAATGAACACATAAGCACTATGATGAGCAACAAGAGAGTTAAATTTAGTATTTCTTAACTCAAATTCAAAATTTTAACATCAAACTATAAGTTTAACATCAAGTATTTTATAGTTCTAACAAATTAAGGTTATTTGGAAATAAGTAGGTGCACCGATATATAGTGAAAAAACACTAAACTAGTTATTCTATCAACCTGGGTTCTTGCCCTGGCTCAGATGTGATGAGCTGGGAATCTTGGGCAAGTCACTTAATCTTTCAGGTTTCTTCACCTGCAAAGTGAGAAGAGTGAAGATCAGCTCTAACATTTTATGACTTCTCAATGCCAGCCTCTCTGAAGAAGAAAATGTAAATGATATCTTCCAAGCCTAACCCGCAGGCACTCTAAAGAATCAGCTAAGGTTACATGTGACCAATTGTTTTAAAGAGTATAAAGCACTTCAAAATCATGATGGGGTACAGCAACCATAACACAGTTTCAAAACTCGAGACCTGGCCAGTTTTCTCATTCCTAATCTTTTCTTTTATCAGTTATGTGTCATATACCAAGAGGAATGCATTATTTTTATCTTCACCTAATATTAAGTCAGTTATATTTAAGTCCTCTGGATAATTTTATGAATAAGAAACTTACCAGCATTTCCTGAATACCGTCCTAAGTGCATTTTAAAAAACCTTGTTTCATCCTCTAGCCAAAAATTATCATATGATGCATAAGCCCATGTATCATCTTCAGATTCCAATGCCACATACAGCATGAAACTGGTATTTTTCTGATTTACTATATAAAAAATCTTTTTTAGTCCTAGCCAGAATTCACCTGTTAAAAAAAACAAACAAACAGCTTTTAAAAATATTTTTTAATACAAATTAAAATAACCCTTTATTACTGAGTGTTTGGTGTTGTTTGATATTTCAAAAACTCTGAAATGGCTCATATAAATCATTGGAGGGACTGGAAGGACCTTGCTCAAATTATCAGTGTTTGCCTAGTTTCCAAAAAACAAGCTTCTCCCCTCTTCACTAGACTGAGGATAACTAGACTCTTTCATTTTTATTTCCCCAAATTAAATTCAAAACTTCATTTAAAGAGTAATTAAGTAAAAAGTCAAGTTTTAGCGTAAAACATGTCAATAAAAAGCCAGTTGAGACATTATGGCAGGTAACAAAATGATGGGTACTGGTCAATACAAGAGGTTTAACCTCCAAATCAGCACCTCGTAACGAGACATTTCCTGATAATGCTCAGTTGAAATTATTTTTTTCTGTCTTCGAGAAGAATGTTTTGTGACCAAACGTTCCTTTGTTATAATGCAGCTTGCGAACTACCCACCAATAGAAATGTAACGTAACAACACTGGAGTATCCCCAGGTTTAGGGCCAATATTTCCAAGGCGATTGTAGATCCCGGGTGAATTATTAACGCCCTAATTCAGACTGCATATTTCTTGCATGTTCTAGCCAACGGCTTTACTTCCCCCACCCACCATGCCACAGCCTGAATGTGCACACTCCTGCTCTGAAATATATTTCTCTCCCTGAATCATGAAATTATTCAAGTAAGGATCTAGTCAAAATAAACTTCAAAGAGTTGAGGGACTGTGTGACAGCATTCAAACTCTTCAAACTATAGCTAAGATACTAAGTCCCTCTCCAGGGCTTACAGGAGTATTTTAGCTACACACCCACTTAGAATGGAAAACTGTCCTGAAGAAGCAGAGGAAGAAAGGGGGTACAGGAAGCATAAAGCAGCCCGGGAAGCGAGATGGGTCCCTAGGGGTCTGGGCAGTGTCCAAAGTCTGGCTGTCCATTTTAAATGCCCCTACCATCTTTCCCCTCTACCACACCCCAAATTTAAGACTTAACAATATACTTAACTTTATTGCAAGTTTTTTAAATATATGTACATATATATATGTACAAAACAGTCTGTTCATATAATTTCCCCATAAAAATAAGCATAATGTCAGGAAGGTGACAATTCAAAGCCTCAGTGGAAATTTGGAGGTTAATGCTGAGAAAATACAAGTATATTAACTGCACTCCATACATGGCAGCTATTTGGCCTTATACATAACATTTTATTGTATTTCATGGCCCTTCTAAAATCACTGGCATTCAGTGCTAAGTCATTGAATGACATTATTACGGGATGCTAAAGATTTAAATTATAACAACAGCAACTTAAACTAGCATAAAAATGACGGAAATCACCTGCAAACATTCCAACTAATGGAAAATCTAAAGTATTCAGAAATACTGATATTTCTATTCACCAACAAAAGTTATACTGTTGTGTGGCAATAATGTAAACAGATTTTACAATCAACCTGAGGTTTACATTTTTCCTCAGGTTTTGAACATAGTGATTTTAACTGATATTTTCATAAAACATTACTCCCGGTTCACATTACTTGACTTTGTTCAGCCACATACCTAAATTCTCCATTTCATTTACTTCTGTAGGCACAACACACATCTGAAGAATTTCAAGGTTTACAACAACCATGCCCATACAGTTATTCTTTCTACAAATAGTTGTTGAGCACCTGCTAGAACTCTGCTAGGTACATAGCAGATACTTAAACACCCAATTTAAATTTTCATTCAAATAACATTTCAACAGGTATATAAAATGAAAGATTTCCAAATTTCAATTAAAGACCTACTTATTTTAAATAATTTGACATATTATGACAGTGATTTAGTCATATTTTGATATTCACAAGGATTTACTTTTTTTTTTTTTAACTAACAATTTGACCAAGAGACAGTCTCTAGGTGTAATATCAAAAAGAAGAAAAAAAGATACAGGAAAAATAAATTATAATTTGACCTAAAAGGTCACCAAATCCATCCAGATAATCACACCACATCCTTTGGAAATCAGTTATCCCATCAGCCCTTCTCTGTATCACAGTCCATCCGCCTCCTCTGTAATCCATGTCACACATTACCTGAAACAGACCCAGAGAAGACAAAAGGAACATACTATGATTTTCATTCTTAGCTGTAAAACTCATGCTTCACTCTTAAGCCTAGAGAAGGAGAAGAGACTTTCACTGAGAGTTTCAATGCAATTGTATGATATTAATATATGCAGATTTTTAAAAAATTTCTACAAAGAATTTTGTTTATGATCAAACAAACTTGTAGTTCTCTGAAGTATAGTCCCTGTATCAGTCATTTTTTAAAAATATATAGGTGTTTGGTGTGTGTAGCATTTTAAGGTTATTCTCTTATTCCTTAACTCTACATATTTTTCAGTTGAGTGATAAGAGTACCGATAAGATGTAGCAGAGTGATGTATTTCTTTCAAATGAACTTTTCCTTTGAGTTGAAAATGTTGACTTTAAACACACACACACACACAAAACAGTGTTGAATATTCCTGCGTGCCTGTTTTTTATTATTTTTTCTCCAAAAGCCTGGAAGGGTCGTGTTTAGACTGGGCTTTTCAGACAGTAAGGCATGACCTGCGTCCCATCTCAGCGGGCACTCAGAAGCCCATCTGTGGGTGCTGTGCAAAATGCCCCTAAGAGACAACTGTGGGAACCCAGAGAACTGACCTAGGGAGAAGGCGGAGTGGTCCTCGCCAGGACAGACCTGCTGCTGCACAGAGAGGCAGTGTGGAGGAAGTCAGGGAACAGCACGCCCCCCAAAAGAGGGGAATATGCACCCCACTCTTCAAAAACTAGAAGCCTTCCTTTTCCACATCAGTTCTGGCCCATTTTGAACTGAGTAATTTAAAAATTATTTCCCACCTAATTCCTAATTTTTTGACATCTTGTGAATAGGTGTAAAAAAATAATGTTAGTAATTCTAAGAAGAGAAACTGGTGGTATCTACTTAGAAAAAATTTACTTTATTGTGTATTAAAGACTATCAACAAGGTGCGATACCAGTGCCATAAACTTTCTTATGCATAAAAATGTACCCAGAAAAATTATATACATTATATATATAATATATAATAGTACATAATTTCTAGTAGAAATTTCTTCTAGAAATCCTAGCATAGAACTACTAAGAATAGACATCAGTAATTTATTTTATTCAATTCAAGAATGGATCAGCTTCTCAATCTGTCTGACTTTAATGGTCTTTTAAATTATTAATTTCTTATACAATCACATAAAATCACTTGTCAAACAAAGAAATTATAACCATATATGTAGGAAGGCAAATCAAAAGTATTTTTAGTAAGTTCCAAGGCAAAGCACACCATTATTTTCTAACATCCATAAGCTAATTAAAGCAAATAAGTATTTATATTCCACAGTTCTGCCTACTATATTAAGAATAATATAAGATCTTGCACCAAAAGGATTTGTGTTGAAAAGTATAACCATGAAAACCCAGATTCTCTAGTTCTTTTACATGTTTGTGGTTTGGGCAAAGAATTTCAAAAAACCAAAATTTTGAAACTGGAATTTTTACTAATTTACTTATATTTTTTTCAAGAAAAAAATTAAATATTAAAACAATTAAATTTTAACATTAATTTAGTTGGTTGGATGCTTATCCTATTTCATACAATAAGGGGAAAACTTTACCTCAAATGGATAGCTAGATCCTTCTGGATAGATTACATATAAACCACTTGGTGTTTTGGTGACAGAGCCAACAGTATCTTTAATATCAGTACAATCTAAACCTAGGAAAGTAAAATTAGTTATTTAGGATATTTTCAAGTGTACATTTAAGACAATCATTTTACTGTAGGGGATTAACAGTGTTCTCTGAAATTATTATAATTTCCATTAATGATATAATTATCTTAACTCTTAGAAATAAAAAATGATCTCAATTTTAGAAATAAGAAGAAAATGCATGGAAGAACTGGGATTAAAGAATGTATGCTGTAATTAACATAATATCACTGTTAGTTTTTAGTACTCAATACTATTTAAAGGTTTTATTTGCAATCAACATTTATTTAATATATTTTATAATTATATAGTCTCTTGCCCAGTAAATAATGCCCTTTCAGGAATCCAGGCTTATCTTGGGGGCATAATATATAAAAATAATCTATATGTATGGAGAGGAGAAAATCCAAAGGAATTAAATAGATTTACTATTGACATATCTCTGACAACCCTATTCAAAATTTCAGAAACTCTGCTGTGTTACAAGAAGCAAAGGGAGAGGAGAGGAAAATTACTTCCTTCACCAAGAAATTATGCTTGGAGATGGAGCCTGCTCTGTTGACAATAGAATTGTAGCACCTATAATCAGCCTCCCCAAAGCATTCTGCAATTGCCAGGGGATTATAAACATACTGTATTTATGTGGACACGGATATTACATTTTCCTCTAAGATACTTTACTCTGTATTATCTTTTATAAATCTCATAAAGTAAATTCAATCCTTACAAGTGTCAATTATCCCAAAAAACAAACGTGAAAGCTTAGGACTCCAGAGCCAGGAGCTTGGGTAGAGTCCTAGTTCCACTCCTTAATAACTGAGAACATTAGCTAAGTTACTGAACCTCTTTGCTTCATGTGTAAATAATGATAATAATATCTACTTTGTAGTGTTATTCCGGTTGTTTACACCACACGGCTTTGAGTAAGCACACAGCACAGAGCCTAGCACACAGTAAATACTCAAAGGATGTCATCTACAAAAAAATTTGCTATAAAATTCTTTGCTTTCCCCTTTGTTTCCAGGAGACATTGATTTGTTGCCTTTGTTCTGAATTGCTTAGACATTCTTATAATATACTAATGCTCAGAGACATGATAGAAGTTCCCACTGAAAGACTGATCTGAGTTGGAATATCTGCTTTGGCATCACCATCCAAATAAGTGTGAACAGATTATTAAGATATTTCTGGGCTGCGTATTCCTCATCTGATGATAATTACCATCACAGCAAACCCTTATATTGTCTTGCTACGTGCATCCGGCAATATTTTAGGGGCTTTTCATGTATTTACTCATTTAATTCTCTCAACAACGACATGAGGTAGGTATTGTCAGTTTACCGATGAGGGAACTCATATTAAGGAAACAGGAGGTGAGGGATTTGCAGAAAGCAGTCTAACATCACACTCCACGCTCTTCACCACCATGTAACACTACCTACCTAGGGTGGTTATGGGCAATAAATGAGATACAATAAAATAATAAAAAAAATAAAATAACATTGGAAGTGCCTATCTTAATACCTCAGTCATAGGAGGATTCTCAGTAACTATTTATTCCCTTCCCTTTGTAAGGAAAAAAGAGAAATCATATACTACTAGGCCCTCAATAATATTTATCTGCCTGGAACTTTTTGATATTAATTCATATTGGTAAGATTTATGGGGAATTTTCCTTAGAAACTCAAGCCTCTAGAAATTACTATACTGTATTTTAGTACAAAAAGTGCTAAATTCTAGTTTATTTCTGTCTTTTTTCTTTTTCTTTTCAAATGTTAAGTCCCAATTTGAAACATTTCAAACATGTCAAAAATATTTTTTATAGGTAGGAGGAATTCTGAAAGTTTTTCTTCTAACTGAAGATTAGTCATTAATAAAATGTAAAAGGGAGCCCAGAATTCAATTACATAAAACGATACTATTTTCAATAGATTCAGAATATCTGTATACAGTCATAACTTTCAAAGAGTCAGAAAAGCCTCCCAATTTAGGAAACTACACACTGTGTGTTGAAATTTGCGTAATGGCAGGTATTACTCCTCCAGTCTGTTAGATAATAGTGAGCTGTATTTTTTAAACAAAATGTCTAAGTGCCCCAACCTGTCCAGGAAAATTTTAAGCAATAAAAGGCAAGCATGAAAGTCTGAAATACCAAAGTTCTTACCATGCGACTGAACTGGTCTGTGAGGGAAAGGATCCAGCTGTTTTCTCAAAACTTCAGTGGTCAAAAGGAGCACTCGATTCATGAGCTCATTAACCTAAAGACACATGCACACATTTAAGCAAATTTATATTTGAACAAACCTCCTTTAGCTGAATTCTAAAACTGATACCTCTGAGCCTCTTATAAATTCAGCTCTGAAACATTTATACTAATGACCATTTTTCTACATTGAATGCTTTACTGTTTAAACAAAGCAGTAAAGGCATCGCTAAATAGCAACCATTAAACTCAGCACTGTTTACCCCCTGCTCTCGCTTTCCTCTGCCTCTTTCTGCATGTGACTGCTCTTGCAAATCTGTTCTTTGTATCTTGCCTGGGCCTTGTAGCTCCCTATCTGGAGTCCCTGCCGCCTGCCTCTGCTCCTCCTCAAGTCATCCCTCCCACCAGCTGCCAATCTCATCATTTCATTTCTCTGCTCAGACACTGGAGTGACTGGTGTGCCACGATTTAGTTACAGTTTTTCTTCTACATCCTTAACTCAACGGCCACTCCGCCCTTGCACCAACTCCAAGTACTTCCATAGAATACAATGCCCTACCCTCTTCCCCACCCTTTGTGACCTTTGAAGCATTTATTCATCTAGGAAGGTTTCTGGAAGCTTTTTCTTGGATCTTTTGTCACTCTGACAGCATTTGCAACATTTTCGATACATTATTCTGCTCTTCTAGACTGTATAGCCCTTAAATAAAGGTCCGTTTTTTTGTTACTACTTTCTGTTTGCCTGAGGCTTACTATGGTGCCTCCAACATAGTAGACACTAAACAGATGTCTGGACATGAATGCATTAAAAAATTAAATGATTGTACTCTAGCTACCTATATCATTGTGCAAATGCAATAACAACGCAATACCAAAACTCCATACCTGATTAGATAAGTAATCCAAGGAAGCTTGCTGCTCATCCATTATATTTCTTAGTAGTTTTTTGGTACTTCGTGTGTAAGAAATAATAGAATTTTGCAAATTTCCTTAAATCATAATAAAAAGTGTTTGCTAAATGTTAAATTGTTATAGAAACCAATTACAGTGAAAAATAATTAAATGTACATCATTTTGAATAAATACATAAATAATAACATCTCTATCTAAATACTCAGAATTGCATATTCTATTCTAGTTAGTGTATTTTTGTATAACTCGGGGTGAACCAAGAATACAATTGTTGTAACACTTCTTAATGAAATTAGGTTCCCTCAAATAATTTAATCTGATATAATTGAGAGAAAACATTCTGAGTATCAATTCTCACTTTATAAGATGAGAGGCATAGAAGCAGGAGGTCCAACACTCATCAATTCTTACTATATAAGAGAGTAAAAGGCAATACTCCCCTATTATGCAATTTAATTTTAAAAACAAACCTTTCTTTTAATTTTTATATTAATGCTATATTTTTATATAAACGAATTGCAAACACACGTCATAAACTTAGTCACAAATTTTGGTTGGCTGGTTTCTGGTTGAATTTTCCCTTTTTAAAAATGTTTTTATTTTCAAATAAGCTTACTGCTAGAATAGTTTCAAGAAGAGTACAAAGAACTTTTCCCTAAATTATTTGAGGGCATGCTGCCAGGAAGTCCCTGGGTATTTCAGTGTTATTTCTTACACCAAAGATATTCTCTACAACACAACCATCAAAAGCAGCAAACAAACATTGATGACCATGTATGTCTCAGACCTCATGCAAGTTTCTCCAATTATACTAATGATGTCCTTTATAACAAAAGGAACCGCACATGATTGCATACATTATTCTTTTAAAAATTGTCCTATTTCTATGTTCCTAACTTGCACTCCAGCAGTAGAATCACATTAATAATTCTTGATATTTTAAAATCTGCCTCACCCAGCCTTCATCTTTGGTACTTTCAGTCACTTACCTTCTATTAGATTCTTCCTGATTTTAGACATCTGCCCTTTTTTTAGAAAAAACTCTTTTTAATTGAATGTATTGGGGTGACATTGATTAAAATTATATAGGTTTCAGGTGTACAATTCTATAATACATCATGTATATATTGTATTTTGTGCTCATCACCCAAGTCAAGTCTTCTTGCATCAGCATTTATCCCCCTATACCGTCCTTCCCGTCCCCCCACCACTCTTTCCCTCTGGTATCACCATACTATTTTCTGTGCCTATGAGATTTTGGGGTTGGTTGGTTGGTTGGTTGGTTTTGCTTAATCCCTTCACCTTTTAGACCCAGCCCAGCCACTTCCCTCCCCTCTGACAGCTGTCAGTCCGTTCTATCTATCGGTCTGTTTCTATTTTAATTTATTTTGTTAGTATATTTTGTTAGTATATTTTGTCCTTAATGCACGTAAACCTCCACTTGCTGGTTTGAGAAGCCTGAGACACTGTGTTACACATAGAGTGAAGCCCATTAAAGTGAGCTTTTTATACTTTCTGACCTAGGAATTACAGCCCTGTAAGAACTGGATTAAATCATCACCTCTTCCATTTCTGATTCCCCTTCTTCATCCCACCCTTATGTACATATAATAGACCATGAAAATTACCGCATTGTTACTAAATAGTTCTAAACAAAAATGGAGATTTTTAAACTTCTTATTTTTTATGCTTTGTTACATAAATTGTTGTGAATTTATATTATACTTATTGCAGCAATTGTTCAGTATTAATGAATTCCCTCCTCAAAACTAAGGTGAAATTTCCTATTGTCTCAAATGGAATTAAGAAAATAGTTCTGGCCAAGTGATACAATTCTACTACCAGTGCCCTCTGGCTTGGCCCTTCCTTCTGTGGCCTCTTGATGCCTCAGGGCTATATAAAAGGATTTGTTCATTTACCAAATATTTACTAAGCATGTACTATGTGTCAAACACATAAAATCTCTGGCCTAAGATAATCAAGATATATATAAAATGACCCAAACAAAAGCTAAGACATATTTTTCCATGTGTACCCTAGAAATAATAAAAATCATATACCTTTATAATTGTGGTTATTTGTAATACTTACTGCACATGAAATGTTTTTCTTCTCGTATAATTTTAGATTTAATATCACATGATTCCTCACAGTCTTCCTTATGAACCGTATCATTACTTTTACTTTCATCTTTTCCATGAGATACATCTTCTACAATGTTAGCTACTGAAGAATGCTTTACATTAAAAAATAGAAATAAGAAAAAAATATATGAAGTGTGTTACATGGTCCAATACACAATAAATAAGATGAGAAAAGACGAGATTTCAGGACATAACAAAGATGAACATTAGGAAAAAAAAGTTAATAAATTGGTTAGTTCAAATTCTATAAATAAACCCTATGGGTAGATTTTGGGTATGAATAATAAGTATATGTTAATTCAATACTTTTGCTCTCTTTTCTTAAATTCCAAAAGGACTTACAGCATCCCTTGGTATCCACGGGGATTGGTTCCCAGACCCCTGCAGATACCCAAATCCACAGATGCTGTAAAAAGGCACAGTATTTGCATATAACCTACACACATCTTCCTGTATACTTTACATCATCTCTAGATTACTCATAATACTTAACACAATGTAAATGCTGTGTAAATAGTTGTGGTACTGTATTGTTTAATGAATAATAACACCCAAAAAGTTTGTACCTGTTCAGTACAGATGAAACCATCCTAGGCCTAACTACACAGTAAACGTCAGCAAC
Organism: Miniopterus schreibersii; assembly: GCF_964146895.1. Taxonomy (NCBI): domain Eukaryota; kingdom Metazoa; phylum Chordata; class Mammalia; order Chiroptera; family Miniopteridae; genus Miniopterus; species Miniopterus schreibersii. The sequence goes on along the minus strand of NC_138112.1, from coordinate 16,438,416 downwards.
AACATAACTTTTTTCCAAATAGTTTCGATCTGCATTTAGTTGAATCTGTGGATGCAGAACCCGTGGATATGGAGGGCCAACTGCACTTAGGGTCTGCTTCCTGTAACTGTGGCCGTGTGGCTTTAACTTCTGCACATTTGTGTGTGATACAGTGCTGAGCCATCCCTCTTCTGGGAATCTTGCAATTTGAAGTTCCTTGAACATGGACTAAGAGCATTCCCTGAGATACTTTCTGCTACCAGTTATTAGAAATCATGTTGAAGGGTAGGGGGAGGAGAAATGTGTAGGAAAATTGTCACTTTTTGTATAAGGTAAAGTACTTAAAGATTTAAAAGTAAAATACTCAGAGGTTTGAAAGGTATCAGTAATAACAGGAAAAAAGCATGGGATTTTGCTTTGCAAAATCAACAACAGATGTCATTTTAAAAAGCCAACTACAGCTGTATCTATTCTTGTTGGTATTATGGTTTCTTTGATGTCACAATATCCTTTCATAGAAGTTATATTGATTTAAATAACTATTATTAAAATTATAATAATAACAAGCTTTACCCTCCTTTGACCTGGATATTGAAAGGTAAAGAGCTAATCATATTATAAAAGATATCTGTCCCAAAAAGATAGACACATTTTGTTACATAGATCTATTTTTAATTTCTTGCTCTTTCTCTTCTACTCCTATCACAGGCATACTAGATGTTTTCAAAAACCTAGGTTACAAGTTATTTTTTCAGGTTTAAATAATACTCTTAAATATTTTGTATTCTAGAGAGTTAAATTATTAATATTTCTGTAGCTTTCCTAGAATTAATTCTTTCTTAACCTTGGAACTTTGGAATTTTGTGTCTATACAGTGGTAAATACATTTTGTAATATTTAAAAAATATAAACCAACATTTAAATGTGTAACATTCAAATTCCCATCTCCTCATAGTAAGTATTGTCTACACTATATTAGCTATTACTCTGACATTGTTTTGAATAAAATTTTCTAATATCCTAGGTAACCACTCACAAGGCTATATTTGAAATATGAAAGTTTGTAGAATAGTGGGGTTTTTTAAGTGAATTTTTTTATTACTTACCTGATAGTTCATTATCAAAGCTAATCAGAAAGTTGTTGGCTAGTTTTTAACCCAGGCCTGCAATTTCTTTAAAATATTTTCACAAGAAATAGGTTAAGAGTCAACTCTCAGTTTATGGTTTCCTAAGTTTAAAAATAACATCACTTAAGCAAAATTTCAGCATTTCTAAATAAAATTTTAATTTTTCCATAAATTATATTGAGTAGTATAATTAATCTTTTCAAACACCTAATATAAATCTTAAAAACCATATAATCATGCTTTCCTAGTTAAAATAGTATTGCTGAAATTCTTACCGTAGATTGCTGTACACAGTTACCTTGTATAGTTTCTCCACAAATAAAAATACATATATTTAAGAACAAGAATGAGACTTGGGAGAGATACATCATATTTTTCTTGGAGAAATAAAAAACTTCTTCAAATATCAGTCAGCACTCTGTGGAAAGAACTACAGTGCATAGAGTCTTCAGTCAAAAATTTCTGGAAGGTGTACAACAGAAACAGAAGCCAATACTTACTGGTTTCCATGCCCTCGTTTGAAACAACACCCTTCATATGAAAAACAAGGTAGCTTCTAGAGATTCTGTCATTTGAAGTTATAAAAACCCTTTTTGAAAAAATCACTAGATGCATTCATCATAAATCCATTCCTTTGGAATATGGGCAATGAATAGATAGTTCATGAATTTATAAATTCATCTAGTTTTTATGAGTCAGATTTTTTTTCTTTTTTGCATTAGGAAAAAATGCCTTTGATAAGATATACCTCAATAATTATGAACTAGTTTGAATAAAAAAAATAAGAAAGTGGAAATGAGTGATGGCGTGGGAATAGCTTTACACTGGAACTATTTCTACAAAATGCTAAGTAGAAATTTAATCAATGTGGACATTCAGAGCAGATAGATAATTCAGAGTTCAAATGTGCTTCTAACTCAATTTAGCTGTCAATCATGATCATACTAACCTCATAAATGCCAAACTTCTGGGCCTCTAATTGATTTGTATGTTTTACATCTATATTGTTAAAACTTTTTTAATATAAGGGAACTGTTGCTATTGAAAATTACCAGTCTCTGAAAGTTGATAGATCAATGTCTGTGACAAGTCTTCACTCTCCCATACAATGTCTCCCTCTCTTCACTGTGTAAACATGCCTAAGGCTTCCCTATCTTAAAATTAAGAGGCAAAGTAAAACTTTCCTGAGTCTTGTTCCTGTTCAAGGTATTATTTTCTTCATTTCCTTCCCTAGCCTGAGAATGACAGGGCAGAGACCACAGTTTTTATAGTTCTAACATAGTGATTGGTATACAATAGGCACTCAAATATAAATTAATGAAGTAGTATCCCAAATTAATTCTCTATTCTCTGACTTTATTTCTCCACCTATTATTTAAACCTAAACAACTCTTATCTCTTATCTCTGGGACTAGACTGCCTGGGTTTGAATCTTGATTCCCCAATCCCTTGCCCTGGAAACTTGGGCAAAGTTACTTCTATCACTGTAGCTTAATTATTTCCTTTATAGAATGGGGATGGTTGTGTGGATTCAATGATTTAATATATGTAAGCACTTAGCACAGTACATGGAAAACAAGCACTCAGATGTTAGGTGGCATCATTATTATTTCACTTGATCTACACTACAATTATAACATGCTGACAAATAGCAATAACCTTTGAAAACTATATTAGGAGTGGATGAGTATATATCTTTAATCATAAATTTCTAATTGAAGTCTTATGAAACTGAAATGAAGATGGCAGAACTTTAGCAATTTTTAATCAGCCAGACATTAAAATTCTTTGTTCTTTCACAGCTTGCCCAAAGACAAATTCAGGAAATTCTTACTTGAGGAAAAAAAAAAGAAAAACTTCAGTAGAAGATGGAAAAATAGCCTCAGCCAGGATGAAAGTGAAACCTCAATATTTGTTCATCACAGGCAGCCTTACCATATAATTCACAGGGTTATAGCAGTATTCGAATTAGATAAGTTATGGAATATGCATTGTAGCCATAAGGTGGCTATTATTAGTTTCTTTTGTAAACAGAACATATTTAACAATTGATGAGACCATGTTGATAAAGTTGGGTGTCTAATAGGAATCTCAGAGTTCACGTCTTCGAAGCCTAAGTGCTATTCCTTCTTCCACCCTCGGCCTTTCCCTCCCTGTGTTAGTGTACGGCAATACCCTTTATCTAGTTGTTCCAGTTCCACATCTGAGCCACATTTGCCTCTCCTCCCAATCGCCACAACCACTCATCAACATGTCTTATTGGCTCAAGATTAAAATTTTGCTTACTTCTTGCCACTCCCATTACTACCACTATAGACCAAGTCTCCATAATCTCTCACCCAACCAGCTATAACACCATTCAAACCAGCCTCATTGTATCTAGTCTTGTCAATTATAGTTTAAATTTCCCCACAACCGCTACAGTGATTCTTTTTAGTCTCCTACTCACAATTCTCCAGTGGGCATTCCCTCCATTGGAAAGTGGATTTTGTATTAATTTCTTGCGTACTGTGTAAGTCCCCACTGAATCTGAAGTACGTGCCCCATGCACTTCTTCATTCAGACCTTTGTCCTAATTTCCCTTTCTCAGGGGACTCCCCTGAGCACACTACCTAAAACAGAACTGACATCAGTCTGTATCCCCCTAACACTCCATTTTTCTTGGTAGTACTTTTCACTACATGATATATTCTGGTGGGAAGAAAATATAAATACAAGATTCATAAGCATAGAGACTTGAAAGTTTTGTTCACCACTGAATCCTCAGCACCTAAAAAGTGCTTGGCACATGCTCAAAATGTGTATTTCCTTAATGTAAAAAAAAATCGATTATTTTGTGGTTTTGGAGTGTGAAAGAATTAAACATTATATTTAATATGACTGTTTCTTCCGACAAAACAAAGATTTTAGTATATTCTTTTTTATTGCTTCAATCATATTTGCCTTTCCTATCAAGAGGTAAAGTTTATAAATAATTCAAATTGTCTTTCTATTATCCAACTATCTAATCTTACAGACTTTTTTTTTTTTTGGAATTTAAGACTATATAACTTAAATAAAATGTGGAAAACCAGCTTAATGTTTTGAAGAAAACAATAACCAAAAAAAAAAATTAGTTCCTGTGATTTATTTTTAAAAAGCTGGCAACATTGTGTTTAAAATTTATTTTCTTCTTGGTTATAGTAAAGCAACATATGAATGAAGAATGTTTATATAAGCAAATATTTGCAGGCAACCAAGTCATGCTTCTAATGCTAATATACCATGCACCAAAGCAGTAAGGTGACAAGGAGTTATGAGATACTAAATTAATAATTAGCAAAAGCTAGACTTTCAGGAAGGCTAAAATGCCTAAATGCTCCAAACAGCAACCACAGGTTTCTCCCTTTTATTTCCACTGTGCCCTGCCCCACATCATGCTCTGTCTCTCTCTTTCTCTCTCTTTCTCTCCATTGCTCTAGACGCAAACTTGGGATAACAGCAATGGGGATAGAATCAAGGTCAATGCCTGTGGCTAAGCCAGTTAGAAACTTGCCAAGATAGCTAATGGTCCAAGTGTACACATTTAGTCTTTCTCTGCCAAAAGTATACATTATATCCTCTTAGCGTTGTCCTGAAGGGGGCTGCTGTGTTTTGTGTTCTAAATCAAAACCGGATTTGGCCCTGGCCGGTGTGGCTCGGTTGGTCCCGTGCTCCAAAAGGCCGCTGGCTGTATTCCCAGATCTGTGTTTCTCACTCACATGGATTTCTCTCTCCCTCTCCCTTCCTCGCTCTCTAAAATCAATAAAAAACATATATATTTTTTTTATTTTTAAAGAAATTGGATTTGTTGTGGCACTTGAAAATCTCAGCAACCAGAGCACATTTCAATTTGAGTCAATGCATCCAACTTTGCAAAAACTCAGTTTTAAGTAGTTTCCATTGGAAAATTTTATCATAATTTCAACTCTAAAAATGAACAAATGGATTCACAAAGGCAGGAACATTTGAAGGATGGATGAGTGATCTTTATTTGGTTTCTACCTTCTGCTTCCAATCGGGGAATTTTTCCACCAAAATAAAACCTGGCTGACATACTGTCAGGATGTACCTGTACCTTTATAATGGGTTCCAGCAGACAGTTTCGGCTTTTTTTTTTTCCTCTCTTCAGATTTTCACTTGTATAGCCGTTAAACTGAGGCCTCGAAAATCCACTCAATTTTCCATCCCTCCCGAAACAATCTCAGTATGACCTCTTTCGGAGGATCTTCCCAGGAGATTCCTAGGTTGCATGTGGGCTTCCTTCCAGGCCGCCGACGCTGCGACGGTCTATTGGCAGAAGCGGGCAGCAGGGCGGGCGCCATCGGGAGCCCCGAAGCGCGAGCCTGTTCGCTGGGGAGACGGCGGGAAGACGGAAGGGCAGACGATGGGGAGTAGGCGAGAGAATGCAGAGAACGGAAATTCCCACTTCAGAAGCTTTTTAAAAGAACTGGTGTTTGGGGATAGTGATGCCCCAGAAAGGCTCGGCCCGAACCCCACAGCAGGATTCGGTGGTTGAACGAGCTCTACCCTGCATTATCCCCGAGGAAATCCTTTCAGGATCGCCGCGGCGGCGGCACCGGGGGGTCTTCATCTCACTGTCTTCCATCACTCTCAACACCCCACGAAAACGCCTTCACGAAAAGGACGGCAGAGCTGAGCCCGGTCTCACGCGCAATCAAATCCTCCACTCGCGGGAAAACTTTGGTCCCTGGAGATGCCGGGTTCCCACCCGCCGCCAGCGGGGCACCGGGCGCGGGCAGCCAGGGCCTCCTATTGGCTGTCTCGGGCTCCGGCCCCGCCCCGCGCAGCCCCGCCCCCTGGTTTCCGTCGCGAAGGACGCGGCGTCGGTTGGTTGTCAAGATGGCGGCGGCGGCGAGGTCGGGAAAGTTCGCGGCCGCAGCTGCCGTCGCCACCACAGCCACCAGCGCCGCAGAGAGCGAACCGGAGCTTCCGCGGGCAACCCTTCCGCGTCTGTGACTCGTGGCCTGAGAGACCGAGTGCCGGGAGGGGCCGAGGAGGAGGAAGATGGAGCGGGAGCTGCCATGAAGGAGGCGCTAGGGGCGAGCCCGGTGGCGGCGCTGAGGTGAAGGATGCTGACCGGGAGGCCCGGAGCCCGGAGCGCGGTCGCGGGACTGGGCACTGAATCCTCGGACACGCGCGACAGAGCCCCCCTCGACCTTCGGCTGGGCGGCGGGCGTCACCGAGCTGGCGCTTACCTGTATCCTTCCTCCCGGCCGTGGCCGCCGCGGGAGCGCGTTGGCGGCGGGGCCCCTGGCTTTTCGCCTTAGCTCCCCCTTCCCTCCGCTGCTAGGCAACGGAACGGGCCGGGGTCTTAGGGCGGACTTTTGCCTTAGAGCCGCCGGTGCTCCCCCCGTAGACCTGAAATGACACCGCTCCCTAGTGGCCGCTCCCCCGCCACCTGGTGACCCCACCCGGCTCTTCAGCTTCGGTGTCCAATGTTGGCGAGTTTTAAAAAACGTAAACCGCGTGTGCTGTGGAGGTCGGTTTCTTGCCTGCTAGGGTTAGGCCGTACGCCCTTTACTTCCCATGACCGTCCTCCCGATTAACCGCGCTGCTCGGCGGTGAGAATTCCACAAACAGGTAAAGGGTTTCTGCTAAATCGAAGAGAGAGTCCGTGTTAACAGTGCGCCTGACTCGCCGCGGGTTCATTCCCCGGAGCCGCCGAAGCCGGGACCGTGGGGTGCTCTGCGCCCCTGAGCGCCGCCCGTTGTCAGGGAGCCGGCGGAGGGGACGCGACGAGCGGGGCCCGGGACGCGACCCGCCGGAGGAGCCCGGACCGTCCGGAGGAACCGGGGAGCCCGCCTTTGACGTAGCTGTGGGTGGCATTGTAGAAAATGGAAAGAGCTGAGAGTTTTGTTTTCAAAATAAGTACACCGTGTGTATTCCTTAGAGAATATGGTGATGATTAGCATTCACCGTGGTATTCGCAGAGGACTTGGTCGGCGGGGAACCGGCGTCTCGCCTCCTCCCTCCAGGTTAACCCTGTTTTGCCCACGTGGCCTCCCACTCCTTCTGGGGCGCTGCAGTTTTAACAGCACGCTGACAAGCAAGTTTAATTCAGGGCCTGCTCGCTGGCAGACTCCGTTCTAGGTATTAGGGATAAAAAGCTAGCGAGGAAGGCATGTGTACAGAGCTTCGTGCTTATTAAAAGAGCCCTCCTCCGATGCTGTCCTCCAGCTTCCACCCCTCTGTCGTGACTGTCTTTCTGTGGCTAAATTCTGAAAATGCTGGTGTGCAACTGCACCCCCTGGCTCCTCTTACCCATTCATTTTTAACCGTGCTCCCTTTGGCCTTTGCCGTGGCTGCACCCCAAAACCGGCCCTCTCGAAGGTGTGCTCTGAAATAAGCAGCGCTGTTTTCAGTAGGGGTTTGATCCTGTCCCCTTGACACTGTATTTTCTTGAACACTAAACTCCTGTTACACTGACCCTGAGTTATCTCTAAGTTAGAAAGTAGGAAAGCATTGTAAATGGCCCATTGACAAAGTGTCTGTTTCCATCATTGCCATTAATGAAATGGTAGGCTGAATTCTTTTAATTTTATGGGGCACGAGTGTTGACACAGACATCAAAGAAATTCAGCAGTGCCTTAAATGAACAAAACCAAAAAGGCTTAATTCCAGAGTTGTAATGATGGCTTCCTATAAAGACATATATCACTAAAAATATATACTTAAATACTAAACATATGGTTAAAATTTTAAAAGCTGTAAATGATCGTTTTAATAGATATGCCCAAGAGCCTTTGATAAAACCCAACAACTTTTGCTAGTATGTGTGTATATATACATATATAAATATGTATCTACAAATATATTTTTGCTAGTATATATAAGATACATAGCATGTATATATTTAAATTGAAATAAAGAAATTCTTTTTTAATATGATAAAGACTATGACACTAAATCAAGAATATCATGTTACTAGTTGAAGAAACACTTAAGCACCATTTATAAATATTAATTTGGATTTTCATTGTGCCTGTCTGTAATGCTCAAATTTATTGGAATGAATGACTAAATGAGAAAAAAATCAAGTAACCTGGCAAAATTTCTACATGTGATTTTCAAATATGAAGTCAGTACTGAGAGACATCCAGTTTTCTATTTGAGTCAAAATTTCTTGACTCTAAATGCTATAAAAAAACAAAACTTCATAAAGTTCTCCTAATTAAAATTAGCCAAAGTGAATTGTTTCATTTCCCCTTCACATTTATGCCTCTTTTTTTCTCATAAGTCTCCCCAGTCTTTTTCCCTTCCACTTTTATTCTAGCACCCACTTTATCTCTCTTTCTTCCCTGCCCAATTTATACCCTAGTCTAAATTACCTGCACATATTCTCTCACCACCATCCTTGGTTCTTTGCACCCTGAAAGGATGAGCAGAGTTAGCCAAGCGTGTGTCAAGAGAGAATGGCATGATAAATCACAGCATGTTCTGTTAATATGTATCCTTGTGTGACTAGGCAAAAAGGATTCATGCAGGGAAATGTTGAGAAATAATGTTGAAAATTATAGAAAGCTTTATATTCCAAGAAATTTGGAATTTGTCATAAAGATGATAAGAGCTTTTGGAGAACAACAAAGAATGAGAAAATCAATCATATTTGCAATTAGCTGGCTTTATGGAGTTTCAAAAGGAGGATGACACATTTAGAAGAGAGAGAATGGCATGATAAATCACATTAGAAAACTGCTAAGTGAGTCCAGGTAAGAGATTTGGAATGCCTGAGCCAAGGCTGTGGAAGGGGTTACGGAGAAGAAAAAGAATCAGGATAGCTCTGATAAATTCGGCAGCAATATAGGTTGCATGATACATAGTTGTTTGTTACACTAAATGAGCTCCAATTGGAGAAAGACTAAATTGGGACAGGGAAAGACGAGGGTGAGGTAGAGTAGGTTAGACTGTTTTTAAATTACCATTATGTGCTACTTAATTCTACAATCCATAGTATTCTTGGTTGGTTTTTTAATGTTAACTATATAAAAATTACCTTCCTTTAAACAGTTATTTATCAGTGATTCTTAGGGAAATATCTTACCTATACGTTACAGCTTGTGGGAAAAACAAAAATTTAACCGACCATCTAATTTTTTCTAAACTTGAAGAGCATACTTTGAAATGATGCAAAGGCAGCAGCATTCTTTATAATTCAGGGGGCAAAAGTTGTGTATTTAATACACATTTTTATATTTATATATAAACATTTATTAATACATGTATATGTGGAGAGAGTCGTTTGATCTAAATTTAAGAACATATAAATTGTCAGAACATTACAAACATTACATTTGTGATTTTCTTTGTGGTCTTGTAATGAGATCTCAAGCTTGTTGAACAGAGGACAGAACTGGCTGGCTTCACCTGAGCCAGGCAGCTTCGCCCCTTGCTCTCACGTGCCCTGAAAGGAACTAGCACTTTCCTCCACGACCGTGCTGTTTGTGACTTAGCAGCTAGCCGTCTTGTTGAAGTCTGACTCCTTCTAAAAAAGTACTATATTAGAGAAGAACAGGGCAAAACGTCAGTTGTTTCTGTGCTAGGAAAGAACAAGATTTTCTTCCCTTTTGTCTCATTTTTATAAATCCTTCAAAAGAAACTTTAATATGTGTATGTGCGTGTGCGCGTGTGTTTGTGTTGATGTGATAAAACTATATAATAAAATGAGGATAAAATAAATTATGGTCAATGGTATAAAGATGGTTAAATAGCAATATAATGGAAAATGAATAAGCTCCCATTAGCAAAGTGTTAAACAGCCAAAAGTTCAAATAAACATGATTATTTTTAAATATATAATGAAGTTTTTATAACATTAATACTGAAAGAATCCTAAAATCTACTGAAAAGTATAGTTCATCTATTGTCTATTAGAGAAATATAACCTTCATTTTCCTATATGCATACATATATATATGCTTAAGATAGTAACTTGTTCATCAATACTCAAATATCTGTGTAATTAATAAATGATGTGCAGTCTCCTTATCTGAGCTCATGATGTCTAAAAGTAATTTTTTCCCCCAGGGAAAATGAGATATATCTTCAATTCTAATACCAACTCAGAATTTTTTTACATCAAACATCTACTGGTCATATACTAACACTAATGTGTACACATACTAATTGTTACACAAAAAATCATTATGTCAATTGTACTTAACATATAGCACTGACACTCATCCACTAAAGACATTGTCCTTAACTTTATGCTATCATTAGAGATATGAAAATCCATCTAGAGAAAAATTTAGAAGAAGAGCGCCAAATATTATTGCAGCAACAAAAAATATGTCGAAATCGAGCACGTAAATATTCTGTGGAGTCAAACCGGAGAAAAAAGTAAGTAAGTGTATTGTATTCACAGTGTAGAAATTCAAAGTCATTAAAAATTAATAGTTCCTCTACTTTGTAGCATTTTATGAACCTAAGTCATGACAATGCTTTATCTGTAAAACATTGACCAAGATTTGTGTGGCTTTGTACATTTCATAATTGTTTTTCTGCTTAAAGTACAAACACGGTGGTGCAGTATCTAGTTACTGACTGTGACCATAATCATCTTTTTTTGTCATAGAACTTCTAATTAGTGTCATGTACACTTCTTAAAATGCCTATAAAATGTATTATCTTCTTTATTTTTGTATCATTTCATGATAAATTAAAAGATTACCAGTTAGTATTTAGTCTCTAACAGAATATAAATTGATTTTATTATTCATTTCTATATACTTTTTCTGAATGGGGTATCCTCATTCATCCAGTCAGAAAAATGGGGGGAAATATGATAATGGTGGAAATATAATAAAAGAATTTTATAAATGACTGCCATAAAAATGTTTTCTAGTATAAGCTAGAAAGTAAAGTAAAAATGTAAACCATCCAATCACTGCTTAACATTTTTCAAGATTTGTTTGAATTACTAGGTTTTTTTAAAACAGCATAGTTATGCCATTTTTTGTTGTTGTTTTTGCTCCTTTATCCATATTCCTACAATACACAAATGGCAGAAAAGCCCTAGAGTTTATTAACTACTTCATTAGGTATGTGTTGCAAGTCCCATTTGGGGAATACAAAATTGTTTGCCTATAATTTTTTTTTCTGGCATATGCTTCTTTGTAGATTAACTCTTTCATTGTCTGGTGTACTTGAAATTATTTAATAAATCTTGTTTTTGTTTTGTATTTGTGTGCTTCTGTTTTTCTCCTACTTTTTAGTTTCTGAAGCCTATAAAAAGCACATTATAATTGTTCAATAAAGGTGAATAATCATATGTTGAAAGGGTGTCGTGAGCTTTGGTGTCAGAGATCTAGGTTAAAGTCCGAGCTTCGTGAGTTAGAGCAAGTTATTAAATCTCTTTGAGTCTCAGTTTCCCATTTATGATTTGAATTAATACCATCTATTTCAAGGGAGTGTTATGTAGAACAAAAATGGTAATATTAGAGAGGAATAGCCAAGAACACATGTAAAAATAATTATCATGGTGTCTTTCACATATTGCTTCTTTTCTATTAAGCTTATTTATTTTGTTGATTAGTAAATTAATATTTGTCCATTGTGTTTTCTAATAATTGACTTGCTCTGTGAAATAGCAGGCTTTATACGTGGATTTGATCTTTAAACTCCCTACCTGTCTTCTCTCATCAAACACTTATGTGATTTTTGATGTAGGAAATATAAAAGGGAAATTTTGGGTTAAAATTCTAAAAGGCAGAACATTTTCCAATACAATTTCATTATGTATTATTTTTCTATTATCCTACAATCCTATGTAAAGATATAAAAATTTCTTTTTTAAACATTAATCATTTGTCTCTATATTTCACCTTTTATAAAGGGAGTCAAATTATTTATACACTAATGAATTTTAAAATATATATTATTATGGTCTTTTTGGCCTTACTCTTTATCTATCCACTTATGCTTTATGTCATCTAAGTTTATACTACCAACTTAGATTATGGTCACAAATTGGTTCATTTGTTGTTTTTTAAAGTATTTTTTTCCTAGAGACATTTTCCTTCTATTATTTGTTAGTTATACTTTGACATTGTCAGTGTTATCCTTAGTAGCACTCAGAGGAAAATGTTCATAGCACCAAGTGCTTTGTTTATTTCCATTAATTGCTGAAAAGCACACTCATTTTTATTTTATTTTTTACTTGTTTTTTGGTTTCTATTTACCAGTAATTTTCTTGTATGTTTTTACCACATTCTCAAGTTCTCCATTCTCTTGCTCTGTCTATACAATGGAGTGTTTTGTTTCCCTTTAAGACCTCTTCCCATCATCAACAGGTACTGGTTACCATTTAGGTCTAATGCACTTTGGCATCCTGGGACTTCCCTTTAATGCTCTTAGGAGTTGGAGCCACAGTTTCTTGCCTCCCATAGCATTCCTTTTTTCATTTTGTCCTATACCATTAGTTTGCTGGAGCACATCCTCAAGTAACTTTCTATTTATTTATTTATTTTTTATATGTCTTTATTGATTTCAGAGAGAGAAGGAGAGAGAGAGAGAGAGAGAGAGAGAGAGAGAGAGAGAGAGAGAGAGAGAGAGAGATGGAAACATCAATGATGGGAGAGTCATTGATCAGCTGCCTCCTGCACGCTCCCAACTGGGGATGGAGCCCGCAACCCGGGCATGTGCCCTGGCCGGGAATCGAATCCCGATCGCCTGGATCCTAGGTCGACGCTCAACCGCTGAGCCACGCCCGGCCGGGCTCAAGTAACTTTCTAATATGCTGCTTTGTAGAACAAGTAATTTTAAGATATACACACACACATAAAAGAAATTAACTTATTTCCCACACTGTTTTTAATTTTCAATTTTAGAACTATCTTTTGGTAAATAAATGAACAGGCATTTATTCCTTCAACAGGCATAGTTGATTACCAATGATTAAACAAATCAGGAAAAAAATTATTTTATTTTACCATTAAACTTTATAAATAACAATAGATTAAATGTAACTTCATGAAGAAAAGAAATTGAAATAAATTTTAAGGAGTAAAATCCCAAAATGAGCCTTCAGATACTTTTAAAACAATATGATGTAAGCATATTCAGGTGATCAGGCAAAATTTCTGTGTAACTAACTGACAGAATAAGAGAGAAAAGGTCAGAATAGGGAAAATTGCCCAAATAAAGAGAAGAGGAAACACTACCAAATAACAGATGAGGGGCAAGCACTTGGGAAGAATCTCTAAAATCTATACTAAAAAAGATTCCTTTAAATATCCTAAAGGCAGGATAAAATTACCTAGAGAATCATCGAATGAATTATTTGGTGAACATGAAGTAGGAGATAGCATCATTATCAGTGAGAATGACAGAGTTTGGAGTTACCCATAAAGCAGGAAAAAAATGTACCCTTAGAATAAATAAAAAGGAATTATACTTTAAGCAATAAGTCATATTTGTCAAACCTCCATAAGTGGAGATATGGTATAAGCTAATAAATACAAATAGATTAAAATAAATTTGGATATCAGTAGGTTTACATATGTGTGAGTATATTATTCATAATATATTAAAGGAAAATTAAAGAAATTTAGTATATATGTAAGTTCTCATTTACCTTTTAAAATATTTATTTACTGAACTTTTACTGGGTTTAATATACTGGAGAATAGAATGTACAGCATGGTGACTATAGTTAATAATAACGTATTATACACTGGAAATTTGCTAAAAGAGTAGAGCCCAAATATTCTCATCACACACACACACACAAAATAGTAACTATGGGAGGTGATGGATATGTTAATTAGTTTGATTGTGGTACTCATTTCACAGTGTATACAGATATCGAAACCATTTTGAACACCTTAAGTATAAACAATTTTTATCAAAAATAAATTTTAAAAAATTTTAAGTTGCTAAGGCAGACCATGTTTCTTCCAGGAAAAAGTCTAATTCCAGGGTTAATGGGAAGCAACAAAATACTCTTACAACTCTGATTTCTATAATTGCAGAGAAACTATCTCATTTTTGTCATCAGACCCTTCTATTCCCACAGCACTTACCATAGTGTCTGGCACATAACAGCATAAAAGAAAATCAGTAATTAGTCATTAAGTGAATAAGCAAAGAGCTATATTAATTATCACTACAATTAATTGCTTATTAAAACTTTTATTATTGAGCCTGTCATTGAGTTTAGGAGTGGAAGCTGTTGTTTGTTGGTCACATTCCGTCCCTGGCTTAATCTGATTCAGTCTAGCAAAGGCTTTATTTCTTATGGTCCTGGAAAGTACTGTGTGAAATTATTATTACTATCTGTCTACATTTTAGCCCAGAGAACAGGACCACTATGGAACAATATTAAATACTAGTGATGGTCATTCTGATTATATCAAGAAACATATTACCTCTTAGCTTTGGAAAGCCATCATTCCTTGTTGGCAAACTTTGTTGAACTGGTGGTATTTTCTCAATTTCTCAAACACTCTAATTTTTTTTTTTTTTGCGTGCTATTTCTTCTGCCTAGAGCAGTTCCCCAGAGTAATATTCCCTGTTTACCTTATTTAATATCAGTTCCCTTGGTTTCCTATCTCAGACTAGAGTTTCTTCAAAGCACTTATGACAATTAGTAATTCTTTGTTTACTTGGTTTTTTTTGCTTGCCTCACTAGATTATAAACAGTTAAATAGACATATCTGTTTTACTTATTGTTATATTCCCAGAAGATTAATTATTATTAAATCAAAATAATAGAAAACTGCTTTTAAAAGTGCTCTAATCTATTCAAAGTTGACATATGGTCGAGAATCCATTCAACTGTTGTTTATTAAGCATCTACCAGAGGCAAGCCTTTGAGTTCTGCTCAGGAATTCCACAAATTAAAAGTCCCTGCACTCAATGAACTTAGAGTCTGATGAGGGAGGAGACAGTAAAAATGCAAGTAATTCTTTCATTTAGCAATTCTGTGGAGTGCCTGCTATGATCCAAGCACTATGCTATGTGCTGACACAGACACTGTCCTTCTTAGGATACTTAGAATCTAATAAGCAATACAGAAAAGTAAATAGATAATTACAATTTAGTGAGATAAATATTATCTCACTAAATTATTATTTATAATAATAGAGTTCCATGGGAAGACAAATTTTATTATGTGTGGATGCTGGGGATAGAAGTACTTTGGAAAAGAAGAGGAAAATTTCAAGAAGGCTGTAACGTACTGTACAGATAGTGGTTAAAAACCTGGCAGTGTCACACTACCTAGTTTAGACTCCCAGTGCTTGCACTTAGTGACTGTGTGACCTGGACAAAATTACTTCCCTCTCTAAGACTCAGTTTTTTCATCTTTTACTCAGAGAACTGTGTGGGGAAAAACAAGGTAATATATATATAACACTTATATACAATGCCTGGCCATAGTGAGCACTTGTAATAATGATTACTGTTGTTATTCCATTTTCACAGGTCATCTTATGTGTAGTGATGAACTTTCCTTTGCTGACAGCCTTCCCCCAAACTTTCTAAATCAGTTTCTAGAATCCTGATCATATCCCCTGTCCAAAATACAGAAGTCAATTATGTAAATACTTACCCACATGTATTTAGGAGAAAGTAAACAGAAAATGTTTACCCCCTCAAAAAAATTAAGACTTAAAGCAGTTGAAGACATGTAATTGTGTTAGAAACTGTTCTTTGAACCTCAAATTGAGGTAAATATGGATGCAAGGAATTTTTTGTTTTTTGGCATGTGAAAAATTCTCTGCTTACAACTTCTCTGTTTCTCTCTGATAAAGAATGTGAGAAGGAGGTAGAAGGTGAAATTGTGGAGAGTGTGAAGAGACTAGT
Source organism: Miniopterus schreibersii (assembly GCF_964146895.1). NCBI lineage: Eukaryota > Metazoa > Chordata > Mammalia > Chiroptera > Miniopteridae > Miniopterus > Miniopterus schreibersii. The sequence continues at coordinate 16,422,463 of NC_138112.1, read as the reverse complement.
AGATATTTGATAGATAACAAAGGGATGAGGTACAAGGAGTCTTAGTGCTCTTCATTGTCGCTTCTAACCATTGTTGTCTCTTTTAAATCCCTCATCTCTTTTAAAGCACATGCCATCCAGCTATGCTGCTCACCATTACCCCTCCTTATCACTGTCATCTATAGATCTTCTATGTTATTCCTTGAAAGTTTTAGCACCTGGCACTTTTTGTCTCCCTGTGACTATTCCAGCGATCTTTCTTTGTAATTTCAATATCTTCATAGACCATCTATCCAACCTGGTGACCTGTGATTTTCTTGAACTTCACCCGTTCAGTGCCTTTCAGCAATTACCCTCCAAAATATCAGTTTCAGAAATCTCAATCTGATTTATACCTCTTGTCTTTCCATGTCACTACTTCTAGTACCTTGAATTCAGCGATTCTAAGACTGTACCCCAATCTGTTTATCCTATCATCATTTCTCTAGTACATCCCATCCCTCACTTTTAGTAGAAAATGTTCTCACTTTTAGTAAAGCTCAGCTTACTCCATGATCCATCATTATCACTCCCTTGCATATACCTTCAAATGATTTGCAGTCAATCTCCACTCATCATAGCAACCACTATGTTGATTTCTAACATCAAAATTAGTTTTGCCTGTTCATGCACTTTTGGTTCTGGTTCCTTTTACTTAATATTGAGCTTCATCAATGTCATTGCATATGTCAGTAGTTCATTTTTTATTGCTGAGTGGTATTCCACTGTAAGGTTATACCATGACTTGTTTATATTCTATTGATGGACATTAAGGTGTTCTAATTTGGGGTAGTAATAAAGATGCTGGCTGGAAGGTAATTCAAGCTGAAATGGTAAAACAAGATAGAATCAATAAGTAAAACAATATTTTCATGGGCATTTTTCATTTCTCCTGAGTAAATACCTGAAAGTAGAATTGATGGTTCTAAGGGTATGTGTATGTTTATCTACATATGAAGCTGTCAAACAGTTTTACAAAAGGCCTGACCATTTTACATACATGCCAGCAACATACATGAATGAGTCCCAGTCACTGCATAACCTGTCTACTCAGTATTTTTATAATTTTAACAATGTAGTAAGTATGGAATTATTTTAATCTGCACTTCCCTTGATTAGTCATTCCTATATGGTTTTTGTAGAGTGTCTGTTCAAATATGTTGTCCATTTTTAATCTCGTTATTCTTCTTTTTGAGTTGTAAGATACTTTATATGTATGTAGAAATTCAATTGATTTTTATATATCGACCTTGTTTTCTGCGAACTTGGTTAAATTTACTCAACCAAGTAAATTGGGCTCTATTTTTTCCAATTGATATGCCTTTTATTTTTATGTTGACTTTATGGAACTTTCTAGTACTTCCAATGCAATAGGAAATAGCAGTAATGAGTAGGTATCTTTGCCTTCTACCCTTTTGGAGGGAAGTATTAACTATGCTGCTAGCTAGGGATTTTTGATAGATGTCTTTTATCAGACTGAGGAAGTTTCCTTCAGTTTCTAGTTTGCTGAGAGTCTTCTCATGAACATTCATTGAATATTGTCATATAGGTTTTGAAATGGAAGAAAGGTTCTGCTGCCTGTCACTACCTTGGTCAATAAATAGAAACAAGGTTGAATCTTTGTGATGCGTTTTTACTCATCTGGCCAGCAATCTGAAAGCTGCAAGCATGATACCATGAAAGAAACCGCTCTGACATCTCATCTCAAGCCAGCCGTTATATAGGGTTGGAGAGTGGGGAAAAAATCTAAAGCTACGTGAGTTCCCAGGGTCTGTTTTCTATCATTGTCCTTGTAAAGATTAGCCCTCAGACATTTGTTTCCCTTCAGGCATGTCCTGTTCTTGGTCTGCTTTCAAAATGTATCTTCTGTCTGAGTGATGGACCTCGAGGCCACTTATTTTTAAGACTCTGTCTCCTTACAACACATCCTCCAGTTTCCCAGAATCTGTAAGAAAAATCTCTTATCTATAGTTAGTACAGTGAATATAGGTATTAATCAACTGTGGTTCTGTTTTTATTGTGTGCCCTTCCCCTATCAGTTTTATTCCACTATTTGATCAGTATGGGGAATTGCACTGGTTGTGTTGTGAAATGTTAAGTCAACCTTGCCTTCCAAGGATAACTCTCACTTTATAATGATTTCATTTTGTGTGTGTGTGTGTATATTATAAAAAAATATATAAATTGCTGGGATTTATTTGCCAATATTTTGTGAAGAATTTCTGTGTAATGTTTATGAAAGATTTCTTGCAATATCTTTGTCAGGTTTTATGCTGGCCTTATAAAATGTGTTGGGGAAGTGTTCCTGCACTTCTGTATTTTGAAAAAGGTTGTATATGATTGTTATTTATCCTTTAAATGCTTGACCAAAAAATAGTAATAAAATATCTAAACTTGGAGTTTTCTTTGTGGGAAGCTTGTTAATTATAAAGTGAATTTTATTAATAAATATAGTGTTGTTCATATTTCTTTTCTATGTCATTTTGGTAAGTTATGCCTTTTAAGAAATTGGTCCAACTTATCTAAGTTGGTCCAAATTATCTAAGTTGTTGAATTTATTATCATAAAGTTTTTATAATACTCTCCTCTTATTCTTTTAATGCTTGTGGTATTTATAGTAATATCCTATCTTCCATTCATAATATTGATCATCTTTGGTTTTGGGGGTTTCCTTCATCATTCTTTTTTCATCTTTTTTTTTGTTTGTTTCATTCCTCATTCTTGTTAGGAATTTATCAATTTTATTAACATTTTCATAGGAAACTTTAGTCTGTATGGTCTCTATTTTTTCTACTTTTTCGTTGGTTTCTTATTTTTATTAGTTCCTTTCTTCTTACTTTAGAATAAATTTGTTCCATCTTCTAGATTCATAAGGTGAAAACTGAAATCATTGATTTTAAACCTTCCTCTTTTTTCTAATATAGGCATTTAAAGTTATACAGTTTCCTCTGAACAATCTTATAAATCTAATATGCTGTATTTTTATTGTCATATAGTTTAAAATTTAGTTTTGTTACTTCCCTTTAACTTCTTCTTTGACCTTTGGCTTATTTAGAAGTATGTTGTTGTTCTTATTGGGGTGTTTGTTTGTTTGTTTGATCCTCACCCAAGGACATTTTTTCCATTGCTTTTCAGAGAGAGTGGGGGGTGGGGGGGAGAGAGAGAGAAGCATCGATGTGAGAGAGACACATTGATTGGTTGCCTCCCACTCTTGCACCAACCAGGGCCGGGGATTGAGCCTGCAACCGAGGTACATGCCCTTGGCTGGATTCAAACCCAGGACCCTTCAGTCCAGAGGCCAACACTCTAACCACTGAGCCAAACTGGCTAGGGCAGTTCTTATTGTTTTAATTTCCAATTATTTGAAGCTTTCCTAGATATTATAATTGATTTCTCTTTTAAATCTTTTGTATTTTATTTTTAAATTATAGTTGACATTCAATATTGTTTTATATTAGTTTCAGCTGTATACAATAATTGTTAGACAATTATATAATTTACAAAGTGGAAACCCACCTGGCACCACACATATTGACTATATCCCCTATGCTGTACTTTATATCCCCTTGATTACTTTGTAACTACCAATTTCTACTTTTTAATCCCTTCCCCTTTTTGACCCAACCCCCGTATCCCCCTTCCATCTGGCAACCATCAGTCTGTTCTCTGCATCTATGAGTCTGTTTCTGTTTTGTTTGTTCATATATTTTTCTTTAGATTCCACATGTAAGTGAAATATATGGTATTTGTCTTTCTCTAACTTATTTTACTTAGCATAATACCCTCTAGTTCCATCCATGTTATTGTGAGTGGTAAGATTGCATTCTTTTTATGGTTAATATTCCATTGTATATATGTACCACAACTCTTTATCTACTCATCTATTGATGGGCACTTGGGTTGCTTCCATATCTCGGTTATTGTAAATATTGCTGCAGTGAACATTGGGGTGCATTTGGATTAGTGTTTTGGGTTTTTGGATATATACCCAGGAGTAGAAGTACTGGGTTATAAGGTAGTCTACTTATAATTTATTAAGGAAACTCCATACTGTTTTCCATAGTAGCTGCACCAATTTTTATTCCCAATAGCAGTGCAAGAGGGTTTCCTTTTCTCCACATTCTTACCAACTGTTGTTTGTTGACTTATTGATGATAGCCATTCTGACAGGTGTAAGATCATATCTTATTGTGGTTTTAATTTGTATTTCTCTGATGATTAGTGAAATTGAGCATTTTTCCATATGTCCATTGGCTATCTATATGTCCTCTTTGGAGAAGTGCCTATTCACATTCTCTGCCCATTTCTTCATTGGATTGTTTGTATTTTTCAGTGTTGAGTTGTATGAGTTCTTTTAAATTTGGGGTATTAACCCCTTATCAGATATAGCATTAGCAAATCTGTTCTCCCATTCAGTAGGTTGTCTTTTCATTTTGTTGATGGTTTCCTTTGATGTACAAAAACATTTTTTTAAAAAAATATATCTTTATTGATTTCAGAGAGAGGAAAGGAGAGGGAAAGAGAGAGACAGAAACATCAACGATGAGAGAGTCACTGATCGAGCCCGCAACCCAGGCATGTGCCCTGACGGGGAATCGAACCCCAACCGCCTGGATCCCAGGTCAACGCCCAACCGCTGAGCCACACCCGGCAGGGCTACAAAAACATTTTATTTAAATGTAGTCCCATTTGTTTACTTTTTTGTTTCCCTTGCCTGAAGGGATATATCAGAAAAAATATTACTAAGAGAAATGTCTGAGATTTTACTTTCTATGTTTTCTTCTGGGAGTTTTATGGTTTTGAGTCTTATATTTAACCCTTTAATCCATTTTGAGTTTATTCTTTTATATGGTGCAAGAAGGTGATCTAGTTTCACTTTTTGGCATGTATCTGTCCAATTTTCCCAACACCATTTATTGAGTAGACTATCTTTACCACATTGTTTGTTCTTGCCTCCTTTGTCAAATATTAATTGATCAGACAGGTGTGGGTTTATTTCTGTATTTCTATTCTTTTACATTGATCTATATGTCTGTTTTTATGCCAGTACCATGGTGTTTTGATTACTATAGCTTTGTAGTATAGTTTGATATCAAATAGCATAATACCTCCAACTTTGTTCTTCTTTCTCAAGATTGCTGTAGCTAGTCCAGGTCTTTTGTGGTTCCATATAAATTTTTGGATTATTTGTGTATACTTTTCTTTTTTCTTTTTTTAATCCTCACCTGAAGATATTTTTTCTATTGCTTTTCAGAGAGAGTGGAAGGGAGGGAGAGAGAGAGAGAAATATCAATGTGAGAGAGACACATTGATTGTTTGCCTCCCTCACGTACCCCACCAGGGCTGGGATTGAGCCTGCAACTGAGGTATGTGCCCTTGGTCAGAATCGAATGCAGGACCCTTCAGTCTGCAGACCAACACCCTAACCACTGAGCAAAAACTGGCTAGGGCTATAGTTGTGTGTGTGTGTGTGTGTGTGTGTGTGTGTGTGTGTGTGTGTGTGTGTGTGTTATCTTGCCAAGTTTAGGCTATCAGGGTTATGTTGGCCTCATAAAATGTGTTAAGTATTGCCTCTTCAATTTTTTGAGAGAGTTTGAGGAGGATAAGTATTATATTCTTTGAATATTTGATAGAATTAACCAGTGAAGCCATCTGGACTTTAACTTTTGGGGGAAATTTTGATGATTGTTTCAATTTCCTCACTGTTGATTGGTCTATTTAGATTTTATAGTTCTTCATGATTCAGTCTAGGGAGGTTATATATTTCTAGGAACCTATCCATTTTTTTCTAAGTTATTGAAATTGGTGGCATATAGTCTTTCATAGTATTTTTGTATGCTCCTTTGTATTTGTTTGCTGTCTGTGGTAACTTCTCTTTGATTTCTGATTTCATTTGAGTCTTTTTCTCTTTTTTCCTTAGTGAGTCTAGCCAGAGCTTTGTCAATTTTATTAATCTTTCAAAGAACCAGCTCTTTTGTTGCATTAATTTTTTATATTCTTTTTGTTTTCTATTTCATTTAATTCTCTAATTTTTATTATTTTCTTGCTTCTGCTGACTTTGGACTGCTTTTGTTCTTTTTCTAGTTCTTTGAGATGTAATGTTAGGTTGTTTACTTGGGACCTTTCTTGTTTCTTGAGATAGGCCTGAAATGATATAAACTCCCCTCTTATTAACTGCTTTCACTGCATCTGAAAATTTTGATATGACCTATTGGCATTCTAATTTGTCTCTATTTATCCTTTGACCTCTCCTTTTATTTCATTTTTGACCATCATTTTTTAGTAGCATATTGTTTAATCACATATTTGTGGTTTTTCCCACTTCCTCTTTGCAGTTGATTTCTAATTTCAAAACATTGTGGTCATAGAATATACTTAGTATGATTTCAATCTTCTTAAATTTGTTAAGGCTAATTTTGTGTCCCAACATATGCTCTATCCTTGAGAATGTTCCATGTGCACAAGAGAAGAATGTATAATCTGGTGTTCTGGGATGAAAGGCTCTGTAAATATCAATTTTGTCCATTTGGTCTAACGTGTAATTTAAAGCTGATTTTTTAGGTTGATTTTCTATTTGGATGATCTATCCATAGCTGTCAATGGGATATTTAGGTCCCTACTATGATTGTGATTTTATCTCTTTCTCTGTTTAATTGTTAGTACGAGGTAGTTGCTTTATATGTTTTGGCACTCCGTGTGTGAGTGCATATATATTGAGATGTGTTGTCTCTTCTTAATGTAATATCCCCTTTATCATTATAAAATGTCCACCTTTGTCTCTTGCTACCTTTGTTATCTTGAAATCTATTTCGTCAGATATTAAGTATGACCACACACACTCTTCTGTGGATGCTATTTGCTTGGAGAATCATTTTCCAACCTTTCACTTTGAGTCTATCTTTGTCTTTGCAGCTGAAATGTGTCTCCTGAAGACAACATATGGTTGGGGTTTTTTATTCAATCTGCTACTCTGTGACTTTTATTCGTGAGTTCAGTTCATTTACATTTAGGGTGATTGTTGATGTATGAGGATTTCCTATAGGCATTTTATCCTTTGTTTTCTAGTATCTCTGTGTCTCCATTGTTTCTTTTCCCTTGTGTTCCTCTCTGTTGTTTTAGTTTGGTGGTATTCTGTATTTTTTTCCTCTATTTCTCTTTCTTTTAAATTATGTGTCTCAGTTTTTGATTTGTGTGTGTGTGTTTAGTTATCATTAGGCTTATGCAAAAGAAAATTTCACAAATACAGTAGTCCTTTCTCTTCTGAATGCATCTTATTTCCATTTCCCTTTGCAAGTTCAGACCTTGCTCCACCACTTTTCTGTTTTTGTTTTCAGAAATTATCCCTATTTATGCTGTGAGTACATTTCCAAATTGCAGTAGCTGTTGGCTTCTTCTTCTCTTTTTAATGTATTTACCTCCTTTAATTTTTATGTGATATTTAAGTGTATATTACCCTATTCAGAAAAAGGATTGTAATATCCTCCTTCTGAAAAATAATATGGGATACTTCATGAATTTGCATGTCATTCTAGCATGGGGGCCATGCTAATCTTCTCTCTGTCATTCCAATTTTAGTGTATGTGCTGCTGAAGCAAGCACAGGACTTTTTGAGTTGACTCTATCGGCATCTGTCAGGAAAGCCTTGTTTACCACCTCCTAGCAGAAAGTAGAATATTCCCTTAATGCTTCCACTTAACTGCCTCTTTTTTTCCTCTCTCTCTTTCTCGTCAAAGGTTGCATTACCTAAAAAATGAACTGGTCTGTCATATACTTTTCCCCCTTCGATTTCCAGTTCTTGCTTTATATCTACACCCAATTTAGTGTTTTAAGATTCACATGCACCTTGAACATCTGCATTCTTATTTCCTCAAATGTTACCCTTCTCTAATTTAGTGAAAATTGGGTGTGGAGTAAGGAAATGTTTTTCTTACCTCCTAATTGTTCACCTAGTGCTATTTCTCAACTGACCCTAGCCATCCTCAATTGTGTTGGGGCTTGTTGCTGGTTATTTTCAAGAATTTTTGGATTTAGTCCTCTTGATAGAATGCTGTACAGTCTGTATGTGTGGCAGCAGAAGTGTAAACGTCTGGCAGGTCCACCATCCTTCAGGATTCCATCACACAAGGCTGTTGGGTATATCATACTTTATTGAAAGATTTTCCAGTGGGTAGTAAGCCTTTAGTATCTAGAGTAGAATAAATCATTTTTTATGGAATTGTTCCATGCACTGTATGACATTTAGCATCCCTGGTCCTAGGGAGCTAAAATCTGATAGTCCACCCAATTTTTGTGAAAATCAAACTCTTCCACCAATTCTCAGCCCTCCTGGGGACGGGGAAATGTCCCTGGTTGCGAACTACTGGATTAGAATTAAAGGAAACTATTTAAAAACAGAAAAAGTGTGTAAAGTTAAATGACAACTATGTGCTTTCCTGTGGTCTAAGGGAGAACTTACAGAGTTAAATGAATCCCTTTAAAGAACTTCCTAGTTTCTAACCTGGCCCCCTTATCCTCAAGCCTTTGCCTATCTATAAAATCCTTTCCTCCAGAAAACCACATTGCCCTACCAGCAGAGGTTCTAGTCCATAAAGGTAGCCACTAGTTTCATGTGTCTGTTGAAAACTGAAAACGTGAATTGTCCAAATTGAGATACACTTAGTACAAAAAGGAATATTAAATATTCTAATAATTTTATATTGATACATGTTGAAATAATATTTTTTATATGTTCAGTTAAATAAAATATTGAAATTCTGTTTTTTTAATGTGACTACTAGAAAATTTAAAATTACATATACAGCTTATGTTTTATTTCTAGTGGACAGTGCTGATAAATTATGTCTTAGTCCGGAGGGCCTTAGGGGTTCAGTCTGGTTGAACAAAGGAGCTTAAAGCTACACTTACATTGTATAGTACATAAGATTAAGGAAACATCCTCAATATCAAAGCCCTGGCAGGAATTATTTTTTATTGTGGTAAAATATACATAATATAAAATTTATCATTTTAACCATTTTTAAGTATACAGACTTTAAGTATATTCACATTATTATGCAGCCATCATCCATCTCCAGAACTCTTTATCTTCTCCAACTGAAATTCTGTACCCATTAAATATTAGCTCCCTATATACCCTCGCTCACTCCGGTCCCTGGCGACCACCACTGTATTTTCTGTTGTTATGAATTTGACTACTCCAGGTACCTCATATAAGTGGAATCACACAGTATCTCTCCTTTTGTGACTGGCTTGTGTTACTTAGCAGAATGTTTTCAAAGTTCATCCATATTGTAGCCTGTGTTAGAATTTCCTTTGTAAGGCTCTGGATAATATTCTATTGTATGTGTATGCCACATTTTGTTTATCTGTTCAACTGTGAATTGACACTTGAGTTGCTTACACCTTTTGGCTATTGTGAATAATGCTGGTTTGAACATGACTATACAAACATTTGTTTGAGCCTTGCTTTAACTTCTTTTGGGTATAATCCCAGGAGCAGAAGTGCTGGATCGTATGGTAATCCTAAGTAATTTTTTGAAGAATCACCATACCATTTTCTATACCTGCCCCTTTTACATTCCTACCAGCACTGTATAAAGATCCCAACAGTTGTCACATCCACTCCAACAGTTTTAATTTTCTTGTTTTTGTTTGCTTGTTTGTTTGTTTTCATAACAGCATTCTGATGGATGTGAAGTGGTATCTCACTGTGGTTTTGATTTGCATTTTCCTAATGATTAGTGATGTTGAGCACCTTTTCTTGTGCTTGTTGGCATTTGTGTATCTTCTTTGGAGTAATATCTATTTAAGTCCTTTGCCCATTGTTTAATCAGGTTGTTTTTGTTGTTGAATTGCAGGAGTACTTTATATGTTCTTGATATCAATTGCTTATCAGATATATGATTTGAAAATATTTTCTTCCATTCCATGGGTTGCTTTTCACTGTTGATAGCGTTCTTTGATGCATAAAACCTCTTAATTTTGATGAAGTTCAATTTATTTTTTCTTTTGTTGCCTATGCTTTTGGTGGGATATCCAGGAAATCATTGCCAAATGCAGTGAAAGTGTTCTCAAATGTTTCTTCTAGCTCTTACATTTAAGTCTTTAATCCATTTTGAGATAATTTTGTATATGCTGTAAGATAAATGTTCAACTTCATTCTTTTGCATATGGATACCCAATTTTTCTTAGCATTATTAGCTGAAAAGACTATCTTTTCTTCATTGAACGGTATTGGTACCCTTGTGGTAAATCGTTTGACCTTGCAAGTGTTTATTTCTGGGCTCTCTACTCCATTGGTCTACACTTCTGTATGCCAGTACTACATTGCTTTGATTACCGTAGATTTTAGGAAATTTTTAAATCAAAAAGTATAGGACGTTTTTGTTGTTCTTTTTCAAGAATGTTTTGGTTATTTGGGGGTTCTTGAGATTACATATGATTTTAGGATGGATTTTTCTGTTTCGGGGGAAAAAAAGTTGGGATTTTGATAAGGATTGTCACTTGGGGTAGTAGTGACATCTTAACAATATTAAGCCTTCTAACCCGTTAACATGGATATCTTTCCATTTATTTGTACGTGCGGGGGGGCGGTATTTCTTTCAGCAATGTTTTGTAGTTTCAATATACAAGTCTTTCACCTCCTTGGTTAAGATTGTTTCTAAATATTTTATTCTTTTTGATGCTATTGTAAATGGAATTTTTTAAAATTTCCTTTCCAGATTGTTTGTTGTTAGTATACAGAAACACAACTGGTTTTTGTGTGTTGATTTTGTATCCTTCTGAATTTAATTAGTTCTAACAGCGTTTTTGTGGAAACTTCCAGTACTCTGTTGAATCAAGTCGTGAAAAGTAGGCTTCCTTGTCTTGACATGGAGAGATTCTTGAAGGAGTTTGTTTGGGGAGGTAAAAATCTTCTCTCCCACCTATGACACTACACTACTACTTCCTACTTACCACAGGGGTTAAACTACTTGAAGATCTATAGCCCTACTGCCCAGAAGTATAGATCCCCAAATCTGAGTTATTTAGACTGGAATAGTGCCCCAACCAGTAGATGTCTTTGGAAGGATAGTTAATAGTAACCTATGATGCTAAAATCTTAAAGAGTTCTTACCAACCACCCCCTCCCCAACACCATGCATTTCAAAGAGATCACTTGGAGATTTCTCTATCAGTGAGTGGCAGGCTTGCTTTTTTATTTTTCTCATTGTCCAGAAAATAATTATTAAAAAACACACATATTTTCCACAGACAAAATTAATTCTTTGAAACAGTTTGAACTATAGTTTAAACTAGGTAACATAAACTCAAGTGCTTAGGGGCAATCAGAAATAAATGAAATGGGAATATTAAGAAAAATAGGGAATGGTAAAGATTACAGACAAATGTTTATAGCCATAAGTGAGTAAGAATCCAGGGTTGCCAAGTCTTCCATGTTTGCAAGAGAGATTGGAAATCAAGATTTTTATGTAAGTTGTCTGGATTTTTAGCACAGTTCAGACTTAACATAAAAGCCAATTTTAAATTATTGATGTAAAAGAAAAAAAGAAATATATAGTGTTTTCTTGACTGCCCCATAATTTGCAAGACTGCTTCTTTCACCAATGCATTAGTTCTTCACATTACAGAAAATAAGGTAGCTTTTAAGAAAAGACTTTTTCCACAGCAGCTTGGGAGACTGAAAGTTAGAAAGAGCTTCATTGCAGAAACTTCTCTTTGACCTGGATAAAGTTCTGAAGTTACCACTTACATCTTTGTTTATTTAAATGTTTTGTCAAGGACTTTGTAAAATTTAAAATGTATTCTTTCTAAGTAAGTAAAATTTTTTAATATATTATATAATGCATTTGAAACTATTTTCTGTGTCGAGATTTTTTAAACTTATTCCCTAATTCTTTTATCTTCATGTTTTAAATATAGAGCTTTTGAAGAGAAACGAAAAGAACAAGAAGAAAAAGAACACAGAATTAGAGAACAAATACTTCAACAGAGAAAACAGAAGTTTGAAGAAGTTACTGAAAAATTCCAGCGTGCCCACATTCCCCTTTCACAGCGGAGGAGAGCAGGTATCTTACTTGCTGGAAAAATATGAGAACAAAACGAAAGCTATAATCACCTTTGACTTGAGTAGGAAATAAAATAATAAATGAACAAACTAGAAATTCAAACTAAAAAGACTACTATCCCCTTTTAAGTAGTAGGACTTTAACCAAGTGAAAAATTGCAATTTAATTTAGGTTTAATCTAGAGTATATTTTGTTGGTTGTATTAGTAAATCTTGAACTTTCACAAGTTCGATTCTACTTCATACTGGCTTACAATGTTTTGTTCTTTTTAAATTTAATCTAATAAATAGCTTAATAAAAGGAAAATTTAACATTTAGGTTTAATAAATTAGTATCACATTCTGGCATTTATTCAGATTTTGCTTCAAATTCATATTTGAGAGACTGACGAAATAAAAAGAAAGTCTACAGAGTGATATAATCCAACAATCTAAGACCTGGAACCAATTAAGAATTTAAATATGATTGTGGTTGATTCTTTGGTATCCATCTACATTTTTTATACCTTAAATAGTAACACAGAATTAACAACAAAATGTTAAGGCTTCAAAAAGAAATGGGAGCCCAACCAGCATGGCTCAGTGGTTGAGCATCAACCTAGGATCCAGGAGATATAACAGTTTGATTCCCAGTGAGGGCACATGCCCAGGTTGCAGGCTTGATCCCCAGTAGGGGGCATACAGAAGGCAGCCAGTCAGTAACTCTCTCATCATTGGTGTTTCTTTTTCTCTCTCTCCCTCTCCCTTCCTCTCTCTGAAATCAATAAAGACTTTTTTTAAAAAAAAAACTTTAATAATAATAAATAAATTGTTAAAAGAGACAGGCGGCACCTTTATGTATTCACCAAACATATGTTGTACTATTTTGTGCTTATCCCTGGGCTAAGCAGAGATATAGAGAAATCTAATTGTACTCTACCACTGAAGATCTCACAGCTTATTTTGGAGATGAGAGTAATATAAACAATGTCAATAAATATAGTGATAATTGCTATAGTAGCAGAATGTATATAAAGTACTGTGAGAACACAGAGGAACAGACACTAAACCTGTAGAAACATCAAGGACATCATCCCTGGAAAAAGAACTTCATTTTAATCTTGAAAAATGAGCTTTTGCCAGGCAAAGAGAAAGTACCAAAAAAAAAAAAAAAAAAAAAACCCCGAAAAAAAAACAAAAAAAACTTCCCAGACAGAAGGAATAGTTTTTACAAATAAATTATGTATTTTAGTATATCTGAAGCATAGGATGGGGGGAAAAGAGAAGAAAAGTGGATTTGAGGCTAGAAAAATAAATTGGAACCAATTCTCAAAGAGCATTGTATGCCATGCTAGGAATTTCATCTTTCTCCAAAGTGCAGTCAACATAAAGTTTTTTAACTAGAATGCAAACCATTATAATATGAAATCCTGAGGTAGACAGTCAAAAGCTGTTTTGATGATTACGCAGTGTCACTGGTAACCCGGACTCCTTTTGTCCCTCAGCTCAACCATCCTTAGTATCTGGCTTATAGCTTCACCTTCATGGTCACATGATGGTTGCTAGAGCTCCAGCCATCATGTCAATATTATAGGCAAGGAAAAAGGAAGAAATGTAAAGGACAAAAGTCTGTAACTCTGAGCTACCTTTATGTTTATATCTCCATCTGCAAGGGAGACTGAAAAAAAATTTTTATGTGGTTATGTTGCCACCCCTAACAATATAGAGTCTGTTGTCAAAGAATAAAGGAAAAATTGATATTAGGTAGGAAACTAGGGGTCTCTGCTATAATTATATTTATTTGTTAGAATGATAAATATGGTTATGACATGGAAGATGGATTGAAGTAGAGACACTTAAGTAGATAGAGTAGTAGGAGATTATTTTAGTACTTGAGGCAAGAGGTGCTAAGCTGCTAAATTAAAGCACTTCACTAGATGTAATGATAAAGAGGTAATATATTCAGGAAATATAAATACTAGTACTTAGTACAAAGCCTCACATATTTTTAGCACTCAGTAAATGCTTTTTGAATGAATTATTTTGGTGGAAGATAATAATATTAAGTTTACAAATAAAGGTTTGGGTTAGAGGTGTGAAAGATTATTCGTTAAGTTTTAAGTACATTGAATTTGAGCCTTGCATGACTCATCCAAATGGAGAAATCAAATCAGCAACTAAAAATATGGGTCTGAAATTTAAGAAAAAGATATGGAATAGAAATGCATATTTGAGTCACTAATGAGTAGATACATAGCTGATAAATGAAGCCATAGGAAAGATAAGCTAAATAACAGAACAGAGTATAGACCAAAGACTGAGGATGGAGCCTAAAATAAAACATTTATGCACACTAGTATTTGCTATAGGTAGAGCAAGAAAAACTAAAACTGGATTTTGAGAAGCAGTTATCAAGAAAGCAGATGGGAATCAAAGGCAAAGAAAATAATGATAAGAAGACAAAAAGAGAAGTTAGTTTTAAGAAATAGTATGTGGTCATTTGTGTCAAATGCCTCAGAGAAGTAGTCACCACTCATGAATATTATTTGCCCCAAGAAGGGTGCTATCAAAGGGTCTAGGTACAAAAGTCAAAGAGTTTTAAGAAAAACAAATGACATACTTTCATAAAGCCTGGATCTATCTCTGATTTCCAGGATATATATATATTAAGTGTAAAATCAAGGTCCAGATCAGTATGCATAATATTTTGCCTTCTGTGTAAGAAAACGGAAAAATTACAATATATATTTATATTTGCTTGTAATTTCATAAAGAAACAGTGAAAGAATATATGAATGACCAAGGAGAGTAAGACTGCCAAATGTGTATCGTATTTTTTATTTCTAAATATGAATATATTACCTATACAAAATATTAAATTAATAATTTAAGAAAATTCAGTGCTATCAATGAAGAGCAAGAACAAAGCTATGTGAGACAACTGTTGGTCTACCGCTTTAGTTTTTTCTCCAATTAGGAATTAAACTAAAGGTCACCATGTATGCGTGGAAGCTGACCCTTCCCCTTACTACAAAGAAGGGCAACAGATTAAGGCTTTCAGTGAAGTCAGAAATTGTTAGAGTGAGAAAATTAAAAGAATGACAAGGATTAGAGTTAGTGGATTAAATGAAATAATAAAGTAAGTACTCAAAAAAAAGGTAGGCTTAAATTATCATCAGTGAATGAGAAGTAGTTACTGGGAGGTCATGAGATAACAGCAACAAGAAGTAGTAATGGTGGTTGTTAATTGACCCAAGTTAGTTTTAAGTTCTCTTTGATAGACAAGTGGTGGAAGTTAATAAAAGCAAATCTCAGACTATAATCTAGCATGACTAGACATTCATTAGCAAAGCAGGTATAAAACAATTCATGTAACTCATTCAGTAAGATCAAGAAGGTCCCAGTTCTCTGTCCTTTTAGGTTTTTTGACTATATTTTAAATGAAAGTTCCACTCAGGCGTACACAACCACATTCCAGAGACAGAACTCTGTGCCTTCTGGCACTGGACATCAGAAATGTTCCTATATTAATGGCTGGACACCAGACTGGGTAGAAATCAAGCCTCAGGTGCCGTTTGTAAACGCAAAGAATATAGACCTCCCTGGATTCTTATTCTTTGTTTATGCAGGGGTTGGGAGTGATTAAAATAGGTTTAGGCAAATCCACTTGTTTTGAATACCTTTAATTTCAACAAAAAAAGCTCATATTTAATATTTATCAGGCTAATCAACAGGCTATTATTTTCACTAATAAAAACCCATTTGGATATTGAGTATGCTAATTAGAAAACAGTCAAAATCTATAGCTTGATATTATCTGCCTTAAGAGGATTGGTCCTTTATGATTAGAATATCCAGCAAACCATCCCATAATTGTGTATTGGTCGCTAGTATATTATGCTATTACCCCCTGGGTAGAGAAATGGACCATCTCTAAGTTCAAGTTTAAATTAACCCATACATCATAATATGCTGGTTTTAAACATTTTAGGGTAATTAACATTGTAATAGGGGAAATTTGATGATGTGGGTTTTTCAAAGGAGAAAGGAGGAAAGACAGTTTGGAGGCATCAGACCTTGAATTATAGGTAGTATGTAATCGGAGGAAAATCATATCTCCACTTAGGAGGGCTTCAAGAGAAACAATGTCCTTAAAAGACAGCTGTGTTTCAACCCAAATGAGAAGGCAAATTACAGGTGCAAAGTAGTATGTGGATGAATGTCTATATAATGTATGACTTTGAACAAGTCACTTACCTTCTATATGCCTCAGTTTCCTCATTTGCAAAATGGAGATTCAAATAGCATCTGTGTCATAGGTCACAGTGAGTATTAAATTAGAAAACACAAAGTGCTTAAAAATAATGCCTGTAATAGTAAGTGCTCACTCAGTACATGTTTGTTGGGGCTTTCATAGCCTTCTCTTTTCTTCATAAAAATATTTATAAACTTTGTCAGAAATTTATGGAGCTCTGAGATAAAACATAATGAGTTTTTCATGCCAGAACAAAGAGTATGGACATTTCTCAAAGTTTCTTTTTTTCCAGAAAAATATTCTTAAAATTGGTGATGAGAATTTTGAGGTAACAATTTCTCTTTGGGGATTAGATGTCTAAATGTAAATTATTTAGGCTAGTCTTTAAAATATTTTCTTTTTGCCAAAGTTCTAAAGCAGAATTTTGTCACTGACCAATTAAATTGTGTATGAAGAGCTCCTGGAGGGGAGTGGCACTGCACTACTTGATCTTCCTTTATTTTCCCTAGTTTTTCAAAAGCCGGTGCCTCCGTTAGAAGAGGCCCTCAAACAAATTCAAGAATCCAACTTCAAGTCAAAAGGAAACATTTACTCTTCCCACAGACCAACAATAAGCTGGAGGTAAGTAATTTATGATTATTATGCAGAATTGTTAATATATAATGATTAAATAGCTTTCTAGTTGCTGAGTTTGTAGGCTATTCATCAGTTACTCCTCACTCCTGTTTTAGTTACTATTTTATTTTCACAGATTAAGGTTGAGGGGAATATAAATATTTTGCTTCAAGAATAAGGCAAAATTTCAATTTGTTGTCTTCGGTATTATAATGCTGCTTATGTTGAATAATTGTCTATGGAAACTATCATAACCATTTAAAAATATTGATATTGATTATTCATCTTTACCAAGATGGAAAAATTGTGTTGAATTGTGGTGATATAATGTTAAATAAAAGGAGTAACTCTGTGATAGAAATGGGGTCTTCCTCACTGAAAATCTTTCCTTGGTGTCTTGAAAAAACTACAGTGTCTCCTGCTTCCTCTCCAGATTAGTTTAAATGAATCATCTAGAAGCAATAGGCTGGATCAACAAACTACAGAGTACTCTCTGACATCCTGCATTTTACATTTATTATAAGTGTTTGTTGAAACTGCTACATGCATAGCACTAGATCAAGCATTGTAAAGGGGATGTGGAGAAGCATAACATTGTAAAATACAACCCCTAGTATATAATCTAGGAGAGAAGTGAAATAATGCTTCAAAAATATAGGCTAGTAATGATAATGACATTTAATGTTTTTAATATAAAAACAACTACAATTCAGACATAAATCATGTTCATATTGTACCTATACCTACTGTCAGTTACTAAAGCACTTCCATCTTTAGCATACCTGTGGCCAATAGTTTTCTGGCCAAAGCTAAGAACAATTAAATTCGTCCTCTCAGGCCTCAGTATAGTTCGGGAAAAACCTCACGGAAAGGAGGAGACTCCAGCAAAGCTCCGAAGAAAGGAGTTAATCTTGAAACAAGCGAGTAGACGATGTTGCAGACGGAGGGATGGGCATGCTCAAGGCCAGGAGTAGGAGAGGGAGAGATGGGGGCTAGGGGTGTGGGGGTGGCTGAGTGACAGTGCAGAGTACCAACAGCCTGGCTGCAGAGAGATTGGCAGTAAGCACATCTGCGTGCCTAGGAATGCAAGCTTCATTTTGAGAGTTTAACAGATGCTAATGAAATATTTTAAGCCAATGGGTGATAAAATGAACTTTCCATTTTTAACATATCATTCCAATTTATAGTGAACAAGTGTAGATGATGGGTTGAAGAGGGCAAAAGGGGCTGTTTCATCGTATGAACTGAAATTAAATGGGTCTAGGACTCGAGAGAAAGAACTGAGTTTAAGATATTTGAGGCTAACACAAGGAATTGAATCAACCATGGAGAATTATGTGCTGTGATGACAAGACTAGGATAAAATACTAAAAAACAGCAACATTTAAGAAGTGAAAGAGTAGAAGCCTGCAAATAGGAATAGAAAGGTTGATATAGGACTAGGAAAGGGCTGCATCATGGAAACTAAGGAAGGATAGAGTTTCATGGGGGTGGGGTGGGGTGGAGATTATATTGCTTCTAGGGAACCAATAACAAAAAGTTATATTCACCAGGATCCTGATAGGAAACAGGTGGCACATTTAAAAGGGGGAACTGAAAAGAGATTAATAAAGGGACTAGGAAGCCAAGTAAGTATAGTGAAGCACCCCTAGAACTGACAACAAAGTCAGTGTTACCACCACAGACCTGAGCAGAGAAGTGCCGCAGCTGCCAGACAGGACCTGAGGTCCTAGGTAGAGGAACAGTGCTACTGTTAAACCAAGCCCAGCAGAGCAGAAGCCAGAAGAATAATTCTCAAAACCTCTTTTTTCTGTCACCCTCCCATTTCTTGCTAGTGCCTTCCATTGGTCAAACTCAGCCATAGAATAAAAAGCCAGGGATCATTCAGTCTCTGCGAAGCAGAAACAAATGGAGAAGTGAGCAAAGAGAGAATATCCAGCATAGAAGCAATGTGTCACTATATTCTACAACATAAAGTCACACTGGCAACTTTTGTCAGAGCAATTTTATTGGAGGGATGGGAACAGAAAAGAGATTGCAATGAGTAGTAAAGAAATAGAGCAGGAAAGTAAAGTTAACAAGTGTAGCTTGGCTGTGAAATGCAAAGAGTGATGAACAATAGCCAGAATAGAAATGTGAATGAGATGTGGTCCTCTCTCCAAGAAAGTTTTGCAGTTAAATTATAATACCATGCAATGAGAGTCACATTATAATACATGTGTAATACCATGTAATGGGGGCTGTTACAGAAACATTAGCATAGTGACAAAGAAGTACAAAACTTACGGTTGGGAACAGAACTTAAAGGGTGAGTGTGAATTGTCTAATAAAAAAGCATAGGTTGAGTTTAGGCATGTTTAGGCTACAGCGTTGTAAAAGGCACAGACCCCTAAGGAAATAAAACTTGTTCAGAGAGGCAGGACTGTAGGATATGTTGCTGGTGGGACAGGAGATGATCTACAATGCAGATTGGAATCAGATTTGAAATGCCTATGTGTCTAGCTAGGGAGTTTGAACTTTATCCTGTAACTAGTAGAGAATCAGTGGAGGTTTCTAAGCAGAGAGTGTATAATCCTCTTTATTCTTTTAGAAAGATTATTGGTGTGAATGTTGGAGACTGAAAACGATGGAAAGAAATTGGAGGAAAGGAGACCAGAAAAAGTTAATGGGATAATCTGAGGGATAGATTATTACTGCCTAAACTAGAATAGTACTATTTTGTATAGTGAAGAAAGGACATCTGATAAAGAATAAAAGTATTTTGACTAGTTAGAAGACAAGGATGAGAAAGAATGAAAATGCCTTTTCACAATGCAGAGATGTGGCATAAGAAATAAGAGTTTAGCCCGGCCGGGCGTGGCTCAGCAGTTGAGCGTCGACCTAGGATCCAGGCAATCGGGGTTCGATTCCCGGTCAGGGCACATGCCCGGGTTGCGGGCTCGATCCCCAGTCGGGGGCATGCAGGAAGCAGCCGATCAATGACTCTCTCATCATTGATGTTTCTATCTCTCCCTCTCCCTCTCCTTTCCTCTCTCTGAAATCAATAAAGATATATTTTTTTTAAAAAAAGAAATGAGTTTAAAAATGTTTTTCAAGTAGAAGTATAAGAATTGGAGTATGGAGAGAATAGTGGAAGGAAAACCAGAAGGATTCAGCTATGGATTTAAAAGGACTGATCTTAAAGGGTGGTAGTGAAGTAGAAAAAAAAGATCGAAGAAAAAGTATTTCATGGAAAGAGTAGATTATACGATAGAATAAAATGAAAAACAAAAATATCAAAAGAAGCTCAAATTTTGAGTATTGATAATTGAAGGAATTTGGTGATTTTAAAAATAAAAAAGACCATAATGAAAGGGCACAGGTTTGGCAAGATATTACTAAGTTTTCTTTGAGCCTTCTGAATTGAGATAAATATCCCAGCAGAAATATATAAAAACAATTTGACATGAAATGAAATGAGAGGTAAACCTTTAGAAATTGATTTGAAAGTCAAGACTATATATGTTGTTGCTTAATTTTTATATGTACTTATGTCTCTCCAACTAAACTATAATATTTTGGAGAACATTCATTAACCTTACACATGCTTCCTTACACATCCTATAGTGCTTAGCTCAGTGCTATGCATGTTGGAGGTATTCTGTAAATACTTTGAATGGAGAAAGATCAGACATATGCAAACACTTCTCACAGGGTACAAACTTGACCTGAAACTTAATAGATGAGGAAGATAGTCACCAGAGACAAACATTGAGAACTCTAGACAGAGGAAGTAAGTAGTATGTGGAAAGGCATGAAGGCGTAAAATGACATTTTGTGTTAAGGTAGCTGAAAGTAGGTCAGTTTCTCGAAGTAAGAGATCTGGGCCATAAATATAGATATGATAGTGTGTACTGTGAAAAGATAGGTTGGTTGGAAAGGAAGGCATGAGTTAAATCATGAAGAGCCTTCTTAAGGAGTTTGTCCTTAAACAATTACTGAAAGATTTGAAGCAAGCATACAACATTTAAATTTTAGAAATATTGCCAGAATGGAAAAGAGTAAGGTAAGACTAAGGTGGGGAAAATCAGATAAAGTGTACTTTAGGTTAAAGAAAATGGTGACTTTGTGACAGCTGTTAGGAAGTTGAATCAACGTGATTTGATAACCGGAAGGTGATTGAGAAGAGTCAACAGTGACTTTGGAGATTATTGGGTATGGTTAAGCAATCAACAGTGAAACCATTTATCAAAATGAGGGCTATTAGGGAAGGACCTGTTTAAGGGAGGGAGTAACTGGAAGGAGGAGAGTAAGTTGTGAGTTTGAGACACTTATGAGATATTCCAGGGTCAGTTTCTCAAGGTAAGAGATCTGGGCCATAAATATAAATATGATAGTTGCCCATGAATTGATGAAATTAAAGCCATGGATCTTGGGTTCAGGTGTAATCTTGGGTTCAGCTAAACAGTCAAACGCCCATGACTACAGTGAGCCATGTTTGACTTCAAATAAAGGACAGAAAACACCTCGTGTCAACAGTCACCATTCTTCCGTAGGAGGAATCTCCATGGCATCCCACAAAGCAGCCAAAGGGCTCATCTGCTAGGCACATCTCACAGGGACAGCCCAGCTGTAAGGAAAAGAGATCACAGCGGGTGGGCATATAGCCACTGTGGGTTAGAAACCCCAAGTTCCAAATGAGACCAATATTCCTTGTAATGGCTCCATATGTATAGCTTCCCAGGTCCATGCAAGAGACATGCCCAGCCAGTTATAAGAATTACCACACTCAGAGAAACCCAAAACTATAGCCTCCTACCAGATACCTATGGTTTATTGACAGTCATCTCAATCCAGATGCAGTTTACCAATGAAGGGTCATTTTTAGCATAATCAATGTGCCTTGTAATACAGTTCAAATCCTACTAATAATCCAGGGGAACAGATTTGAAAAGTTAACCCAAAGTCACACTGGTCCATAAAGAACAGATTTTGTTAACTCTTCACTCACATGCAAATACAAATGAGATCATGCAGACAGTATAAATAAGATCACAAAGAGAGTACGTATGAAGAGGGTCACACATCTCCCAATTCTAGCATATACAGGACAAGCAAAGGAAGGGGAGTCAAGAAGGCCCTGAGAAGGAACAACCAGAGAAACAGGAAAGGAATCAGGAAGGCATGATGATAGGGAAGCCAAGGGAATTAAAGCCAGGAAAGGTAGCACTCAGGAGTGTCTATTTGTGCAATTATTAGGTTAATCGGTTAATTATTAGCAAAATCAGTACATTGAAGTGGTAGAGGTAGAAGCCAGATAGCAGTGTGTTAAGGAAAAAATAGAAGTTGAGGCAGCAAAGGCAATATGCTTGTAGAGTGCTTATGGGAAAGCCTGTCTGAAAAGGGAAGATGGCAGACAGTTGGAGGGGGGTGTAGGGGCCAGGGGGATTTAGAATGATAAAAAATGCCAAACATTTTAGTGTAGGAGTAATGTGTATTTTTGTGTACAGTTTTTCACTCTCAGCTTTCTTTTTCTGTGTATCCGTTGTTATCATTTGTGTTATCAGATATTTTTAATAAAACTATACTATGAATGAAAGGAGAGAATTTTTTTGTTTAACAGTGTACAGTTTTTTAAAGTCTTAGAAGAGGTAAAATATTAGAACAACTTTGATTTCCCTGTAGCAAACAAACATATAGTTATCATTACAACAAACCTGTGCTAGGACCATTGAATAACATACATCATCATTGTTATATGAGAAACTGGCTTCATTCAAAATTAGAATACATACCTTTCATATTATTATTGTAATATACTATATTGAAATATTCTGTTATGACTATAACTTCATCATATCTATATCTATGTATACATATACACATATAAATGTTATGTATTTGAAAAACAACAGATGTATACAATTTGTAGAGAGAACACTATTCTTTACTTATTAAAAAGTTAAACTTTTCTTCACAGATAGCTAACAATATTAAATAATGTGTTTAAAAATGCTTCATAAACTATAAAATGCTGTATAATATAAGATATTGAAATTAACAATCAGGTGTGTAAGGTTAAGCTGCAAATATTGATGAGCTATTTTTACATTAAAAAAACATTTTCTGGGAAATACAAACCTAAAATGCATTCAGGAACTAAAGTACAGTCATGTGTCTATTAACAACTAGGATGCATTCTGAAAAATGCATAGTTAGGCAATTTCATCATTGTACAAAATCATAGTGTGTTCATACATTTACCTAGAGGGTATAGCCTACTGCACACCTAGGCTATATGGCATAGGCTATATGCCTGTACAGCACATTGCTCTACAAAACAACATGAGAGTAAATCAAGCACGAGAGGAAATGATGCAATCAAGAGACAGTAAACATGAGATATATGAGGCTGTTGCCCATGTAACACGGCACGCTGTTTTATAACCAACTTTTTTCATAAGTAAAAGGAGTATACTCTAAAATAACGATAAAAAGTATGATATAGTAAATACATAAATAACAGTTGCTTATTTTCATTATCAAGGATGATGCACTGTACATCATTGCATGTGCAATACTTTTATATGACTGGCATTGCAGTAGGTTTGTTGACACTAGCATCGCCACAAACACGTGAGCAATGTGTTGGGCTAAGATGATATGATGGCTACAACATCACTAGATAACAGAAATTTTTAATTTCCATAATAATCTTATAGGACTCCAATTATACATGTGGTCCTTCATTGTCCAGAATGTAATTATGCAGCAAATCACTATAAGGCCAAGAAACAGGGAGTTTCCAAAGAAATGGAGATATATCAGTACCCATAAACAATTGTTCTAATATGGAAAGTATTAATAGTACATAAAAATAATTTAAGATGTTGATAGTGTGGTCTTCTAAAGGAGAAAAAATTATATGAAAAAATGGAAGGCATTCAAAGCTTAAGCCTCAAGAAATAGCAGAGAATGTGTTTGTATGAAAAATGAAGCTGCCTCAGGAAATAATGAAATACAAAAATAATAATAAGGGACTAACATTAAACATATAAGTAATCAGCCTTTTACCCCATTCCAAATCCTTATCATAATATACTTGACCCTTCTGGTAGATGTAGGGTAAAAGAAGCTATATTTACTCTCATATTAAATTTTTATACTTTAAATTATGTTGTTAGATATCTATCTCCAATATCCATGTATTTGTGGTTAGACCATAAGTTCTAAACCACATGCTACCCTGAGAAATCTGGCCAGAATTGAGTAGTGGTCTATTTGACCTCTATTTGCCCTTTGTACTAGTGGTTTAAACCAGATTATCTAGCCTATATTCATTATCTGTATGACTATCAGACTTCTCAAGGTGAAAATATTCTAAGAGCAAGGAATGAGAAAAGGGGAACCTGAATAAGCTATATACATTTCTCAGCCCATGTGAGAGCACAATGATTGAACAAAGAAGATCATGGATGGATCCTAAGGACAAAAAATAATATTAATCAAAAGCCTAGAAGCAGCCCAATAAGCCAAAAAACATCTTAATAAGGCTATCTCTCTACCTGCCTATCCAAATGCTTTTCCACCTGCGCAGATCCATTCCTGCCTGTCCAGCTGCCTCCACATCTGATCCCTACTTAACTGATCAACCGTCTCCTTCACGGGCCCCATTGCTGTCCCACCATTCCCAAATTCTTCCAAGCTATCCAACTGTTTCTCCCACCCGCCAGCACTGTATCCTGCCTATCTGTCCATCTGTCCCCTCTACTCTCCCGAAGACCTTTTTACCAGCCCCACTATTGTCCTACCAAACTAAATATCTTCCTCGCCCTCCAGCTGCAGTAGCTCCCAGCTTTTCTAGCAGTTTCCCTTTTCTGCCAGCCCCAATTCCTTCTGGCCCACCTGACCATTTACCACAGCCACCCCGAAGTCCCCCAACCATTCCTGATTCTGACTCACAGAGCAAGTTATTTTATAAAACTTTCAGGCATAAACATTTCCTCCCAGCAGAACATTGTACCCCAGCTACATTAATGCCTGCCCTTGTCCACCGTTCCCTTCCAGCTCAAGTGGTTGTTTCCCCAACCCCTCTGGAAGCTCTCCCAGTTTTGAAGCCTTCCGGTTTATCCAGTCATCCCCCTCATCAACTGGTCCCCACTCTTTCTTATATCACTCCATTGCCTGAACATCCTGCTAGCTTAGGTCCTTTTCAGTCAGTCCAGCAATCTGTTCCACAAACCACATTGTCACGTCTGCCCCAGGCCATGGCAGACCGTCCGGCTGCCCCAGTTCTCTCTCACCCACCTCCCTGCTGTTCTCCACCCTCTTCTTTGTCTTCATCTCCTACTTCTACGCCCTCTTCTTCACCCTCTGTGCAGTTTTCTTCCTCCTCAATCCTTGCTTCTCCTTCACCTTCCTCTTCTACCTCACTATCCTTACCTCCCTCATCTGTCCCTCTTTTTCCCTCACCTTTGCATTCAACTCCCTCTCCATGTTTGCTCCCAACGTATTTAGATTTTCCCTCTCCGATTTCTCCTGTTTCTTCTTCCTTCATGATTTCTTCTTCCTTTCCCCCCATGCTTCAATCTCCCTCTCTTTCTATCTCCCCATCTCCTTTTATTCCTATCCATCCCTTCAATCATCCTCACTGGGGGAAGAAAGTAGAGAAGAGAAGAGAAGCGAGTGAAGTAGCGAAGAAAGAAATAGAGAAGAAAGAGTTGAGAAACGACAACTTTAAAGGTAAATAAATTGAGTTTATTAGATACTTTGTAGATTTAGCAATATTTTGTTTGGGAATGGTGATTGAAGGGGAAGGAATATGTAAGAATAGAAAAGCCTAAAAGGAAGAAAAAGGAACATACTTTTAATGTTCAGAAATTTGTGTTAAATAACTTATTGCTCTCCCTGTTTTCCCTGTGGTCACAAAAAGATAGTCAGGAATCTAGTACTCGTTGACTATTTCAGTTTGTCCAAATAAAGATATATATGGGTATTGGAGATAGGTATACATCACATATGTCACTTTCCAAAACACTTCTATCTTCATTGACTTGAATAATTGAATTCAAATGAATTAGGAATAAATGCCCTTAGGATTCATACTAGTGGCCCTAGTGCAGCAGCAGTTAGCTTTTTAATATACCTCATCCTGATTCCACCCCAACCCAAAATCTTCCTTTGTTTTTCACTCTGTACTTATGCCAAAATGTAACACGCTGTTTCTAGAAGATGCAAAATTCTAATAGAAGATGATGTCATCCCCTGATGATTTTGGGGTGGCATTTTGGCACACTAAAAGCAGACTCTACATTAAAGGTACCCTTCTGTGGCATAAAAACCATGCTTACATATGTGATACAACTGAAAAAAAATGTGTGCACACTCCTCCATGGAGTAAGATCCAAGCACCCAAACCTAGTAAACTAGAATGGAAATTCCTGCCTACCCTGACAAGCAATTTTTATATTTTCTACCTACCTGAATCTTCAGCCAACTCTGTTAGAGTTATAGGACTACCTACTAGTCATGACACCAACTCAGAACTAAGAGTAATGCAAATTATTATTATCCAGATAGGAATGCTCTTAAAGAAATGAGGACTGAATCTACACATCTATAGGAATTCCTTCTATATCTGTCCTAAACAATAGATGAATAGAATTTAATAATCAAAGCCTTAAATAGACATTCCTACATGAAGATGGAGTGCTTTATTGGAACTATAATCCCACAACCATTTTTATTCTACTGTTGACTGCCTTAAATTCCCATGCTAATATGTCTATATATTTCTCCAATATCCTTATATGTGATTATCTGGACACACACACACATACACACACTACATGAATGTGTCACTTATATGTATGTAAAAAGAAGTTAACTTTATTTAAATGTACTAAGCATTTTTTTATGTATGGTTCACAGAACTATAGATAATGCCTTGCCTTCATCACTGTCAAAAAATGACCAGAAGCATCAGAAACATCTCTTATCCAAAATCAATTGTGGTAAAGAAATGAAGGAAAACAGCAGGATGAACTTGGCTACTAACAAAGATGCATTCCAGCTTAAACTAGTGGAAACTCAGAAGCTCCTAGAAGATCAGCATCTAAGCAGTTTGCAAGTATGAGACTATAAATATGGTATTACTATTTTAAGATCTAGTAATAATTCTGTCCATTTTTGCAGTGTTCTCCACTAAAGAAATGTATGCCAGTTGCCAAGGATAGGCCATGAAAGAGAATGTGGAGGAATCAGCATAAATTCATCACAAATACTAGAAAAAATATTTCTTAGTTTTTTCCTTACCTTTTATTCATTTTTCCTCTGCTTCATCTATTATTCTTTTTCCATCTCATATTTAGAAAAATATGCTTTATGAATGTTATTTTCTGACAAACATGAAAGCTATTTGAAATTACAATGTAATATAATTGTCACTGTTAGAGACTAGATTATAAAAGCAACCTGAAAATTATAATGCATGTGGACATTAGGTGTGTAATGAAAATAGAGCACAATTAGCTAGGAATGGTATTTATATTCTATTTCTTAGGGCACTTACTTTGTTATTTTCCCACCAATGAGTGGAATTTCAGCTGATTTTCCTGAAATGTTCATGCACTTTATTTTTTTATAAGTAATTACACATATTTATCAGATTCCTAGTAGGTTGATATTAAGAGTAAATTCATAACCTTGGACTGATTCGTTCAATAGCTAAGCAATAGTTGCAAGGTTATAAAAGGAAAGTAGGAGACTTCTGGCTATGATAAAATGCCTTCCTGCCATAAACAACTATAATTATGAATAAAAGGTATGAAACAAATATTTTTAGACATTACACAATAGGCAGTACAACATATGATCTTGAAAAACAAGGGAAACAAATGAAATAAGCCCTAGATTACATAGGCTTTTTACCTGGACATAATCTCTGGATAAGCCTCAAAAAATCCACAAGTTAAAAAACACTCTCTTAAAGAAGATGCACAACATAATGTTCACAATGTCCAACATTTAATCACAACTTAACATGTGAAAAAGCAAGAAAAAAATAGCCCATAACTAGGAAAAAATTAGTCAATATAATCAGATGAAGAAATGACAGAGATGATGGAATTAACAGGGATTTAAAACCATTCTTATAAATATTTTCAAGGAATTAAAGTAAAAGTGAACATAATAAAAAAGGATATTTTAAAGGAACTAAATAGACCTTCTAGATCTGAAAAGCATAATATTTGAAACAAAAATTTCACTCGATGGACTTAACAGTGTAGGTATTATAGACAAAAAGATGAGTGGGCTTGAAGACATGGCAATAAAAAATATTCAATTGAATAACTGAGAGAAAAAGACTGGAAATAAATGTGTAGAACATTACTTACTTGTAAGACAATATCAAGCAATATAATATACATTTAATTAAAATCCCACAAAGAGAAGAGGGAGTATTTAAAAAACAGTGAGTTAAAATGTTTCAAATTTGATAAAACTATAAATCCACAGATCCAAGTAGTTCAACAAACACACACATACACAGGCATACACACCATGAAGGCACATCAAAATCAAATTAAGCCAGAAGAGAAAAGATACATTACATGGATGCTAACAAAAATAAGGTGGACCACTAACTTCAAGCCAAAAGACAGTGAAACAACATTTTTTTAAGTTCTGAGAGAAGGAAAAAATGACCAATCTAGAATATTGTATCCAACTAAAATATCCTTCTGAAATTAAGGTGAAATAGGCATTTTCAAATAAACAGCTGAACACCACTGCACTACACCAGCATCTGCACTACAAGAAATGCTACGGAAAGTTTTTCAGGTGGAAGGAAAATCACATGATATGAAAATTCAGATCTATAGTGACAGAAAGCAGATTAGTGGTTGTTATGGTAGATAGGGATTGACTACAAAGAAGCATGAGAAAAATTTTGGTGAATGGGAAAGTTCTATATATCGTTTGGTATGGTGGTTATGGGTGAATAATTTGTCAAAGCTCATTGAACTACACATTTAAAATAGGTGCATTTTATGGTAGATAAGTATCCTCAATAAAATTGATTTTAAAACTTAAACATGAAGCATGTTAAGTCTAGTATAGTTTATATCAGTAACGTCCAAGCAAAACTTGCAGTTGATCATAATGTTTCACTGTTTAGTGGTGAGAAAAATTCGGGGGGGAAAAAGTATAGTGTAGTGAAATCAGAAATTACTGAATTTCTTTTGAGGTGCTTTGGGAGATGAAGCCATTACAGAACTACTCATACAGAAATCTTAGAGTCATGAACATCATACAGCTAGAAGGACCTTATAACCCAGATTACATCTCATTAGATGCAATCTCAAAGGAAGTCCTCCAAGCCTACTTTCATTATTATTATTAATTAAAATGACTCAGTTTCAAAAACAGGCATTGGAGGAGTTGTGCTCAGTTTTATTCTCCTAATTAGGTTGAAGTGACCAACACTTTAAAAAGAGATCACAGTACTGAAGGGTATGATAAGCAGGGGCCAAATGCTGGTAAGATCAAACTCCCATGAATCATTTTCAAAACCTATGTCACAGCAATATATCAATTAGTAAACATTAACTATGCAACTTAAATCATTTCTATTCTATAACTGATTTTCTTGGTTTCTTAGTTTATTTTGGGGGCTAGAAAAATAATGTGTTTTGGTTTAATATCAGAATATTTTTCCTTTCTAAAATTTGTGAAAAATCTTAAGGGACACTAATTTTCTTTCTTTGAGTCCATTTAACTTTTTTACTACATTTACAATTTTACATATTCTTGGAATTTATTTTTATATATGTGATACAAGATTAATGTTTAGATATGTGTGAGAAATTAGAAACATTTTACCACATTTACCATACTTTGAAATGATAATGAAATTTTATTAAAGACTGATAGGCTTCTCTTTCTGTGGAATAGCCCATTCTCTGTTTCACTGCTTCACTAATAAACTTACTTTCACTTTAAACTCTAAAAAAATAAATAATCTTAAAAAAAAAAATAAAGACTGATAAATTCCAGGATATTTCAGTGAATAGTGATGAGAATGTCTATGGAATTTATGGAAATTATTACTATGCTAAATCTCCAAAAAAAGAGCCACTAAAAATTAAGTTCTCAACCCTAAGTCCATATTAGAATTACTTGGGGAATTTAAAAATAATAATAATACCAATATATGGACCCCACCCAAGTATTAAATCAGCAAGACTCAGACACATATTTTTACAAAGCTCCTTATGTAATTCGAACATGAATCCAGCATTGAGAACTCTCCTATGTAGAGCATACATTACCTTTTATAAAAAGATGTACCCCTTCCAACAGGAAATTCATATTAGGATCATAGGGCTTTTAGGAGCTTCATTCAAGTCCAGTGAATGTTTCAGGAAAAAATGCCATTTGTAAATAACTTTTTCAGAATTTCACATGCTATTATGAAACCTTCAAGAAAAAAATGGAATAGCAATAGAAAAATTATTTTTAAGCTATAATTGTGACTAGAATAATTGTGTAGTTACTTTAGGCTTAGAAATTAAGGCTAAAATGTTATTAAAGTCTTTGCTAGCTCCCTCTTACTGTTTATAATCATTTTACCATATTTTATATGCCAAGGAGAATTGGGTTCAGTAATAACGATGTGTTGAATCATAAATTTTGGCATTTACAAAATTTCTAAGCTTTAAAACTTTGTTCTTTTTTCTTTCAGAAATTTTGTGATGAAGTTAACCAGATAACAAATTCTGAAACCCTCTCAAGTATAGACAGTCTTGAGGCTGGAGAACATGAAGAAATCTATTTAACACTTACTAATAAGGAGCCTTCCACATCAATTCAGCAGAATTCTATTTTCCTCAAATCAGCAAATCTACAATCAACTAATCTAAGTTGCTTTGATGAAGATAAACTGTCATTCTCTAAAACTCAACTTATAAATAATTGGCTAATAAGTTTAGATGATCCAAATATTCAAACTGTCACACCTTTCTCAGATATTTTAAGTAAACCTAATATTCTACCTTCACATGAATGTTTTAATAGTAAAGAACAAAATCCATCTACTCTACATGTAGAAAGAGTCACAAATACTACTAATAATTTAGTAGACTTTGTATGTAGTCCACCCATATTTGTACATGATAAAAAAACCAAAAAGACCTCTGAAACCAGCACTCTGAAGACAGCTGACTCCTCTTCTAGGGCATTCAAAAGAGAGAGTACATTAGTTACTGAGAGCCCAACACTTAAATGCAGCACAGCCTGGAACACTCCAGATTCTCTAACCCAAGAAATGGCTACTGTTTCAGACCAAGTGAAATATTCTGAATTAACTCAAGAAAACAGAACTACTTCAATTCCTACTTCATTTGTACCTGTGGAAACATCTTTAATTTTGCCATCTAATACACAATCAGCTGAACCTTTACCAAAGAACAGTATACATATAAATGAAATCAACCCAGTGCAGTGTTCTGATAAGTTAGAGGAAGTGAAAGATGTTAAAGATGAAAAGATAAACTATTTTAGTTCTAGTAAGATAGAGTTGCCTTTATTTTCAGACAATTTTCCAGATGCCTGTATACCTCACAACTCTGATTCAAAAGATAAAAAACAGAAAATAACTGAAACATCAACATTATTGTCTAATGTAATTTCTAATTATGACTTAGTTGGTCAGCACAAGAAAACAAAATACAATTTTCATGAAAGAAGCAGTGTGAGGTTTCTAAAAAGTATTTTAAAGAAAGAATCTAAATACGAGCATGATTATTTTAAGGCCCTAGTTATAAATCAAGGCCTTAAGTTAGGAAATCAAAAAGCAGAAGCTATCAGAGATAGTATTGAATTAACAAAAGAAAAAGGGAAAGGGGCAGAAATTCCAAAGACTATGAAAAAACTGAGGTGGTTTGATGAAACTGAAGATACAAGAAAAAATGCTGATGGTGGTAATCATTCCCTGAAGAATGGAATAGAAATATCTCAACAGCAGTCTCAATCATTGCACATTCAAACTAATAGTGATGCTGCTAGCAACATAATTAGTGTCCCTGCTTGTGCTGTAAATTCTTCTAATAGGAAAAAGCCCAAGGATGATTTTATCTCTGAAAATGTTAATGCTTTAGGAGGATCTGGAACAAACCACATGTCTTTGAACTGTTTCATACCTCTAGATTTTAACATTGCTAAACAAAGCTGGCCATGCTCAGAAAAAGAAGAAAGTAAATCTCCTATACATAGTGGTGATTCTACAACTCAGAAAGCTAATCTACAAAGAGGTAGAGCAAAGGTAATTAGGACAAAATCTGCTAAAGTCCAGTCAGGGTTTGTGTATCCAAATAGAAAAGGCACTGTTATTCAAGTGCAGTCTGCAAGCAAAGCCAACGCATTTTTACAAGCTCAGGGTAAATTAATTGTCCCTCATCCTCCTAAATCTGCACCAAATGTTAGGAGTGATAAAAATATACAAATGTCTCAGTGTCAATCAGAAATGCCTGAAAATTCCCAAAACATGATTACAAATAACTATTTCGATTTGAAACATGTGCTTCCAACAGAACACAAGTTGAATCAATGGAATAACGAAAGTAGTCTTCCACTCTCACATGTTTGTTCTGACACAATCACTGTGATGCCATCTCTACAATACTGTTCTGAGTGCCAAACTTTAGCAAAAATAAATCATTCAAGTGGCACTCAAACCATTGCGCGGCAAGATGGGACATTACACTGCACTCAAAGATGTCCTGTTTATGAAGACAGTCATCACTCTGTGGCTTTTAGACCTACCAAAGAAGAATCTATTCCCTCTTGGAAAAGACAGCATAATATTCTGGGTCAAAATGAAAAGGCTGCTGGTAAGAATAAATGTATATATTTTTATAGATAAAACGTACAACTTTTTAAATTCATGTGAAATTTTTTTTATTAAGGTACAGTGATATATACCTTATAGATATTAATGTTAAATAATAACTATAGGAACAACTTATCTTCCTTACTATTGTTCCTGTATATCTAATAGCTGAAGTTTTTAAGAGAATTACCCAACCTTTGCTCAACTAAAATTAGAAACTTTCGCTAGCCTCCATTTTTTCCATCACTTTTCCAGGACAAAGAATAGGGTCTAATTGCTATCCCATGCCATTCTGTCATTACCCCAATATTATAGTCAAAATGTCTATCAAAATAATCTCAGTAAAAATATTGTTTAAATTATTCTAGATAGATGAATAAATGTTGTTATAATACTTTTCCTTATTTTTGTTTTACATATTTGTTAAATTGACTTGTTATAAGCTAATGATAGATATGCCAAACCCATCCATCCCCTTTCCAAAAGAATGGCAGCTCTACTGTTATCTGTTATATAAGCTGGTTTTCATATAGAGAAAAAAATGATAGCATTCCTTTAAACATTTTTGAAAAATATTCCTCTATAGAATTTCATTCCCTGTGTAGCTGGTTGATGCCTCATATAGCTTCTTTCCTCTGAGGGAATGGACTAGGAGACCATAAATTCTCCTTCCAATGGGAATCAGTTGCCTATTGAGAAATAGATAGGACTTGGGGTAGGGCGGAAATCAGAAAAGTAATACTTTTCTTTTCCCAATAATAAATATTAAGAAGATATAAAGAGAGAGTTAGTTTAAAATTGAGTATTTAAAGTCTTCTTCAATTAGACCATGAGATTTTAAGAACAAGGGACTTTTTTTTGTATGTAATTCATCATGTATCCGCAGGTCCTAACTGTGCCTGGCACTTAATTTAGACACCTAGATTTTTCTTGAATTGAATGGACACAAGCCATATTGGCAGGTGGAAAGCTAAATGCAAAGCCTCTAATCTAAAAATCTTCAATACTTATCTACAAAAACTATATTTTAAAAAATTATATCTCTCACTAGAGTGGAATCAAGAGTCTTCCATTCTCCTATTTGTTCTGACTTACTCACTATGATGCCATCTCTTCTTATCCAGTCATTTCACCATGTAACTTTAGTTTTCACATTGCTTCCAAAAGATGAAAGCATCATACAGATTTGACATTCTAAAGTAATAATGATAAATAATAATTCTTACCTTTTTTGAGTTTCTACTCTGTGCCAGTTACAGTGCCAAGTGCTTTATACTTATTGTCTCATTTAAACCTCACAACAATCCTGAGAAATAAGTATTTTTTATAACACCATTTGCAAAGAAGGAAATAGGATTGCCCAAGGTCAAGAACTAGAAAACAGCAAAATTGATACTTTAATCTAAATATATGACTCCAAGTTCCATGCTTTTTTCACTAAAATTATATAATAAATATAGTTATTAAGTAAATATCATTTATCAGAGTCTAAGCTGATCAGGAAAAAATATTAGGGAACATAGTTTCCCAGTAGCTTGAGCATAAAAGGATAGCATATTAAAATTATGTTCTCATTCTCATAATTTTAACCTGGAGAAAACTATTTAGTCAAATGAGGCAGTTCTGAGGGGTGTTTGAATAAGGAACACTGGAAAATGTAATGAAGTTTAACACTTTCAGCCATGGTTTTTAAAGAGATAGATGTATTCTGACTGTTGTACATGTCTATACCTCTTAATACAGTGATTATACTTAGAAACTCTAATACTAACAATACTAAATACTTTGTATGTTCAGTCACTCAAGCTTATATTTCAAAACTATTTCAATATTAAATATTGTAAATGAACCCTTTGTCTATACTGGATTATAGTTCAATGAACGTCTACATTCATTTGTTTTCCTGCTCTCCTATTTACCAGCTCATTTTTATTCTCACACTCAGTGTACCCAGGGTTGAAAATTATGGAAAGCATCTGCCTCTCCATTAGCATTTCCAGAACTCTCTAGCAAAACTCTCCAGTAAAAATTCTATTCCCTTGAGGCCTAAGCCATTCAACTCTACCATCTCCTGCCCTTTCAAGTCATTTCTTCCCTCAAAGATGACTTTGGCGTCTGGTTCACAGTCTTCCTTTCTGTGCAGTCTTTGCCAAAATACTGCTGGTTCAGCATTCATGTGGAAAAACAATCCAACACTCTGCTCTCTCTCAATTCTTTCTCATCTCTAATGATTTTCTGTACCATTCTGCCTCAAGTACCCATTCCCTTTGTCATACTCTGGTCCTTGTCAACACCCATAACTCCTCTACATCTAAAATCAGCCATTCAATTTACTTCCTCCTCTCTGGCTACAATATGGTATCTGCACAAGGATATTTAGACCAATGGAGAGAATTCAGTTTAGAAACAGACCCACATATTTGAGACTCACATGCTTGATTTTTGGCAAAAGTACTGCGTAGCAGGGAGAAAAGACTTGTCTTTTCATTAAATAGTGCTGAATCATTTAAATGATCATATGGCATTAGTAAAATGACCCTTGACTCACTCACACCATGCATAAAAATCAATTCCAGCTGAACTGTAGATATAAATATGGAATATGAAAAACAAATTCTTCTGGAAGATAACATAGACTTTAGAATGGGCAGAGATGTCTTACCCAGACATAATAACACTAACCATTAAAGAGAGGTTTGATAAATTGTACATTAAAATTTGAAACTTTTTCATCCAAAAATACCATCAAGGTATTGAAAAGGCAAACCACGGAGTGAGAGAAGATATTTATAATGTATGATACTGACAAAGAGCTCATATCTCAAATGCATAAAGAATTCCTACAATTAATAAGAAAAAGACAACCCAATTATATCAGTCAGTGTTCAAGCAGAACCAATAAGATATATTAAGATTTCTTGCAAGGGATTGGCTTATGTGAAAATGGGGACTGTCTAGACAAGTCTGAAATTTTTAGGGCAGGCCATGTGGGAAGGGGCAGGCCAGAACTCACAGGGACAGACTAAAATTGCTATGCACAGGCAAAATTTTTTATTCTTTTCAGGAAGCCTCAGTTCAGCTTTTAAGGCCTTTGAACTGCTTGAATCAGGTACACAGATTATCTAGGGCAACCTCCCTTAAAGCAAACTGATTATGGATTTTAATGACATCTACAAAATACCTTCACAGCAATAGCCACATTAGTGTTTGGTTGAATAACTGGGGACTGTAGAGTAGGTGACACATCAAAAAGATCATCGCTCTGGTGTGTTTTTTAAAACCAAAATATTTGAATAAGCTTTTCATTAAAGAAGATAGCCAAATGGTCAATAAACATGAAAAGATCTCAGCCAACTGGAATTAAAACAATTAAGATACAGCTTTATTTTGAGTTTTGGTAGTAAAACTATCATATCTAGAATTTTTATAGCAGACTAGAAATTTGGCCAGATATGCCAGTGCAAACTATATTATTTTTGCAAAAATACCAAGTTTTTCAACTATTATATTAATTAGTAGATAGCATTTAAATGCATGTGTATGAATGGAACAAAACATCAACAGTTTTAAGCATATACTATATCTGTTCCTGAGATCAGTAAGGTACAATCCATAAAATTGAACATCTACACAAAGAACA
This sequence comes from Miniopterus schreibersii, assembly GCF_964146895.1. Taxonomy (NCBI): domain Eukaryota; kingdom Metazoa; phylum Chordata; class Mammalia; order Chiroptera; family Miniopteridae; genus Miniopterus; species Miniopterus schreibersii. The sequence continues at coordinate 16,386,021 of NC_138112.1, read as the reverse complement.
GTAAAGCACAAAAACAAATAATTATGTTACAAATCAAGGAAGTACAAAAGTGTTGGTAGATCTTGCCTCTAGAAGATTTAAGAACAGGTTGAAGGAAGGGAAAAATTCTTGATGCAGCAGTCATATGGCCAAGTTAATTCTCATTTAAAGTATTTTTAAAGCTCTTCAAAAATGCAAAAGTAGGGACTTCACAAGATTTAGGGGAAGATAATTCAAGAATAGAAAACAGTCTAGAAATTTTATTGCTGTCCACATGATCTCACTAGAAACTATGACATTTAGTATATCTAACATTTAGCTTATTTAGTACTTAGCATACCCATAGGGGTGGGAATCAACATAATACAGTGCTTTCTAAACTATAGGTAATGACATATTAGTGGATTGTGAAATCAACTTAATGAATAGTAACCAGAATTTTTTAATGAAATATAATTTTAGAATCAGAATGTTCTAGAATAGAAACTATCAGAGTGCAACATATATTGTAAGGGTACGTATGTTTTACAAAACTGTATATGTATCCTCAGTCACAATGCAAATTATATTTCTGTGAGACTCAGTCAAATCAGAATGAAAGTTACTAGCATGGAGGGTTAAGAGCTAGAATTTTAGATTTCAGAGACTTAACTGCTTGAAGCTAAATCTCAGCTTTTGCCCTTGACTGGCTCTGTGACTTTAGGCAAGTTATTTATCTTTTCCTCTGTTTTCATTTGTCTGTAAAAATAGTGATAATAGTGTCTACAGCTTTAGAATAGCCTGGGCAATTATAAATGCTCAACAAATATTGGCTAGAACTATGAAGTTGAAAGCTTTGTGTTTTTATTGTTATATAGATTAGACTAATATATAGTTCTATATAGTTATAGTTAGCTTATTAAATTTTGGGGGGTGACAATGGTTAATATGATCATATAGGTTTCAAGTGTGGGTTTCTATGTTACAAGATCTGTATATTGCACTGTGTGCCCACCACCCAACATCAAATCTTCTCCTGTCACCATATATTAAATGTATAGTTACAGTATATGCATATAACTATGTACATGTGTATAGCTACATATAGAAAATATATATATTAGCTATAGTGACATAAATTAGATTCAATATTCAAACTCATGTTCTCCAGTATATAATTTCAGGGCTAAAAATATGTTCATTTTTCTCTCTTACCTCAACTTTTATCACAAAAGCACACATACACACACTCCCATATATTTCCCAAGACATTTGTGTGCTTACACTCATACTCATATTCTGTGCCCCAGACAAATTGAATTTTCTACCTCTCAGCCTCCAAAAACTTCTTAACATCTTCATCATTGTTAGTTTGTGCCTTTGTATAGAATGTTCTTTTTGACTCAAAAAGTTCTTTTACTTGGGAACCTACTCCCCCTTTAAGACCAAGGTCAGGCATAACCTCTGTGAAACCTTTCTTGATTCTTACAAGGACTCTCTATCCTCTGTACTTTCACTTAATTTTGTTTATAGCACTGCATATAATTTATGTGTATTCCTTTTACTGTAATAAGCCATTTAAATTCTTCTAAACTAATACAGAAAAATTTTTATTATACCACTATTAATAAAAATTTTGAGCACACATATATATATGCCATATACATGTATTACTGTACTAATATGCCTGAAGCAATTTATTCAGAAATAGAAATTTTTACACAATGAGATAAATATGAAGTAAAGACTTTTAAAATAATTTTGAAATTTTGTATTTTATAAATAATACACTTTAAAATAATTATAAAATTTTATCATATACAAAACTTTTTCTATTATATGTTATTAATAATACTCTGAAAACTTGGTTTCAAATGTCTTACCAATTATGATGACTTCATTTCATATACCATCATTAGTTAATACCTCCAGGCACAATATGCATTTAGGATGAAGTTTATTATTATGATTTTTTGGGTAATTTTTTATTTGTGATCCTAACTTTGTGATAAACATAATTATACTGTCATTGTCATTATGTGGCAAAGAGTTTGTAATGATAATAAGTGATGTGTCAGCTGTGCCTTTCTTATCTACCTGTGCTTGCATTATTTGTACTATCTTTGACCTATGATTTTACAAGAATATATTTTAATTCTACAAAAAGCACAGAAAAATAATATAAATACTCATATACCACCACTCACCTTAAATAATAAAACATTACACATGTAATGGAAGCCCTACAAAAGTCTTTTCAGCCTCTTTCTCATTCAGAGGGGACTCATTCAGATACTAAGAGATATCCATAATTCACTTAACTAGAGCACACGTAATATTTAGTACATTGAAGAAAGCAAAAGTGCACTAATTAATAACACTGCCAACCCCACACACTTAGAATCTCTACTGTTGCTCTAAAATAACTTTGTTTCTGTGTGCGATAAATGACCATTTACCTTGCAAACTGACAAGGGTGCCAGTGTTAACCATACACAAACTTCCCATTGGTGGTTGGAAACCCGCATGTGCGTGATCCCAAGGCCAACTTAAATTATACAGGATTTTCCACTGCATGAGTGGTCAGTGCAACTAACAGCCCCCACCTGCATTGTTCAGTGGTCAACTGTATTATGATAGTATAAAGTTTAATTACTAATTTTTAGATCATAAATATAGAGTAGAATTCTATTATCTTCCTGCACAGCAGTGATTTATTTTGGTGTTGCGCCAGACTTGGGAGGTCACTGCTCTAAATGATAAACACCTCAAAAACAGATTTTTTTTAAAAAAAATTTACTCAATTTTTTAGAGAGAGAGGAAGGGAGAGAGAAACATCAGTTTGTTTTCCACTTGTTTTTGCATTCATTGGTTGACTCTTGCATGTGTCCTGACTAGTGTGAACCCATAACCTTGGCATATCGGGATGAAGCTCTAACCAACTGAGCAGAGGTTGGTTAGAACCCAGCAGAGGTTTTGTTTAATTCATCATTGTATCTGTGCCATGCATAGTACATATTAGAAAATAGTATGGAAAACAATAAAAGTTTGCTGACTGAATGAAGCAGAGTTTTCTATGATGTTTGAAGGTAATTTGAAAGTTTGTGGTAGATATATACTACTTACTCAACTTGTATAAATTTGATATTGTGCTGGCATTTGTTTAAGATTCTACTGTTACGAGAAGAAAACGAATTGTTGAAAATAAACAAAGAAATCTTTTAGAGCAGAAAAAGCAAAAGCCTGGATCTGTAGGACAGAAGTGCAGTGAGCAAATGAATGTAAGTACATTATTAGTAAAAATCTCTATTGAATGGTGGAAAATTGCTTGGGAAACAGAAAGTTCTTAAAGGACTGTGCCCTTGCTGTAAACTGTGCCCCACCACAAAAATACAAGTACATCCAAAGCCATTGTGAAGTAGCCTTGGAATCTCTCTGCTAGGAGCTTGCTATAGTGTAATTATTTGCTATATAGTCAACTCTGGAAAAAGCTGAGGTTATTCATAACAAAGTTATTTAAATATATATTAAGAAAGAAAAGAGAAGTAAATTAGATCCATGGGTAGAGGAAGCATGTTTGTTTGCTAATCATAAAGACTAATATAGTTCCCTGTGTTCAAATATCCTATTTGGATCTGAGCTTCTTGGAAGACATGGTAAAAAGGAAAATATGATGTTATACAGGTCTCAGCAGATATTGATATGATTTTGTTTGAGGTATATTATTTAAAAGACATTTCCCATTAAGGATCTTCTAGAGTGGACCTTGAAGCTCATAATGGACATATCCCTACTAACAGTCAATAACAAATGAATAGGGAGTTTCATATGGCTGTGTGAAATAGAGATCTTCAATAAAAGCCAAAAGCATAATACTATTAATTTTAAAATTAGTGGAGGTAATTCTGTGAGAGTTAAGTAAATGTGACCTAAATATGACATTTTCTAGGGGTCTAACTTGATCCAAGAATTGAATTTAAAATATTGAAAATTCTAGGTGGGTGAGTGAATAGCATTTCACTTGGAGTTTCTACTGTAAATATCACATCTAATTTTTTAAATAAAACTGGAATAGTGCCTTATGAAGAATTTATATTTCAAGTTATAGGTTGAGGATCCTATTATTTGTTATGCTGTAGAAACTATTGATTTTTATGTGAATAAGATAATATGGAGAACAAACAACTATGATATATCTTATCAGCAAAACAAAAGTCACTTATATAAATTAAGTTGTCCTATTATCAATATATTCTTACTGCTTAATACCAAACATAGCACTTATTATAAACATAACTTCCTGAATATAAATAAGTCCTTCTTTTTAACTTCCATTTTATTCACATCAAACATCTCAAAATCTATAAACTGGACAAAATTTTTTATTTATTTTTATTAATATATTTTAAATTTAAAAGTAGTTGTTAGAACAGAAATGCATTTGTTACATATAGTTGTTATAACAAAAATAACACGAACTAAATTTTAAATGGCTGCTATTAGTGCCCTCTCTAAATTCATCTTTATTTTTCTGGGTTTTATTCTGTTCTGCCTTCCTCCTTTGCATTTTATATTAGTCTTTTGAGTTCCATTTTTGACCCTCTGTCCAGAAGACTTGCTTCCTGTTTCACATCCACATCTTCCACTCACACGCCCACTTTGCTCAGGTTCCAAAGTTAGCTTTAGAATACACGTCAGTGTTCCTGAATCAAAATCAAGTTTGAAGTTTAATTTTTTCAATTTTATTGTATTGCTTTGATTTGGGGTTTTGGGTTTTGTGGGGGTTTTGTTTTTTGTTTTTACTCAAACTGGGAGTTTTAGTTACTAAAGCACTGACCCCTGTCACCTTGTATTAGGAAATGTATTTTATCATCCCGGATTTTTCCCAGGCCACCATTTCTGTGAGAATCTAAGAGATCAGCTAAAGATAGAAAAAGCACAATTACCACTTTGTGCCAGGGTCTCAGTCCAGGGTGTCTCAAGTCTATAATGGAGATGAGGCAAGGCTACAAGAGCTACTAAAAGAGCTGTTGCAGAAACCTGCATCGGCTACTTTTCAGAACAGCCTGAACAAAGGCGGGGTATGGTCACAGCCAGGCAGTTTTATCAGTGAAAAGGTCATTTCTTAGAGTGGAACAGGATGGGAGCAAATAAGCAAAGTAGAACCTATCCAGGGAGGGAGAGTTGGTATCCATCAGAGAGTGCTGAATGGGTGTACTAACTGCTGGTGCTCTGAGATTTCCCATTTCCCAGTTCTGGGCAGCATTGGGGCAGCTATTTCTAATTTAAGTTTTATCATCTAAGACCTATCCTTGGCATTAGCCATAATCTGAGTCTTTAGACTAGCAGTAGTGATTTACCATTACTGTGATAAATCAACTAGATTATAAACCTTTAGGTAATTTTTTACCTTTCCTTAAATTAGCACTTTTGATTGTCACCCAACTTACTTCTGTCTTCCAAATATCCAAGACAACACTGCAACCTGAAAAGTTTTCAAAATTGAAATAAAACATTTTTTATTAATATTCAGGTACCATAGAAAGGCCTTATTTCAGTAATTCTTGATTTCTACTTTAAAAAAAAAGAAAATATACAAGTTACATGAACAGTGACAGCTGAAAATATATACATCAAATACTTTTTTAAAAGTCATGAAATTTAAATACAGAATTATGTTGATTTAATATTCTATTTTTATAGAATTTTGGACAAAGTGTCCAGCTAAGTTCAAGTGAGCCAAAACAAACTACAAGGGGTACTTCTAATATTGAAGAAGGTATGTTCTAGTTTAAACACTTTCCTCTGACCTTTTTTCCCAGTGATTTTTTTTTCTTATATGTATTTTCCCAAATACTTACATAATATGTGAGTGTTAAACCACTATTTGGGACTTAATTCTCCTCACGCTGCACATTTAAGTTGTTACCAGTTTTTCTTTTTCTAAGTAATAATGTACCAAACATCTTTCTACATCAAGCCTTCTCTTGACTTTTCAATTATTTCCATAAGATAGAGTCACAGAATTAAAATTATAGTAATTGGTACTTAATACATATTTATTGAATGAAAGTCTGTGTGTTACATAAATTCTGGATGAAAGTATATAAGCACTGTTATGGCTTTTCATACATATTCCTAAAGTATTTTCTTGAGTGTATTATTCAGAATTCTCTGGGTTGTGCTAACTTAAGGTAAATCACTTCTATTATTTACTTTTATCACAGGAAAAGAAATGGTGTTTCGTTAGTTTTGATTTGTACATCGTTTTATTAATATACTTAATTGTTTTTGTACGTATATTTATTATTGGTGAATTGTTTTTTCATGTTCTTTTTCCCTGTAGATATTGGAGTTTTGGTACTTTCTTAGCAATTTCTGTAAATTATTTAAATATAAAGGATTCTAATCCTTATATTAGTTGCAAATATTTTTTTTATTTTATTATTTGTATTTCATTGCACATATGTTTTATTTTTACAAATAGAGGTCTTATTTTATATTTTTTCATTCAATAAATGATTATTGAGAGCTCACTTCCTACCTGCAGGTAAATATTGGATATACAATAATGAACAAAACTTACGAAAGTTTTGTCCTTCAAAATTTTAAAGTCTATTAGGGATGACTGGCCTTAAATAAATATGTCTTTAGTCATTTTAGTGATTTCTCCATTACTTGTAAGTTAAAAAAAAACACACCTTAATATAGAAATTTAGACATGTTCTTTTTTCCTCTAGATTGCTTTAATAGCTTGAGTTATTAAATTTAATTCTTTAATTTCTTTGGAACTTGTTTAAATGGATGGTGTGAAGTAAAACTCCAAATTGATTCTTTTTAAACAACAAACTAATTTATTGTGTCATCTTTCCTTTCTCTCATCTTTGAACATAATGTTAAATTCCTATATCTAATTTGATCTGTTTCTAGGCTGTCCTGTTCAGCTTATCATCTAATTTTTCTAATCTTTCCTTAAGTTTCTTTGCTCTTACTCTTTTATTTATAACTCATCTTAATCACTATTTTAAAGATAATCTACTTTATCTTCTCTTTGTACCCAATGAATGACACACACAAAAAAAACACAAAATAATTTAAACAGAATATCTTTTTTCTTTACTTCAGACAACACTCTGTAGGAATTGTTATTACCTCAATGCCACCATTTGATTATCTTTTTTTAAAAAAATTAGGGATGGGGAAATGCTAGATATAGAGGATTCTGATAAAAAAATAAATAAATAAATAAAAAAGCAAAGTAACAGAAGATTCACTGTGTTTCTGTTAGTGAAATGAATACATACAGACATGTCAGTTAAGTGTGTGTAAGTGCTGATCCTAAAGACAAATAGGGATTAAAGAATAGTTAATGTACCAATGGATTAAAAAACATTGAGACATTTATACAATTGAATACTATGCAGCTGTTAAAAAGAAGGATCTCTTACCCTTTGAGGCAGCAGGGAGGGACCTGGAGAGTATTATGCTAAGAGAAATAAGCCAGGCAGAGAAAGACAAGTATCACATGACCTCACTTATATGTGGAATCTAATGAACAAGATAAGCTGACGAACAAAAAAGATCCAGAGACATTGAAGCATGCAACAGACTGACATATTTCAGAGGGAAAGCGGGGGGGGGGGGGGGGGGGGGATTAACCAGTGAATGTATATGCGTACATGCATAGCCCATGGACAGACAGTTCGGGAAAGGCTTGGGGAGGGGGTGGGAGCAGGGTGGATGAGGTCAATTGGGATGGGAAAGGGGGATATCTGTAATACTTTCAACAATAAAAATAAATTTTTTAAAAATAATAATTAATGTAAAGTTTCTTTAGTTTCAGACAGTACTTCTGAGTTTTTGATGGCTGAAAACCTAGTGAAATCTTCAGTGCCTGAGGATGAAATTCTAACTGTCATGAGTAACAAGCAGCTACAGAAACCAAATCTGGCTTTAAATAAGACCCAGCAATTGGACATTTGTTTACTGTCAGCTGAAGAACAGAAGATTCTGCAGTCCCTTAACTGTCTCAATGAAAGGTTATACTGTAAGTGTGGAAGAACACCTTTTGTAAGAAGGGTTATATTTTGTACTTAGACTATTTTAATTTAAAATTTAATTTAACTTAAAAATTGAAAGTCAAAATACAAAATGTATCCAGATTATCACCTCTTAAATCAAGTACATAACAATTAAAATATCTATTTGAATATGTCATACTATTATACCATATTCATATTCTGCTTATAAATAAGATATTTAAAACATAAGGATATGGAAAAGCTTAAAGTAAAAAGGAAGGAAAATCTGAACAAGCAAATTCTAACCAAAGGAAACTGGTTTAGATGTATTATTATCAGACAAAATTGACTATGAAGCAGAAAGCATTACTGTACATACAGAAAAAATAACTCTGTGTTGTCAAAATTTTAATTTTGGAGAAATATTTGTGATATTTTCACTTTGTATATATTGAAGAAAATAGCCTCAAAATATATAAAATATTTTTTAGCCATGGTGAGAGTTTTTTTACATTGCCAGTAATTGATAGACTATACCAAAAAAATCAACTAATATATAAAAATCAAGCATGATTAACAAACTTCATCAAAGGGACATGTTCTTTGCAAGCACACATAGAATATTTATAATGGACCGTATATTAAACCATAAAACAAGCCTTGACACATTTCAAAGGATTGAAGTTATGCACATCCTCTGACAACAATGCAATTTAATTAAACATGAATAACAAAATGATAGCCATTAAGAAACACATTTCTAAATAAACCATGGTTCTGGAAAAAATACCATTATGGAATTATGTAATGGTATTTAGACATGAGCAATAATAACAGTATTTTATGTATAATGTATTCATTATGGTTTCTCAACCTTGGCACTGCTGACATTTGTGGCAAGATAATTCTTTGTTGTAAGGGCTATCCTGTGCATAGTAAGATGTTTAGCAGCATCTCTGACCCCTCTACCCACTGAATGTTCTAGTACCTACCTCCCAGTCATGACAAGTGTCTCCTGACTGCCAAATGTTCCCTGGGTAGCAAAAAATCGCCTATGGTTGAGAACCACTGGAAATAAATCTAACATAATATATACACATACATTCCTTTATAATGCATATATATAAATATATGTGTATGTATTGTGTGTGTATTCCACTTCCACTTAAAGTGTATATAGCTGTAATGTGTCAGCCTCATCCTACGACTAAGAAAAAGCAAATAAACAACAAAAGGATAGATTTTCTTAAATGCATTAGAGAGGTGAAGTCACAGTACAACCAAGCACCTTGACATCCAAGGAAAGACAGGAACTTCCAAAAAGAGACAGAATATGACTACTGGCTCACCTGTGGCAGAGTATGGGAGGAAGAAATGCCAGCTTCCATACAAGCTGACATTAGGAATTCTGCTTAGATTTTTAACAAATTACAAAAGGATAAGTGTGAACTATGGTGAGAATATAAAGCCCCTGTGAGTCACAGACACAGGAAGAGTTCACAGCCACTTGAAGATTGTTTTCCATGAACCTACACGGCGTGTTCATGAGAAAATGGGGCAGAGCAGGAGGAGATTAGAGAAATCCTTCCTCGGTGCAGCCTGGAGGAAAGGAGCAGCCATTGCTGTGGGAAAGGCATGAAGCCCCATGCGGAACCTTCTCTCCTACAGTATAAAGTCCAAAAGCTGAACAGAGGCAGCAGACTTTGTTAATTGCCCCCAGTGCACAAGTGAAGACTTACAAAGGTGGGAAAAGGTAAAAGAAAAAAGCCTCTTCCTGTGGGGGAGCGACAAGAAACAGGCCTGGGCCCAGGTCATTAGCGCAGTGTCCTGCTATTACATGAGGGGCACAAAATTATCTTGCACAAAACCGACCAAAGCCACAAGGCAAAGCCAACTGCCATGAGGAGGAGAAGGGGGATGACCACGAAGGTACATGCCTAAGACTGAGCCTGGACCAGGGCAACGGAAAAATTCCCTGCTCCCCACCACGAGACCAGCAAGTGCCACGTAACAAGTGAGAGAAACCTGGAAGAGAGGCATAGAGCACTGAGAAAGCCTCCTTGTATTGCGCAGACACACAGAAAGGCCAAAAGCTGAGAGCAGAGCAGGAACGTTGAGGAAAAAACACCTCCCTGATCCCTGCAGAAGCAATAAAAGAAAAAACACTAGAGGAATTTGAAACCAGTGGTGTGCTGAAGGGAACCATAGCAACAACAAAACCCAAACCCAGCTCAGTTCCTGAGGTGACTGCACATACACAATTGCCTAGCAGAAGAGGCATGCCCATTTCCAGGCCCAAAAACGATTTACCTGAGTATCCACTATTCCAAACATGAAGTCTGGCATTCAATCAAAAATTATAAGACATTTCCTTATATTTCCAAAAATATAAGGGAAAAACCACACCATCAAGGGACAGAGCAATCAACAGATTAAAACACGGAGATGACACAGATGTTAGAACTATCTGGTAATTTTAAATAACTGTGACATTAACAGGTTATAGTGGAAAAAGTGGACAATATGGGACAGATAGACAAGATACACGAACAGATGGAGAATTTGAGCAGAGATGAAAAGCAGAAAAAAGAGTCAAATAGAAAAGTGAGAAATAAAAGCTGTAACAGAAGCAGAAAGTATTTTCTATGGGCTAATCAGTAGACTCAATGCAACTGAGGAAAGAATCAGTGAATTTGAAGAAAAGTAATAGAAAATTTTCAAACTGAAACACCAAGAGAGAAAACAAAAAGATAGGGGGGAAAAACAAGAACAGATGATCTAAGAGCAGTGGAACAATATAAACTAGTCTAACAACCATGTAATTGGAATCCCAATGCGAGAAATTGAAGCCTTTTTCTGCTGGGAGAAGGAGCCACTGATTTCATAGGAAGCTGGATTTAGGCACAGCCTTTCTCACATGGGGCGAAAACCTGTGTTTGGATCCCAGCTATGAAGAACTTATGGGGTCATTTTGAGACAAATTGTTTGTCACTCCAAATTGGAATAATTGGATACCAAGTAGAAATTAAATTGAACTCCTACCAAAAACAATGTTTCTACCATAAAAATAAGTTCCAAGGTGGTTAAAGATGAAATGTAAAGAAAACATATAAATTTTTTAGGGGATAATATAAGTATTTTCTAGCCTTGAGGTAAGAAAGGATGTTTTAAGCAGAGCATAATCCATAGAGAAGAAAATTCATTTGACTATATTAAAATTACAAACTTCTGTTCATATCAAAATGTCATTAAAAGAATGAAAAGACAGGCTACAAGTAAGAGAAACCAAAATACATAAGATAAAGGACTCATTCAAAATATGTAAAGAACTATAAATAAGAAAAAAGACAACTCAAAAAAATAGGAAAAATACTTGAACAGTAATTTCACAACAAAGGAAATGCAAATGACAATAAACATTGATAGATATTCACCCTCATTAGAAATAGGAAAATGCAAATTAAAACAATGAGATACAGTTATATCCTCATCAGAGCTAAATTTAAAAGCCACGCTCTAACTGATGTGGTTAAGTGGTTAGAGCGCTGACCTGAAGACCGAAGGGTCTCAGGTTCAAATCCCAGTAAGGGGCAGGCACCTGGGTTGCAGCTTCGATTCCCAGCCTGGTCGGGGCATGTACAAGAGGCAACCAATTAATATGTGTCTCTCACATCCATGTCTCTCTCTCTCTCCCTCTCTCTCTCCCTCTCTTTCTCCTTCTCTCCCCCACCTCCCTCCCTCCCTCTCCTCCTCCCCTCTCACTCTCTCTGAAATCAATGGAAAAAAATATCCTTGGGTGAGGATTACCTAAAAAAAGCCTGGCGATGCTAAGTGTTGGTACAGACACACAGTAATTGGAGCTCATATATAATGCTGTTGTGAGTGTAAACTGGGGCAACCAGTTTAGGAAATGTTTTGCCATCATTTAATAAATTGAACATGAACATACCCTACAACCAGCAATTTCACTTCTAGATGCATATCCTAGATAAAACCCTGCACATGTATATCAGGAAACTTGTATAACTATATAGAGATCATCACTCTTAAAAGCCAAACTTTGAAAACTTTAAATGTGCTAAGGATACTATTCAGCAAGGAAAATGGACAAACTACATACACGCACACCATCATAGATGAGTCTAAATAATATATAATTTTGAGCAAAATAAGGAAAATCACAGGAGAATAAAGATGGTACAATTTAATTTATGTGAAGTTCAGAAACAGGCAAGCCTAAAGAATAGTCTTTGGGGGATACATATATATGTGTGTATGTGTTAAAAACTATAAAGAATTAAAGTCAGGATACTGGGTTACTTCTGTGAGCAAGGGAAAGGCGTCCAATCCACAGGGCAGTGTGGAGGTGGGAAGCTCCAAGAAGCTTCTAAAGAACAGATGGTGTTCAAATTTATTAATCTGGGTGGTTACACAGATGTTAGCTTTATTATTATTATTAATTAAAATGTGCATATGTTTTATATACTCTGTGTTAATTCTAAAATTAAAATCTTTAAATTATTAATAAATGGGTGCTACAACCACAAAAGCAATATAGAACTAAAGCTATAAGTTTAAGATGCAAAATTATGCAGATAAAGAGAAAAAACTTTCAAGTCAGTTTTTTTGGAGTAGCGGTTTCCTGTTATATACTCCCACATATTTAAATGCTTCCTGTAAAATTTAATTTTTCTTTCTTTTGCTCAGACCCTTGCTATTATATGGACAAAGGCCTAAACATTGAACAGGCAAGAGTTGACCTTCTTTGTGCCTCAGTAGCTAAACAAACATCTCCTCTTTCCTGAGATGCTCCAAGAATGAAATTCATTTCTTTGTGTGTTTTTTAAAAGAAAAAAAATAAAAAGGAAAGAAAACCTAGCATTTGAATAAAGATTGTTATAAAATAAATTACTAGAAATTCCTTTTTATCAACATAAATTTTATGTATTATTTTTAATCAAATTACTTCTATTCCCTAACCTAATATAAGTCTAAAGACTACTTCTGGGAACAATAGAAAAAAGCCTCTTACTCAATTTTTAATATTTTGACACATCAGAATTTAGCATTTGATTTAGTCATTCTTTTCTTTCAATAAACATAACTAAATTATTTTTGTGTAATGTTATAATTATTTCAGATGTACAAGAAACCATTTGCAAAAATCCATCCATCAAAAATACCTTACAAATAATACCCTTCCTGGTAAGTATTTTAAGAAGCTTTTTCTTCTGTTTTAGGAAACTTCATGATTTTATGTATAAGAATCCTGTATTGATATTAATTTTTAAGATTGGTTTTTAGGGAGCTTTTCTCCCCAACCAACTTTCAGTTATAAGATGTTCTATTAGGATCAAGCAAATATCCTCTCATTTTTAAAAAATTGTAGCTATTTTTACATCTAGTGTATTTCATCAGTCATGGGGACAGAAACAGGTATCAGTGCACTACTCTTCAAATAATTTTAGATATGTAGCCTTATTGGAAAATTATTAAGAAATTTACATTGGCAATGATTCCATTCTTGCCCATATCCCTTCCGTGTCTTCAAAGTTCAAAACTAGACATTAGTATTTTGAACTTTGTTTTTGCCTTGGCACTGGGTCCTGGTAAAGATACACAAATAAATGAAAAACAGCAATTCAGAAATTTTCCATCTAAAATGGAGAAAGACACACATGGATAGTATATCCAAATAGCTAATACAAGGTAAGCTAGGACTGTGTGATGCACAGTTTTAGGAAATCGCAGAAGGGAGGAATCATATCTGCCTAGAGGTGCTCAGGAGACATTCAGGTTTATAGAAAGGGCACATCCTCAGTTTAGGTGTTCAGCAAGGAAGTGTTTTGTTAGAGAACTAATTGCATGTTTGCTCAATTGTTTTTCCATTATGTACCGTCAATTCTGAAATCTTGACAGGAAAAAGTAAGATTGTACAGCATTCTTCATTTCTTATTATTTACTTTTATATTAAGTTATACATTTCTTACCCATGTTTCAGACATTTGCATGCTCTGAGTACAGTAGTGAGTAATAGTAAGTAAGGAAAAGGCTGTCCCTGCCCTTGTGAAGCTTATTATTTACCTCTGGGCACGTGTTTCTGAGAGGTGGCCTTGTGGTGTGGCATTTTTGATGCTGTGATTTTTAGACACAACTCTTGACACAGTGGTCACTTTGACTCTTGGTATATTTTTTTCATGGTTACTTTTTACACTCTAGTTTGCTCAAATTTTCATCTCTATCAATTCAGCAATTTAATTTTTGCAGTGATAATTTTCCTGTGTCTGAACTTTAACTGTGACAGTTTTCTGTTACTTAGGACATTTATGATTCTTACTTCACTTTAGTGACAGAAGACCTGCAGTGACTGAGATCAGTCTTCTCTACACCTCAGCACAACCTGAAAACAGTGTACTAACCACAGACAACCAACAGATCACAAAGTGTAAATACTACTTGATAGGAAGAGAAAGTTACCTAACCAGCAGATTACTCTACTGAACACATGGGTGCAATGTGTCATTATATTGCTAGAGTATCTGACAACTGAAAAGTTAATGGTGTGGATTAGGGACCACAGGTAGACTTGAAATCATTTTTATTTTATATCTTTTTCATTCTTTATGACATATGGTAACCATTAGCTTTATTCAGTCTCTTTATCTCCAAACATGTTAGTCTTCTTTCTTCTAACATCACTAATATAAGTCAGAAAACTTCCATTTATTTTCAGGGGACATGGTATAAAATCACAGAATTATTAACTGCCTGTTTAAACAGCAACATTAAAATTACCCCATCCCCCTCCACCATCAAAACTCACTTACCATAGTCTACATAGGGATATGAACATTTGATTCTCGTTTGCCCTTTTTTCTGCTATATTTTTATTTTGTTATTGTACTCTTCACTTTGGCTTCACCATTTGTTGACATTTTGCCACACTTGCTTTATCGGATGGATGGATGGATGGATGGATGGATGGATGGATGGATGGATGGATGGAAGAATGAAACAGAATAGAATAGAACAGAACAGAACAGAACTAGAAATAGAAGAATAGAATAGAATAGAATAGAATAGAATAGAATAGAATAGAATAGAATAGAATAGAATAGAATAGAATAGAATAGAATAGAATAGAATAGAATAGAATAGAATAGAATAGAATAGGAGCAAGAGATACATACACACACAAATGCATGTTTTAATGAACTGTTTGAAAGTAAATTACAGACATAATGATGCTTCCCCTCTAAATCCATCATCACAATACCAATATTAAAGATACTTAATATTGATATAGCATTATCTGATACATGCTCCATATTCAAAGTTCCTTTGTTGTCTGAAAAATAATGCCTTTGTGGCTATTTTATTGCTCTGATCCAGGATCCAACCCAGGATTATACATTGCATTTCATTATTATGTCTCTTAACCTAGAGAAGTCTCTTCGCTCTTTTTCATCTTCATGCACAGTGACACTTTATTGTAGAGTCCAGAGCAGTTGTCTTGTTGAATATCCCATGATCTGGATTTGCCTGATTGTTTTCTCATTATTAGATTCAAGTTAACATTTATGGTGGATATATACTTTCAAACATTATATTTTTATAGCTTTTTTTTTAATCACCTGGGATTACTTCTACCTGTATCTTGCCTTCAAGTATTCTGTTTAGCTGCTTATAATTTATTTTGAGTCCAGAAAATATATCCAAACTTTTCGAGTTATGTTTAAATCAAGAATACATAGGTACTCAGTGCCTCCTCTGGGAATAAAGTACATGGCTTTAGATATATTTTTGTCTTTTAAAAGCTCTCAAAATTTGTTCCTACATCCCACTGCATTCCAAATAAGTAAACTTATTTAATACATAAGTTCTAGAAAGGCAATATGTAGGCCCATTCTAAGCTTTCTGTATGTATGAAACAAGAGATCACTGACACTATATTGTATTTACCAGGACAATTGTGGTATAGCCTAGTTCTTCAATAGGGAGTTTCTAAAAAAGATTTCCATCTCTCCATACAATGGCAGACATATCTATTTGGGAGTATTTGTTGTTTTGGAGATGTTGCAGGTTTTTTATTACTGTTTTTATGTTCTTTTTATTTTGGCTCCAAAATTTTCATACCCATATGAACTTACAAAAATTTTGTTTTTAAATTATAGCATGCCATATAATTTGTGTCTAGCTTTACACTTTACATGTATTGTGTAGTTGATTCAGGAACTGAATTTCTCAGCCTAGCAACATTATACCTACTGGATTCCTAGCACAGAAAAGTACTATGCCAAATGGTCTCAGACACATTCTGTTGTTTAATCTCCTAAACTAGGGACATCAAATAATTTCCTCAAATCTTAGAACTGTTTAGTGGCAGAACCAGAACTGTTTAGTGGCAGAACCAGAATTTACACACACACCCACAAACTATGTTCTACCTTTTATAATTCTTATTTCAATTAATGGCACCATCATCCACCAAATTTCCCAAACAAAAAATTGTATCTCATCCAGGCTTCTCATCCTCCCTGAGGATTTTTTTCTTTCATTGCTTTTTAGAGATAGTGAAAAGGAGGGAGGGGAGAGAGAGAAAAACATCGATGTGAGAGACACATCAGTTGGTTGCCTCCTGCATGAGCCACAACTGGGGCCACTGGATTGAACCTGCAACCCAGGTATATGCCCTTGACTGGAATCAAACCTGAGACCCTTTGGTGCGTGGGCTGATGCTCTAACCACTTAGCATACTGGCCAGGGCTCAAGTAACACATTCTAATAGAGGTAATATACAAACAATATGGGGTTGCTGCAGGGCATCCTCGAGACACCTGCCATCATTTTTCAATGTAAAAACTATGAATCTTTGAAGCAGAATTTTCATTTGGAATATTTTATTTAAATAAAATAAACTTAATGAATTTTTAACTGTACCTTTCCAAGCAACTTCTTTAGCCCAGTACATTTTTAAACTACTCCTAATGTGTTACGAGTTCCAAGTGTTTCCTGTAGAAAATAAAATTATTAAATTTCAACCATTTACACATCAGATTATGATTTTTAAAACCTCTTAATCACATTTTACCAATAGCAAAGAGTGAAGATTATGAATTATTATAATTAGATGCCTTATATAAAGTGTACTCTTTATGTTGAGGTTGATGTATATATGGCATTTGAGAATCTGAATTATGAGTTTAATCTTACTAAAATCTGTAATCTAGGAGGAGATCCACCTTTAAGTCTATAATACAACAGTAAAAGAATATTCTGAAATTATGTTACAGGACATCCAGCCAAGGACCAATCTGTCTCCTGACGTTGGATCCAGACTGCAAAGAAAATACTGATGAAATCTAACAGTAACTATTAAATGGAATCATTATTTTTGAGAATCTCCTGTAAATATATAATATATTTATGCAATTTATTAATTATTAAAACACTATAACCATAAAATAAAGGTAAATTATAACATGGGTAATAAAGATAAATTAACTAGTTTACATTTTTGCTACAAATTATACTTTACTACATATCTTATTGATAAATACATTTTTAGTAAATGGAAATATTTTATTATTTTTAATGAGCATGCTCCTGGAAATAAATTCATTATATTTAAAAAGAAAATGAAAACTAATTTGTTATTCAAATTATGTATTAGTGACAATTGAGAAGCTTTGTTTTTCTGAAATTTGTAATAAATTCTGTTAAATTTTTGTACAGTGGTGTAAAATGTTTATGATTAATAATATCCCTCATAAATAGTAAAGCTATTTGTTTAGGATTTTGAAGGATCTTCATACTTTGGAGATGTTACCAAGGGATCTTGTTCTCAATTCTGCATGTTCAGAAATTAAAGTTATCACTATATATGGGGGTGATTGTCTCTAAAGAACTGACTACACTAGCAAAGCTCACAAGGTAAATGGTAAATACAAAAAATAAACTGCAGTCCCCACTGAGTTACTTGAATTGCCTGATCAGTATGTTCTTTTCCCAGTAGGAATGTCTTCCGGGGAAACCAGGTTTATGTTAGAAGGTTATGTTTTAAAGTATAGAAACAAAGCCAAAAATTGTATAATCACACCAAAAAAATGTATAGAATTATGACAGTCTCATACATCCTTTTATTTTCCCTCAATTATTTCTACTTCAGGCTCTCATCTGGACTTTTCAAGCTGACTTTCTTAACTTTGGCACCAATAATACTACTAGAAGGAATGGCACTTCTAAAGTGTGAGCAAAATGGCCAGAGTGAAAATCTGTCGTATCAATCACATCTTAAAAGTTCTCAGAGCTTCCCCTTCAGCGACTGGAGAAAATGTGCACTCCTTACCATGGCGATACGGCTCTTCGTGTTCTGAGTCCGCGCTGCTTACTTACCTAGCATCATCCTTCCCCCCTTTCCCACCACACCACTACTCCAATGTGCCAAACCCTTTACAGATCCCAGGCACCACCTGCCTGTGCGCACACCCTCCCCTTAGCTGGGAACGCCTTCCGTCACTCGGAAAGGCAGCACGTGTTTGCTGCTGAGCAGCCCTGTCAGCCTGTTTCATTCATTTCATATTCTCTCTGTCCTCTTTGGTCCAATTTGACACTGTGCTGATATAAAATTCCAAAAATCCTGTGGATCCCCTGGATATGTTATAGGAATTCACGTCCTTAGACAAGAGGCTCCTCCTAGATGGATACACGAGTATTTTTGGCTTCTGCTGAGGTAGTTGAGGGAATCTATAAATCACACACTTAATCTCTTCACAGAGCCATTTTTGTGACTGAATACTGTAATCTTTTTAACCTTCCATGACATTAGGGGAAGATTGTACAGCCACAACCTTAGCTTTTTCTATTCTGACAGTGCATCTTTTAAGTTTAGTCTCTTTTGAAATCTGATTAAACTGAGAACTTCTCAAATCACCAAGTCACATTTCCTTTTTCTTTAACAGTGTCTGTCTCTTTCCTCTGGCATTTTACTAGAAGCAGCAAGAAGAGATCAGGCTGCGCCTTTAACCCTAGTAATCTCCTCAGCAAAAGTAGTTTCCTAAAGGCAAAGGTGTCAGAGAAGCGTGCATTTATCTCCCTGTTTGTTTAATCTGTACACAGAACATTTTCCTAAAAATAAAAAAACTGGGCTAGACTCAGAGAAAGGAGTAAAACTGGTGGAAGAAATATCAACAACAAGAGGTGCAGATGACACCATTTTACTGGAAGAAAGTAACAATGATTTGAAAAGACTTCTGATGAAATTGAAAGAAGTAGACTGCATCTGAACATCAAGAAGACAAAAATCATGACTACAGAAGAAATACACAACTCTAACATAAACAATGAAAATGTTGGAATTGTTAAAATTTTTGCTTACCGTGGTTCAGTCATCAATTCAAATGGAGACTGCAGCCAAGAAATCAAGAGAAAGCTGAGACTCAAAAAGGTGACAAAGGAGATGTGTTATTACGTGGTAGACAGGCAGGCATGAGCAGAGCAAGGATGATGGGCCAGGTACAGAAGAAGGTCACCAGGGCAGAAAACCCTGGGTGCCTAGCAAAGGACAAATGTATGGTGGGACCTTGCCCCCAGGGTGAACTTTCCTCCCCTAGCATATCTCTGGGCATGTGGTTTGGACCCCCTGACCTTTCCTCTCTAGCGATAGCATCTAGGCTCAGTTGTATTTCAGCTCCAGGCCCAGAAAAGCAACAAAATCAGCCACAGTTGACCTTAGGACCAGCTGCATTGAATAATGACCCCTTGCCCTGGCACCAACCAATCAATCAGTGGAGACCACAGCCCTGAAAAGACCACACCTAGAAAACTGCAGAATATTCTATTGAGATTTTCCCCTGGGACCTCCCCTAAACTCTCCACCCTTAAAACCCTTAGGACCTTGGACTCACAGTGCTCTCCCTCCCAGGAGCATGCCTGTGCCTTTCCCTTCCCTGCCCCCTCTTCCTCTGTCTTCCCCTCCCCTTCCCCCCAGGCTTGTTATCACCTCCCTCACTCCCAAGTTCAAAGGGTCCTTCCTTTGCTTCTGTAACTTGTTTCCTAAGCCCATTTCTTGTATGAATTACTCCTTCTACCTCTGTGATTTTCTAAATAAATGTTCTCTTACAGTTGGAGTCTTGGCTCTGAATTCTTTCCTAGCCAGAACTCAAGTACCAAAGTTGCTGAACCCAGGTCCAGTCTGACCCCACCTGTCTAACACCAGGTGCCCTTCGAAGGCAAAGATCACCCACACCCTCATGTTCCCAATTACTTTGTACAGATGAAGAAGTTCAGACAGTGAAGAAGGCTGATAGGAAAAAAATTGATTCATTTGAAATGTCGTGTTGGAGGAGAGCCCTACAGATACCCTGGACCACCAGAAACACGTGGGTTCTAGAGCAAATTAAGTCTGAAACATTGCTAGAGGAAAAAATTACAAAATTGAGCCCTGGCCAGGTGGCTGAATTGGTAGCAGCATCGCCCCATACACCAAAAGGTTGCAGTTCAATTCCTAGTCGGGGCACATACCTGGGTTGCGGGTTCAATCCCTGGTCATGGCACATGCAGAAGGCAACCAATTAGTGTTTCTCTCTCTCTTCCTTTCTCTCTAAAATCAATAAAAGCATGTCCTTGGGTGAGGATTGAAAAAAGAAAAATTACAGAATTGAAGCTGCTCTATGTAGGGCACATCATGAGAAGGCAGGGTTCTTTGGGAAAGACAATCATGCCGGAACATAGAAGGCAGCAAGGAAAGAGGAAGAGCACATGTGAGCTGGATGGACTCCATGAAAGAAGCCGTGGGCCTGAGTCTCCAGGAGCTGAGCAGGACTGCTGAGGCCAGGACACTGTGGACATCACTCATCACAGGGTGGCCCGGAGTCAGAGCCTACTCAACAGCATATAACACACACACAAGTTCCACTTTTCCGTTTAGCTGCAGGATGCCATTCCACTAAGCTTTCTGCCGCTCTATAACAAGTTTTCGATGACATATTTTCATCCTGAGTCTTTACCAGCAGCTTCTTTAACACTTCTACCAGTAGTCTGTTCAGGGTGACTTGCTTTTCTCCAAAACAGTACGTTTCCTCTATCGTGCTCTTCACTTCCTCCTGAGCTCTCACTGGAAGAGTCATTAACATCCTTTTGCTCCTAACAGTCTGCTCTCTGCACTCTGGACTTTCTCTACCTCGCCCCTAAAAATTCTTCCAGCCTCTGCCCATTGCCACTTCCACATCTTTAGGTATTTATTACAGCCACACCCACGTTTCCAGGTTAGAATTGGCCAAAAGAGGAAGGTGGAAGTGACCAGAAGCTGTTATTCTTAGAAGATAACCATGGTCAGTCACAATGATAGACTTGAGGAGCCCAACAGGTCCCAGCTCGTCTTCACTCTTCATTCTACCGCATCTTCCCAACTCTGGACTCTGCGGGTCAGCAGCAGCCCCCAGCCCACCA
The DNA here is from genome assembly GCF_964146895.1 of Miniopterus schreibersii. NCBI lineage: Eukaryota > Metazoa > Chordata > Mammalia > Chiroptera > Miniopteridae > Miniopterus > Miniopterus schreibersii. The sequence goes on along the minus strand of NC_138112.1, from coordinate 16,364,593 downwards.
TCAGGGGCCTTAGGCCCCAGACACACAGAGACAGCTTCTCCTCAGCAGCGTTTTCCCACACGAGGCAGTTTCCATAGATCTCTCCAAGCTCCCTCTTCACGTTTCCCCTTTGGCAGCGGGCGTGCTTGGATCGTCAGACCTTCCTGCAAGCTTCAACTCGCCTACCGACACCAGCCCTTCAAACCGCCTGAACGCTGCTTCTCTGATCCTCGCTGGCATTCCTACTAATGCAGGCCAGGTTTTGATCCCCTGTCCCCTCGACTCTGGTCCTCCAGTTCCCCCCTTCCAGGCCTTCATTTCCCCAGCTCCTCGCCTATTTAGTAAAATGTCACTCCTGTGATAAATCCCTTAGTTCCATAATTCTTTACTGATAGTCTGATAGAGGAGGCACAGATAAGCAAGCACTTATAAATCAGTGTAAAAAGTGATAACTTCACAAGCTATACAAACACAAGAGGTGAATGGCATTCCCAAATCTGAAAAAGAGCATCAGATGAATATTGCTTCAGAAAATGAAAAGAACACCCCAGGCCTAGATGAAACATGGAGCCAGGAAAGAGTGAGAGAAAAAGCTGGAAAGGGAAGCAGGGCCTAAAGTACTCCACAGGCTTTCTTCTGAAGTATCCTAACTGCATGAATTTAGATGTCATTGATCAGATGACATTCCAGTGGGGCAAACAGGCCAAAGGGGTGTGCCATAATGTTTGTGAGGTATCCCAAGCACCTCCAATGAAAACTCACCTTTATTTTTTTTTAAAGGATTTATATTTATATGAAATTATAGATGTACTCGGCAGCATCCTGCATGCCAAACCATCTTCACAGTTAATAATCTCTAACACCTTTTATTAGAACACCAAAGAATGTCTTTACAAACAAAGGATGGTTAAAAATAGTTAAATCTGCCCTGGCCAGTGTGGCTCAGTTGGTTGGGCATCGTCACATGCTCGGGAAAGTTGCTGGTTCGATTCCTGGTGAGGGCACATACCCAGATTTCAGGCTTGATGAGCAATAGGGGGCATGCAGGAGGCAGCCAATAGATGTTCCCTCTCACATCGATGGTTCCCTCCCTCCCTCCCTCCCTCCCTCTCTCTCTTTCTCTCTCTCTAAAAGATAAAAAATCCAAAGTCAGGCTTGGCCAAAAAAGCTTAACTAGTAAACTGGTAAAGCAGGACAAAGTTTGTATTTTTCTAGGACTTGAACATTATGACACTGTCCTTTCATGAAACTATAGTGTGACGAGAATCCCTGTGCAATACTGGCTGTAACTCCTCCAGAAAGAGATGTTAGAATTTTAGTAATTCCAAAGTGGGTTCATTAAAAGTGACCAAAGTAGAAAAAAAATGAAGAGTGAAGATCTCTTGTGAATTAAAGTGTAAGAGAGGAGCATTTTGCACATAAACATGAAGACTGTGAGAATGTGATAAAATACATATATAACAGTTTTAAATAAGAAAGAAAAATACAATCAGTTTTAAGTTTTAAGGGGGGAAAAAAGAATTTCCTTTCAAATTGGGAGGTTAAGTTTAGAGGAAATCAAAGCATCACTTGCCTTAATGAATATAATTATAAAACTCATTACAGTAATAGTAATTTCTTGGGCAAAAAAATCAAAAGCTTAGATACACTTGTGAGAGGCAGAGCTTGCAATACTGATTAGAGAAATTTAGACAGGTTTACCTCTAAAACTGAAATCAGGGAGGATTACTTGCTTACAAGAAGAGAACTTGAGCCCGGCTGATGTGGCTCAGCGGTTGAGCATCGACCTAGGATCCAGGGGATTGAAATTCGATTCCCGGTCAGGGCACATGCCCCGGTTTGTGGGCACGATCCCCAGGCAGGGGCATGCAGGAGGCAGCCGATCAATGACTCTCATTATTGATGTTTCTCTCTCCCTCTCCCTTCCTCTCTCTGAAATCAATAGACACATTTAAAAAAAAAGGTGAGAACATGAAAACACATTTGGATATTTGAGCTATCTCAGGATGTGTCCTGGAAATTTTTTAAGTAAATGTTTTAATGTTTTTAATGTTTTAATGTTTAAAGTATAGCACATATAGAAAGGTTGAACAAATAATGTGCATATATAACTCAATAAAATTTTATGAAGTTGACGCACCTGTGTAACCACCATCCAGACTAAGAGATTGAACATTACTAGCACCTCAATAGTATCACACAGTACTCCCCAAAGATAATTGCTATTCTGACTTCCATCACCAGGGATTTCATTGTCCACTTTGGTCCTTTATATAAATAAAATTATACTGGGAAAAATACATAATAATAAAATAAAATAAGCATCAGAGAAAATAACCATGACCTCACTTTATTTTTTTATTTTTATTTTAAAAATAGATCTTTGTTGATTTCAGAGAGAGGAAGGGAGAGGGAGAGAGAGAGATAGAAACATCAATGATGAGAGAGTCATTGATCGGCTGCCTCCTGCACGCCCCTGACTGGGGATCGATCCCACAACCGGGCCTGTGCCCTGACCGGGAATCGAACCCCAATCTCCTGGATCGATGCTCAATGGCTGAGCCACGCCGGCCAGGCCATGACCTTGTTTTAAATCCATGTTGGCAATAAAACGCACCACCACCACTCAATAGAAAAACAAAACTTAGAGCCAACTTTTTAAAGCCTCCTAAGTTTGAACCAAAATGGCAATGCCTGTGTTCCTGTGACTGTTGACACTTCTAGAGAAAACTACATTGTATGCATATGTAAATAAAAGTGTGTGTATACTTTTATATACACACAAGTATATATTTTGATAAATTATTATAAATATATTTTTCATTGTGATGTAACTTTATCTTTTCAATAAAAATAATTATTTAAACATATAACTAAATATAATTTAGTTTTTATATCTCTATAAATCTTTTTATAAAAATTTCCAAAAATGCTTGTTTCCCTTTTTCCTTTGATACTGAGAAACCTGGCTCTCATTACTGGCAACACATGCACTAATTTGTCTAACCCTAGTACACAGTAAAAAGTGCTTTCAGAATTGCTAGCTCATATACCTATGAGAAACAAATTTACCAACTAATGGACAGTGTTTATACCATTCTTTTCATCCTTAGCTTTATTGATTCACTCAATAGACTGTTTTCCAGAGTTATGTAGGTCAGGTCCTTTCTTCCCCACCCCCTTCACTGTGGTTATGTCATTAATTTTAGTACAGTTAGGTGTAGTCATCATAATCTGCATTCCATGTTGAGTCCAACATCTTGACTGGGTTTGTGGGGGGTTTTTATTTGCACCCAGTAAAATGCACTTTACAATTCTATAGGAACTGACAAATGCATAGAGTTACGCATCCATTACCACTGTACCATGAAGAATGGCTCCATCCAGCCAAAAATTCTCTGTGCAGCCCTGACCAACCATTGATCCATTTTTTGTTCTTATGATTTTACCTTTTCAAGAAAGGGAGAGTTCTAGAACAAAACCTACTAGCCAAATGGCAAACAAAGCCACTTTACTCTCTTGGCCAAGTAGCTAATACTAGTGTAAGAAAGGATGAAAGAACAAGGATTATTCAGTCTCAGATGTGCATTTCCAAAGCACGTCTCATCCCCCAAGGTGTCATGGGGAAAATATTAGGGAATCCTCTGTTATCTTCCAGAATTCCCTTTCCCTTCTTACTTGCCAAAGCCTAACTCCCCCTCACCATCAGCAAATCAAAGCAGTCTGTCTTCGGTTTACTTTGGAGGTTGACAGATGCTTTTTAGTGGTATGTACAGAAGAAGAGGGTGAAAGGATCAATGGAGAGATTAGGTAGAAAATTACCTCATTACCTCATCTGTCCATAGCACTTTAATTTGCTCATTTATTAAATATGCATTTTCAGCACTATGTGACAGGCTAGAAAAACAAGAATAACACACCCTCTGTCTTCCAGTAGCTCAGTTTCCTGGGGGAAAGAGACATAAGTAACCAACTGTAATAGGGCTAAACTTGGCGCCAAAGGAGTGGAGTGGAGAAAGCAAACCTGCACTATCTCTGCCTGGGAAAGTCAGGGCATTGGGGCTTGAGGTGTAAGTTGGGGCTCACCAGGCAGAGAGAAGCACAAATATTCCAGAAGAGAAAACCAGTGTGTGCAAGGCAACTACAAGTAGTTCATCATGACTTCAGCTCACAATGCAAGTTGAGTAGCGGCAGGATATGAGGTTGGAAATGCAGACATAAGCCAAAAACACATAGATAACTGCCTTCTATTGTCACAGTTTTCTTCTTACTAAATTATAGAACATGTTTTAATTCATTAATACATCACCAACTTGGCGTATGCCACGTAGTATGTCCTCAAACAACATTAAATTAACAGTCCAACATGTCTCTAAGTGTGATTTTATGTCTATCATAATCAGTTGTAAAACTAGGTCACTGTGTGTTATGTCTGAGGTTTTTTAAAAAGCCAATATAATATACTGACCCCTAGTGGTTATAAAATAAAGGTCTTTTCTATCACAGTCAATGCCAGTAGCTTTCACTCTAAACAATATTGATTTTTCCATATCTTGGCTATTGTAAATAATGATGCATTGAACATGGGGGTGCAGATATCTTTTCAAGATAGTGATTTTGTTTCCTGCAGATAAATACTCAGAAGTGGAATTGCTAAATCATAAGATAGTTCTATAAAAATATATATATATTTTTTTTTTTAATTCTCACCCAAGGATATTTTGCCATTGATTTTTTTTTTTTTAGATAGAGTGGAAGGGAGGGAGGAGGGGGAGAGAGAGAGAAACATCGACATGAGAGAGACACATCGACTGGCTGCCTCCCACAGGCGGCTCCGGTCGGAATCAAGGCTGCAAACCGAGGTACTTGTGCTTGACCAGGAACCAAACACCACGACCTTTCAGTCTGAGGGCTGACACTCTAACCACTGAGCCAAACCGGCCAGGGCAATAGTTCTATTTTTTTAATAACATTTATTATTATTTTTTTTAGTGATAGGAAGGGAGAGAGAAAGAGAATTATCAATCAGTTGCCTCCCACACATGTCTGGACTGGGGATCAAGCCCAAAACCCGGGTATGTGCCCTGAGCAGGAATCAAACCCACCGCCTTTTGGTGCCTGGGATGACACTCCAAGCAAATGAGCCACACTGGCCAGGGCCCATAGTTTTATTTTTAATTTTTTAAGGAATTTGAAATTTGCTTGGATGTTAACTAGACTTCTTGTGGTAGTCATTTTGCAATATATACATACAATACATATTATATATATATAATATATACATATAATATATACATATTATGTACACCTAAAAATATACATCAATTATATCTCAAATTTTTTTAATGCTGGTTATAATCAATAAGATATCTTCACTCACTAATAGCTTGCCACCCAGTTTGAAAATCAGTGGTGTCCAACAACATTTATTTTAAAATATTGTTTTATATATGGATACATGTATATATATATCGCATAGACAATGGTTCATGAAATAATTCATCCTGAAAGTAAATGTGATCTAACTTTTTCTCAAATAGTAAATTGGTTAAGTTTAATAATACAAATAATATAAATAAAATTCCCCATACACTAAGTAATTAAACAGAGTAAATATATTATTTTTCTAATTTATATACCTTTCATATGTATTATTTCAAACAAGCCTCTACTGTAAAACTCTGCTTTTATTCTTCAGAATTAAAGACTGAATGTCTTCAGGGATAACAAGATAAATATATGTAATAAAGCTTATTGTTATAATAGGAATTTTAATAAAGCACTCTACATGACAATAGGAAATTTGTTAAATTGCGTACATTCATATGATGACCAGTACACAACATTAAAATCATGTATTCAAAGAATACTTAATGAAATAGAGAAATAGCAATGATTCATTGCTAAGTGGGAGAGGGGGGTTATGGGGCTGTACTTTTAGTGTCTTAACTATGAGAGGAAACAAACAGAAAACAGGAAATTAATGCAATAAAATACTAGTAGTAGTGGTTTCTCAGTAGTAGGATTTCAGGGAATTTTAATTATTTCTTAATACATTTTTCTATATTTTTTGACACTACTTTGTGCATTTATTATTTTTTTTATCAGATAAGTCCAAAATATTAAGAGCATATGAGATTGTCTCCTTTGATAAAAGTATACACATGAGAGGAGAAAGAATGGGCCTCAAAAGTCAGCCTCTACAGATTTCCTATGACAGGGTTTCCACAATGCAGGTTTGAGTTTGCCTGTCACAAAAGCATTTTCCAGGACATTCCTTAAACAAGTATTTCTAAAAGGGGCTCCTGTACCTCCAGAGTCAGAAGATGAGCTTTAATTCCTTCTATATGTGGATATCAGTGAAAAATGGTTACATCAGCCCGACTTTTGTTCCAGTGGTTGGTGCTTTTGAAAACAAAGTATAATAAAACACAACCCTGATATGCCAAGTGGGGGTTCCATCTCCCTTCGGAGCACAGACAAGAAGCAACCAGGGTGTGCGTAAATAAGTGGAGCAACAAATCAATGTTTCCCTCTCTCTCTCAAATCAATAAATTAAAAAAATAAATAAAACTATCAGAGTATTGCACTATAAGATGGTAAACTAGATAAGTAAAAGTACAATGTTAAAGGGTTGCCTTAATGATTGTTAATGCTTATATTTCCTAAAATTTGGATTATGACGCAAAAATATTTGTGAAACATCCAAATATTTTTTCTAAAACACTTTTAAAAAATCTCTTCTCCATTTTTAATATTGTATTGCTTATGTAGTAGTTGTCCTAATGCCTTTCTCCTAGAGATTTTTTATCATGCCTACATATTAGAAGTTTTAAGTAGTAAGCTTTCAAAGACTTTAAATTAAGAAAAAACTTTATAAATCATCTACTCCACACTCCTCATATTAATGATGAAACCTAAGTATACTTTTAAAATGGCATTGGTTAAAGCATTAACACCTATGATTCTAATGTCCATTGAAATAAAACTCATAATTTGCCTTTTGGGTTTCTACAGTAAGCAAAGAAAGGCAAGAAGAAAAAAATCTATCTACAGAAAAAATTAGAGCTTTAAAACTTACTGCATTTGGGGGGGAATCAATTCAAAGTTCTGTGATTTATTTATTTATGTGTTTACTATTGAGTACCTCTTAATCGCCTACAGTAGAAATCAAATACAGCCCCCCATTAATGAATATATAGCCTATGAGTTCTTAAAGGCTGGTAAACAAGCAATTACAGCAGAGAGTGGTAAATATTACAAGTAACGAAGATTATTATGCAATCACATAGTATCTAAACCAGATTTGGGCTGTGAAGGCAGCTTCCTGGAGAATGTAACTGCTAAATGGGCACCTGAAAGATGGGTTAGACAAGCAAAGATGGGGAAGGAAGGAAGGAAGGAAGGAAGGAAGGAAGGAAGGAAGGAAGGAAGGGAGGGAGGGAGGGAGGGAGGGAGGGAGGGAGGGAGGGAGGGAGGGAGGGAGGGAGGGAGGGAGGGAGGGAGGGTAATTTCAAGCATCAGAAACAGCATTTGTCAAACTCCACCTGCTTTATCTTTGCTTCATAAATCTCCAAATCAGAATACTGAGCGAGCTTCCAGGCAAGGAGAGCAACTGAACACACACGTTTACCTGCTTCTTCCTGAACCCAACCGAAACAATTGAAATGATAAAAATCAGAGAGTGCAGTACAAGGGAAAAGGCCAGGAGAGAAGACAGCACCAGACCTGGAAGGTTAGAAAGCAGGCGGCCCAGCGGTAACTGACTTCGGTGACCAAGGCAAGCTAACAACTTTGCTGGCGCGGGGGTGGGGGGGCTAAAGCAAGAAGTCGGGTCCTGCAGAGCCACAGAAAAGCTCGGGTTTGAAGGAAGCTGGGGTAAAGGTGAGACTGAAACATGATTAGTTGGAAGTCTATTTAAGAAGCAGTTAGAACCAGATCTAATTCATAGCACAGCTGGGAAACTCCCCTTCTTTTACCAAAAGAGGAGCGTTTAACAAATTAAGAATAAAAGAGAAGTCTTTAACCCATTGAAGGGCATTTAGTGGCTGCTGTGATACTAGGCCAAGATCCCCCTTCAGGACTGAGGAGTCTGCGTGCTGGTGGGATGGTCGGCAGCTGACAGCTCTCCAGTGAGTCACTCTCCAGGCATTGCCCTCAGGCCAAAAGACTAGGCCTGGTGGACGTGGGGTGTAAAGGCCAGGCCCCTTTGCCTCAAGGTAGGACAATTCTGCAAGGCATGACTCCATACCAGCAAGAAACAGAAAATGTAACCTTTTTAAAGAAAAGATGCCATTGACATCAATGGCAAAAATTTAAAGTCCCAATGATAAACATTTAAAAAGATATGCAAGCCTTATCCGGAAAAAATATATAACATATTGAAAGACATTTTAAAAGACTTCAGTAAATGGAAGAATATACCACATCTTTGGGTTTGAGGACTCAATGTAATACAGATGTCAGTTCTTCCTATTGATCTTCAATATCCCATGCAATTCCAATGAAAGCACTAAAGGGCTGTTGGTGGAACTTGACGAGCTGATCTGAAAATTTACGTGAAAGAGGAAAGGAACAAGAATAGCCCAGATATACCTGCGTAAGAGCAATGCGGAGGTACTTGCTTTACCAAATAACAAGACTTAAAGAAAGCTCTTATAATTAAGATAATGTAGTATTGCCACAGGGACACACATAAAAATGGCTGGAACAGAATAGAGAACCCAAAAATAAATCCATGCAAACAAAGAAACCTGATTTATGACAAAGCAGACAGTACAGATCAGTGACAGCCACGTGTGCACTGCTCAAGATTTCCGTTTAAGAGACAACCTGTGCCAAGGAGGATGTTGGCTGACAGCCTTTATCTGCTGTACCTTCGGCACCCACCCCGGGCTGTTCCCAGTAACTGATTATACAGTCACGCAGCGTAAAGATGCTTCGGGCAGTGACAGTGGCCCCAGGGGGTTATAATGGAGCTGAAAATTCCTATCACCCAGTCACGGGTAGCCATTGGGGCGTGCAGCTCAATGCAGTGCTCGTGTGCTTGCGGCGATGCTAGTATACAATGTTGGATACTAAAGGCTACAGTAGTGTACATTAATGCCCTTGGCCTTCACGTTCACTCACCACTTGCTCACTGGCACCCAGAGCGCCTTCCGGGCCTGAAAGCTCCATTCATGGTAAGCGCCCTATACAGGGCTGTCATTTTTTATCTCTTATACCCTATTTTTATTCTACCTTTTTATGTTTTGAGACCAACACTTACCTTTGTGTTACAGTTGCCTGCAGCATGGAGTCCAGGAGCATGCTCTGCGGGTTTGTAGCCTAGAGCCACAGGCTACACCCCCAGCCTAGGTGTGTAGAAGGCTATAGCACCTGGCTCTGCGCGAGCACGCTCCACGATGTGCCCGCAACCATGAAACTGAATCACCTAGCGACCGATTTCTCAGAACATACGCCCATTGTTACGTGGCTCGTGACCAGTGAGCGTACTCCAGTCCTGCCAATGGGGGACTCTTCTCCTGAGCAGCCTTTTCTCACAGGCACCTCCTTGGCCTAAGCAAGACATTTTCTCGGAGCTGCTTCCTTCGCTCTCTCCTTTCTCAGGTGTCAGACCCATGTTATAATATCAAGGCTTTCCTAGCTAATCTCTGCCCCTCCAGGGGTTTCCTCCTAATAAATCTCCTACACCTCTGATTCTATCAAGGAATCTGCTTCTCAGAAACCGAACTGACGTGACTGGCGCTGGGAATGCCCAGGAAAGCAGCCTTTAGGGCAGAGATTGGATCCCTCCCCAGCTGACAAGGTAAACCACAACCTGAGTGGATTATTGGCCACAGATTGTCCCTGGCACAAGGTGGTGCCTCAACTGTGTAATATTTCACAGATAATGACCTAGGGAAACATTCCAGTGGAGAAAAACAGACTGACCAATGCAATAATTCAAGCCATTAAAAGGCACAGGAGTGGCAATGCCTCCAAGGGCAGTGACTGGTTATTACTAAGTGAATTGAAGCCCTTCAGAGAGAGAATGACAAACTGAGGGCAGTTAATCCTTGCTGACTGGTCACGAGTAGGCTTGTGTCTCCACGTCCAAACGTTGCTGATCGGTCACAAGTTAACTCGTGTCTGCACTTACATTAATTTAAGTAATTTTAAACACCTTGCTGGCTGGTCACGATGGGAAAGTAGCCGGTCGCATGGGCGAGTTCTGGCTCGAAATAGCCGGTCATCAAAGTGTTAACAAACAATTACAGGCTGAGTGTGAGAGCCAGTATATTCTTGTGGTGGTGTTGCCTTCAAAGAGAACCTTATATCCCTGGGGTGGAAGGGAACACAGCTGAGGAGCAATCACGGGGCTTAAGAGTTAGAACGTGGAGCTGCAGAGGCAACTAAACACTCTGTTGGCCGACAGTAAGAGCACTGAAACATGGCACGGCACCACCTACTCATAATTTGGGCTCAACGGACCCCAGCTCTGTGCCCACTCCACTGCCATCAGCCCCAGAATGCAGAGGCCACCACTGAAGTTCTCAGCGATGCTGGTTCCTCTCCCACCATACAGGTCCTTCTTGCAGATCCTTCAGCAGCCCTTCCCTAGCTGTGTTGTGCTGGGATTTAGCAATAGTTATCTTCCTGTCAGCCAGGAGAGAATATGTGGGTAACTCTGAGGGGTACCTATTGCTTTTGGTAGAGAAGCCTCAGTGGGGTCCTCTCATGTGGGGTGAGGGATGTTATCGTTAAGAACTTCCATTGGTTCTCCTCTGTAGACCAAAACTAAAGTTATGAGAGGAGGTCACAGAGCAGGTTTCATTAATAGTGATGGATGTGAGGAGCCCCCAAATTAAGAGAGACCTGGTAGCAGCACTTAACTGCCAGAGACCAGGGAGCTACAGTTATCCTAACAACCAGCAAGATTAAAGAGGCAGCCAAGAGAACTTGATTGGGATGATTAATAGAGCTGGGGGCTTCTAGGAGCAAAATAACCAGGCTCCCTTGAAGGGCACTACTTAACATCTACCAGCCAAAAAAGATAAGACAGAGGAGCAGGAAACCAATGACTGTGGCTCCAGTAAAAAGTCACAATGCTTTGCTCAATTTCCAGACCAAGCCAATTTTTAGCTCTGGAACCCACTGAATGAAGAGATGACCAGGTCCCAGTAAGAAGGACCCTGCGATACTTTCAACAAATGTGTACTATGGACTCTTTCAGTTCTTGCCTAAAGGAACCTATGGCCATTTCAGTGAATTTACCCTGAGGAAAGGGGAATAAACAAATATTTAAGGACTACTGGATACAGACTCTTAGTGCACAGTGATCTTAAGCCACTAAAGGATGTGATCCGCCAAAAATAAGGGAGTAAACTGAGAGAACAAAACCAAGAAATCCAAGAAACAAGGTGACTGTGGTGACCATTAGAATGTACCTTTCAGTCCTCCAATCACAGGACTAGAATTGACCAAGGGCCCTAGCTGCTGTCCTCTGAAATCCAGCCCAGTGCACTTCCCATGCATTGGGCCCAGTGAGTGACTGTTACCAAGGCAGGCTTGTTCCTGGGAGACACAGAATTCTTCTGATGGGCTATTTGAAGATTTGCTTACTTTTCATCAAACTACACAGTGATCTAAGACACTTGCATCCAACCATCCTACCCTCAAGGTCAGACTTGCCTTGTGGTCTCATGGACCCCTCAGCCTCTCCTACCTTCCTCTCCATTTTTGCTCACAGGCATTTCCCTAATAACATCTTTTCTCATTTAACCCCATCTTGGCACCCGGTTCTTAGAGAACCCAGCACCAACACAGAAAAAGGCTTTTTAAAAAATCTCCAGGATGATGCCACATTCTAAGCACTAAGCCTAGAAGGCAACCGGCCAAGACAAATACAGAAAGGATAGCTACAAGAAGATAAAAATGAGAGGAAACCTACTATGTTTGAATGTTACTGCTTACTCCACACTCTGGCAGAGTAGGAATTAGCAATAAATCACATTAAAAACTATACTGAAATTCATAATTTTTAATAATAAAACAAAAATTTGAATGAAGAAAATATACTCATATTATATGAGATTACAACAGCAAAAAAATTATATTTACATAGTCATAATGCAATTATTGAATATTAGTATAACAAAAATTAAAATATGTTGGTAAATACTTTAGTAGGCCGAAAGGGAAGTGTGGGGAGAAAAGCAGAGAATGGCATAAGGAGTAGAATATAGTAAGAGGTTATATATCACATATGAAACGGAACAAGAATGACAGTATAAGCATGTCATTTAGAAATGTGGTAAATACTAAAAGAAAAAGCTAAAAGAATTAAAAGTTGTTATCTCTGGAGAGAAAGAATGATGATGGATCCTGCTAATTGTTTCATAATAGTATGTAGATTTTTTTAAGTTCTGTCTCACCTTGGTAAAGTTTAAATTTAAAATAATTAAAAAATCGCCCAGCCGGGCGTGGCTCAGCAGTTGAGCATCGGCCTGGGATCCAGGCGATCAGGGTTCGATTCCCTGTCAGGGCACATGCCCAGGTTGCGGGCTCGATCCCCAGTTGGGGGCTTGCAGGAGGCAGCCGATCAATGACTCTCTCATCATTGATGTTTCTGTCTCTCTCTTTCCCTCTCCCTTCCTCTCTCTGAAATCGATAAAAATAAAAACATATTTTTTAAAAAAATCAATGAGGTTACAACAATTTGACAATGATTGGAATAATTTGACAGTTCATGTGTAAAATATATAAAAAGTTCGTAGAAATTAATAAAAGGCAAACACCATGTTGTAAATATAAAAATATTTTATTTCAGAATTAAGTGAAAGATATATACCCAAGAGAATCGAAAATATATGTCCACGCAAAAATTTATACACAAATGTTCATATCAGCATTATTCATAATAGCTAAAAAGAGTTGATGGATCCAAATACTTGTCAACTAATGAATGAGAAGTAAAACATGGTATACCACATGATGGAATATTGTCCAGCAATAAAAACGAATAAAGTTCTGTCTGATACATGCTACAAAATGGGTGAATCTTGAAAACGTTCTGCTAACTGAAACAAGCCAGTCAAAAAGACCACATGTATGATTCCATTAACATAAAATGTCCAGAATAGGCAAATCCACAGAAGCAGAGTGGTTGCCAGAGACTGGTGGAGAGAGTGACTTGCCTGCTCATGGGTATGGAGTTTTTTTTGTGGGGTTATAAAAATAGTCTAAAATTAGATAGTGGTGATGACTACACAACTCTATTAATGTATTAAAAACCACTGAATTGTATACTTTGTAAGGGTAAATATTATGGTGTATGAATTATATCTCAATAAAGCTGCTATAAAAAATTAAACCACAAAAAAATCATTAAAAATACCAAAAAAGCAATGAGAGAAAAATAAAGGAAAAATAAAATTTTTTTTAAAGCAATGAAAAATGTAGAGCAGAAGAAAATAGGAATACTAAAAGAGGAAGAAAAGGGAGAAAAGCAAAAAACCACAATTCAAGCACATGCATTTCATGGTTAAATAAATGAGTGATGAACCTCACTTATGGGGCCGCACATTGAAGTTTATGTCTCAAATTTGCACACAGTAAGTATAAGGGTCATGTTCCTTTTAATGTGTCATTTCTGTATACAAAATATTTTATTTTACATACCGATTCTACACACAAAAATGTTCAAATAGCTCAAGATAGTTTTTGTAAGGGCTAGGGATCAGAATAAAAACATATCCTAGAATCTATTTCGTCAACAAAGAGAAGTAGGGTTGTTTTCTCTTTGGCTTGAGAAAAAACAACAACAAAGAATAAGTGGGATTTTTAAAAAACGAATTATTAAGCTACAGGCTTAGCAAGCAGAACCCACATTTTTAGGATAATCTAGCTGATCTACCCCAATGAAAAATATTCCATTGTATTTATTTAGGTTTCTTTCCAAACGTGTGTATTACCTGAAGTGAGTAAGGTTTTTGGGTGGCTTTTTGCCAAATGGATTGGGAAGGCAAAAATATCATCAAAGACCCAGAGATGCTATCAGAGCAGTACAAGAAAAGACTTGGAAGGTGTGCGTGGCTAGGAAGCCAAGAGGGCCTTTAATCCAAATGAAGCGGGAGCCAAAAACAGCACTTTCAATGGGAGCGAATAAAATCAGTCTCTTCCAAAAAAGTCTCCTCAATTTCCAGTCTATTTTCATGACAAACTAGAAATTACATGTAGTTTAATTGGCAAGGATGGTTTTTTAATAATTTAAGTCATATTTATAAGTTGAATATAAACAAAAGGTAATCTAGGAACTTCTGCCAGAGCACTTCTCCCACATGGAGCTTTCATTGACACAGTCTCTCGGTCAAATCAGTTCTTAAATAGTTCATGAAACCTCATCTTTCAGCTTGGGACCTAGATAAACATCAAATAAACACAAACACTTAAAAGAAAACAAAAGGGAAAAATAGGAATCCTTTTAGGGCATAGGGCCCTGAAGCACTGCATTTCAGACATTTGGAAGACAGGGCTGTGTCTGTAAGACTCTAAGCTTGGCTAATACCTTTGTCTCTTGAGCCTGTTTTTTATTGTTATGAATCAGAAATGCGATAGCAATTTAAAATTTGCATGTTATGTCCAAACTTTTGTTAAAATAACTTTAAAATAATTGTGTTTCTATTCAGGTATACCGTTTTGAGAATTTTCTACTTTTGAAAAGAATGACCAGCCCAGCCGGGCATGGCTCAGCGGTTGAGCATAGACCTAGGCTCCAGGAGATCAGGGTTCGATTCCCAGTCAGGGCACATGCCCGGGTTGTGGGTTCAACTCCCAGCCCTGGGGAATGTGCAGGAGGCAACCGATCAATGACTCTCCCTCATCATTGATGTTTCTCTCTCTCTCCCTCTCCCTTCCTCTCTCTGAAATCAATAAAAATATATATATTTTTTTAATGACCATTTTTATATTCTACAATTTCCAGAATACATTTAATTTTAAGGTAAAATTCAAACTTCCTATTAATGTAACATTTTAGTATGTAGTTTTCTTTAAAGATGAAAGCAATCAAATAAAAATAATTTATGACCTGACAATAGATTGAAGCACCCCATAGACAAAAAGGCAAGACTAAATTTCAGTCAGCTCTTATTGAGGATCCACTTTATGTTAAGTCCTCAACAAGTTAAAATACTCTAGATAATTTTTCAGAAGTAAACAGTGGTGTGCAGTCATGGGCAACTTTGAAAAAGTTACCATAATGATAATTTATTGACATTTACAGTTTATGTCAATTGATATTGACAATGATACTTTAATGACAATTTTATTGAACACTTACCAAGTGTTTATTGGCACAGTACATGATAATCTCATTTAATGCTCTCAGAACCTTATAGTGTAGGTGGGAGAGTCTTCCTCCTTGTAACAGATGGGAACTGTGAAGCAGAGAGAGGTTAAGAAACTTGCCCAGAGCCATACGGAAAGTCTGACAAAGCTAGAATTCTAAATCAGGCCATCTGACCCTAGGGCTTATATTATACTACCTCTTGAAATTCAGAATGAATTTTCCTTTGGAACGATATTGTAACTGTAATTAGTTTCGCAAGCTAGTCTGTAAAAGCCAAGAAACATGTCTAGACAACTGACCATACACGCTTAACTAGATTTTAATGACTGGTGAGTCAATTCAGACACAGAAGAAATCGGTAGCAAAAAGGGTATTTTATCTCTATTTTTAGCAATGGTCATTACTTGAAAAAAAATTTTTTTAACATTTTAAAGCCAAAGAATCCTCTTTGCAAGTAAAATGCTACCCAGGGCTTTGATTTCTAAAACAGATAAGAGTAGGGCTATTCTAACTGAAGTGGGAAAGAAAAAGCCATACTTTCCTTCCTCCATTCCCCAAAATAGAGCCCAAGATACTGCTCCAAAAATTCAGGGTTCCAAGGAAGACAGGCTGAAAAAGACTGAAGGAGACAGATTGCCACAGACCCAGTGGATCTTAAAGTACCTTATGATGTTCTTGTAGACAAGGTAGATAAATAAATATGAGATGTAAGACAGTATTGTTATTTGTAACAGTAAATCTGCCCATCTAATGGAAGGTCTTTAGTGTCATGCCAGAGGACTCTGTATTCTGGACCCATCAGTATTTTTCATCAATTACTTGGATGAAGTCATAAAAGGTATGTCTATGAAACAAAGTGGAAAACAGTTGTAAATTGTCACCAAGCTTATTCAAAGAAAGTGTGAGCTGCAAGCAGTCTCAGAATATACATTTTAAATCGCTGAATATTTTCCCCAGAAATCTTTTTTGGTGAGACCTAGTGTGCAGCAGTGGATCTTTGAAGGGGTCAAAGCACTCGAGATTTCATCTTCAATTTAATAAACCCAAAAGTGCACACACCTCTTTCCTTCCTTACACAGAATTAACTTTCCAGTTGTATGAATCCCTGCCCTCCTCCCCAAGCTGTAGGAATGGATTGCTCACAAGACCACAGGGAATGCCAAAATCAAAAGAACAGAAAACTGAACTTCAACAAGCCAGAGTGAACTACAAATTAAATGGTCTAGAAACAGATACTAAAACCAGTGTAAGGAGCCAAGAAGAACACACAAAAAAAACAGGGAAATAGTCAATAATTGATCCATGGATACAAAGAGAGGTCTGGGTCAAATGGGGTTCTTTTGTTTTGCTGATATAAACTGGCCGGAGTCAAAATAGACACCATTGTTTCCAAGGCAGCGTGGAATCAGCATTTCCTTGTTTTCCCAATGGGGAGTTGTAATAAATTCCACACTATCCTTGAGGTGAATGCATATTTATATGATCTTTTCCAATCCCTCAATCACTATTATAAATGTACTAAGTACTTAGCTGAGTTGGTGTCCAAAGCCATCTGGTGATTTCCACTCTGCAATGTAGTTCCCCGTCTCAGTTTAACAGAGGGTGGGGTACAGGGCAGGGTTTCAGCTGCCGGGGTGAAGCCAGGAGGTGGTGAAATACGGGGTAGATAACCATGGGAGAAAGGAATTACAGTGGGAATATCACAGCATTAGTGAATTCCACAAAGATGAAAGACCTGATCTCCAGGTGTTGCTGTTTTGTTGTTTTTTATGGGAAAATAATGCGAACATGTTGGGAGGAGAGATAAACAGTGTCTCCCTCGTTGCCCGGTAACAACAGGTCTGTGCTTTGTACTATTAGTAATACTCACATAACAGAGGTGTTTTTTGAGATAATTAAGTGATAAACCATGAAAAATGCTTAGAACAATGCCTGGTAAAAACAGTACATGCTCAAAAATATTAGCTATTGTTTTATTATTAGATTATCATCATTTTGATCATCCTGGCTCCTATCAATCCTCTACAGCAGCCTGTAAATCCTTCAGTTACCGGCCAGCTACTGGGGTGATGGTATAGAGGGATCATGGCACCATGAAACGAAAGCGCCTCAGCCTGATCAGCGTGGCTCAGCAGTTGAGCACTGACCTATGATCCAGGGGATCCCTGTTCAGTTCCCTGTCGGGGCAGGTTGCCGGCTGGATCCCCAGTGGGGGGCACGCAAGAGGCAGCCAACCAATGACTCTCATCATTGATGTTTCTATCTCTCTCTCCCTCTTCCTTCCTCTCTCTGCAATCAGTAAATATATATATATTTTTAATTTAAGAAATGGAGTGTTTCAGTCCAGGTCTGGGATAAGGGTAAGGCTAGATCTAGAATGTGTATGAATGCCATCTTAAAAATTGATTTCAACTGCCCAAGGTGTGTCTTCTATTAATTGCCCTCTCTGGGCCAAATGAGTGGCGATGCTTCCTGTAGGCCTCGGCTCCAGGGAGTTTGCCTGTGTTGGCGATCAGAGTAAGTAAGAGCAGGGAATCATCTAGGATGCTCATTAAACGTGTCTAAGTAATAGTAGCACAAAAAGAGCCCTAGGGAGGTAGAGTGATGAAATCTCTACAAGTTTGCAACTAGGTAAGTATGTATACACTTTGTTTTGTTGTTTCTTTGAATTTTTTAATGTATTTTATTGTTGAGAGTATTACAGATGTCCCCCACTTTCCCCCCTTCCCCCCCTCCACCCATCTCCCACCCCATCCCACCCCAGGCCTTCCCCTGTCTATTGTCTGTGTCCATGGGCTATGCATATATGCTTTTAAGTTCTTTGGTTAATCTCTTCCCTCCCTCCTTCCAGTGATACACTTTGTTTTGATCTTGGATAGGGAATATAGAACTCACATCCAGAGCACCAGCTCTGTTTTGAATGACCCCAATTTAGGGGATTGCTTTCATTCCCAGCCAGAGTCTGAAAATGTCCTTTGGTAAGTAACCTTTGCTCAGGATTCAAGGCCCACGTGGACTGGAAAGCTGGGATGGAGAAGGAGGTTGTATGAGAGTTTTTAAGAGTCATAGATAATGCTGTTGGCAGCATTCAGATGTAAAGGAAATGTAGATTGTGGGTTTCCAGGAAGCAAAGGCTAGACACTTCTCCAAATGGAAATACAAATGGCCAAGAGACATATGAAAAAATGCTCAATGTCACTAATCATCAGAGAGACGCAAATTAAAACAACAATGAGGTACCACCTCATGCCTGTCAGAATGGCTCCATCAACAAATCAACAAACTACAAGTGCTGGCGAGGGTGTGGAGAAAGGGAAACCCTAGTGACCGGCTGGCGGGAATGCAGACTGGTGCAGCCACCATGGAAAACAGTATGGAGGTTCCTCAAAAAATTAAAAATGGACCTGCCATTTGACCCAGTGATCCCACTTCTAGGAATATATCCTAAGAAACCCAAAACACCAATTAGAAAGAACTTATGCACCCCTATGTTCATAGCAGCACAGTTTACAATAGCTGAGACCTGGAAACAGCCAAAGTGCCCATCAGTAGATGAGTGGATAAAAAAGCTGTGGGACATTTACACCATGGAGTACTATGCAGCTGTGAAAAAGTAGGATCTCTCGCCCTTTAAGACAGCATGGAGGGACCCGGAGAGGATTATGCTAAGTGAAATAAGCCAGTCAGAGAAAGACAAGTACCCCATGATCTCACTCATATGTAGAATGTAATGAACAAAATAAACTGATGAACAAAATAGATCCAGAGACATAGAACCATGGAACAGTCAGATGAATTTCAGAGGGAAGATGGGGGTAGGGGATAGGGGGAGAGAGTAATCAAAGAACTTAGATGCATATATGTATGACCTATGGACACAGACAATAGTGTGGTAAAGGCCTGGAAGGGAGGATGTGGATGCTGGGTGCAGGGGATCAACAGGAGGAAAAAAAGGAGACATCTATAATACTTTCAACAATAATAAAAAAATAAAATAAATATAAAGAATAAATAAAAAAACAAAAATTTTTTTAAAAAAAGAGTTAGAGGGAAACACATCCAACATATGAGGAAACCTTTCAGTCTTCATAATCTAATCCCATGTTTAACTCATGGGGACAATGTTATTTAGCTCCATGGTCCTTAGTAGAAAGTGTCCACCAGTAAAGTTGACCTCTCCCAGAGCAGACTGGGTTTAAGGAACAGCTGGACCAGGACTTGAAATATATTCTGGTCTTTCTCCTTATGTATATATATGTTTTTACAAATAATGGGACCATTGTCACATAGCTTTTCTTAGCTGCTCTTTTTTGCCTAACAATGTATCAAGTGGTCTAACAATAGATCACTAAACAGTGCTTTATCAAATGCTTTGTTCATTCAACAAATATATACTGAGCATGTACTATGTGTCAGGTGCTGTCTTGGCCCTAAGGATATAGTGGTGAGTAAGACAGACTAGGTTCCCAGTCTCACAGAGATGTCAGTCTGGTGGAGGGGAAAATAAATAAATAATATAGAGAAAACAAAGATGCCAGGGCTGACAGGTGCTATGCAAAGGATTAAACCAGGGTGAGCCCAGCCACGCATGGCTCAGAGGCTGAGCATGGACCTATGATCCAGGTGATAGGGTTCGATTCCCAGTCAGGGCACGTGCCCGGGTTGAGGGCTTGATCCCCAGTCGGGGGCGTGCAGGAGGCAGCTGATCAGTGACTCTCTCATCATTGATGTTTCTATCTCTCTTTCCCTCTCCCTTCCTCTCTCTGAAATCAATAAAGATATATTAAAACAAACAAACAAAAACAGAGTGATGTGATTGCGTCTGAAACTACTTTCAATTGGATGGTCGGAGAAGGCATCACTGAGGAGGCCTTACTGAGATCTTATGGCAAGAGCCATTCATGGAAAGATTAGGGTGAGAGTACTCCAGATGAACAGAAAGCTAGGGCAAAGGCTAAGGCAGAAACAAGCTCAGTCCATGTGAGAAACTGCGAGGAGGCGAGGGCAGCTGAGTATAGTGGGGAAGGGAAATGAGATTGAAGAGGTCAGGAAGGCCTGGGTCCCCTTCCAGAGAAGAGAAGAGGGTGGTGTTCTGTTCCAAATGTGAAGGGAAGACATTGGAGGTTATTTTATATATAAGTGTGTGTACCAGCTTTATTGAGGTATAATTTATATACAATAAAATTTCCCCAATTTTAAGTCTACATTTTGATTAACTGTAATAAATGTATACGGTTGTGGAATCAACACCAAGATCTATGATGTAAAACGTTTTCAGCACCTCAAAAAGTTTCTTCCTGCCCTGGCCGGGTGGCTCAGTTGGTTGGAGCATCGTTCCGTGCACCAAAGGGTCATGTGTTCGATTTCCAGTCAGTGCACATACCTGGGTTGTGGGTTCAATCCCGGGTTGAGGGGTGCACTAGAGACAACCATTCGATGTCTCCCTCTCTCTCTCTCTCCCTCCCTCCCTTCCTCTCTCTAAAAAACATATCCTTGGGTGAAGATTAAAAAATAAATTAATTAATAAAAGTTTCTTCTTACCTCTTTGTAGTCAATCTCATCTCCCCTAACAACCACTGAGCTACCACTACAATTTTAGCTTCTCTAGAATATCTTTTCAATGGAATCGTGCAGTCAAGACAACTACATAATTTGCAAGGCCCAGAGCAAAACAAAAATGTGGGTCTCCTTGTTAAGAAATGATTAAGAATTTCACAGCAGCAAAAACAGCATAAATCAACCATAAGGCCCCGTGTGAGTGCACAGACTGTGCAGCCATGAAGCCAGACCTGCATTCAGCACGTAGTCTTGGCGCTGGCTTCTGTTACTCGCATGGAGGTTCGGTCACTTTGCCTACTTCTGTAGTTTGTCCTCTTACGTTGCTGTATTCTATTGGATGAATGTGTCATAGTTCATTTATCTACTAATGGATGGACATTTGTGTTGTTTTCAGTTTGGAGTTGTTATGAATAAACTGCTGTGAACATTCAAATACAAGTCTTTGTGTGATGTCTTCTGAAGAAAACAATTTTAATTTTGATGAAGTCCATTCAATCCATTTTTTCTTCTATGATTCCGACTTTTTTGTGTCCTAAGAAATCTTTACCTAACTAACCCTAGGTAACAAAGATTTTTCTCCCATGTTTTCTTTCAAAAGTTTCATAACTTTAGGTTTTATGTTTAGCATGCATCATTTGGCGTTAGTTTTATATTTTTGAGAGGAAAGCATGATCCAAAGTTTTGGTTGGACTCTTTTTTTTTTGGTATATGGATATTTAATTGTTCCAGCTCCATTTGTTGAAAAGGCCATCTTTGTCCACTGAATTGCCTAGGCGCTTACATTTGGGTCTGTGATCGATTAATGGGTTTTAAACCAAGGAGTGACAAGATCTTTTAACAAGATCATGCAGTTGCTAAGAGGAGAATGGATTACAATGAATCAAAAGTGGAAGCAGGGAGATTGGTTAGAAGACTATTTATAGTGCAGGTGAGAAATGATGAAAGCTTGAGCTGGTTTTCAGCAGAGAAATGGCAAGGTTTCATTGTGGTTTCAACTGGCATTTTCCTAATGACCAGTGATGCTGAGCATTTTTCATGTTCTTATTTGCCTTCCATTTAATACCTTTGGTGAAGTGTCTATTCAAATTATTTCTCCAGTTTGTTTTTACATTTAGTTCTAGGATCCATTGGAAGGTTTTAAGCAGAGGAGTGCAAAGATCTTTTAACAAGATCAGCGCTATAAGAATGGATTATAATGAAGCAAAAGTAGAATCAGAAAGATCAATTGAGAGACTACCTATAGTCCAAGTGAGAAAACCGAGGCTTGTCCTGGACTGGGAGTGGGAGAGAGGCAGAGAAATGGACAGGTTTGAAATATGTTTTAGGAGTAGAGTAGATAGCAGCTGCGGGTAGGTTAGCTGTGGAAGAAAAGGGGAAGATGAGGAATCTAGAGTGACCCTCACATTTGAGACTTAAACTACAAAGAAGATGGAAGAGCTGTTTACTAGGATGGAAAAGACTAGAAAGTGGTGGAAGAAGCAGGAGTGGGAGGTGGCCTGGCCAGGCCGTGTTACATGTGGGTGCTTGTCTGATATCCATGCCAGATGTTAAGGAGGCATTTGGAGATACAAGCCTGGAATTTCAGAGTGAGGTCAGAGCCAGGGAGTAAAAAACAAATAACAAGCAAGCAAACAAACAGAAACCCATGGCAAGTAGATGGTATTTAAAACTAGGATAACTTTTTATGTATTAAATTGTGTGTCCTCCCCTCCAAAATTTGCAGGTTGAAGTCCTACCCCCAGCCCCCGGTGTGATTGTATGTGGAGATAGGGCCCTTATGGAAGTAATTAAGGTTAAAGGAGGTCATAAAGGTGGAGCCCTAATCCAGAAGAACTGGTATCCTTATAAGGAGAGGAAGAGACACCGGTACAAAACTCCTAAAAGGTCAAGTAAAAGGAAAACAGAGAAGAAAGACTAAGACTTAGAAACATTGGGGGTTACTAATGACCTCGACAAGAGCAGTTTGAGTGGACTGGTGCAGAGAGACGTTCTACTGGAGCAGAAGGGGGAGAAAATGGGAAATTAGACAGTGACCACAGACAAGTCTTCAAGATGTTTTGCTATAAAAGGGAGCTAATAAATGGGGTAATAACCAGAAGGTAATGTGGAGTCCAAAGAAATTTTTATAGATTTGTTGTTATTGGTTTTGTTTTTAGGATGGGACGGAATAGTGGGTGTTTGTGGGAATGATCAAGCCAAGAATATTAAGCAGAGAATCAAGTAGAAAGATCTAATGCAGGTAAGAGGGAAATAAATACAAAAGGTAAGCTCTTCAAGAAGTAGGGGAGGTGGAATCCAAGTGCAGGGTTTGATGTTTGCTGGGGAACAGGGCAATGCTTCAAGTAGGCTGGCAAAGCTGAAGGTGTGAGAATGAAGGGATTGTCTCTGATTGCTTCTATTTTTCTCATTCGAATTATGAGACAAAGCCAACAGCTAAGATGGGAATGGGAATGTATAATTTAGAGGTTACAGGAGAAGGTATAGTATAGTTGTTTTTGAAAGTGGAAAAGTGAACGTACTAAAGAAATCTCATAGGATTGCCCAGCAATGCCGAAAGTCTAAGGAAGAAAGTCTTACCTGAAAGGCTTCCAGCTTACTTCGCCTTCTAATGCAACAGCCTAAGTGAACTTCAGATTGAACCCTAAACCAGCGACTAGAACTGCCTTCATTGAGAACTTTGACCTCTACCTAATGTGAAAATATATAACCCTGTTAACAAAAAAGAAGGCTGGGTAGACAACCAACAGTATCTGCCATACCTTGCCAAGTTGATAAGTGAAGAAAAGGGACATTATTGTTTTAATTTGCACTTATTTCTTTGATTATTAGAAATATTGGTGGGGGGGGGGTTTCATTTTGTTTAGTTATTTAATATTTTTTCTTTTGTGAACTAGATGTTCATGTATTTTACCCAACTTTATATTTTTTAATTGATTTTTTTTTTTAATTTTTTTATTTTAGAGAGTGAGGGACAGAGAGAGAGAAACATCGATGAGAGAGAGACATCAATCAGCTGTCTCCTACCCACCCTCCACTGGGGATAGAGCCCAAAATATGGACATAAGCTCTGACTGGGAATTGAACCAGTGACTTTTTGGTTCATGGGTCGATGCTAAAACACTGAACCACACCGGCAGGGCTAAATTGATTTTTATGAGCTTTTTCTTTATTCAGAATAGCAATCCTTAATCTATTTTATTCATTTAAAAATACATTTTCCAATTGTCATTGGCTTTCTTTTTTGGTTATGGTGTTTTACATGTGCAAATGCTTCTAATTTTCATCTAAATCTGTCAATCGTTTTCCTCCTCGAGTATCATGCCTAAAAAGAATGCCCCCAGGTAACTCCTGTGTTACCATGCTTTGAGGGAAAACACCAAGCTTTTATAAATATTTATATATTTTATAGTAGCTTTATGAGTTTATTATATGTGTGTCTTTAATCCACCTGAAAATTGTTGTATACTGTGAGGTAGGTTTGATTTTTTCTGTATGTTTAGCCATTTGCCTCAATGCAGCCCTGATCATGTTAGTCCTTTAATTAAATACTATCAGTACTGTCCATACTCTCCTCACCTTAACTCCAAACCTTGTCTAGATTTCCTGTTCTCGCGTTGAATGCACTCAAGGACCTGACCCTATTTATTTCCTGCCCTATTTCCTGGATTCCGATTTTCCTACTGGTTTTCAAACTGTACTCAGATGAGACCTAGCGGGTGTGCTAAGCCCTCTGAGAACCATCCTGGCATAGAATAAGGGAGCCAAACAGGCAAGGACCTCAGCGCTCACTCCCACTTCAAGCGCAGACACTCCCCTTCCACCTGATTTACATGTTGATGCTTCCAGACAAGAATTTTATTGGAGATTCAAATGCTTTAAAATAAAAATTTTAAAATCTCACTTCTCTAGACCAATGGATCCTCCTACACGAGTCTCATAATGTCTACTTATCAAAAATCAAGTTTCACAGGAAGCGGACTTGGAGGCAGAGATCTACCTATAAGGGGCTCCTTGAGGCTTGCACCCTACGTAGAAGCAAAGGAAGCGGGGCTAGACAGAGGGGGAGGCACTGCGAGGCGGCTGCCCAGAGCCCAGTCGGCTGGAAGGGACGCGGAAGCCTGGGCGACATGCCCCTACCTGAGGCGGGGCAGGCGGCACTGTCCAGTCCCTGGATCGTGGCTGCCCTGATGATGGTGTAAACTTGGATGAAGAGCTCTCTTTGGTTGTGGGCAGTTCCTGGAGAGCGACTCGGAGATGTAAACCATCCACAGATCACAATTCCAGCAGTTGGGGGAATTCTGCAAGGGGTTCTGGGTGGCACACAGGGCAGCTACACTCCTGTGTATTGGCTCGGGCTGTTTTTATCAAGGCTGACGTTTCGCACCACCTCCAAGTTCTGCCCATTCATTCAGCCTAGCCCGAATACTATATCTTCTACTAAATATTCCCTGATTCTTGTCGTTGTAAATAACTTTTTTCTCCTCTAAACTTCAAGCACCCTAAGTATATTCCTCTACAGCACTATGGCATTTCTGTTCGTCTACCTTTCATTAGAACTGTTGTTCACTTTAATAAATTGAGATCGTTCAGTGATACAGGCAATCAGCTAGGACCTGGGGATACAGAGTGAATGAAACAGCTATGATCCTCTCCATACTTTAAACAAATAATTGGAAATTAAAGAGTTCACAGTAGTAAAAGAGCATGTAGAAGAGAATTTAATTCAAACAAAGATGTCAGGGACTGGCTCTCTAATGAAGTGATATTAAGTGCAAAGGGGTAAGTAGAGAGTAGCTCAGTGAAAGGAGGTGGTAGGGGTAAGGAGTGGGTTGTATGTAAATAAGAGAAGGGTACAAATGCTAACATCGATGTTTATTCATCAAATATAAATATACTGATATCTCCCTGTGTGCTAGACATCATCTTAGTACTGGAGTTTCATCCCTAAACAAAACAAAAAAATTTCTTGCCCCTCCGTTTAGCTTACAGTCTAGGAAATGAAAGAGTCCTATACAGCTAGTGTCTAGAGAACAAAGAAGAAAGTGGCACAAAGTGGTAGGAGATGGAGCTGTAAAGGTAGGTAGAAGCAGACGGCTACTGGCTTGGTAAGAATTCAAAGACTTTAACACCATAGGACTTGATCAGATTGCTTTATTTTTTTTTTCAGTTCCAGTTTACTTTCAATATTATTGTGGATTGGTTTCAGGTATACAACATAGTGTATAGACAATCATATACTCTACAAAGTGTTCCCCCTGATATTTCCAGTACCCACTTGGCACCATACATAGTTATTGCAATATTATTGACTATATTTCTTATGCTGTACTCATATTGCTTTTAAAACCATTGCTCCCACTATAGTATACATGTCCTGTCTCCCCTACTATATCGCAAACTTATAGAATATTGCTCTGTAACTAATAAGCACATAGACCCCTTTGTAAATAATGGGAACCCAATAAATAATAACAACGGCTAGCAGTTGATTGCTTTCTATGTGCAGGAGACTGGTCTAAATACATTCTGTTATTAATTCATTAACCCTTACAACCCTCCATCTCAGTTGACTAGCTGAATGAGAGAAGGTTTGCTTATGAATTTGAAGCATTGGAACCTGGGCACACCCGAGAATCTACAGAATTACTCTATGTGTATGGTAGGGGGAGAGGGAAGGGGCAGAGAAAAAAAAGCCCAAATGCCATATACACAGCTCCATATGCTTTCTTACTCATATCTGATTCAAACCAAATCATTTTAAAACATTCACAGGGAACTACAAAGATAAAAAAAAATGCATGGACATGAAAATGGCCTGATCTTATAGCCTAGAAAGACTGGCATACACATTTGTACATCTTGAAGACCCTCACCATATCAGCTGTATTAATAATTATTTAAGTGTATGTCTACAGAACATGTTGAGTTGGTTCATCAAAATGATTGTGCTTTCTGAGGAGCCATTTATTACAAACGTAACAATCTCATAAAACATCAACAATAGTCCGTTCCTCCCAGAAAAATATAAATTTTTTTAAATCTCGAGAATTTGTCACCTGGGATCTATAAGGAGACCTGCCTGACTGGAGACCCCTCCCAACAGCTCCCTGTCATTGCAACACTCAAAAGAAAGACTCCCCTGGGGCCTTGAAAGAGGGGTTGTGCCCGCCTGAGAAGTTAGATAAATATTAGACTTAGGAAGAGGCACCAAGAGACAGTCACAGACTGAACCTCACAAAGTATAGGCCTATTTCCAAACGAGAAACAACACGATGAGCCAGGGCCTCTGAGAACATGAGAAAGGCAGGAGGCGTGAGGACACGGCTGTCTGGGTCCCCTTTAATACTCCGGATCTTTGACCAAAATTCCATTTTAATACAAAGCAAATGTGAAACAGCGCAGTGGTCCTTTCCTTCAAGCAATCCAAGACAGTCAGTTCTTGGATGAAGTATAGATTTAGCCACAGGTTTACCCATAAAGAAAAATAAATAAACAATAATCAGCAGCCACACCCTCCCCCGCTTGAGCTTCGAGCTTTATTTCTGTGCACCGATCTCCCTAAGATTCCACCCCCTGCTTTGTCTCTAGCACCTTCCTGGCAGGCAAAGTTATAGCCCCTGGCTGGGTCTTATCTCCCTCTCAGTGCTGAAGGCCTGGGGGACTGACCTGAGTAGGAAATTGGGGTACCTTGCTTTATAACATTTCATAAACTTCGTTTAAACAAATGTAACCAGGATTTTGCAGTAAAAAGTATTTTTATAGAAATCAAACAAGACTAACATGAGTTGTACCTAGCCATTAGAAAAGCAAAGAAACTGCTTTTCTTGACAGCCATAAAAAGCTTTAAATTCATGTCAAAGACAGAAGTTCTGTCACAGAACAGAGAGACACGTTCCAGTCCCTACTTGTTTATATCTCCCTGGGGCCATAACTCCACCCCACCCATCCCCCTTCCACATCATCCCCCTGGGAGACATCTTCCAGAAACACCAGGCAGTCAGATTTAGCCCTTCCCTTTACCACAAGGCTTTTTAGCTGC
Organism: Miniopterus schreibersii; assembly: GCF_964146895.1. Classification (NCBI taxonomy): domain Eukaryota; kingdom Metazoa; phylum Chordata; class Mammalia; order Chiroptera; family Miniopteridae; genus Miniopterus; species Miniopterus schreibersii. Next base: position 16,336,685 of record NC_138112.1, on the reverse strand, counting down.
CAGCAGATACGTGACGTGAGGATCAACAGGCTGCTGCTGTACTAAACATGGTCAAAGTCAATAAGCAAATAGTAATAATACTCATTTAGTCAGCATATACCAGGAACTATAATAAGCACATACATACATTTCCTCAATAAATTCTTGCAACGACCCAGTTGAGGAAACTGAGGCACAGAGAAGGTAACTTGCCAAGTTACCTTCACACAGTAGGTAGCAGAGTGAAGAGCAGATTGGCTTGTTGACCCTAAAATCTATGCTTTAACCTCAGTGCTACACTACTATAAATTAAATTTAGCAAATGTTATTTTTAAATAGGCTTCTTAATCCTTAATAGTTCAAATTGTTTTAAATGAAATATACCCAGACAGCAAGTGTGTGTGGCTAAACTTAATGCTTACAACAAAAATATACCTGGTCAACCTAATCATATTATTTGTCTTTTTCACACATCGTATAAAAAATAATATAATTAGGTCAGTAAAATCAGAATGGTTGATTTATTTACTCAATAAGTATTTTGGGATTTTCCTCCTGCATACCAGTCACCAAGAATGCAATGTTGAATAGAATTATCAATCTCTGATCTCTTGAACTTTACAGGCTAGTGGAGGAGATAAACATTAACTACAGAAGCACATGACTATTTAAATAATTACACATTGTTATAAGTGCTATGAGGGGCAAGTTTGTGTTATGAGGATTAACCAGGAAAATCAGTATTGATTGGGCAGTCGGGAAGATCTCTAATCTGAAACCTGTCGCTTGCACAAAAAGTAGCCAGGCTAAAAGCAAAGGGGCAGCAGGTGTTCCAGGCAGAGGACATCCTTTCTACCAAGGCTCTGAGCAAGAGAAGAGTTCGGCTCTATCCAGACCAGTGAGCCCTGAACAGGGAACACAGGAGGGAGATAGGAAGTGAGGCTGGAAAGGGAGAATGCAGACTATCGGGAGTTTGGATTTGACTTCGTGCAATGAAAACCCATTAAAGGATTCTCAACAGCGTAGTTTCAGAATCTGATTTATCATTTTTAAAAGCTCAGTCTGGCTGCTGTGCGCAGAATGGATCTCAGGACGACAAAAGTGGAAGAGGGAGAACAGGTAGGAAGTTTTACTTATAGTCATCTAAGCAAAAAGATGGTGGTGGCTTGGACGAAAGTGGCAACAGTGGAACCTGGAGAGAAGTGAACAGATAGTATACACATTTCGAAGATTATAAGACTTTGTGATGAATTCGATATGGGAGAGGATGGGAAGTGGGTGGGACAGGTGGGATCCAAGATAAATGCCAGGTTTCTAAATTGAGCAATAGGGCAGATGAAGGCATAGTATAGCTTGAAAATAAGAGTAAAAGAGGGTGGGACTGGTAGGTACAATGGATGAACATTGTCTAGACCAGCTCTTCTCATTTAATGTGTATGTGAATCACCTGAGGAATCTTGTTAACATGCAGATTCTGATTCAGTAGGTCTGGGGTGACAAGAGAGATACTGTATTTCTATAAGCACCCAAAGATAATGCTGTTGGTTCATCAACCACATTTTGAGTAGAAAGGTTCTGCTCTAGCAACACACAGGGTTGTAAACTTTTTGCCACATTTAAAAAATTTTTTTAATTTAATTATCATGATTTCCTAAAGAAAGGATATCTTAATTACAAAAAGGAGAGAATAATTTTATTTTTTTAAATATATCTTTATTGATTTCAGAGAGAGGAAGGGAGAGGGAGAGAGAGAGTTGAAACATCAATGATGAGAGAGTGATTGATCGGCTGCCTCCTGCACACCCCCGACTGGGGATGGAGCCCGCACCCCGGGCATGTGCCCTGACCGGGAATCGAGCCTCCATCTCCTGGATCCTAGGTCAATGGTCAACTGCTGAGCCATGCCCAGTGAGGCAAGAATAATTTTAAAATTAAGTTCTGTAGTGAGAAGAGATTTAATTTTAGAAAAAGTACAACACTCTTATTTTTCATTTGGCCACAGATGAAGTGAAATTTTTATTATGAACTTTGAATAGCCACTGATCTAAACAAAATAACTTATTGATGAATAACATTTTTCCAGTTTCAAATAGCTGTGATCACAGTCACTATTTCATTCTTCTATAAAAGTCAAAACTCTATCGTTATTTATTAGGAACATACAACCACTAGGATCAACCTAATATTGTTCTTGGCTTCTAAGTCTGTTCGGTAACTCTTTTCCAAATCATCAGACTCATAGAAAGTTTAACCAAGTGGAACCACAGAAAGTGCTGTCGTGGAACACTGATATAATTTGATATTCCAATTAGCTCCCTCTTAATTTTACTGAATGTTTTTATCAGCTTTACTTTAAGTGAAATATATGTGTATTCTAAATTATCAGATAAAAGCTAGTAGCTTGGCAACTTTAAACAGTGACTATTGAGCAAGTAAATGGTCAGCGAGAACAGTAATATTGAATTTTAGAATGGTAAAAAGGAGTAAGTAGAGTTTAAATACATGGACTAGCAAGGTGATAAAAATTGTTCAATAAATTTCAACTAATTTGTAAGGCCTTTGCAGGCAGAATCAATATTTTATACGTTTTGGAACTCCCGTAATGCCTAGCAATATGCAGGGTATGTGCTCATTGGACAGAAGAAAGGAATGTAAAACCTGAAGGAGTAACAACAGCTAATCACAAAATGATGCTTCACTTGGTAAAATTTTACAGTTAAATGAAGTGGAGGAGCCAACTGTAATAATTAACACATTTGTCTTGCAGTGCCAGTTTACAATCTGATGAGGCAGTCAGTATTAGTGTGTGTGTTTTAAGGATGCAAAACTGAGGTTCACAGAAATTAAGGGATGAAAAACTAGAAACAGCTAACAAAGAGAAAACAATAGTTTCTAACCCAGTGTCTCTAGAGCAGCAATTTTTAACCTTTCCCATCTCATGGCACACATAAACTAGTTACTAAAATTCTGTGGCACACCAAAAAATATATTTTTTGCCAATCTGACAAAAAAAAAATAGGTATAATCTTGATTCATTCACACCAGATGGCTATCATTGTGTTGGCTGTTGTCATTTTTTTTTTTATTTGACAGTCTAAGGGAAGAGAGGTCAGGGCCCCTGATGAAATAGTCAGGTATGGCATGTTTTAAAAATTCTTGAAGCACACTGGTTCAAAATCGCTGCTCTACAGAATAGCCATAAATTGAGATATGTCAACTCAAACCTTGTTTCCTATATACACAAACTATATATTGAGATTCTGTTCTTAGAAGCCCATATGAAAATAGCCATTAATATTAATGACTACCATACATTGTAATCTTAAGTGTCAGTCATTGTGACAAGCACTTCAGACCAAGTAACTAATTTAATCTTCATGATAACCTCAGGAGGTAAAAATAAAAAAATTTATCTTCAATTTACAGATGAGGAAACCTAGACATTAGAGCTGGAATTGGATTTCTGATCTGTCTTCATTTCCATGCTATTAAATATAGTTATACTGCGAAAATACCAAAACTGATCATAAAAATCAATAAAGGTAAAAGAAACCACAAACATGTGAAACTAAACACAATACGAGAACTGCTTTGTAAATATGAAAGGTTCCCCCCCTTCCCACGTATACTTGCCTGGCTAAGGTTTCTTAATTGGGAGTCAATGAAATTTAGACTGAAGACATCTTTATCTGGTAAATCTCCTTGTGGAAAATATTCTTCATTGTTCCAAAAACTTGAAAAATTATATCTCTGGAATTATGGGTATTTGTGATCTCTTTGCTTCTTTGTTTTTTTCTCTGTTACACATGTTGTTTCTGTGATTTTTTTAAATTTAAGGATGATTGGGAGAATTAATAAAGGTTGTATAGAATATATACCAATTATGCATATTTAAGTGACAACAATTAGAAAACTATTTCCAAGTAAATATTAAACTTTAAGACTATCTATTCAAAATATAGTCACTGATCATAAGGTTGAAAAAGAGATGATGAATTTCAACACAATAAAATTTATTTAGTTTTGGGTAATGCAAAAAATAAGCAAAGAAGTTTCTAAACTTAAATTAACATCTTAAACCCAAAATGAAAATAATTCTATTGTTTTATTTTGGAATTTTAAAAAAAATACACAAAGAGCACACATATCAAACTTCATCACCTTGTACATTTGTACATTTTAAATATGTGCAGTATGTCAATTATATCTCAATAAAGCTGGAGAAACCTAAAAAAAAATTACTGTATTGTTAGGTCCTGTGGAAAATGCTTTTATAAAGTATTAAGCAGGAACAGTCACCGGATTTTTTTTAAGGCCACTGCAATTCAGTGGGTTAGAAATGTTCAGTGTTCTTACCAATGGATAGAGCTAGGTCAAGTGAAAAATCATATGGAAAAAATGAAATGAGCTTTAAAAAATTATTCTGAGCTGAATCATGGACATAAATGTGAGAATATCTCCATGAGTCTGTGTAGGCAGAAAAAGCAAACATGGCACATAAAAGACACTTAATTGGGCTTCATTAAAATTAAGAATTTCTGAGCATCAAGCAAGCTACAGACAAAATATTTGCAACACATATATCTGGCAGTGGGCTCATATCCAGACTATTAAAAACTTCCTATAAATAAGAAAAGACTGTCAACCCTTCTTGGGCAAAACACTTGAATAGATACTTCACTGAAGAAGATATCCAAATGGCCAAAAAATTGCTCGACAACAGTAACTATCAAGGAAATGCAAACTTAAAATCACAGTGAGAAATTAGCACAGCCTCACCAGAATGGCTATGTTGGCAAAAATGTAGAACAACTGGAAATCTCACATTGCTAGTTGGTGTGTAAACTGAGCTACTTTAGAAAACTTTCTGGCAGTTCCTAGTAAAACCAGAATCCCCTTTGACTGAGCACGTCCAATCTTGGAGATATTGCCAACGGGAATGAGTGCGTAAGTCCATCGAAAGACTTGCACCCTGCTTTGGCTGGGCGGCTCAGTTGGTTGGAGCGTCATCCCATACACCCAAAGTTTTTTAGTTTGATTCCAGTCGGGGCACATACCTAGGTTTCGGGTTTGATCGGCGTTGGGGGGAGTACTGGAGGCAATTTAGCAATGTTTCTCGCTCACATAGATATTTCTCTCTCTCTCTCCTTCCCTCCCTCCCTCTCTTCCTCTTTCTAAACATACCCTCAGGTGAAGATTAAAAGAAAAGAAAGACATGACATGCACCCTAATGTTCGAATGTTTGGCTACTGTCAGAATACCCCCAAACTATAAACAACCCAAAAGGATAAACTGTGGTATTGTAATACAATGGAGTGTTGTCAATGGTGGAAAAAAAATTCTCTCTTTGTGTGTTTCTCTTCACGTCTCTCCTGCTGTTGCTGACTAAGGAATAATTAAGACCGGGTCTTAAAACAATGCATGTCCTTGAACAGCAAACTCAAACTGCACAGCAAGCGGACGCCTTAACGCCTGAACCCCAGGCCCCGTCCATGGCACACAGCTCACCTGCTCCACAGGGCCAGGGCTGCCCGGCTTCAACTGCCTTAGGAGATGCTGTGCAATGTTAGAATAATTTATTTTGCTTTATAGGAGTTTGTCATGTATTGACTTTAATACTGTATTTTGGTAACAAATTTTTTGTTAAAAAAAAAAGATCAGGTCTTTAAGACAATGGGTAAAGGAAAGGAGGGTAAAGGAAAGGGAATTAGCAAAGAGGTGGGAAAGGGCTATCCCCACATCCTGAAGCCAGATCCACTGCAAATAGACAAAACAACAAGAATTATAGATACCAAATGTCATTTTCAATACGAAATAAGAAAGATGCGTTTCTACTGAACAGCATATTGTGTATGGAAAAATTGTGTAGTGTGTATGGAAAAATTGTTTTACCCTTCAGGTGCAATTTTACAAAAAAGCCAGATGGTAAAACAATAATTTCGCAAGTAGTTACATAGATCTTTGTCTTCCAAAAATAGATAAACCTAATTAACTCAGAATAATAATATTTCTTCAGAAATGTGTGAGTCATCAAACTGAGTTTCCAAGATTACAACCTCTGAGATGAGGAAATCAACCCATGCACAGTCATTTGATGACGAAGAGTCCATCTCTACGAGAATGTACTGGCAACTTTTCTTCGTCTCGGACCCCTAGTTACCCTAACCGCTAGGCCGGGGGTGGAGCAGCGGCGGCGCCCGGGCCCGGGAGGCGCTTTGGCACCAGCTCCGCGAAAAGCCGCGGCCCGTTTCCTCCTCGGACAGCCCGGGCCTTGAGCCGAGGCTCGACCACGTGGCAAGGTAGACGCGTGGCCCCGCCCCTCCGCCCGCGGCCCCGCCCCTCCGCCCGCGGCCCCGCCCCTCCGCCCGCGGCCCCGCCCCCACAGCGTCGGGCCGCCGCGTCTCCGTGGAAACGGGCCCCGCTTCGGCGCCGCTGCGACCACAATGGCGGCGGGGGAGCCGGGGGACTTGGGCAGCTACTACTTCAGATTCCTGCCTCAGAGAACCTTCCAGTCTCTGAGCTCGCAAGAGACCACCAGCCGGCTGCGCCAGTGGTGAGGGGCCGCGGGGCAAGGAAAGAACTGCCCCTGGGCCTTTGCGGCCCGGCGTCGGCGCGGGCGGGGGGCGGGGCGGCCCCTGGGGGGTGAAACCCCGCGGCGGCCGCGCCACCCGCGCGGGGCCCCGGCGGCGGCGGCGCTGGCCCGCTGCGCTGGGGGTGCGCGTCCCAACCTGACGCCGTTTGTTTCCTCTCGGCCCCAGGTCCATGCTGGGCAGAATGAAGGCGCAGGCGTTCGGGTTTGACCAGGTGTTTCGGGCCTATCGGAAGGATGACTTCGTTATGGTTGGTACGGGGGTCGGACGCTTTCTTGGGTCTCTGCTGATTTTAAATTTCCCCCACGTCGGCGTAGCTGCTGGTGAACACTCCATGGCTTAGTGACGGTTTCCTGGAGTTAGAACGTGATGAAAGATGCAGATGGTAACTTTTAAAGGGATCTTTTACATCACCCATCGCCGTACATTCGCTCATCTTCGGCATCCTTCCGTAGAGATCTTGTCCATTTTGGAAAGTCTCTATTTTTAATGGACACACCTCATTTTTGAGTATTTATTGCCCAGCTTTATCACCAGCTTTAATTACTGGGCTTAGCTTTACATTACTTTAGGTGGTTTCTTGAAATCAAATCTACCTTCGTGAGGACAGACTCTAAGAGCAGTTCCAAACGAAGAATTAAAAAATATAAAAAAAAATAGTCGTTAGCTACTAGAAGTGAGTGCTTTGAAAAGGAGAAAAACTCAATTGAAAGTACACGTTCTGGTGCATTCATTAAAATTCAGTCACAGTATTTTAATTCCTGTTTTTTCCTCCTCGAATGAAAAATGCTGTTACCGCCTGTGATACCGTCTGTGCCATTCTGGTCTTTCAGGCACTGGTTTATTCACTCAGTCACAAACCCTTCCTGGGGGCCTGCCATGTGCTAGAAATTCTGTCCAGTGCTGGAGATACAAGACCCAACAAGACAGACAGACAGCCTGGCTTTCAGGGATCTTACAGGCCTGTGGCAAGACTGTCAATAAACAAAAATCAGATCATCTCATTTAGAGTGATCAGTGCAGTGAAGAAAATAATAGCCTAATGAATAAAGTATTTACTGTGAGGGTGTATTCGTTTCCTAGAGCTGCTATACCAAAGTATCACAAAAGAGGTGGCTTAATAAAACAGAAATGTATTTTGTCACAGTTTTGGTAAGGAGAGTCCAAAGTCAAGGTGTCAGCAGTTATGCTCCCTCTGAAGTCTGTAGGGAAGAACCCTTGCTTACCTCTTCCCAGCTTCTAGTAGTTGCCAGCAGTCCTTGGCACTCCTTGGCTTGCAACTGCTGAACTTTAATCTCTACCCTTGTCAAAGTCACTTAGCCCTCTCCCTTCATGTGTCTAATGTCTGTGTCTCTTCTCTCTTTGTAAGAACACCAGCAAATATTAAGGGCCCATCCTACTCCAGTATAACATCATCTTAACTAGTTACATCTGCAACAACCCTGTTTCTAACTAAGGTCACTTACTGAGGTTCAAGGAAGGACATGAATTTTGGTGGGCACATTAATTCCACCCTTAACAGAGGGTGAATGGGTTAAATGTTTATTTCTCTTTCCCTAAGACAGTATTATAATATTAATATAATATAATGCTATTATAATGCTACTGATGATGACATTAATGACATATCTCAACTATTTATTCATGGTTAGATTTTTATAGTTTTATAGTTTTCATTTATACCAGTACTGGCTCTCAAATTAATAATTTTTAAAAAGATCAGGATCTAATTCACTGAATTTGAGAGTACTGTAAAATTTTTAATGTAAGTCACTTATTCAGTAAATATTTATTGAATACTTACTATGTCCCTCCTGGAGGGTGTTAAAAAGATTTGATCCCAGCTTGCAAAGCATATACAGTTTCAGAAGCTAGAAATGTAAAATATTCTCTACAACACAATAAAGTAATTGCTATAATGGAGGGTATATCAGGTGTCCTAGGCATGGGAAAAAAGACCACTCAATGGAGGGGCATTGGTATTGGGAGTAATTTTATGGAGAGTTTAGAATCCATTTGGATTGTGCAGTAAACACGGAGTTCATCAGTAGATTCAAGACTCATCCGTAAAACACAACCAGTTTCCTTAATACCAGGCAGTTTTTTTTCTAATATTCAAAATCTTCATGTTTGTTTATCCTAATTTTATTTTTCCTGTGAGGTAGACGGTATTATTCCAATATTTCAATTCAAAGAAATGTACTCATACAATCATCATTGTTACTCATGTAACTAATTTGGAGGAAATAAAGCATTGAGGCTAAGAGCCTGGCCCAGGAGGGGATTTGAATCTTCAGGGCCTCTCACTGGCTCATGCTCCTCACTTGCAGAAACTCTTTCCAAGGAACTCTGACTCTACCAATATGGTCCCATGGTCATGTTTTTGAAATTCAAAAATAAATGTTTTTGTATTCTTAGAGCCCCTGAAATTGTGTAAGTTTAAGGCCTATAAAACCTGAATCTTCCTGATTTGCCCTCTGAGTCTGGAAGCACGGAGATCAAATTGAAAACTGTTGTGTTCCAGACAGTATATGGTGATGTTCTCAGTTAAGACAGCACCAAGTTCAACAACAACAGCAACAAAAAGAATGGCCTGGAGAAATGTTTATGAAAAAGGCAGTGCACAGGATTGATAAAATATTGAGAGTAAGGCAGAGGGGGACATGTAGGATGACTAAGTTTCCGATTTGGTTGACTGAAGTGGCAGATGATCCAAACACACAAAATGAGTTCAGTTTTAGGCATGCTTAATTTGAGGTGTATCCAAATGGCAGCATCATATAGTTGAATATAAGATCTCACTTGGAGTCTCGAGAGCACTCGCCTCAGTATACAGTGTTCACATCCTCACCATGAGACTGAGGATATAGGGGAATCTTCCACATAAACTGCAAGGCAACTCCTTAGTTTAGAGCCTCTGGAAGGTCTGCACAACACTTCTGCTTACATTTCATGACCAGACCCTGCTTACATCTCATGGTCACACACCACAGAGACTATAAGTGCACACTTTTAGCTGAGCACAAATAAAATTCCTTAAGGAAGAGGAGAGAATTGACATTGGATCAAAAACCAGCAGTGTGCCACATAGATGATATAGTCAATCTACTTGTATTTCATATGTGTGGCATATGGTAGGCATACATTAAGAATTACATAGCAAATAACATACTAACTTTAGAAATACTTTTCAAACACATTTTATGAAACAAGATTCAAATCTTCACATGCATTTTATCATCAGTATCTTTGGTATCATTGTAATTAGCTTATGAATCATCTAATATTTTTCCAAAACACATCAGCTTCCCTAAAGTTATTTGAGATACAGAGCATCCCATCTAATGCCTCACTGGAAATTCTCTAACAAACCCGAGATACATTTGCATAATTAGGGTAGGGTTTTTTTTAAAATTCATTCTTTAGGTGTATAATTTTAATCCCAATAACATATTGTTTTATTGGAGGGGCCTTTATGAAGACTCACTTCCACTGGCTCCAGATCAATTTCCTGCAGGCCACATAGCCTACTTCAATTTATAATGATTCCTAAATGTAATTATAACTTGATCACCCCCAAAAAGTTACTAAAATTTTTTATTTTATTTTATTTTTTTGGTTCCTGGGTTGATGCCCAACCACTGAGCCATGTCAGCTGGGCAAATTACTAAATCTTAATTAAATTCCCCCTTTTGCTCATTTGTCCAGAAGACCTCTAAAAATCATTCAAAACCAGTATTGATTGATACTTTTCAAACAGCTGTGTTATATAAACTAAAATAGTTGCAGGAACACTCTTTACATTGAAAGACTTTGTAAAGTTATAAGGCAACTTCCTTTTTTTCTGAGGAATAATTTTGGGGAAAACTTACTTTTTCTAATTGGGCTTGTATGATACCTGTAACATGTTTGCCGTTATCCCACACTGCTAAACGTAAACTCCATGGGAACAGGGACTTTGTTCTGCTTGGTGTAATGTGGACATTCACAAATACTTGTTGAATGTATTAATCTTCACCCCACATACCTGGTCCCCTTCACTGTTACCTTTCTCATTAAATGACAGTCATTCTGCCTGGTTTTTTTGTGCAAAATTTCCAGGAGTCGTCTTTGATCCTTCTGGCTCCATGTGTCCCTTCCTCCTCGTTCACTGAATCCGTCCACTTCTCTACCTCCCTGCTTGCTGTGGGCTTGACTGATGTGATCATCAGATCTTCCTGAATTACAGCAGAACCCTCCCTCCTAACCAGTCTGTATAACCCTTCAATTCATTCCCTATACTACAACCAGAATGAACTTTTAAAAATATGACTCTAATCACCTTTCCTCTGCTTAAATCCCTTCAGTGTCTTCCTACTGCCCTTAGACTAAAATACTGATCAGTGAAGATCCATCTTAGATCAAGATAAAAATGTTTGACTTGGCATACAAGGTCTAGTTTAACTCTCCAACCTCATCTGACCATTGCCCCTTGGACTCTGGTCACACTGAACCTCTGTCCTCGAATGGGATGCCTCCTTCTTTCTCACATTACAGACCTTAAACTTGCCATTTTCTTCACCTTAAAAAAAAACAACTTTCCAGTGTCATATTAGAACCAGATCAGGACAGCTTGACTGCTAAATTTCAGGAATCTTTGCTGATTGCTAAAGAATCAGCAAAGAATCCACCGTGGAAATCAGCAGGTGCTACAAATCAGGGCTTTTTTGGGGAGGAAGGGGTATCAGTTGTTAAACATTTATCAGTATGCCCCTTTGCCCAGCTAACTGCTACTCACCTTTCCAGTCTAAACCTGAACATTCTTTCTGCATTAACCTTTCCTACCAACATTATTAGGTTAGGTCTGCCTATTATGTATCTCTATAACACCCTGCACTTTATAATACTAATCGCATGTTAATTAATACTTCCCCTTTTAATCTGTAGACTCCATGAAGGCAGGGGCGTGGTCCATTTGATTTTGGAATTAGGAAGCCAAGTGTACTTTTAATTGAGTAGTGGGAGCAGCAGCCAGATACAGAAGAATAACTGGTAGAGAAGGGAAACAGATTTCTCTTTCAAGAAGCTATTTAGGAAAAGAGTGATAGCTTGAAAGGAATGTTGAAATAAGAGATATATTTATTGCAACAATCTAAGCACAAAGCACAATTCAAAGAGTCAACAATCTCTATCCCAGTCTAACCCTATCCCCTACCTTCACCCCCCTCCTCTTCCCACAACACTATGACCACCACTTCTGAGCTAACTATTGTTAAAGTTTTGATATATATTCTTCCATACTTTATGTTCATATAAATAGAGGCTTTATCTTGTTTGTTTTTTTTATCATACACATTACATTTAAACTACTCTCTACTCAAAATACTCATGGTTTTCCTTCAGTCAATACAGCAGATGTTTATTGAGTAACTGCTACATGCCAGACCCCATTCTAGGCCCTGGGGATATAGAGTTAGTAAGAAAAACAAGGCTTCTACTCCTGTGGAGCTCACATTCTAATATGTACTTTCTCTTCAGTGATTGCATACCATCTAGTGTAAATGTGCTGTATTTTATTCAACCTGTCTTCTATTGCTGGACATCGTATCTGTTTTCACGTTTTCACACTGCAAACTACTATAAAAATGTCTTATACATAATAAGTCTTAATCTGTTGGTGGTTTTATTTCTGTAGGACACATACCCAGAGGTGGAATTTGTTGGATCATAAGATATGCATGTTTTTAATGTTCAAGGTTAATATCCAGTTACTTCCCAAAAGGCTATAAAAATTCATACTTCCACCAGCAGTGTGCGAGAGTGCATAGTTCCTGGTACTTTTGCCAAAGTTAAGCAGTCTTTAAATCCTACAAATGTAATGGGTAAAAGTGATGTCTCCTGGTTTTTATTTTCATTTCTCTCACTGCTCTTGAAGTTGAGCATCCTTTCATAACTTTATTGCTATTTGTATTTTTATGTGACTTTTTATATCCTTTTGTCATGTTTATTTTATTTTATATGTTTACTGATTTTAGAGAGAGAGGAATGGGGTGGGAGAGAGAGAGAGAAATATCAATATGAGAAAGAAACATCAACCTGTTGCTCCCAGACGTGGATCAAACCCAAGACAGGACAATGCTCCAACCAACTGAGCCACACAGGCCAGGGCACTTTGGGCGTGTTTAATCAGGCTTTCATAAATCTTTACCATTGGGGATGTCAGCCCCCATTTTTTTTTTCTTTCTTCTTTTTAACTTAGGGAGAGAGAAAGACATCAGTTTGTTGTTCCACTTATTTATGCATTCGTTGGTTGATTGTTGCATGCACCCTATCCAGGGATTGAACACACAACCTTGGCATATAAGGACGATGCTCTAACCAACTGAGCTACCTGGCCAGGGCAGCCCCCATTTTTTAAAAAATTATATTTGGTGCAGATACTTTCTCCCAATCTATTGTTTTACTTTTCTTTTATTGTTCATCATAGACATCATTATTTTTACCAACTGTCCAGCACCTTTTGAACATACATGTGATTTGGGGGTAATTTTATTTTTAGGAAGACCAAAATGGAATCCAAAACACTTGCCTCCTATGCACTCACAGCACAGACCTCAGGGTCCAAGTTTACCAATCAGACTTATCAGTGTAGGACTGGGATTTGCAAGTGAGCAACTTAAGGAAAGAGATGCCCAGAAAATCCATTTCACGGGAAAAAGTGGTGGCAGAGGCATCCAGCTTTCAGGCAGGGCAGTCCTGGCACAGCAATGGCCTTAGTGGGGAGAACAGATCATATGGTGATAACTTCCTTTAGTGCTCGATAGGGCTGCAGCAAGGATGACTGTTTTCTTATCAGGGCAGTTCTACATAGGACTGGATTGTTCCCAGGGCCCAGCCTTTAGCTCATTCTCTCCACCTGAAAATTATGTGGACTGCCTGAGATATTTTAATAAGTTTCTCTTCTGAGCCAGAGTCAGCTGCTGGTGCTTGAAGCTAAAACTTGTCTACTTTCTTTTGCCATATAGAAAATTTTCATTTTGAGGAAGCCAAATCTATGACTTTATCTATAGTGCTACCTGGATAGATTTAAATTGACAATCACTTTTAGATTTAGATCTGGTTGGGGAGGGTGGTGGTGATTACCAAGACAACTAATTGGGAAAACAAGATTGAAGGAAAACAAAATTTTCAAACATTATTTATATAACCTCCTCCTTTTCACTGTAAGTCATTATTTTCTATTTATTGTCAAAAATATCTGTACTTTGACATAGTGCTGTTCGTACTGTTCCAACTTGAACGTAACAAAACTTCATTTCTTTATAAAGCATTTGTTACTGAGACATTTTACTGATTTAAAATTGTCTTTCCCCAATTGAATTAAATGAGATTTTACTACAGTTACTTAGAAGTTAATTCTTATTATTGTTTATAATAAAGTATCTAACTTGTTTCCCTCAAATTTGTATTTTAGGCTTTTTTCAAAGACCCAAATGTTATTCCCAATTTGAAGTTACTTTCAGATTCTGGACAGTGGATTACATTAGGTAAATAAAATTTATTTTTATCTTTTCAAATGACTATTTTACTATTATAACAAAATTTTGCCTCAGGAATTTTTATTAAAATACAAATTGTGAATAGTCATTTGTTTGGTAACATCAAGGCCAAGTATGATCAGCTATGCCAGGCCTGCCCTGCACCTTTTCCTGGCTTAGCACAGTAGAGCAATTTTTCTCTTTTCATTAATTTGGAAAGTATTTATTTTGCACCTTCCATGGACTCTGCCAGATACAGGAAACATTAAGATGAATAAGAGAGAACCTGTACTCAAAGAACTCAATATGTGAAAACGTGCAATAATGTACCACACGTGCTACCATAGAAGTGGAAGCAAAAGAAGGGAAGTGGTCAGTTCTTCACAGGGGAAGGGGTCAAGTAAGATTCCACTGATTTGAGAATGCTTGGGCAAAATCTCGTTTGGGGCAGGGTAATGGATTTCTGATAGGAACTAGTCACTATGGAACGTTCTTTAAAAAATAATACCTATAACCCCGATGAATGTAATTTTTAAAAAATAATAGCACATTAAGTCTTGGAAGAGTCTTAAATTCTCAAAGGGATAACTTTATATAGCTAATGTTTTCATGGTACATTGAAATACAGCTAGAAATCTTTAAAGAAAATTACCTAAACACTTAGGAACACTCAAATCTCTAAATAACTCTCAGGTCAAGGAATAAATCAGAGTGTTAATAGAAGAATATTTTGAAAACAAAAACATGAACAGTATATATATTTTTAAATTTCCATTTTTAATTTTAAAATTACAGTTGACACACAGTATTATTTTAGTTTTAGGCGTACATCCCCGTGATTAGACATTTATATAACTCATGAAGTGATCCCCCTGATAAGTTTAGTACCCATGTGACACCAAACAGTTATTACAGTGTTATTGACTATATTCCTAATGCTGTACTTTACATCCCCATGACTGTTTTTATAACTGGCAATTTGTACTTCTTACTCCCTTCTTTTTGACCTATCCCCAAACCTTCCTCCCATTGGGCAGCCATCAGTTTGTACATGAACACTATATTTTAAATTTTAGATTGGGGCCTCTTAACAATCATCATTCCATTTAGAAGGAAAATCTGGTTGGTAATGTGAATTTGTACTCAAGAAAAAGCAAGTCAATTTTAAATTAGATGAGGTTGTTTTGGTGAATTCTTACATTGCATTTTTTGGAATTCTAGTAGCCTTGCACAAAAATAACTTTTCTTGGTATTAGTCAAAAACAAGATTACAAACAGTTCATGATGTTAGACTTAGTAGGTCAGATTTTATTGCTTTTGGCTAAAGGACTACTGCAAAATTTATAGAGTAAAAAGCTGGTACAGCATGATCTTCAGATACTTACAAAGTTAAACTGAGTATCTGAGCAAATATATTTACCAATTCAAAATCTTCAAAAGGAAATAATTAGAGCCATTTATCTGTGTTTATAAAGCATGTTTACAGTAACCAGTCAATTCATTTACAAAAAATAAGGTTCATTGAGAAAAGTGTTCAACCTTCCCCCATGCTGGTACATACTTCACAAAACACTGACTTTTTTTTAATTTTTAAAAAGGGCATTGCAAAAAGAGAGGTTCTAAAACCCCACATGTGCCCGACAGAATCAATTAGAAGTACTCTGGAAAGTAGGGCAGAAGAGGTAGCACTCATTTCAGAAGCAGACCTTACTAGTGGATTGCTAGTATTCTTCCATTAGCTTGTTTTCATCTCCCCCTACTTACTTTTCTTCTTCTGAAATATGGCCTTCTCTCTTATTTTCCTCTGGGGGCTTTGGCAATGAAGAAACAGCTTTTTTAATTTTTTTTTTTTTTCCAAATACATCTTTATTGATTTCATAGAGAGGAAAGGAGAGGGAGAGAGAGAGATAGAAACATCAGTGATGAGAGGAGAGTCATTGATCGGTGCATCCCGCAACCCGGGCATGTGCCCTGACCGGGAATCGAACCCCGATCTCCTGGATCCTAGGTCGATGCTCAACCGCTGAGCCACGCCCGGCTGGGTGAAACAGCTTTTTAAAATGAGAAAAATAGCATTCTTCTAGCAAGTGAACCAATGTTAAAGAGAATGAGATGGAACCTCCTTCACTACTGGGGCATTGCCTTGATTGCCAGTTGTTAGTGCTGCTTAGTCCTCCCAGCCAGCTGCCACAGCCACCTTCATTTAGACACACTTTGCCTGTTTTTTACTTACATATAATGAGTATTTTTTATGTGCTCAGCTAAGAGCATTATACACATTATTACTTCTCAAAACAACTCTGAGAGAGGTATTATTATATATCCCTATTTCACAAATGAGTCAGTGGCATGAACTAGGTAATTTGCACAGGTTTGCACAGCTGGCTGGGTAGAGCTGAGATTCAGATCCAGGCTCCAGAATTCAAGACCTTGACCACTGCACCATCCTGTGTCTGCCACTTCCACATTAATGAGGTTGCCAGAAAAGCACCAACTTGGACACAATAAAAACGAGGCACCCAGTGTATTATAATGCGAATATCAAGGGGGAAAATAATACTATTTTAACTGTATGATCATAGTGATACATTATATATCTGAGAACGCAGTTCAGAGGTCATGAGGGTCAACCTCTCAGTTTCAACAGCCCACTTCGCCATGGGGAGAGAATTGTAGAGGTGGGGCCACTGCCCTAGTGGATCTGTAATACAGTGCATTGAACCAAAGAGGATTGTTCTTGGGGTTTAAAATCTAATGGAATTTGCCTTGATAAGTTTTAGACTTGCTTGGAACCATAATTCCTTCCTTCTTTCCTATTTCTCCTTTTGGAATGGAAATGTCTATCCCTATGCTTGTCTCACCATTGTATTTTAGAAGAACGTAACTTGTCTGGTTTCACAGGTTCATAGCTGGAGAGGAATTTTGCCTCAGAATGAATCATACCTCTACTCTCACCCATACCTGATTTAGATGATATCTAGATGAGACTTAGGACTTTTAGACTTTAGAGTTGATGCTGGAATGTTTAAGATTTTTGGTGCTGTTGGGATATACTAAATATATTTTGCGTATGAGAAGGACATGAATTTTGGGGTCCAGAGGCAGAATGCTGTAAACTGAATTTTGTCTCTTAAAAATCCCCAAGTTGAAGTCCTAACCTTACCCATCACCTCATCTAAGTCTAATCACTTCCCAAGAGTGTCCATGTCCAAATACCATTACATTGGGGTTTAGGGGTTCAACATATGAATTTAGAGGGCTACAATTCAGTCCATAGCAAATACTATTTCTATGCCTCAGATTAAGTATTTATATTTAATTACCTTCTCCTAGCATCCAAACCCTCCTGTCACTCCTCAAATCAGAGCTTGGGTGCATTTGTTAAAATGGCAGGTTGCCCAATGCTAATCCCTCATTCTGTGGCCACCAACCCATCTTCAAAAACTTGTCTTGTTTTTCACTGCTCTTGTTCTTTGGTCTTCTGATACTGCTTAGACCTACTCTATTATTTGTGGTCTTTTCCCTTTAATCCCCCAGAAGAGTTTGCCTCTGAAACAAAAGGAGCTTTTCTTAGCAGCACTGCTTTTGAAATTACTGAGGCATCTACAGTTCTGGGCTCTGGGCATTCTTCTTGCCTTTACACTAGTCCAGCTCAGGTTCTAGCAGGACTCTAGGTGGAAAGCAACAGGGAGGAAGTGCAAATAATCACCAGTATTACTCCTTTGAATCTCAAGTGGCTTCTCCAGGTAAAGATCCAGTTAAATGTATGGGGAGAGGACATACCAAGGACCAACCATCATACCTTGGTCTACAATCTCCATAGGTCTTTGAAGAAAGAAGACCACCACCCCTCTATATCTGAGTGAGAGCATGTGTATATGTGGGTGCATAAAAGAGAGAAATTGAGTGATTCATTGAGGGAATAATAAAAATATTCATTTTAATCCTTATGTATTTCTGTAATTTAATAGAACTTCTAGTAACAGAAAATCCAGCCCTGAAAGACATATTCAGGAAATAAGTGGGGAAGGGGAAGAACTAGAATTACAAGAGAAAAATAGACAAAACACCATGATTTCAAATTTTCCTAATTCCAAATTTGTGATAACTTGATTAGGGCCTGGTTTTAAATTTACGTTAAAAAAGAAAACCTTTTTTTGCAATAACACTATAAATGAGAAATCAATGAAGAAATTTTTAAATGGAGAGGGATATTTTCAAGACACCCTCAAGGACTGTAGAAATACCCATTAGTTATATTAATTAAAACTTTTATAATATGCATTAAGCATAATATAAATCCAAAGTCATATAAAGTAATTCCTGTGCTTTTATAGGCAATTCTGATATATGCATTAAAACTGCGCTAAGAACACCCCACTACACACAAAAACAATCTATTTCATTTTAACGCACTTCCTAATTTACATATTCTTCATCTAGGCCTGAAATGGTGAAACTTTGTTATAAACTTTTAATGATTAATAAAAATGAAAAAGCTGCAAAATAAGAATTTAATAAAATTCCTATACTATTGTATCTTTTAAATATATCAAAATGTATCAGATTTCATTACTTTGAACCTCTCCATAGTAATGCTTGTTTTGGAAATAATTGAGAATATTAAATTAATTTTTATATGTCTATGTAAAAATATCTCTTTTCAGGAACTGAAGTGAAAAAAATTGAAGCTATAAATGTTCCTTGCACACAGCTTTCAATGTCATTTTTTAAACGGTTATACAATGAAGATATTGTACGAGACAGTGGACATATAGTTAAATGTTTAGATTCTTTTTGTGATCCTTTTCTCATTTCTGATGAGTTACGAAAGGTAAGTACAGAATTTTTAAATTTCACAATAGAATTTTATTTTAGGAAGTGCTTCATGTCAAAAAGTTTTGCCTGTCTAAACCCATAAGATACATCTTATCAATGAATAATGATCAGTAATAATCATTACATTGATAGGTTTCTTGGATGAGACTTTTACTATCTACTTAATTATTTGTGTATTTTAGTAGTTCTCAACCTGAAGCTACTGACATCTAATGGGTTGAGACCCAGGATGATCCTAAACATCATACAATACACAGGACAGCCCCTTAAAACAAAATTATCTGGCCCAAAATATCAGTAGTGAAACCCTGACCTATGTAATTGGTGGCTATTTTTCTTCAATGTGGGGCTCTTAACATACCAAACAAGTATTTAAAAACATACTTGTAGTAAAAGAATCTTTTTATCACTGAGATTTTTCTTTTAAAGCCATTTAATTAACTAAGTTAATTTTTGTTTTAGTGAGAGGTACCGAATTTGGAATCAGAAGACAAAGATTATTTACCTAATGTCTAAGTTATTTACAAGATAATAATAACCATAGGCAAATCATTCAGTCTGTTGAACCTCAAGATCTTACCTGTACAACATGGAGATTAAAATGTCCATTCTAGGCCCTGGCCATGTAGCTCAGTTGATCAGAGTGTCATCCTGATATGCCAAGGTTGTGGGTTCTATCTCCAGTCAGGGCACATACAATAATCAGCCAATGAATGCAGAAATAAGTGGAACAACAAATTGATGCCTCTCTCTCTCTCTCTTTCTCTCTCTCCCCTCTCCTGTCCTTCCTTTATGTTAAAAAAACAATAATTTTTTAAAAATATCTGTTCTACCTTCTTCCTGAAATCATTGAGAAAATGAGTGAAGAAAGTATTTAAATACACTTTTTATTAAAAAAAAGTATGAAATGAGGTTAAAATGAAATATTATTTTAATTATTGAGAAAGTATTTATAAAGTGATTAGAAATTAGGGCTTTGTTATCAAATACACATAGGTTCAAATCCAGGCTCTGCCACTTTGCAACTGACACTTAAGGTCTCTAGGCCTCAGTATTTTTATCTATAAAATGGGAATAGTATAAGAAGTATGTGAGATAATGCATTTAAAGTGCTTAGCACAATGCCTGGCACTTAGTAAGCTTTTGATAATATTCACTACTGCTAATTACTATTATTACTCCACATTAAGAGAGAAGGGATATGTACAAGTCTAATGTATTGCAAATCCAGGAATGAACTAGGGAAGTTAGTGATGCACCATAATGGAGACAGCAGTCTTGTCTGTAGGAAACCAGGAGGCATCCATCTAGTCTACATTGATCTACACTAGTACAATACCTAAGAGAACTCTTAGTTTAAGAAAATAAAATGAACTAATTGAGAATAACCAAACTCACCTAATTGAAAGAAAGGTTATATTTATGTATAACAAGATAATATAAATATTGTACAGTGGGAATCTGATGTTGATTTCTACTTCTTACCAATGATTGGAAATTATCATTCAGGAAGTGTCTGGTTTAGTCTGGGTTTCTTTCCTTTCGGGTAGGAATAATCTCAGCTCTTCTCTCTGTCACTGATCTGTATTGGCATACTTAACCTTTTTGTGTCAAGGTCCTTACCCCGAATTTTGGAGACTTCATCAGCACTTCTACAGAGAGGGCCTCAGCAATGGACTTTTTTAAAAGGAGGATTTGCTTTCTGACAGAGTACTCTGTTTAAAACTGTCTGCTGTGGCCTGTCTTATTTATGCCATGAATGGCACCTCTATTCAGGAAGTGCTGGAACTCAGTGTTTTTCTACTAGTTGCCTGTATGTTTTGCTCTTGTGTTCTTTGCCACCCTGTGGCAACAGGGACAGTTTTAACTTGGTTGCTTTCTGGCTGAAAAATAAATAACTTCCAGATTTAGCCTGAAATAGAAAGGGCCCCCCATTGTACAGCAGCATGGATTCTGTTGGCACACTGTGTAACATATGTACTGATGATAATAACCTTTCTGACTGCAGCTTGGAAGTTTGGCTCATTAACCATTTCATACCAAATCTCTGAGGGCTACACAACTAAACATCTATATGTGAGTGGAGAGGGAAATAAACTATAGAATGTTATTATTTAACATTCATTCCAAAAAATTTTTCTAATTGTAATTTTTAAATTACACAGCCCAATCGGTCCAATATATGAGAGTGCTCGTAAGGAATGTGTTAATTATTCATTCTTTTTAAAATTAAATTTATTGGGGTAACACTGGTTAATAAGATTATATAGGTTTCAAGTGTGCCTTTCTATGGTACATGATCTGTATATTGCATTGTGTGCCCACCACCCCAAATCAAATCATCTTCAGTCACCATATATTTAAACTATTCATTCTTAAGGGCTTTAGTCACCCTTGTATTAAGCCAGATCTTTAGATAGCTACAAACTTGGGCTTTAGTATCACATCATTGCTTACAGGGGTGCGGGGAGAGAAGGGGGATGTACAAGCGGCTCACCCAGAGAGCAGTGAACTACGGACCACTTCCCCTTACCTGTCTTTTACTATGTATAACTTTGGCTTCCACCAAGTCATTATATAAGTAAACTGTATATAGACAGCACTATAGAGTTTATTATTTTTTAAGATGCCTCCTATAATGACCTTGTGATGGATTTTCATTTGAGATTGGGGTAAATAAAATGTTAAGCTTTATCAGTTTTCCCAATTAAGTGTACTTCCTGCTAGTAGACTGCTTGTTGTATAACTTATGTTTCCCTCTTATCTGTATGGTACTGTTAAATGTAAGTACAATTTTAAAGCTTTTCTCCATTTAGAGTTCCTTATGTGTATTTGTTTCCTCTTCTCATTTTATTTCTTGGTAAAAGTTTTTGTCTTATTATTTTCATCTCATTTTATCTGTATTTTATTGTTATTTCACCTTTTTAAAAGTAGGTGGGGTATAAACAATTTAATGAAAGAAAACATATGTTATAGCATACATTCATCACCTTGTTCATATCCACCACAGTCAGCAAATTAATCAATTCTTGTAATGTCTAATGGTGTAAGAAAACCCCCAACTTCAGACCTAACCAGACTGTTTTCTGAAGCGGTAGGTAGCAAGGTCTCAAGACAGTAAAAGTCAATGTAGGTTGGTGGTGTGTAAGGTGATACTGTTAGAGGAGAGCAGGAAAAGGAGAGTGGTTATGAGGCTCTAATTACCGAAAGAGTTCAAAGTGGAGTGACTGGTGGTAAGGAAAGTAGTGACCCAAACAACACTAAGGTGAGAGGATGTGGGAACTGACCACTGTGTTTAGCCTCCGTGGAAGCAAAGACTATAGACCCAATGCGGTGGGGAAATTTCTCCATTTATTTGTGCTCCTGTTGTTTCCAAGTAAGATTTAAGGTGACTCAACACTAAATTGCAATAGCACTGAGACAATTACCGAAGGAAGGTTCAAACTAGAACAAAGAAATGAAGTGTAAGAGGAGGCCTAGATTAGATTGTTTCTCTCTCTGAAGTTCAGTACCTAAGGACAGAGTGGGCTGAACACAGTGCCGTGGGCCTCACAGGTCACACTCTCCAATTGCCTCAGGACTGTTATTAAAGTAGGACTAAGATTATTTTTAAATATATAAGTTGCAACTTTCAAAAACATAAAATTAGAACCTCCAATTATGTTACATTAAGATGAATGTTATTATTTTACATAGGTTTTGCTAGTGGAAGACTCAGAAAAATATGAAATATTCAGCCAACCAGACAGAGAAGAGTTCCTGTTTTGTCTTTTCAAACATCTCTGCCTTGGTGGAGCCCTTTGTCAATATGAGGATGTGCTTAATCCATATCTGGAAACCACAAAGCTTATCTATAAGGATCTGGTGAGGTAATATTGCTAGATTACAATATGTAAATCTCTGGTTAATAGAGTAAATCATCTGTTTAACTGTGGTGGGATTGCCCCGAGTCTGGTTGCGGTCCTGTTAGCAACCAGAGTATATACAGACGCCACCGCCCTGACCCCCTACTACAGCCGCCACCTCTCCCAAGCCGGACAGTGCCCTGACCTTTCAGTGCTCGGCCTCCTCGCTCGGACCTGTGCCTGCTCCATTCCTCAGCAGCAGCCGCCATCGTCCTGGCCGCCTTTTTTTTACCGCAGGCCTCCTGTTAAATCTCAGAACATGAGATGCCTCAGGATGTTTGAATTTGCTTGACTAATAGTAAAAAAAAGATTGCCTTTGTTCTAAAGAGATGGAAGAATTTTCATCTAGTTGTAATCTTTACTTTTTCAAACTAATCCCAAATCCCAGTGTGTTTTAGATATTCTACTAGGGTTTTTTTTTTCTTTTTCTTTTTGAAGATCAAATGAGTATAAAAACTTTATATCTTTTATTTATACTTTAGTTTTAAATGAAGTGAACGTTCTTTGGTTGGGCTTTTCAGTGATGAAGATATTGGAAAGGGGATATAAGATATTATAGGGAAAGGGGATAGGAACAAATAAAACAAAGGGTCCTAGAGTTTAGTTATAAAATTTGCTTTACCAGGGAAACAACAGAATTTGCTCCTTATCAAACTCTTGATTGTTACTTATTGATACTCAACACCTCAATTCTCTTCTCCATTCCGTGTGTCATATAGCTTAACAACAGACTTCATGAGTTAGCTATTTTAGTTAATTTCTGATATATGGTTTTAAAAACAAAAATATTTCTATAAGTGGTCTCTGATTTTTATGAAAATTTATTAAAGATTGTTGGAAGAGACATATTAGAAACAGAATTGCAGAAAAAGCATACACATACCTACATCAAACATACTCTGCCCTTATCATTTGCAGCTCATGAAAACCTCCAAGACCGCTTCTAGCACCCCATGTAGACACTACTCATTATTCCCTGTCAACACCCCACGGCCACCGCAGTGTGTTTCTCATCAGCCACATGAGCCTGTGGAATTCCTCACTACCATGCACTGTGGAGGAGGAACTTCTATTGGAGATATTTGAAATAGAAGTAACTTTAGAACCTAAACGTTGAAGAAACCTTTTCCCCAGCATTTCCTCCCCTGGATTCTTACCTGTGATTGCCTTCTGTACTCTTTGGGTGCTAAGAAAAAGTTTGACTCAAAGAGGAATGGCCACTCGTTAAATGAGTAGCCAAAATTCATGACATTTTACAGACAAATAGGAATTGTATCCATGGAATCACTTAATTGGGCAGCCAGCAAGTATTAATATTGTGCACAGAACTCTGCCAAACACTAGAGAGACTACAAGAGGAGCATCAGACAGTCCTTAACCTTAAGGAAATTACAACAAACTAACATTAAATAATAGTAAAGTAATTGTTTAAAATCTTTATAAGTAATATTTTATGTAATCAAATGTTCAATTAATTATAGGCAAATGTTTATAGCTCTTTATACTTTAATAAATACTTCAGATAGTCAAAAAAGGAAATTGTCAGTGTCAGCAGTCAGGGAAGTCTTGATGATTCTAATCGAGTCCAAGAGGGCCAGCAAAGAGGAGGGCAGTCTATTCCCAGCTCAGGGGAGGGGCATTCCCAGTCCTCATGCCAGGGGAGGCTGAGAAGGAGCCCAGTCCAATTATAGCGTAACTTTTTTTTTGAGAACCAAAAATATTTCTCTCATGATCCAAATTTAAAATGCTTTTGAATTTCTTTGCTGAATTAGGAGGGGATACAAAATTGTCTTTCCAGAGCAACTTTGGTAGAAAGTTATAATTAGAATAAATATTTGCTTAAGGTGGCTTAGGTGTCAACAGTCAGCAATTGAATGAAGTAAATTATCTCAGAGTCCCTTAGCTGTACTGGTTTATTTATCACATGCACTGCTTGTAGCTTTTCT
This sequence comes from Miniopterus schreibersii, assembly GCF_964146895.1. Taxonomy (NCBI): domain Eukaryota; kingdom Metazoa; phylum Chordata; class Mammalia; order Chiroptera; family Miniopteridae; genus Miniopterus; species Miniopterus schreibersii. The sequence continues at coordinate 16,311,909 of NC_138112.1, read as the reverse complement.
AGTATTGGTTGGGCAGATGCTATGTCACTTGGTTAAGGTAAAGAGGTAGGGTGGATCAATATAGCAGTTATCAAGAAATATATTAGTAGAGGACACATAGGTGGAACTTGAAGTATCATCAGTAATATCTCAGAATTGTGAGCCACATATCCAATCAAGTCATTTGTACAAGCTAATTTAACCAAGAAGGATATCTTTTCCTGTTCCTTTACATGTATTTTGTCTGCTTTTTCACTATTTAGAAAAACATCTATCTTCCTAATTATACATGTAGTTGCTGCTTTATAGTATCTGACCTGCCCTTGCAGAGAAACATCATCACTAATCCATTCTGGCTAAGAAGTCCGTTCTTATATTTGTGGATGTTGAGGGCACATTACAGAGCCTGATTTTAGAAGTCTCTGGCTCAAACAAAAGGATAAAAACATTCTTAAGATATTTTATCCCTTATCTATTTTTACAAGTCCTATAAAATATACCTTTTAAACATTTTGGAAACTGCCTTCTTTTTAAGTAGTATGGTTCCTTAAACAACATAGGCAATACTTTATTAGAGAGTGAATGATCAATTGTTTCATTACATTTCAGAAATATCTATGCAGAAATAACTCAACAGTTACTAATAGTACCTGTGTCTTTTTTACTTTAGACATTAAACACATGCTCTTGTCAGTTTTTGGAGAGGTTTCCCAAACTATCTATCTGTCCCATAGGTGAAATTTTATGATTTGAACTGAGAGGCCTAGATTATGGCCTTTGGATGCTAATTAGGCAGTGGGATTCTTGCTTCTTAAAATGAGCAGAGTTACCTAGAATGATCTCTATAACATATTTAGAAGCAACACAGGACTGATCCTCAGAAATTAGCACAAATGATATTAATAGGAAACCATTTATTTTATTATTTTATTTCTAGACCATTAATAGAATCACATTTTTAAAAATAACTATATGGGCCCTGGTTGGGTAGCTCAGTTAATGACAGCATGGTCCCAATATGCCAAGGTTGTGGGTTTGATCCCTGGTCAGGGCACATATGAATGCATAAATAAGTGGAACAACAAACTGATGTTTCTTTCTCTCTCTCTGTTTCTTCCTTCTTCTCTCTCTAAAATCAATAAATTAAAAAAGACTCTCCCACCACTTAAAAAAATAAGAAATTTAAAAAAGAACTATATGGAAATTATGTCCCAGTGTCTTTAAAAACCATGGTTATCTGGAGAGTGAGTTAGTGATTGCCCAAAATCTGATACAATGCAGTTATTAGTCCCATACCTGAGGTCATTAACCAATATCATTTTACATTTCTTGTTCTTTTTTTCTTAAGAGATATCAGATGGATGATACCGTACTTGACCTATAAAAAATTATACAAATTATCTTATGAGATATTTTGAAGTTATAGCAATAAAAGATTAAAGATAATAAAATGGAGTAATATGATTTATTTATGTTATGAACCAACTTCTAATGTATAAGTTATAGTTTCTTTATTAACTAATACACTTACGGGCCCTAGCTGAGTAGCTCAGTTGGTTAGAGCTTCATACCAATACTCCAAGATTGTGGATTCGATCCCCAGTCAGGTCACATACAAGAATCAACCAATCAATGCATAAATAAGTAGAACAACAAATTAATATCTCTCTCTCTCTCTCTCTCTCCCCCTTTCTCCCTCCCTCCCCCTTCCTCCTGAAAAATCAAATTTAAAAAAAGAAACATGGATTTCAAAAAAAATACATTATGATAGATGTTAATACGTGTTAAGCGGTTGTTAAATGAAGTACCAAATACTAAATTTTCCTCTTAAGTTTATTTGATAAGCACAAACTTTTACAAGGGTTTCTTTTACTATATTTTGTAAACTGAGTAGTAATTTACATACACTTAAAATGAACAAAGCATAGTGTACATAAAGATTGGTGAATTTTTATATGTGTTTATATCCATATGAACACCTCCAGATCAAAAATTGGATATAACTGTAGATACGTTCTGTTTTGATCTGGTTGATTATGTAGGTGTAAAAGTGTTTTATATGTAGTGGTTATAGCACAGCATTTTAAATGTAGTCTTCAGCTTTTAAAAAGTATATCTTGAGCATTAAAGAGTAAAAGATGACCCCAACCCATGTCGGAATGAAATGTTTTAGAGTTGAAAACTGCCTAAGAATCTTGAATCCTGAAATGGCTTAGGTCTGGCCATTCCCTAAGGTACACAAACACACACACACACACACACACACACACACCCCCACACACACACCCACACACCCCACCACCCCCCCTCCACAAAGTCCACCTTCCTCCTCTCTCTCTCCCCCATCACTTTTACATAAGTAGCAAGGGACAAGCAGTGCTGTCACACGATAAAGTGGAAACGAGGGATGTCATCCTTTAAATTTAACCTGCATGTCACACCTGATTAATATCCTTGATGCTGCAAGGGAGAAGCAGTGCTGTCACACGATAAAGTGAAAACGAGGAATGTCATCCTTTACATTTAACCTACACACACCTGAATAATATCCTTGATGCACATGTATTTATAGAGTACAGGTATAGGATAAACAGGTGAGGTGTAGGATAAGAGAACTGGACTCTGTCACCTAGCTTCTGTTCCCAGAAATACCACTTTTAGTTGGAATGTCTTAAATATATCATTTAACTTTTCTAGTGCTATTGTTTATAAAATTGGTTAAATGAGGCCTACCTCATTGAGTTGTGTGATCTTTAGGAGGTAAACTATATAAAGGTATTTTGCAGATAGTAAAGCATTATAAATACAGTCTGTATACATTTATATGTAGATATCTATCTGTAGCTTATTTCCTTGATCCTCAGTTTGCTTCCTCACTATGTATTGCCACAGGTAATCTTTTGTGGGGAGTGTAATTGAAAGAGAGCTACTGAGAGAAAATGCTTTTAATATTATATAAGTTAGTAATACATAATTTAACAATTTTCATATACATTATTCCACTTAATTCTCCTATTATCCTAAAAGGAACCATAGTATGCCTTATTTACATATGAGAAAATCGAGGTTCAGAAATATTAATCTTCCCCAAATGAAATAACAAACCTGGCAGTTGTGTTTATTTAGGTTGTGTAATTCTTCAGTTTAGTATGCATTTATCTATCCCTTACAGCTGTTGACTCTTCAATCTGACTTTTACTAATTTCTGTTTTTTCAATAATTGTCTCTGGCCTGGGAGTCATTTGATCATTTGAGTCTCAGACTGACCTCAACCTTCTAAAATTCAGTTTTCTGCAATTTCAACTCAGTTGACTTTGCGTCATCCTTGAATGAATCCACAGCTGCCACACTTTTCAAACCACTTCATTTGGATATTATACATTTCCATGTTATATATGATTAAGAACACCTGAGTACTAAAAGGTATCAGTGTTTTAAATGTATTATGCCAATGCTTGTTATATTTAAAATGTACTTTCCCCCCCCCATTTTAGTGTTCGAAAGCATCCTCAAACCAAGGAAATACAAATTACCTCTTTCATCTTTAAAGTTACAGCATATGTAAGTGGAGGGGAAATTTACTACCAATGAATTTAATTACTTGCTATTAACAGGATTGTTACAGCTGGAGTTAGCAGCTAGGACTATGTTATGCCTAGGAAAAAAGATGATGATATTTAGTTTTTTGTTAAAATTAAAAGTTGGTAAGGTATGCTTTTATTTGGAGAACAGTGTGAACTTTTTCCCCTGGCTTCCTTTCTGTCGTACATGTCTAATAATAGTTCTACTTAGTTAAGAGCTAAATCTGTGACTCATGTGGAATAAAACATAGTTCTCTGTCAAACCACAGTTTATAGGTCAAATAAGAATGCCATACATATCTTTTTATCACAGAATTGGCTGCTTGGATTTTAGTATCATACAAAAGATTATTGGCACATATGAAGCACTTTCTAAGTATCTTCATTCAATCAGTTCAATATTTATTATTTACTGTGTATTAGCTACTGTGCTGGGCTAGGTGCTTTTTGTTGATAAACAGAAGAAACATAGCCCCTCATAGTACATATTGACCATGTTTTAAAAGAAAGCAAAGGTAGAAAAAAAAATTCAAAATAGAAGTTTTTGCAATATTAGCACGTATAAGCACTTTTTCAAAAGATAGATTTTCTTTTGGACTATAAATTCCTTAAGATCAAGAATTATGCATGTTTATGTAGTATTGTACATATGTATTGTTAACATAGTAGACTGTGCTGTTGGTATTTTTTAAAAATTAGTTAACTGCCAGTTTATTGTCAAAGATTTGATGTATGTTTCATGACATTTTAACGGAAAATATGTTGATTGTTATTTAAATGTAGTTGTGTACTAAATAATTTAAGTTTATCTTTTGCAGGATTCTGCTGGTGTGTGCTACCCTTCAACAAAGAGTCATGAACAGACATTTTCTTACTTCATTGTGGATCCTATCAAGCGTCATGTTCATGTTTTATACCACTGTTATGGTGTTGGGGAAATGTCTTAACAGTATTTTTTCAGATTATCTATATTTACTATTTTTTTGTATACCAGGTTTTTATTTTAATACTGATTTCTAGATAAACAATTACTTTGCAAGTTAATTCAAATAAAATGTAAAGAAACCACTCAGAACAGGAGCAAATACCAGGATGCCTTTCTTTTTATTTTTTAAAATATGTTTATATTTTAGAGAGAGAGAGAAAGGGAGAGGAGGAGAGAGAAACATCGATGAGAGATCAGCTGCCTCCTGCACGCCCCCTACAGGGTATCCAGCGGCAACCCAGGCATGTGCCCTGACCAGGAATCCAACCAGCAACTTCTGTGCCTGGGGTATCGCTCAACCAACTGAGCCACACCAGCCAAGGCCAAGATGCCTTTCTTTAAATTTGTCTGGAAAGCTAACATAGGAACCAGATTCCATCCCCAACATAATCTAAACCAGTACATTTGGAGAATTTTTACAGAAGTTACAAAAAACTAAAACTCTAGTTCAAATTTGTTGCATTAGGATTCAAGTGAGTCAATTTTCCATGTATTGTATTTTAGAAGCTGACTAATTCTGGATTGAAATTGTGGCAGAAAACTAAACATCTCTGCCACTGATCATTAATATGAATGGTTAGCTTTTTAAATTTGAATTCTATTTAACTATATTTCTACATTGCGTAAAGATTTATATCTCGAGGGCTGTGAAAGACATAACATGTTCCTTTGCTTCATTTGTCCCACTTAAAATCCTCAATTAAAAAATAATGTTTTGAAAGTAATTGTGAACTCTTTTAGCACATAATAAATTAAAATTGCAGCTGCCCCACAGCTAATGCAAGATCTACATGTAGACAGAGAGAGTTGCCCTGATGGTATTATTAAGTTGGCAAAACAGTAAAGAACAGGGTCTCTTAGTATGTTTCCTCATTACATTCATAGAGTAAATATATAACTTAGATTTTTTTAATGGAAAAAGTAACTGACAGGAAATGTTGAGACTGTAAAGAGGGGCAAGTTTGGAATATATTCCTGTGCTGTAGGGATAAGGAGGATGATCTTGGATTTGAACTTGAGGGTGTATCTGGAAGGCAGCTGGCAGTTTGGGTCTAGAGATCAGGAAAGAGTTTATTTTACTTTTAATACCCAGCACAATGTCTTGGCACATTAAACATTTATTGAATGAGTATTTTCCAGATATGTTCATAATGTCCATAGATTTTTTTTAAATCATTTAAAAACCATAAAATCAAGAACTAAAATGCCTACTTGCTACCAGTCTTGCTGCCTGCCACACAGACCCCCTACAATCTGGGGACCCACTCTTTATCAAATCAGTCAGTTCTTCTTGAGGACCAATTTCATGCAACACACAGTGCTATTTACTTTGGAGAAATATACACTCCTATAAGCTTAGTAGAGAAGGGCACCTGTAAGAGTGTGTCTGTGAACAGTGACTGTTACATGAACTCAGAGATGGAAGAGATCACTATGAACTAGGCTTGGGAAGGGCTTGGTCTGGCTGCTGTAGAAGAATGGGTGGGGGTTCAACAACTGGAAAGGAGGACAGTCCAGCTGAGTAGAGGAGCAGGCTGTGGCAGAGTGCCCTGAACCTTGCCCTGGGATGGAAGTCTGGAGGCGGAAGGTGGGGAACTGCTTCTGAGGGGCTGCCAACATTTTTTCTCTGCGTTAAAGGTGGAGATAGATTACACCTTTGAAGGAAGATCCATTGTTTTGGGAAAATCATTTTAATGACCTATCTGATTATGCAAATTTTCTGTGTTAGAAGGTAGTAATAAAGACTTTGGGGTAGGCAGTCAAATTGCCTGGATTCTTAATTCTGCCATTACCTGCTGTGCAACTGAGTTAGTTATACCTTTCTGTGCCTTAGTTGCTTCATCTGTAAAATGGGGCAATTAATAATAAATAGGACACCTTCATAGGTCATTGTGAAAATTGTGTGTGTGTGTGGCTTATGTATACATATATATATATGGCTTAGAATGGTGCTAAGCACATAGTTTAAGTGTCCGTGAATTTTGGCTTTTTTCATTCTCTATTGAGGAAATATGGAAAAATCAAAAGCTAAGCAGCATAATAATGTAAAAAGCTGTCTTCCCTAAGGTCAGAATTGCTTTTCTAAAGATTATTTTATTAATTTGACTAGATAGAATGTAAGAGGTGGGAGCACTTCTTCCCCGCTCTGAGCCTCAGAGGATGTAGAGGACCTAAGCTTGGACTCCAGGTGTTTCTTTGGCAGCATTTTGCACACTTATAATTGTTCGCTCAACTATTTGTAGCTATTTAATGTCAGTCATGAAAACAGCAACTGTGTCTATTTGGTTCACCCTTGTATCCTCAATGCCTAGCATATTGCCTGGCACTTAACTGACACCTAATATTCGTTCCCTGACTGACTAAGTCCATTTGATGGAGAGAAGGTGGCCCCTGAAGTGTGACTGCAGGTGTGGAGAGTGAGGGAGCGGGGAAGGGTGGGTGACTGTGGTCACAGAGCATCAGTAGTATAGTAGTTCCACTAGTTATCCCTAAGCCTTGTGTAAAATTGTGCACACCAGTATAATCTGGATGTATCTCTACGGTTTGGAATTAGATGTGCAGCCTGGGAGCATGTCTGGCACAGTTATCCTTGGAGAACAGCAGCAGCCTGCAGAAGCCAACTTTGAAAGAGCAAGCTGTAATCAACTGAGGGTAGAGGATCATTCTGGAGTGAGAAACTGACCATGGTGACAAGTGACAACACAATGGTCTTCTCAGACTTGACAGCATTTTTCAGAAATTCTGAAAATGACAAGAAGAGAAGGCTTACAGAATTATAATTTGGACCTTCAAAAGATGGATTTAGGATGAAGACTGGAGAACTTGGGACACTCAGGTCTGTCTGATGAGCAAGAAAATAAATACAGAGGCAGAACAACACAAGTTGATTTGGGGGGGACATGAGTACATCAGACTAGTTAGAACTGAGGAGTCCAGGAGTTCTGGGTAATAACACAGAGAAGACAGATTAATGGGGAACTGGTCACTGAGGGCTGGGGGTACAGAGCTAAGAAATTTAAATCTTTTAAGTAGATGACATATAGCAGTCATTAAAGACTTTTGAGCAGGGTAGAAACATCATGAAAGTGATATTCTGGAAAGATTAGTCTGGCAGTGATGAATTGGGGTGAGGAAAGTCCAAAGACCAAAGATCAAACAGAAGATTATAGTAGTTGTCAAAGCACAGAATTGACTGATCTAAGTTAATAGCAATGGAAACCTTTTTGGGAATCATGAAGTATGTGACAATGGAATGCAGGTTCAAAAAAAAATGAAGTATGGGCCCCAGAAAGGTTAGCAACTGGGTGAATTATGAAGTGTTGGGTATTTGAGGCAGTGAGGACTGGGAAGTGGGAACTGTGGTAGGAAGGTGTGGTCAGAGTGGGGAAATCCCTTGCCCTGCCCTTCATTCCTGTCCCAGCCCATGCTCAACCAACTGTGGTCCTTGCAACTTTGAAAACCTAGATCTGAAGTTTCTAAAAACTGACTGGAGGCTTCTTAGGAAAATTATTGATCCCGAAGGCTTCTTAGCCATCCAATTAATCAGCAAGTATTTGTTAAGAACTAATATCATTCATTCTTCCACAAATGTTTATTGATTACCTACTATGTGCTGGGTACTTTCTGCACTGCAAAAACAGCAATGAACAAAACAGACAAAAATTTCTATGTTGGGAGTTTATGTTCTATTGCTCATAACAGCATTAGGTGTAATGAGAGACAGAAATACCCAGTTACTCTCAAGAAACTTGAAGCTTTGTTGGAGACATGACACACATTTTAAAATATTTTTCAATCTGGTGGGTGCGAAATGGTACTTAGCTTTTAAATTGCTTTGACTTTTTATATGCGGTAGAGCATTGTTTTGTGTATTTCCACAAACATGTATTGTCTGGTGTGCAAGTTCAGGGTTGGGAACCACTGCTCTACTCTCCACTTTTTTTTCTAGTTTAAAAAAAAAGGAGGGAAAGAACAGATGAAAACAAAAAAACAAAGGAAAGAATAAAAGACAGGGAAGTATGCTGTCTCGTACAGTAAAAGCTGCATTAATTAGCACTAAAAGCTGCATTTAGTGCCACATTTAACAGTGTCCAACTGGCAAACTCCAGCGGCCGGTACACCTGATACCCTCTAATGTATCCTGACTTGGCACACATGTTCAAGTTCATTCGAAAAGGCAGGCTAACTGGGTTTCAATAAGGTTGAAACTTGCCATTCCTGTTTATCTTATCTTTTTCCTTTTGTAAAGAGAAAAAAAAGTCACTGGGCTTTAGCAAACACTAAGAATCTGTAAATTATTTTTATCTTTTTCATTACTAGAAAGGTGTATGAGGGAAACGGTAAAATGGAAACCACCGTGACAATATAAATTAACTTTTATTCAACCTAATTTTTTAACCAACTGTCACCCTTCATTCCCTTAACATATTGCAGAATAAAACATTTATTCTTAAAATACATCATTCATGTAAACTAAGGTTAAATATACCATTGAAGTTGTGAGGGAACCCAGAGTGATCAGTCAAGGATGATCCATACCAAAAGGCTCCCCTGAGGACGGAGTGGAAGTACACCTTGCAGTCAAGGACTGGCTTAGGGAGGAAAGGTTTCTGGGCAGAGAGAATGTTCCTTGCTATAGTGCAGAGGTAGAAAATACACGTGGCATTACAGGCTTCCTTGAATAGAGCAGCAGATACGCTTAGAAAAGTAGATCATTCCGCTAATGCCTACTGTGTCTAATAAATGGAGAACATCTGGACATCATCTGTAATAACCCTTCATATACTTGAATGCGATTAAGCTTTCCCGCAGTCTTTATTCCCAAACAGTCCCCCTTCCTTAACCTTTACTCAGTGCCTCGTTTCTCAATTCTTGAATCATCCTCTAAGTCTTCTCCAAGTGCCTCATGCTCTTCTCCAGTTGTCAGTGTCACAGTATATGCTGTATATTGTCCAAAGAGTCATTTATACACAACTGGTTAAAATCTGTGACAGTCATTATTTACACAAGTTCTGTGTGCGAACATGTACAATTTAACATTTATTCTAAATATATTTTGTTTTAGGAAGTCAAAATTTGAACTCTTAAACCATGCATATGGGTTTGTTGTGCTGAATTAGAATAACAGCATTTTAGAACTGAAAGGCAAAGGAGATCACTGAGCCCAGCTCTCTCCTTTTACACAGGAAATTGAGGTCTTGAGAGGCTCTTCTGCTCTGTCCAATATGTTAGTCACTAGCCAAATATGAGAGAGAAGATTCTATTCCTTAGTCACGCTAGCCACGTTTCAAGCGCTCAGTAGCTACACATGCGGCTAGTAGCTCTGGTATTAGCAGATACAGAGCATTCCTTCCCCTCATCACAGAGCTCTGTTGGGCAGCACTGGGTTAAATGACTTGCCCAAAGCCATAGGGCTCTTCAGTGACAGAACCAGAATGTCCAGTTCCTGGTCTAGAGATCCCACCATACCTTTAAAAAAAAGGCAAAATATGATGGATTACTTACCTTATCTACAACATTTAAGTTTTTGTACAAAGCACTGTGCTAGGCATGGAGCCTGACTCCAACAAGGTTTTAAGAAAATTGTATTAGGTGGGTTGCTGCCTACGGAGAAATTCCTCAGTTCTGAGTTGGAGAGCAAGGGTGAAAATGGCACTTGAGGGAAATGGGTGTGTAGAATCCTAGAAGATTGATGGGAGTAGGAAAGACCGGATGGAGCCTGGGAGACCAGCCAGGAACTGAGGTGTGAGCTGAAAAGTGTCTGATGCCTCTGGGAAGGTCAGAGGGACTGGAGACATTTCAGTAAACACACACACACACACACACACACATTTACATACATGTATACATTAAGTAGCTGGAGGCCAGAAGGGAGATGTAACTAAAACACCTGCCACAACCTATATAGGCAGCAACCCACTGAATTTGGTAACACACATTTTTAACATGACGTGGTGCACACACACACACAAATGTTTTTAAAAACATTAAATTAAAAACTAAATATCTTTTGAGAATATACCAAATTCTCTGAAGTGCCTCTTATCTAACTTATTTCCTCTTTAATGGTTTTAAAAACATTTTCTTGCCACATGTCATGTTGAAGATACGCATATGTCAAAACAAGAGTCACAAAATGTTAAAACTATAAACGTTGGGATCACTGCTTAGGAGATCTTTTAAAATAAGACTGATTGTCAGCTTTCAGGTAAGATTCAAGACATCACTTTTTGGGATTCTTTACAACATGAATTACCAAATTTTTTTCAATTATGAAAAAATATTTATGGAATAAATGAGATTAAAGAGATATTTATAAAATTATGCATAACGTTTACAAAGCAACATATTTAATATTTATAGAATAAACACAGAATGTGGAATATAATATAGTGTTCTCAAACATTAGCTTGTATCAGAATCACCTACAGGCACTTGTTAAAACCCAGATTGCTGTGTCTACCTCCAGAGTTTCTGTTTCAGTAGGTCTGGGTTATGGCCTGAGAATTTACATTTCTAACAGATTTTCACTGGTTTAGGGGCCACACCTTGAGAATCATTGGTAGGTAATATGTTTAGTATTTTTAGAAGATACATTTTCATTTTTTGTGTAACTTAGTAATGTATAGTTAATGATGAGATCTAGTAACCTTTACTTTCAAGCCTCGACGTAGAAAGCACAAGCCTGAATTTGACAATCAATATTGCCCACTGCACAGGAGAGGCTCTTTAGGGCCTTCATTCCATGCTGCACTCAGCTCTGCCCTAAGCCTGAAGGGCTTCATACCCCGACATTCACATCCAGCTCTCAGAACAAACTAATTTCTCCCATATGGATAACTTTTAGCTGGATTTTAGAAGAAAAAGAAATCTGATTTAATTATTTTTTACTGCAGTATATATGACTTTATAATTTTTTTATAAAAAAGCCTATTAACCAAAATGCATCTATTGTGGTATACTATGAAAAATATACATAGTATTTGAAAGAATTGGGTCTTTCTGTAATAGGCTGACAGGTCCTCTAACATACCAAACGAACAGGATTGAGCAGTTCACCTGTGCCCCCAACCCTTCCTGGAAGGTTGCCATATCCCTGGTGTATTGCTTATCAGTTTAAGCAACTTGCTCACCCAGAGAGTAACCTGAGGAGAGTTGCTCATAAATATTTTTTCTGCTGAAAGGGAAAAATGTCAGAGAAGCCAATTTAAATGAGTGAAAAGTTGGCATAATTTTTTTACAAAGAAGTATTGTCATAGATTGTGGCTTATCTCTCTTCTAACCCTAGCTCTCTGCCCCAACTCATACTATGTAACTAAATGGGTGAACGTGATCTTGGTTTTTTAAATAATTATTTCCATATAGATGTACATTTCTTTCTTTTCTAAATATATCTTTATTGATTCCAGAGAGAAGAAGGGACAGGGAAAGAGGGATAGAAACATCAATGATGAGAGAGTCATTGATCGGCTGCCTCCTGCATGCCCCTGACTGGGGATCGGGCCCACAACCCGGGCACGTGCCCTGACCGGGAATCGAACCCCGATCGCCTGGATCCTAGGTCCATGCTCAACCGCTGAGCCACGCCGGCTGGGCTAGATGTACATTTCTATAAATGCTTTAAAATTGCATATTTTCTAAAACTGGTAAGTAGATAACACTCTGAGATCGTCTGTCTTGCTTACTTAGACTTATCAGAGCTATAGCCTATAGCCTAGGAAAAAACCCTAGTCTAGCAGCACTTATTGTCACATTCCTCAAAGTAATGGATTCTGAATGAATGAAGTACCCCAGGAGTTGCAGAAACTACCCTTTAATTGAGTGTAAAGCTTTTCAGGGACCCTGTCTTCAAATATCTGTGTGCTAAATTTATTTTTCAATTCTGATAATATCTTTTAAATAACAATATTTATACTCGTTTTTAATTTTTTTTAAAGTGGGTAGTTTACAGCTATAAGATTTGAGATTCCCTTCTACCTATAACTAGACTGAAAAAGTTTTTAAAACCAACAAGGCTCCTGATCATTACTGTATTTATTACACACAGTTGTTTCTAGCTATTTTAGAGGGATCCCCTTCAAGCCAGAGGCTAGCTCATAATTATTGAGTAGTGTCTAATGTGGGACATGCATGATAATCACCAAAGGCTGTGCTAATAAACATTTTATATTTGAGAATTCAAAACATGAATTAAAATGAAAATAATTTCAGGGCTATATTAATTCACAAGTACACACAAAATATCTTCTAAGTGTTAAAGTGGAGAACTCTGAAATAATATCTCTGAGTTGAATAGTCAAATCCTATCAGGTCAAGGAGAACCTTCTTTAGCAAACTGTTCCTTAATTTCTCATCACGTAATTATACCAAGTCAATTCATCTCAGGCTTTCTTAATCCACATAATACAATAATAGAAACTCATTCACACTTCTTATTTAATGCTCATTACTACCCTGTGAAACAGGCATTATTATACCAATTCCTGCCCATTCCTGCCACATAATCATCACTTTAGAAGTACTTCTACAAATGTTTCATCTTAACCTCACCCACTCAGCGCCAGACATATAGTTAGCAGGGGGTAGGAAGATCCAGAAACAGAAGGGAACAAGCAGAAGTTCTGAGGCTGTTGAAGCTATGAGTGACCAAAATCATGAGCAAGAGAGGCAAGGAAGTCTCCTGTCTTAGCAGAAAGGGAAGCTGAGTCCCAGTAGTGGGTCGCTCTGACAGAGTGATGGATTCGGGGGGATTGGGAGATCACCCCCAATGTAGTTAGAACTACAGTGAATCCTGAGTGAAACAGAGAGCTCCGGGAACCCCAGCTCCAGGTGCTAGGCCTATTTCTCTTTCTCTAGGCGGGGGCACTCGGAGTGGTGTTAGGGACACAGACACTTAAACAGTTACAGCAAACTATGGTCAATGTCATGATGGAGGAGGTGGGTCGAGTCCGTGAGAGCCCCGAGGAGAAGCCTCTCACCTCGTGTGGGGTGGGGACCCGTGAGAAGGGGAGAACCAAGGAGACTTTTTGTTAGAGGTAGAGACATGGGTTGAGGATTGAGTACTAAGGGAAGCCAGGAGAAAGCGGAGTTACGAACAGCAAGAATAGCATCGTCAGAGGGCAAAGGGTGAGAGGAGAAATGGCTTATTCAAGGAGCCACAAGTGGTTCAATATGCCTGGAAAACATCACACAGGTGAGTTGCAAGAGATGAGTTGAGAGAAGCATGGGCTAGAACAGTTAAGGGCTTTACATACCATGGTAAGGGGTCGGAATTTGTCTTGAATGATTTCATACCACGATCGGACTCGCATGTTGGAAAGATCTCCCTGATATCAGAATAGAAGTTCAATGGGGCCACGTACACCGAGAAGCAGGGACGTGATTTTGGAAGCTCTGTGAAAAATGATGGGAAGCGAAGTAGAAATGGGCATGGCCAGGGCGGCAGACTTTCAGAGATCTGGAAGAAAATTTACACAGATTATTAAGTGGTTGGCTGTAAGCCACGGTAAAGGGAGGTGAGTAAGAGGGCACCGTTTTACAGCCTGAAGAAGGGAGTGGATCAGGAGGCCAGTCACTGAGACCGTGAATCGGGGATGTGGCTTGGGAGGGCGTGTGTGTGGTTGGAGGTGGAAGAGGGTAGAGGTAAGGAGTTCAGTTTGGGATGTGTTGAGTCAGAGGGTAAATGAATAAAAGGTGAGGAAGTGAAGGACAAGCACGTGGACTGCTCTTTCCAAAAACGTACGCATGCAAGGAAAGGCTTGCATGCATGTTTCTGTAGGTTCAGAGGAAGGTTTTTAGGGCTTTTGTGCATGGTGGCCTCCGCTCCCCGAGTAGCTTTCTGAGGGGTGGGTGGATGGTAACCGTGATGGGGAGGGTGGTAAAGTTTAGAAGAGCCGCATCACATGGGTGAGAAGCTGATTGCAGGCACATGGAAACATGGTTAGAGACTATAAACATGGAAAGACACCAATTCACTCGCCCGAGGGATTTCCTCCAGCTTTCCCCAGGAACCTGGGTGTCAGTCAGGCTTTTCGGAGGCCGGGAGAGGGCTGGATACTTTTTTCAAACCCCCAGTATACTCAAGCATGCTGGAGTGCCAAGAGAGGGTTACAAAGCCAAGGGACGTTTCAAATGTTTACACTTGGCAAATTAGTGCTTTCAACACACATTGATTACAATGCAATGTCATTGTGCCATTCACCAGATAATTATGGAATTTACTTAAAATATTAATTCATAATGCGTTACAGAGAGGGCCCTTCGGTAACTGGACAAAGTTTAAAGTTCTACCATGAATGCCTTCTTGTAATGGTGTAGTTATATCTCTGGGATGGTAGCATAACCTCAGTTCGACAAACTGTCAAAAGCCTTTGATTGAAGCTTTTAATAAATGTAGGGATCAGGCCCCCAAAAGCCTGAGATGTTGGAATGGAAAAGACAGATGACTGGATTAACCCAGTTTAAAAGATTCAGTTCATTGAAATACATGGGGCAATGGGATTGAGGGCACAGATGATTAAGAGAGGTTGAAGCAATGAGTTATGATTTCTAAACAGTTGGGAAGGAAGTGGAAACAGGAGGGAGTGATAGGTTGGTGGGAAAGAGAGAGGTTAATAATAAATGAGGTGTGAGTAATAAAACCAGAGAACCCAATGGCTGTTAAGAGAATAGTATAACACAGTTTGATTTCATAGCTGAAGTATTTCTGGATGATGGGGTGTGGACATAGGAGTAGGTGGCTAAAGAGAAGGACAAATTGTAGTTGAAAAGGTAAATCATTGTAAGACTAGGGTTTTGAGATGGTGATCTACAAGGACATTGAAAATGACCCAGGATTTTGGTGGGTCTTTGTATGAAGAAGGCGACTCCCTATTTCAAGGTGCCTTAAATTGATAATTGCTCCAAAAGAGGGGCTGGACAGGAACACCCGGGACAAAGGATTGAATACATGTTATCATCATTCCGTATTAATCTGCGATTGAAATTTTATAGCTGAGGAATAGTAAATTACAAAATCTTGGTGGGTGCTACAGAGGTGCTTACCGAACATAGAATCACTTCAAACAGTCTTTTAATCCACTTATCAAAGCAATTTTGTTCTCATTTTAATGGCAGGTGAAACAATATTGAACAAAGCAGCCTCTGCTGTACCCTAAGCCCTTTAATTAGAGTGTTCATAGTCGTAAATGCTCTAGTTAAGGGACAGCTTCTATTATAATCCCAGGTTTTTAATCACTTTGGTTCTTCAAGTTTGTTTTTCAGTTGAAGTTTTTAATGCACCATTTCCGTCCAAAGGCTTTGCGTGGACTGATTATTGGACGTGAGCGGACGGGACAGGACCCTGAGAGGGGTTGCTGCAAAGGAGAGGCCGTGTCACTATGTGTGAAGTAATCTGTGAACATGGACAATGACCGCTGATATTTATGCAGAACTCATTAAAGGCCAAAACCTGGGCTAAGTACTTAACTTTATATCCACTGACTCACTGAACGCCTCAACGTATGAAGTAGCTGTTATTACCCCTGACCACAATATTAAAGAAATTAAAGAACAGGTAATAAGTAACTTGTCCAGTGCCTCACAGCTAGTAAATGGTGGAACTGGGATCTGAACTCAAATCTCTGTAACTCCAGAATCAACAAGTTTAAGGTGAAGTGCACTTGGCATTCGGGTATGAGGGTGGAGATAAATCTAAGGAGCATCAGGGGCACCCGTGGGGGATTCCCTTCTTCAGGTGAAATTGGGGTTGGGGAGCAGTTGATGGGAACCCTGCTTTACAGTCTTGAAGGCCTGAAGCCTCTTTCCCTGACCCCACCTCCCACACCGAGAGGCAGAGCTCCTTCCTCAAAACCCTCCCGGGCATGTCCTGGCTGGAGGAAGATTATCTTTTTGCTCAAGGGACCTTTTCTTGCTTAAACGTATTTATACATCTGTTCCACTAGCACTGCGGACAAAATCAATAAAATAAGCAGCTCGTTTTCTTTAGAATCGGCTAGTGGATTTAAATTCAGAGGGATGTTGCCCAATTCTGGGAATATACTGAAAACACCGAGTCGCGTAAAGGGGTGAATTGTAGAGTTTGTTTTGATCTCAATAAACCTGCTTATTAAAAAAAAAAAAAAAAATCAGTGTATGCGTTAAAAATTTTTTCCCATTGCTTTTATTGATTTCAAGCGGACTCCTGGCACTGCCGCGTGGCGAGCAGGAGCCTGGGGATGGCCCTCGCCCCTTCGCGGCCCACTCGGTGGACGGTCGCCCATCCGCCCGGGGGGGGGGCGCACCCCATCCCCTAGCGGGCGGCGCGCACGGGACCCAACTTCAGAGCCGAATCTTCCCGCGGAGGTTCCACGTCCATGCTGCAAGATCTGGTGCTAAACAAGTCCTCACTTTTCAAAGAGGCATTTAAATATACATACAGCAGTCACAGGTCTAGTCCCAAAGCGTCCAGCGACAGTGACCGTGTATCCCCCTGAAGGGTTTCTTGCCTATTACGAAGTGGAAAACTCAAGTTCACGCTAGAAAGAACGGGCCTCATTAGAAGCGGCGCCCGTGGACGCCCGTGCACCGGACCCGCTTCGACCCCAGCCGCCCGGGGGCTCTCGGCCGCTCGGGAGCCGACGCCAGGGGTCGGGCGGCCCCGCGCGTCCCCCCGGTTTCCCCCGCGCCCGCCGCCTTCCCCGGGGCCGCCCGGGACAGGCCGGGGAAGGGCCGGGCGGCGGCGGCCTCCCCGCGGCCAAGGGCGGCCGCGCTCCCGAGCCCCGAGCGGCAGCCGGGCGGGACGCGGCGGCGGCGGCGGCGGCGGGCGGGGGCCCCGGGCGCTCCGGCCGCGCGGCCAGGCCCCGGCGCGGGGCCCGCGGGTCACGTGCGGCGGGAGGGGCGCGGGCCGGAGTCTGCAGGAATGCAGCCACTCGCGGGGAAAGTTTCCCTCGGCGGCCGCCCGGATCCAGTGCGGGCGGGCGCGCAGAGGAAGGAAGAGCCGGAGGAGGCGGAGCCGGCGGGCGGCTCGGGCGGGCGGTTCTCTCAACTTTAGTTTTGGCGTCGGAGGCGAGTTTCTGTCTCAGTCGGGCGCAGCCGCCGCCGGGGAAAAGAAAGGGAGGAAGGAAGGAAGGAACAAGAAAAGGAAGTAAAAGAGAAAGGGGGAGGGGAGAGGCCGCCGGCCGTCCGGCATCCGTCCAGGGAGTGCGGGGGAGAAAGTTCCGCGGCGCCGCGGGTCCGGCTCTCGCGCAGCCCCTCCCGAGGCGCAGCCGCCAGACCAGCGGAGCCGGGCGCGGGGCGGGGGCGGAGGCGCCGGGGCGGGGGATGCGGGGCCGCCGCGCAGCCCCCCGGCCCTGAGAGCGAGGACAGCGTCGCGCCCGCCGCCCAGCGCCGCGCGCCCGCCGCCCTCGCCGCTCCTCGCGTCCGGGCCCGTCGAGCAGGGGCGCCCGGGCGGAGCCCTCGCCCGCCTGGTCGGGGTGCGCGTCGGGGGAGGCAGGAGCCATGGATCCCGGGCAGCAGCCGCCGCCTCAGCCGGCCCCCCAGGGCCAAGGGCAGCCGCCCGCGCAGCCCCCGCCGGGGCAGGGCCCGCCGTCCGGGCCGGTGCAGCCGGCACCTCCGGGGTCCCAGGCGGCGCCGCAGGCCCCCCCGGCCGGACACCAGATCGTGCACGTCCGAGGGGACTCGGAGACCGACCTGGAGGCGCTTTTCAACGCCGTCATGAACCCCAAGACGGCCAACGTCCCCCAGACTGTGCCCATGAGGCTCCGGAAGCTGCCCGACTCCTTCTTCAAGCCGCCGGAGCCCAAATCCCACTCGCGACAGGTAACCGCGCCGCGCCTCTGCTCGCTCGCCCGTGGGGCGGGCCCGGGCCCGGGGGCGCTCGGGAGCGGCGGCGGCCAGCCCGGGCCGGGAGAGGGGGGCCTCGGGGCTCTAGCGGGGCGGGGGCCAGGGGGGCGGGGGGGTCTCGGGAGGAGAGAAACCGGAGGCGTCCGCTGGGCCGCGGCTCCCGGCTCCCCGCTCCTCCCGGAGTCCGGGGCCGAGATTTGTTTTCCCCTCGGAGTTTCTCTCTGCGGTTGCAGCCGCGGGGGGCGTGCTTTCCCCCTGCCTCCCTCCCTCCCTCCCTCCCTTCCTCCTTCCTTTCTTTCCTGGGGTTCCCGGGAGGTTGGCGGGAGCGGCGGGGGAGGTGGGTGGGAAGGAAGGGGGTGGGGAGGCGGCCCGGCCGCGGTGGGCTTGCACAATGCGCGCGCCTCCGCGCTCCGCACCTTCGCTCCCGCCGCCGCCGCCGCCGCCGCCGCCGCCGGGCTGGGGGAGGGGACGGGGGGAGGGGCCCTGGCATTCGTGTGTGGGTGAGTTGCCAGCGGCGGCCGAGTTTGTGAAGTTGAGCCCCGAGCCCCCTTTCCTTCGGGGCCTCCCGGTCCCCTTCAGCCTCCCGGGGAGTCCCATAATTGTTCTCTTGTTTCCCAGTGTTGATTGGGGGGGGGGGGCACCGGGCCCTTCGGTTTCTGGCTGTGTCCGTCCCTCCCCCTCCCCAAAGCGTTTATCATCCTCGCAGCCCCGGGCCTTTCTGAAGACGGGATCGAGACTTTCCTGGAAGTTGTTTATGGAGTTACTGCCTTCACCCTCGGCTTCCCCCGTCCCTGGGAGGCTGGGCGGGCTCGCTCTGGTCAGACCCCGTGGGTTCGCGGGCCGGCTCCCCGGTTGCGGGCTCTGAGTTCCCGCCGCGGGCGCGCGGCCGCGCTCGCCGCCCGCGCCCCCCGCGCCCCCCGCGCCCCCCGCGCCCCCCGCGCCCCCCGCGCCCGGCCGGGCCGCCGGTGCAGCGCCCGGGCTCCGACGCCGCCTTCGGTGCAGCAGAGCAGGTTGACTCAGGCCGAGTCCCGCCTGGTGGAACTGGGATTAAAAGTTACTGTTTGGGAAGCGATGACTAATTCGAGGCTCGCCATTGCTTTTTAATTCTTACTGAGGATCTGAACATGGCTGTTCCACAGGCACAGCGTTTCGATAATTTTGTCAACTTGGTGCAGCGTGGAAGTGAAACTATTATAAAAGTGTTCACATTCCTACAGGTCCCGATAGATTTGTATAGTGTAAGTTTTTCTTTCGTTCTTAACTTTTTTTTTTTTTTTTTTTTAAGAGAACTTGCTTCAGGCTAAACTTCAGCTTAGGAACTTTGCCCAAAAGTTAATTGGTTTTCCAAATACTGCGATGTAGTTGGTCCACTCGGGCTGTAACTTGAGTGAGGAGAGTTGTCGCCCCCACGGCCATGCCCCACCTAGGCGCAAGGCTGTTGTCTGGTCTCCGGCCGCAGACCGAGGAGTTTTGGAACTCAGAAAAACTCACCTGCTGACAAATACCTGGGGGGGGGGGGAGGAAAAGCAATTTAGCTGCTTGCCTAAACACTTCAGTTTGCAAGAAGTAGACTTTATGCCTTTTTCTTATACCCCTGGAAGTGGGTTTCTGAACTCATTATGGGTAAATGTGTGTTGGCATCGCACCCTGCAGACTACGGGGCTATGCTGCTTGTTAATATGTTTTGAAAGCATAATACACATAGATTAAATTCCCCATTTTGTGGCACCTATAAGCCAAAATGAATTGCAACTGAAAAGTATATTTATTCTTCTAGTAAATAATTGCACAAGAATTTATATCCAGCAGTTTATTGATTATATTATTGTCTAGTATAGTTTAGTTTGTTTTTAATAAGTTTCTTGACTAAGTGTTGTGTATCTATAAGTTTGACTTTTATTTCTGCTAGTGATTTCCTAATTCAAGTATATTCTGTTTGAAAACTCAGAAATGTTATGTGACTTTAAGCCACAAATGCCTCTTCTGATTGCTTCCAGTCTCCCTTCCTTGCATATATGAATCTAGGAAATTCTAACTTTTTGATAACCCCTAATTCTAATAATGGAATTTAAATATGAGCAGTGGAAATATGGGTTGTAAATACTATTATCCACAAACTTGGATATAATTCACATATATGTGTATATCCATATTTTCTCATCATGTGATAAAAGCTATTTTATAAATGAGAAAACAGACTCACAGAGATTAGGATATTTACACTAGCCAGTTTGGACTGGAACCTAGATCTTTGGGGTCTGAATGCAGAATTTTTTCTGCTGTTACACAGTGGTAAATATGTAGGTGTGTAAGTTCTTAAGTTATATTGTAATTGAACTGTTGATATCTTTATCATCTAGATACAAATATATAGTTGGATTTTCATTTCATTCATTAGGTGGATTTTAAGAACATTTGGATACTTGTAAATCTTTTGCATTCGTTAAAAGTTGTATAACTTGTGATGATTGTTTTATTGATGGCATATGTCCATGAGGAGAAAAAAAATGGCAGTTGTCATGTGTTTAGGGCTTGGCTTATGAGAAAATATTAACTACTTAAAACCTGCATAGTTATTATATTCCTTGGGTTGTGTTTATACCTGGAACATATTAGAACCTGGAAAAGCACCCATACTGCATTGACCTTATAGAAATTAGGTTTAAAATTCAACATTTAGCCTGGCTGGGCGTGGCTCAGCGGTTGAGCATCGACCTGGGATCCAGGAGATCGGGGTTCGATTCCTGGTCAGGGCACATGCTCGGGTTGCGGGCTTGATCGGTGACTCTCTCATCATTGATGTTTCTCTCTCTCTCTCTCCCTCTCCTTTCCTCTCTCTGAAATCAATAAAGATATATTTTAAAAAAATAAATAAAATAAAAAATAAAAATTCAACATTTGTTATTTTAAGGATGTTTCATTTGTTCTGTACTATTTGCCTCTAAAATATGTAGAAGGCACATCAGATGTGTAGTAGGTAGAAAATTCACTTAGATGGACTGCTCATCAATAAAATTATAGATGTTTGTAAGAGAACATATTAAAATTACATAAAACATTTAAAACTATCCATCTGCAAACCTATATTCTCTGTGTCAAATATTAAATGTTGACATTTCCCTTTGGTAGTTAGATATTTGGTTGCAATGAAAGTCTATCTAGGAATTTTAAAGGGACTATTTAAAAACAATTTTTAAATTTTCACTTTAATGTTCCTATAGGCCAGTACTGATGCAGGCACTGCAGGAGCCCTGACTCCACAGCATGTTCGAGCTCATTCCTCTCCAGCTTCACTGCAGCTGGGAGCCGTGTCTCCTGGGGCACTGACCCCCACAGGAGTAGTCTCTGGCCCAGCAGCTGCACCCACTGCTCAACACCTTCGACAGTCTTCTTTTGAAATACCTGATGATGTACCTCTGCCAGCAGGCTGGGAGATGGCAAAGACATCTTCTGGTCAGAGATACTTCTTAAAGTAAGTGAAAATAATGGTGGGAGATAGTTTTCTAAGGAAAATGGATTTTGGAAAACAGAAAAATGGTATCAAGAATTAAAATGTCATTTATTTTTATATTTTACTTAACATTTCTGTCAAGTTCAGTTAATCTTCCATAGTTGTTTTTGTTTTTTTTCAGTGTGGTATGATCTTTTAACTTGTGTAAATTTTGAAAGCTTGATTGATTCTTGTGTTTCAGAGCCTTTTACTAATCTCTTGTGGCAATTTGGATGTTCTCATTTTGAGTTTGTGCCAGACCTGTTAATTAGCCTAGCTCAAAACTGAAACAATACCATGAAAAATTTCAAATTGTGAGAATTAAGGGCTGGCATAGTCTTATGAAATATGTATAGTACTAATCTTTTTAAATAAACACTTTATTGGTAGAAAGAACTATAAAATAGTAGGACTTCTTTGGGAGTATAATTTTATAGTATTTTAGATTGTGAAATGACAGCCCTTTAGCTGCAGTTTGATGTGATTTATCAGGGTTTTTCCCCCCAAAATGTAAAGGAAAACAATTTTCAGGTTTGGTATACAATTTCTTAGTGGCAAACTTACTAGCAGTTCTTCAAAATAGAGTCCCTCCTCTCTGGGAAACCAAAAACAAGGCCATTGGGTCATTTATTTTTTTATTTATTGTAATCCTCACCCAAGGATATTTTTTCCATTGCTTTGCAGAGAGAGAGATAGAAACATTGATGTGAGAGAGACACATTCATTGGTTGCCTCCTGCACACTCCCCGATCGGGTCAGGGATTGAGCCTGAAACTGGGGCATGTGTGCCCTTGGCCGGAATCGAACCCGGGACCCTTCAGTCGTGGGCCGACACTCTAACCACTGAGAAAAACTGCCTAGGGCTGGTCATTTATTTTTATTAGACTTTTTGTTTTTAACAAAATGGTAAAATTTCATGAAAGCTGGAAAGATCAATATAAAATTTTATCCCCTCAC
Source organism: Miniopterus schreibersii (assembly GCF_964146895.1). NCBI lineage: Eukaryota > Metazoa > Chordata > Mammalia > Chiroptera > Miniopteridae > Miniopterus > Miniopterus schreibersii. The sequence continues at coordinate 16,289,096 of NC_138112.1, read as the reverse complement.
TTTGAAATTATAGATAAGACCTTAATGTTTTTATCTGGCTTGTTTAAGTGTGTACAAAATGTTTTCGAGAAGTAATTATTACACACTGAAATTGTTGTTTTAAAAAAGTAGCTTACCTTGTACTATTTAATCAGGTTGAAATAATTCAGTGAAAAACAATCTGTGTTTTGATTGAGATCAGTCTTGACAATCTACTCCTAAGGCAAATGTAACATATATTTATTAGATCAGATAATACAATTAATGACATTGTTTTACTGTGTGAGTCTTAATACATATTTTATATTTATTGGCTCTCAGCGTTGGTTGTTAGTTTGTAATGTAAGATACAGTTTTGTGACAGGCTTATTTAGGAGATGAGTAGAGGGGAAAAAAGTTTGATTTTGAAAAGTTTCTGCAGTTTTTGCCCCCTTTCCTGCAACTTTTTTCTTCTTTTAATTCTTTTTCTGGTGTCCTGGTATCCATTTCAAAGGGTCAGGTTTCAACCAGAACAATAAAGAGCCTGAGACTGGAAAGTACACACAAGTCTGGCAAACTCATCTGCATGAGCAAGATCATTTCTTCTCAAGCAGACATCCAAAGTAAATGATTGAAAGAGCTGCTAGCTGTGAGGATGTGTCTTTAAGGGAAAAGGAGTGGAAACAAACCAGGTTGTTAGGCGGAAAAAGAAAGGCTGTACTTTTTTGAACCTCTCCCTGCTGGGTCACATGCTGACCTGGGGAGATTTTTAAACAGCTTAATAGCCTGCTTGCCTTCTGTCTTTGGTTGATTCTGTAGCTGAAAGTATAAGGTTAAAGAGAAACATTTATGCTCTCCTTAGTCTTTTGTATCTTGTAATAATTGCTTACTGGTGACATCTGCCTACGTTTTCATTTTGAGTGATCTTTTTGTTTTGAGCTGAAATAAATGTTCTGTAATTTATTTCTTAAAGCCTCCAGTGGTTCTTCCTTTGAGAAGAAGTGTTTCTCTTAAAGATGTTGATAAAGATGGATTAATGAAGAGTGTATACACATACACACCACATCACTCTTGAACACCCTGCTCGAGTGAGCCTGTAGGGAGGGTAAACCAGGTCAAAGGACTATGAAAATTATGCCGTAAGAGTTATGGTTGCAGGAGTGGAGAGAAGCTTACCTGGAAAAGAAAAAAAAACTTAGAAAAAGAGAGATAAACATGATGGTTCTTCAAGATGTTTTAATTTCATTATTTGAAAGCTGCTAAGAGAATAAATCTTACAAGTTCTCATTAAAAAAATTTTGCAACTATGTATGCTAACGAGATGTTAACTAGACTATTGTGATGATTTTGCAATGTTTATAAATGCCAAATCATGTTGTACTTCTGAATAATGTATATCAATTACACCTCAGCTTTTCTAAAAAGTGGGGGGAAAATATTTTTGAGGGACTCTTGGAAGTAAAATTAGGCATATTATATGTGAAGAAACATTAGGATTTTTGACTCAGTGGAATAATTTTTTCATATCATACCTTCCAGAAATAGGTTTTCCCTGAGAGAGAGATCTCGGTCAGTAAAAGCAGGCAAAATCATGGATTAGTTGGTACCTGTCAAGAATTATAGAGAGAGCCCCAAAGAACTGGACATGGAAGATGGCTATTATTATTCTGTTATTCTAAAGATTGTCTGCTTTGTGAACATTATGCAATTTGGATAAAAGTTATAAGAAGGTCAGTTCACATGCAGTTGTTAGCTACTTCAACAATGTTATTGGATGGGTGAGTTGCCATAAGCAGCTTCCTTTTGTGTACTGCACAGGTAAATGATTAATACCCGTCCTGACTATGAGTCAAAGATGATGATGAATGAAGCTCTTGGAGCCAAGTTCCTTCTGTCAAAGTTCATTTTTATTCGTGTTCTGATGTTTTAAAAGTCAGGCTCTCTTTATATTTTCCTCTTGTGTCTAAAAAGATTCTTCTTGCCGGCTAGATGTAGAATGAACTAAAACTAGTTGCGTATTTTACATTCATTTCCACAGTGAGAAACTATATCTTACGAAACATCTTTTTAGGTACTAGTTGGAACTCCTAAGTTACAAGTATGTAATTTATCGAGATTTATATTTGTCATGAAGATATCTGATCATAAAAGGCCCAAACTTGGAAGGTGATGTAATTTGATTGAAAACTTATAAATGTTGACTTTGGAAACAACTAATTGTTGCCTTGTGACCACAGATGAATGGCTTTTTGAAGTCAATTGTCCCATCTTTTGTTTCAAGGCAGCATAATTACTGAAGGAGGATCATAGACAGGCACTCATTGGTATTTTCAAAGCCCTTCCTAGGTCAGTGAGAAATCTGGAGAAGACTTGTACCTTAGCTTGGCAAGTGATAAAGTAGAATTATGGTGATACTAGCTGTGTTTATCAGTGACACATACTTAAGCTCTGATATGATTGTGAAGGATGTTGAAAAAAGCTTAGTCTGTGTATTATGTATAATATTTGTTCTAGTGAATTTACTGTTTAAAACTAAGTTCTTCAAAGTTGTATATAGGGCTTTTATTTTTTAAAAACCCTTTCTCTTTATTACTCTGAAAATTATTGCCTTCTTCAGCTGTCTTAACAGTTTTCCTACAGGAAATAGTTCTTCAAGTAGTTGGTCAACAACTTCCTATTTCTTTATAAGCTGCTGAATAACTTCCTGAATTAGTATTCTGTAATATCTCTGGTTATAAGGAGTGTTTTTCTCAGATATATTTTATTGAATCTGATACCTTGTAACTATTACCATGTACAAAGAACTTCTTGTATAATGTACCATATAGGACTTCATACTTTGATTTAAGAAATCTGATCCAGGGATTTTAGAAGTTTGTAGATTTGCATTGTTTTAATAATGTTCTGCTTTTTAAAAGAGCATTCTGTTTCATTTCTATTATTTATCACTTTCTGAGTACTGGCCAGTGTTTTCAACCTTGAAGACTCAAGGTTTCTTATGGCTGTGATTTTATTAAAAGTTATATTGAGTATATTGATTCACAGTTTAAAGGGGTGTTTTTTCCAGAGATTTTCAACATTGCACAGCATATAAATTAGCCACTTTTACAACATTAAGTGAACTTGCCTTGCAGATGTTATTGATCACTATAAATGGTTTGATTCTTTTTTGTTATGTTATTTCAAAAGTTAAAAAATGCTCCACTGCTTTAATTAAAGCTACCTTGGAAATGTATCAATTAAAGATGAATTAAACTGTTTCTTTTTATAATTTTCAAAAATTTATCTTTATTGTTGCAAGTATACAAATGTCCCTTTTTTACCCCCATTGAACCCTTCTGCCCAACATCTGCCCCCGCCCCCTCCAGGCCTTCTCCACACTATTGTCTGTGTCCGTAAGCTATGCATATATGCATAGAAGTTCCTTGATTAATTTCTCCCCCCACTCTTGTTATAATTTGATCAATGCTTCTCCCAAACTTTTGCCCACAGAAGACTATACACACATGTAATGTGTGATGTTACATAATAACGTTTAGCTGTTTTGAAAAGGAACAGTTTCATAAAGAATAAGGTTATTCTGGTGTTTTTTGGTTTCTTGCTATAGCAAGTGTAACTTGATATGATTTCCTTTTAAAAGGTGAAAGACTTGTAATATCGCCATTAAATGTTGAGTAAGCTGCAAAAAACCCCCGACAAAAAACCCCAGCAAAAACAAAGACCAAAAAAACAAACAAACACCAATTCAAATTGTAATCACAAAGTATTTCCCTATCTGAGGGGAGGGCCAGTCTCTGCCTGTTTGTCTTGCTATTGAGGTTGAGTGGGGAGAGAAGTTGAAAGTATGTCCTCAGCTCTGAGGAAAAATGCTTGCTTCTGCTCAGTGGGTGGGCATCCCGGGAAGAATGGCCGCAGTGCCACAATGATTTAAGCAGAAAAACTCTGGAGGGACTGTTGAATACAGTGGCAGAAGAAAAACAGTTGGAAGATAGTGGATGTGACAGGGTAAATAGAACATGGAGATTAATTTATTTCCTAGGGAAAATAATGAATATTTTTAGTGTGAACTAAGAAGGATGTTTAGTTTAACAAACTAGATGTTTAAATGTAGCAAACTCTCAATGGGCTACAAGATGGTAAGCTAATTTTCTTTAAAAAAATAACATTCAAAAAAGAATTCCTCCCTCAAAGCCTCATGTTAACTATTAAGGGAAAAACCCAAGTAGTTTTCTAATAATTGAAACATTTTTTTAAAATGTTACTGCTATCCTGAAATCAGTCCTCACTAGTAATGTGGACAAATATGTTTCACTTTATAGTTAGAAAAAATAATATAAATTAGCATCCTAAAATAGTAATGCTAATATGCTAATAACTTGGAGTTTTCTTTTACCTTAAGGCTTTGGGGAAGAGGTAAACTCTAAACCTAACCTTTTAGCTGTCAAATGTATAGTGAAGTTTAGGCTTAGGGCAAATCAAAGTTAAGTCATTTTGAAAAATCAGTTGTTAAGACTTAGATTATTCAAACTTAATTTGCTACCTTCAGTAATAGTATAATTTAGCCATTAATTATGGCTTGAAAGTTTAATAATAGTTGAGCAGCACTGTATAAAGGGAGGTCTTAAAGAGCTGTGTGGTTCTATAACTATGGTTACTAAGTGATGCAGTTCTTACAAAAAGGGCTTCTGATTCTGGGATTAATCAGAACTTCAAGCTATAAAAGGGGCATTGCTGTTTTTATGAAGAAGAATTGCTTCATGGTTCTGGTTGCTCAAGTCCTGTAGCACCAAGTTTCCTGGGAACAAGTACTGCCACAGTGGAAGCGCTTCTCTTGGGTAGGGCTTGACCCCTTCTAAAAGCAAACAAAGAAGTTTGGTATAAATCACAAACGTCTCCCCCTCCCCCTTCCTTTTAATATTTTAGGCAAAAAGAAAAAAAAGGGGTCAGTAGTTTAATTCTCATTTGGTTCTTAGCAAGAGAAGAATCATAATCTTTAATACATGAAATCATAAGATGTTTCTCTGAATAATGTTACAAACTAACAAAATAATGCAAATAGAGGTATCTATTAAAATACCTCCATTTGCTTCCACCAAATATTTACAATGCTTTCTTTGTGGCTAGTGCTATTATTTCCCTATCTCCACCTTAGTGCGGTTCTCTGTCTCTTCACTGGGCTTATCATATCTTCAGCTGGGTCCTGATTCGGGGGTAGTAAAGGTTCTTATTGTTCAAAGCTCCTTCCTTCCCCTGCAATTGCTTACTTAACCTAAAGTGAGCAGGTTTTTTTGTTTGTTTTTAAAGTAAGGTCTTTATTTGACCAAGCATGTTTAGAGAGATGCACTTTTGATACATTCACGAAAGCCGACTATAGGCTATTTGATTTGGGAGTTAGGGTAAAGACGACTTTCTTCAGAGTGCTACTATATGCTTTCACAAAATTAAATGTGGACTAGGAAGTTGTTTGAAATTTAACTTCTCGCATATTCAGAAGTGACTGTAAGACGGAGTTGGCTTTTGGGAAGGAACTAAACCCTGCCATCTAGGAGATGAGGGTAAGTGAGGATTTTTTTTTTTTAATTTTTTTTTAATGATTGGGGATTCTTTGTTTTTATATTAATGAAACTGTCCTCCTCCCTCTTGTTCCTCCCCTGTGTATCAGATTTTACAACTTTTTAATATGGTGTATGTTTTTTATTATAAAAGTAACACCTGTTTATATTGTTCATACTGGGACTTTTCCTTCACTCTCATCCTGGCAGGTCCTGCTTCACTCTTGTTGGTTGGTTACCCTGTTTTCTGCTTTTCCTTTTTCTTGATTTGCTCACTCTTAAAGTAGGCTTGTCCCCCAAGAATTTGCTGAGAAAATAGGTACATGGTAGGTAACGGCTTCGAGATCCTTTATGTTTAGCAATATCTTTATCTGTTAACATTTGATAGGCAGTTTGCTTGTAGAATTAGGTTTATTTTTTCCTTGGAGTTTTAAAGTCAATGCATCATTTTAATCTAGCTTCTAGTTTTCTTACTCAGCATTTAAACCCCTTTTGCTTCCTTGGGGATTTTAGTTGTTAGTTTTTTGGTTTGTTTGTTTGATCTTTGGGGAAGAGGGGTCTTACATGTCATGGTATGCCTTGGTTTGTACAATTCTTTATTCATTGTAAAGGTTGCACAGTTTGGAAACTGTCTTCAGTGTGAATGGTTCCTCTTAAACATTTTGCAGTCTAGTTGCCCTAACTCTCTCCTTTGGTCCTGGGAAAGGTATGGTTTTTTTTTTAGGTCTTATATAATCTCTTCTGGTCTGTTTTATCTGTTTTCTTTTCCTGGAATGGCTAATCAGAAAATAATTCTTGAATATTCTTTGCCCCCTTTCTTCCTTCACTTAGCCTTTTGTTATGCTCTCCGGGAGATTTCAACTTTAGCTTTTAACTTTTTGGTTCACCCCCCCCCCCAAAAGCTATTTATCATTCATAATTTCCAGGGACCCTTTTCTGAGCTCATTGTTCCTTTGTTATTTTTAATGACATGCTGTTCTTATTTCATGCATGTAGTAATAGAATGTCTCTCTGAGGATATAGCAGGTGTGTCTTTTTAAGTTTTCTTCTGCTACTTTCAGTGTCTCAAGTGGGTTTCACTGGAGTGATATAATAGGGACCAACCAGGCCCTGAAGTTGTGGGGGCCCTAAATGTCAGTATCTTAGTTAGGTTCTCTTGTAGTGGCCAATTTCTCCAGATAAAAATCTGCAGTCCTCTTTATAGAGAGCATTGATGGTGATGGGTGTTAAGACTTACCAATGGTGTTTTAGGGCTGACCAGCGTGGGGCCTCATCCCTGCCCTTGGCTGTGCCAGGCAGAGCCTCTGGCTCCATTTCTCCGGTACATAAAATTTCCCATCTCCTTGGGCCGGGGAGGGGATATGTGATAGGTTTTTAAAAGTTGTATGTAGGCTGAATTTTTGTAAATCCAGTTTGTGATTATTAGGTTGACTATGTAGAGTTGCAGTTTTCTAAACCCAAAACAGTAACTAGACAGTTTCATATGATTTAATTTAAATACTACAGGATCAATTTTTAATGAATACGTAAGTAAATGCTTTTACCAGGCAAATGACTAATTCACTTACATTTGTTCATTTAGTGTCAGTTTTGCTAGTTTACATCTTCATGTGTGAGACTTTCTTAAAGGGGGAGCTGTGTACTTTGACACCAGGGTGGTTGGCTTTGGGCAGTGCACGAATTTTGTCCAGAGGGTCTGGATTCCGAAGCGCAAGGAGGCAGAGAGAGTGGCCACTTAATTCTTGTTCTTATGTGTGATAATTGAAATAGTCATATCTATATGTCATTTTCAAGTACTTTGTCTAGTATACACAGCTTTAAAAAGTAGGGCTGTAAAGTAAAACAGCTTTATGAAGTTAGTGTGTCTGTGTCTTCCTACATTCCTTCCTTCCGTTTAATTTTCATCAACATATATGGTGGTAGGATAAAGAAAATATTTCTGCAGATCTAAATTGATTAAATAATTACTGGTATACTTATGTAGTTTAACCCCCCGAGGTATATAACTTGATTTATTTTAGTATAGGTTGTTGCTTTCCCTGGCAAGTACTCTTTTAATAGATAGCTGTCTTCAGTGGGCCATTGTCAGTGCCATAGAATAATACTAATATAAATAATTTTCTTTTTCTTTTTTTTAGAACAATTTTATTTTCTTATTTTTCTACTTTTTTTTTTCATTCAAAATTTTTTACAATTACAGTTTAAATTCACTGTTATTTTGGAGAAAGTATTTTCTTTACCTGTAAACCAACCATGGATATGTAAGTAGTTAGAATTTTGTGAAAACTGGGCTTAGGTTAAAATAGATTCACCCAGAGGTTGTGACTGAGATGTGTTAGGATGATGATCTCTAGTTGAATTTCTCCAGACTCACTTTCAACAATCTTTGCCTTGATTAAGTTAAAAGCAGTTATATGTGGAAAAGAGGAATCAACCCTTTTCAAACCATATAAAATCTTAAGTGACCAATGTAAAACCAGACCTGAGCACTCCAGCCATCAATAAAAAGTGTTAAATGGTACCCAAAAAGTGGATACTTCGGACTTGTAAAAGGTATTAAAATGTTGAATGATGTGGAGGAGTGGAATAGAATCAGTACATTTTAGTTAAGTATGTAGAGGAAGGAAATGTGTTAAAATAGCCAAGTGTCAAGGTAGAAGTAAGCTAAATAAATGAGATTTCTGAGACCCTGCCTGTAACTAAACTTTACCAGTGATAGAGTCACAGTTAAAATTTACCAAGCTCAAAGCTCACCTGGATAACTTTTTTTTTTTAAGATTAAAAAAAAGAAACAAAAAAAAAACCTCTGAGGAATAGTTGGCCAAAATACAGATGTTTCTGTTTTTCCTCTACACATGTTCAGACTGATATAGGTTATGTTTCAGAAATTGTGTAGTTTGGATGGGCTCCAGATGATGTAATTGGATCACTTTTATCCCCTCCCAGCTGGAGGGTGTGCAGACTTTCCTGTTAGGACTGGTACAAATCTCTTCTTATGGGTGACAAAATAATCACTGTTTCCAGACAATGACATATAAAATTATTCATTGTCCTCTGTTTGAAGACAAAGCATGCCCTTTGTGTACCTGTCTGTCCTTAAGTTTTCAGTTACTGCCCATCACATTACATCTAATAATAATGTGCACAGCTTATCTGTCAGCGTCCTGACTACTTCTACTGCCTCAAACACACGGCGATTTTTCTCAAGAAAGAACTACTTGGTTCTGGATGGTGTGTGTTGGGTCACTTGCACTGATGTGGCTATAGTCTTTCTCCCTGTTTTTTTTTTTTAGTGGTTTTTTTCATTCACTCTATGTACTTCTCTTGATTTCATAAAAACCTACCGAGTGGGTTTTTGTAGCAGACATTGTTTTAAGGAATCACTAGGTCCCACTCTTTGGAGTTGGGACAAAATTAATAGCATATCAGTCTTGATGGATTGAATGGGTTTCAAGACTCCATTCATTGCAAGTCATCTTGTTTGCCTTTTCATTGCTAACTGTCTCTCACTAGAGAACCTGTTAAGGCTAACTATTATAATCTCGTAAAGATGGGTTTCGTCCTCTTGGTTTAGTTTTATGTATGTAGCTCTTGATGTATTTGTTGGCAGATGACATCCCTTAGTCTGCTCATTTATTTCAGAGTCTATTGGTTGATTAATGCCTTCAGTCCCTGCAATTAATGCAATGCAGCTTCGTGCTAAAAAGATGCTAGAGTCTCTGCCTTGCGTATTCTAAAATTAATTTTATAAGTTTGAAGTTATTCTTGAACTCAAATAACTAGAACTGTTTTTAAATCCTTGGGTGGATATAAACAGTCCTACTTAGGGTATTATAAGTCTTTTCCATGGACAGGGAATATTTGACTGCTTTAGAATTAAGTAAATAAGAAATAAAATTCTGTTGTAAAAGTGGTACCAGTGAGTAGACTACTATGGGAGTTCAGGTGAAGGGATGGTACTCGGGTTATGCTTATGGAATTAGTGTTTTCAACTCAGCGAATGTGGGTAAAGAAGGTGGGGAGTAAAAGACTGAACTGCAGAAAGTTTTTCTGGTAACAAAGGGTTTGATTTTCCTGCCTGGATGACATTTCTATCTTAAGAGACTCCTTCCTTCATCAGAATGAAGCTGTTACTTGTAGTTAAATCTGCCCTCATGTTGGACATTTAAAAAAAAACACAATTCTGATATCAAAAAAGCTTGAAAAAAACCATTAAATGACGTGGTTTTATTCACTGCTTGGAAAAAAAAAACATTTTATAAGTGAGGACCATCTATTACATGAACATTGTCACATACAATTCTGTATGCATTTTAAAAGTTTGTTTTGATATTACAGTCTAAGATTTTTGTGTGTGCTACTTTTGACACTGTTTGTCAGAAAATGCTACTTGAAAGGATTCTTTCCATTTTTCTGGTACTGTTTAAATTTAGCTTAATGTTCATTTGTTTATCAAGTAAACTTTATTAGAATTATGCAAAGTGAATATAAACTCTGCATGCATGGATTATTTCTGTTTTACATATCACTGCACAGATTGAATTAATAGTAAAATAAGTGTAAAAGCGACAGTATTTTAATTTTTAAGGTTGCATATGAAAGCTGCTGATGACTGAAACATTTTCTTTTAAAAATTTAAATAATTTTTAAAACTAAGCTTTAGAATTTGTTTTAGGCAAGCAGAATCAGATGGTCAGTCCATTTTACATTACCAAAACCAGGTAAATATTTGAGAGCTTTTTATTAATGAATCTTATTAAAGTAAATTGTAAAACAAATCTGATACCCTATCACCATTAGAAGTTATTGTGGAAACTAAATTTTGTCTTTTAACACACTCCAGGATTTTACATTTATTAATAAAACTTTCCTGGGACACAGAGCAGTGAGAATTCTTTACCTAAACTCAGAGTTTCATTTAGTTTTGGAAGGAAGCTAGGAGTTTCAGGAATGCTAGTAATTAGGAAACGAATATAGTCGACAGTAACGTATTAGGCTGTTAAGATTTCAACCCTGTTTTATAGTAAGTCACACGGAGGTCATGTATGTTACTGGTTGTCTTAGTAAGCTGGGCTGCCATAGCAAACCACAGACAACCACCTAGCATTTCTCACAGTGTGGAGCCTACGAAGTCCAAGATCAGGGTGCCAGCCAGGCAGGGTAGGTTTCCTTCTGAGGCTTGCTCTCTCGGCTTTAGGCGACTGCCTCTGCTGAGTGCTCTGCCGACCTCTTGTGCGCACAGAGGTTTCCTTACGTGTTGGTGGGAGCCTTTAAAGAGGGTGAAGGCAGGAGCTGCAAAGCTTCCTGAGGCCGTTATATTATGTCACTTCTACATTCTCTTGGTCTAATCATTTGGCAAAGCCGGGGCAGATGCAGGGGGTGGGGACGTAGACTCTGCCTCTTGATGGAAGGAGTTGCAAATATTGTGGCCATGTTTTTAAGTCTACCACACTTAAATGGGAATTTTTTTAAAATAGTGTTCAAAATAGGTGAATTATCATCTGGGACCTGAAAAAATCAGTGTAAGAACATAATGCCACTGGAAAGCAGTTCATACTGTTAAGTAAAATCTCATTTTTGTGTGAATACTGTAATATAAGTTGATAGGTGTTTCCCTCTTGAGATGCCATCAAATCAGTTAAGTTATTTTTAAACTACTCAATGGGTAGACAAAGTATGGGCTTTGGGGTTGCAATTGACATTTACGGTTCAAGACCACGAGTTGTAATTGACATCTAATTGTAATTATCCTCTAGAACTTAACTCTGGTATTTTATGCCCCCCCCCCCCAAATTGTCTCGTTTTATATTATCTTTAGATTAACTTAAGCATGAATTCACAAGGAACATATAGCAGAAATGGAACCTGGGTTTCCTGCTACCTGTTTGTGTTTGATTTCATTACATTGCTTTCTTTCCCTACCTCAGTTCAATTAAGTTGAGAAAAATCTGTATTGTTGTTGCTAATAGATTTGACTTTATTAATTGGCTATTCATTGGATTTTTGTTAATTTATAGGCTAGTAAGTTATCTGAATTAGTAAGCTACATCTGTGTATAACATATATATACACATATACATATGCATACACATATATACATATACATATATACATATATACATGAAATTGAATGATTAGAAGAAACTGATTTAGTTCTTTGTAATTTGTTACCTAAAAGTTGAATTTAAACAGTGATTTATATTTTAGCACTGTGATTCACACTTCTGCAATCAATCAGTAATGTGGTTAGCAGGATATCCCTAGTTGTTCTCGTGACTTTTTTTTTGTTTTCTTAAAAAGGTCCATGGCGACTCCTCCATTTTTGGTAGTGGAGTTGCATTGGGTCTATGAAGAGGCTTCACAAGAAAAAAAGAGCAGCTATTTATGGAGCATTTCCTCAGGCCTGCAATTTGAAGCCATTACAGCAAAGTTGCTGAGCAAGTCCGTGATTACATGCCAGCAGTCACTGAGGCCCCCACCCTGCAGCTTGTGTGGATAAGAGTTCAGGACTACTGCTGTGCAAAGTTTCCCCTTTTCAATTATTGTCAATTGCTTGCTTTTTAAAGAGCAGGCGGGTTTCATGCATTCTAAACCCACTTTCTTAACAGTTAGATTATTAAGTGGTTATAGGATATAAACTGGTTTTTTGAGTTTTCAGGAAATAATTCAGCATCCAAGAATATGATTTTCCCCATCTCCCATTCCCTTTTAGTTAATTCAAATCAGGCTATCCTATCAAATGCAGATCTTGTCCAGCAGTTTTGCTTAAGCTCACAAAAACAGATGTTAGGAGTTGTCTATCAAAGGGATTTCAACTTAATGTATACATCCTGTAGACCTGGAGCCCATGTTTGAGAGGAGTTTGATTTTCAAAGTTTAGGTAACTTTGTTGCCTTCCTATGAAAATACCATTCATTTCTCTAAAGAGTTTTTATGTTTGTTTGTGTTTCTTAATAGTGGTAGAAAATCAATTAAATGGTCTCATTTGTGTTTGATGACAGCATATGATGAAGTGAAAACCAATGAGCTTCAGTCTGCTCAGTAATAAAATTACTAGTAGCAGTTTTATCTTAAACAGGACACTTCTAATCTGAATTTTACAACCTTTCCACCCTTTGGTGTCAAACTTTCAAAATTTAGTAGATTTTCTATGTTATAGTCTGGTGTCTTAAAAAAATTAGGCATTGCTGCACAGAATTTTCTTTGTCCTAGTAAAACAACAGACTAGATTCACTTTCAGGAAATTTTTTAATGACTGAGAAAAATGGTTTTACCTGTAATTTTAATTTCAAGAAAGCATCAGTTGATAGGAATTATGTTACGAGAATTGAAATGTGCTTTTAATTCAAATTCTTTTCAAGTGTTGTCATAATATAGGATATTTAAAATGGTTTTTGAGTCATGGCCATTATCTATACGAAATGTTTCCTAATTTATTATATCTCTATAAGTCTCCCCTGCCCCCACCCCTTCCCTCCACAACCCATGATAGTTAACAACATAGACTTAAAGGAAAAAAGAATAGCGTCCTTATAGGATGCCCACGAAATCACTACGCCTTTACAAAATGTCAACTTAACCCCTAAATAATCCTCTTGAGTTTCACAGACCTGGTGAAATAGTGAGTTTCTTAACTCTGGCAGTTAAAATAGAAATTTTTTAGTTCTGTGACCTAAATTGAGATTTAGGACATTTCTGTAGTATTTAGATAAATGATAGACTTGAAAACTGCTTTTTGGACTTTTTTACACTGCTCTCCCACCCCCCTTTCCACCAACTCTTTAAATGATATACAAATTCCTTCAAGATTCAGCTCACAAATTCCTTCAAGATTCAGCTCAGATTTTAATTCCCTAGAGTGTCTTCCTAGATTTTTCCTAGTCCCAAATCCGTTTTAGAGTCAGCCCCCTTTTCTGGACTCCCGTGAACCTTGCTGCACTGGGGATATGTTTTCACTTACAGACTGGTTGTCCTGTGTACCCTGTAACTAGCATAGTGCCAGCACATATTAGTTGCTCACCAAAACATGTTGAGAATTGCTTTTACATGTTTTCCCAGTCATTTCAGAAACACTGCGTTATTTTCATGTTTTGGTGCCTTCAAAGGCTTCAACTCGGTGCTGAGCTACAGAACATAAGGATTGAGAGCATGTGTCCCTGTCCTCGGAAGGCAAGGTGTGTGGAATAGCTAGAAATGGCGTGAGAAAGTGTCTTGTTGACTCCTAAACAATGTGGTATGCTCTAAGTATGAGGTAGTCACTACGTTAGTAATCCAGAAGAAGAGATTGCCTGCTGTGTTGGAGTTGTCAGAAGGTTTTTGGAGGAGCTTGGTCTTTGGTTGTATTTAGTGTGTGGGTAGGATTAAGTAAAATAGGGTTATATTCTGTACCAAATACTGAAACCTTTTCTTGACTTTTCTTTTTTGTGAATGGCTTTGTAACTTGACACTATGTGATTTTAATAAAATCCTGTCTGATTAAAACAAAAAATACCCTCTTATTTGAATTTCTGTTGCCTGGTGCTTGTCACCCCCACTGGATATTTGCAAGGTCCATTCAGTTCACCATTATGTCTTAAGCACTTAACATAGTGTCTGGCGTGTAATAAATGCTTAACAATCTGGCTGGCTGGCTAGCTGATTTTCTTACTTAATTCCAGGAGCCTTGGTTTCCTCATCTGTAAAATCAGTGGTTTAAAATATATGATTTCTGCCTGACTCAGCGTGGCTCAGTGGTTGAGCGTTGACCTGGGATCCAGACAATCAGGGTTCGATTCCCGGTCAGGGCACATGCCCAGGTTGTGGGCTCGATCAATGACTCTCTCATCACTGATGTTTCTCTCTCTCTCTCTCTCTCTCTCTCTCTCTCTCTCTCCTTTCCTCTCTCTCAAATCAATAAAGATATATTTTAAAAAGTATATATATGATTTCTAAGAACTTTTCCAGCTCTAACATGCTGTGAAAATCAATGAGATCAATTTAAAAAGTCACATGAATTCACAGGTCTGTTTGTAAATATCAAGTTAGGTATTTTCTGATGTGATGTTATATTTACAATACTTTGAATTTGGCATAAAGTATACTAAATTTAATATATAAATACTACCATTAAGCAAAAGCACTTAGTAATGTTGGCAATGGGAGGGGTATTTTAAAGGAGGGATTTTTTTCTGATTGTGACTTAACTAGAAGAAAATGAAAACTGAAAAAGCTCTAACAGTGACATTAAGGGATCTAGGTAGAAATTCAGATGAAAATGACATTTAGGACTGAAAGAGTTAGGAAACAAAGGGCTGACCTTCCTAGATACAGAATCAGTGATTAGTTTGGCAGTATAGTTTTGGTAAGAATACAAACTAATTTTAAGAAATACTGGTTCTGTTTGAGGCAATACTAACATATCACAAGTTGTTTATTATCTATTGAACTGTAAAAAAGATATTAGAGCCCTGGCCCGAGTGGCTCGGTGGTTGGAGTGTCAGCCAGTGCATCAAAAGGTTGCAGGCTCAGTCCCTGGCCCCAGTTGGAGTGCATGCAGGAGGCAGTCAATTGATGTGTGTCTCATATTTATGTTTCTCTCTCGCTCTCTCCTTTCTCTCCCTCCCTTCTCTTTGAAAATCAATGGAAAAATAATCCTTGGGTGAAGATTAACAAACAAACAAAAATAGAGAAATAAACTTTAAAAAATATATGAATTAGAAAAATTAAACTCAAGATCTAAACTGCCAGCTCTTTCTCATTTGTATCTTCTTTGTTAGCACAAAAACTTAGAGGCAGTCATTATCCTTAAGAGCCAAAAAAGGCTTTTTCTAGCCTTCTGAGAGCAGAGCTGTTTATTGTTGTCAGAGCCACAGCAGAGAGTTCCAGACACTTTCCATCTCTTTTGGAATCTCTTCTTTACAATCAGTTTTAATTTTGGACTGTTTCAATAGTCAGATACAACTTAGGATTTTTTTAACCCGTTGTAGACAGTAATGCAAGTTGCCGATGATGGTTTAGTTACTTCATTCATTCCATGTATGGAAGAATGTTAATATTTTGTGAATAGGGTAGTGATTTATAGTTAGATTTAATTTCAAAGAAAAACATTGAAACTTCCTTTGGACATGTAAAAATTGTTTATGTACTACACTTGACATAACTGCTTTAGAGTAACCACGCTTGAATACTTGCTGTGTGAATGAATATTTACAATGCTTTCTCATTTACTCTTCTCCATAGTCTTAAATATGTGACTATTACATGTTTTATAGATTGGGGGTCTTCCGGAAGAGGCGAAGTAACTTACACCCATCCGTGCCTGTGTCATTCCATAGCACTGGCTATTTCTATTAAATCTGTGGCCATCTCTTTATCATCAATAAAGTTTTTTTGTAGACCAAGTTAAATCTACGCTGTATTTCTCAGTCTCATTCAGTGTCACATACTCCTTTGGTGATTATTAAACACTTGTTGAATTAAACTACGATGCTTTAATTTCTTTACCATGTTCCTTAAAAGACATGACACCAGTAAAGACGAATTATCTATGTGTTCAGAAGCTTCCTGAGTGATTCCGATATATGCATCCACTTATCAGGTAGTTGTTGAATGAACTGAAAAGACTTCAGTTTCAACATATCTTCTTTTTTTAAAAAATATATCTTTATTGATTTCGGAGAGAGGAAAGGAGAGGGAGAGAGAGATAGAAACATCAATGATGAGAGTCAGTGATCGGCTGCCTCCTGCATGCCCCCGACTGGGGAACAAGCCCGCAACCCGGGCATATGCCCTGACCGGGAATCGAACCCCGATCGCCTGGATCCCAGGTCGACGCTCAACCGCTGAACCACACCTGGCCAGGCTCAACATATCTTATACTATCAATCTTTAAACACATATAGTTGTGAAATGGGTGGATCCCTATTTTACAGGTAATATTTAGCCAGCACTTCCTCCCACCTACTGCTGCTAATTTAAGTTCCTTTTATTATTTAATATATATTTGTGATAATATATGTGAGAGTATCACCTAAACTTTGTAAAAGACCATATAAATATCGTCTGTCCTTTATTACCTGGCCTTGTTTATTGCTGAGGGTGGGTCACTTGGCATAGGCACTGAGGGAAAAGAGCTCACATAGACATCTTACTTTATCTGAAAACCAGTATTTTAGTTGAATAAGTTATGTGTTAGCACTTACACATTGGATTAGAATTTGATGAGGATTTCATTTAGGCTCATGTTGCTCTGCTTTTATATAATAACAGCGAAAATAGTAACAAATTGAAATCAACACTCATTATAACTTCCTAAATGGAACTGTCCTAATTGGAATTTCCACTTCTGGGAATGTTGAGTCATAAGAATGATTTCTTTCATAGTACCCAGTTAAGAAAAAGTGGCCTTCTTAAAGAGATGTAAAGAAGACCAAGCACATGTGCAGACTGGCAGGTGTGTGGCAGAGGGCATTCCAGCATTGGCAGCCCGGTGTGAGAAGAGATGACCACCTGGGTACCTTCTGGCTCCAGACCTGTGATCAGGAGTTTATAATTAAAGGTGTTTGAACACCAAAAATAATACCACACACGCCCATTTAAATGAAAACTGAAAATCCATGGAATTATAAAAGGTCATTTATGTCCACACACAGGTAATTTTTTCCCAAAAGTAGTTCAAGTTACATAGTTTTCATTATGATCTTAGGGCTGAATTATTTCCATGGGAGTAAAATATTTAATTGTATAATTTTATGTAGGGAAAAAATAGTTTTATTTAAGGAAATTTACCTTATGATGTTTTAGGACCCTCTCTGTATTTAAAGTAAGGCACCTGTTGTGTGAATTTTAAAGGAGGCTTAATGATTTTACGGGATGCTTATTTTCAAAGTATAGAATAAGCTTCTGCTTTTAAGAATTCAGCCTAGTGCTTCAAATGAGAGCTCATGTATTGCAACATTATTTATCTATTTTTGTAAAGGGCTGTTAATCACTTGGTGCCACCCTGTCTGAGTTGTGTGCTTGTGGATTGTCTACATGAAATCACTTGATACGGCCTCTCATTTCTGCAAAAATGTTTCTTATATTTTTAGCCCACCACCCTAGTGTGAAGCTAAATTATTTAATAGAAATATTTAGAGACCAGGAGTTTACTTTTAATAAAATCTTCATTGCAGATGTTGCCGTAACCTTTTTGGAACAGGGTAGTGTTTAAAAGCAGATGTTAATGTAGTTATTAAATATAATTCCTTTATCCTACCTCTGGCCAAAATACACGTGCGTAGGCACACACTTGCACACTTGCTCTTGCTACTATTTCTAAGCGCAGTCTTTTGTTTAAAAAAAGGACTTGTATGTCCAGTTTATTTCCACGTTTCTAGATTTGAAGTTTTACTGGATACTTGTTTTTTGATGGGACTCTCATTTAATGCCTCTCGAATTATTCTGCAGGAGTGTTAGCAAGGGTTGTAAACTGAAGTTCTTACGTGAAATGTGAGACTGTGACCTCTTCATCCAAAGGCCAGGAGTGTTGCCAAGCGAACCAAACCCTGCTGTTTCCTAAGAATAGAAGTACTCTGCTTAATGATTGGAGTTTGACTCAGTGCTTATGGTGTTCTCCGATAATTGGTCAGAATACCAGATACACATGTGGACAAGCAAGTATTTCTTTGTAGAGAGAAAAGAGGCAAAATATAATATACCAGAAAAAGCACTGATACCCAAAACCTGCCTCTGCCCTCATCCTATAGAAGTTGTCTTCAAGCATGAAAAGAAGTGTCCATTTTTATGTTAACTATAAGCAATTTGAAAAGAAACATGTAACAAATGTTTCATCTAAGTCTTTCATCCTTGGAAACTTAAGCCCTAGAAACCATAAATATTGAACTGAAGGGCAAAAAAATTGAAGGTAAAGAAAGATTATTAGGAAGCATGAAGAAATAGGTTCATATGTGAGGTATGAAATATTTATTGAATGCTGGCCATAGTTTTCAACCTATTCAAAATTAAAACACAGTAGGCCTCAAAAGGCTGCTTTTTGGGGTTTTTTTTCTTCAACATTTTAAAATTGATTTTAAGAGAGAGAGTGAGGGAAAGAGAGAAAACACTGATGGGAGAGTGGGAACATTGATCGGCTGCCTCCTGTACTTCCCCTACCAGGGATCGAGCCTGCCACCCAGGCATGTGCCCTGACCGGGAATCGACCAGCAATCTTTCGCTGCACTGGACGACATCCAGCTGAGCCACGCTGGCCAAGGCATAGGTCCTCATTTTGCGAGCAAGATTAGTAATACCTAATGAATTCAAGATTCTCGTTCTCAGATCTAAGCTGCCTTATATGTGTTTTTACTTTGCTTACTCATCCGGGTCTTTATACTTTTCAAAATTTGCAGTGTTTTAATTTCCTAATATTTTAGAGTCTTTTCAGCACAAAAGTGGTTGTGAAGCCATGGTCCGCTAGGTAGTTGATAGGTAGGTCATTTAATCAAAATTCAATTAGGTTTAGTTAGTTGGGTCAGTTATGTCAAGGAATTAGTTTGGTTAGTAAAGTCACATTTATGTAGTGTAGTTGTACAAGTCAGTGGAACCACTAGCCTAGAGATTAAGATCAGTGGTCTGGCCCCAAACCTCCTCTCTAGCCTCTGTGTACTCCTCTTCGCCTCACCCTCTCCCTGCCCACCACGCACCACCAGTCAGCTGTTTTGCCGTGACCGTGCGCGGTCACACTATTTGGGCTACTTATCCAAGGAGGTCTCCCCAACCTCTTCATTTTTATTTTACCATTTAAGGCTCAGCTCCAGCTCAGATACTGGCACAGATTTTTCTGTAGCTTGCATTGATATTATTTGAACTTCCCATCTCAACTTTTGTGGTGTTAACTTCACACATTTTTATTCCTATAGCATTTCTTTGCTTCTGATATGTATATTTTTCACATTGTAACCTGTGAAATTAGGGTACTTCTTATAGCCCATGGGATCTTAGATTTGATTAAATAAGGTACTACTCTGTTCTGGTACTTAATTAGAGAATTGAGGTCCTGTGGTTGCCTCCCTTCTGGAACTTGCCCTCCTTGTTGGGGCCATATCTTTCATTCCTCTGACAACACAGCACCCAGTAGTTTCTACTCAAATGTTGTTGAATGAAATTGAAATACTTCAGTTGGCTTTTACTATATTCAGTTAAATTTCAAGGGTATGCATGATATGTTCTAAAATATATCAACAATAATAACAGCAAGACTAGCACTTGTTAGGTATTTATTAC
Organism: Miniopterus schreibersii; assembly: GCF_964146895.1. Lineage (NCBI taxonomy): Eukaryota > Metazoa > Chordata > Mammalia > Chiroptera > Miniopteridae > Miniopterus > Miniopterus schreibersii. The sequence goes on along the minus strand of NC_138112.1, from coordinate 16,269,345 downwards.
ATGCTGGTACAGGTTTAAGTCCTTTATAGGAGTAACTCATCAAGTCCTCACAACAACTCTGTTATTGATGAGGAAACTGAGGCACAGTTCATCTAAGATCATATAGCTAATAGATGGCACAGCCAGGATTCCAACTGTCAATCTGGCACTAAAGCCTATGCCCCTAACCAGTATTCTGTACTAAAGTGTAATTGAATCTTTATTTAACTGGGCACTGTTCTTAGATGTATTTCTCATATACTCTTTACCACAGCCCCATGAGGATTTATAATGCAATAAAATAGAACACTCCTGCTTAACCATCTCTAGATAGAAGTTCTAGTATCTGTTTGACACTATAAAGAAGTAAACAAGATAAAATAACTTCCTGCCATTAAGGAGTGTACATGCTAGATTTAGGGCTTAATAAAAGGATCTTTCTAGGTCTCTTTCACCCTTTGAAATTACTGAAATTCAATTGCTAAAGTACATCCAGACCCTAAATGAAATGAACCAACATTGAGTACCTTCTACGCTTAAGAAAGATGGACCTCAGCCCTGTTTACAAAAGAGGAAACTAAGGTTCAAAGAGATTAAATAACTTGACCAACTGATTGAACAAGAAATACGGGTAGAGTTCAGTTTCCACATTGGATTGCAGGTCCTCTGTGGTGGTCTTTTATTTTAATTTTAGGGGTTTTTGGAAGTCTTTTCCCACCATCCTTTTATTCCACCCAAGAATTACTGTAAAACTCATTCAACAGCTGTTACCAAAACTTTTATAACCTTGTATTTATATTATTTATATTTAATGTTAAGTACATAGTTTCTGTCAGCCATACCATGAACTTTAAAAATGGATATTTTTTTAAAAAATTAGAATAATAGTCATGAAAAAGGAGAAGATGTTCACTATTTAGGTTTTAAAAATTATTTTAGTATATTGTGGAATTTGGGGTAAAACAATCCTTCAGAAAAGTCTTTAAAGGCACCCGTGTGAATTTTCTAAGTCTTTGACTACCCTTGATTATTTAGAATAATTAACAGAGTAGTACAGTCTGTATTGGAAACAAGAATTTTGTATGTTTTTAATCTGTTTTAAACTTTAGCCCATCTCTTAATGTGAAAATAACATGTTTAAACCAGGAAGTCTGTTTCTAAGTTGACTTGTAAGAGAATTGCAGCTTTGATCTGTAAACTGCAAGTAAATATCTGACTTGTCCGCAAATACCTGGTTTCTGGGCTTTGGGGAGCCTGAGAAGGCCATTGATTTGAAAGCTGAGATGAGTATGCATTTATGACAAGCCTGTATTTCTTCAGGAGAGTAGGTTTGGGTTCAGTTTATCTGAAAAATCTTGTGTAATAGGTAACTGAAAAAATAACTACAACTATACATAGTTCAGCAGTGGTTCAGTAAGCTCAATAAATCCTGTTTGCTCACTGTGTGCCACGCACTGATGGTTTCTGGATGGCATTAATGTGCCAGGTTTAAGGACCCCATAAGAATTAATGATACCTATTCAGTGTTGGTGTCAAATTTGGGGTACCTATGCAGCACTAGAACCATTAATAGAGTATTTATTTGATAGGCATTTTAAAGTACTGTCTTACTATTCTCTGGATAGCCTACAAACATCTTAAATGTTTTCTTCTGCCAGTTCCTGGTCATTACATCAACCCACTTTTTAAAATACAAATTATATTTTTTTGACCAAGTAATGTTGGTTCAATGTGGGAATGGGATTAGAAAATACAGAAAGGCCAAAAGAACAAATAAATATACCCATAATCTCGTTACCTATTGATAATATTTTGGCTGTATATTTTCAGACTATTTGCAGTAGTCTTTTGGATATTGCCAAACAACTCTTCAGTAAAGTAATAACTATTTGTCTTTCCACTAGTAACATAAAGTTAGAATTTTGTTGCTATTGTGTTTTACCTCTTCACGTGTTACTTTGTAGTTTCTATTTAATTACATCTTGAAGTATGAGTTTTTAGGTTATTAAAGTGACCACTCTGGGCAAAACACCATACTAGATGATATGGAGGAAAACTTGAGATTGTCCCTGTAAAGCAACAAGTTCAAGGAATATTAATGCTATGCAATGAGCGCATTCAGATAGGATGATCACCAGCCAGAGGAATCAATGTACAACTTCTTGAACGAGCTGTTTTGGAGTGAGAATTTGAAGTGTCTGTTGTATAAAAAGAAGAGGCCTGATTTATACAAGGGCATGGAATATAAGATGAGCATGGCTGGATAAGAAAAAGACAATATAGACAATCTATCTGCAAGAGAGAAAGGAAGCTGGGGAGAGAATGGGATGGTCAAATTGAGTGTTATGCCAGGGGATGGATGAAAGGGGAAGCCAGATTTATTGATGTAGAGGTAGGGGAGAGGCCAGAAAATGAATTGTGTTTCAGGGAAGTTGGCCTAGCAGCTGTTTGGAAGGTGTCCCAGGGCAGGTAGTCAAGTTTAAGTCTTTTAAGATAGATGTGAAATGATTAACCAGACTTGTTATTGCAGAGTATATAAGGGTATGTACGTGATTTAATATTGCTTTTATGATCATGGAAAGTGGAAAGAATTTGGGGAAGTTAAAATGATTGCTTTTGTTTACAGTTATTTAAAATACTAAATTTAGCCCAGCTGATATGGCTCAGCCGTTGAGCATCGACCTATAATCCAGGAGATGGAGGTTCAAGTCCTGGTCAGGGCACATGCCTGGGTTGTGGGCTCAATCCCCAGTAGGGGATGTGCAGGAGGCAGCTGATCAATGACTCTCTCATCATTGATGTTTCTTTCTCTCTCCCCTCCCCCCTTTCAGTCTCTGAAATCCATAAAGACATATTTATTTAAAAAATTAAAAACTAAAATACTAAATCTATTTCCCTCCTAACCCTTGTTCTACTAAGACTTGGGATTCTGGCGGTTGGGGCTTTCTCACTCTTTGTACCCTGCATCACCATACACAATGACTTTGCCCGTAGTTGGTGTTCAGGAACATTCATTGACTAATTGCATAAAGGAAAGAATATACATTATTAGGGGATATTTCAACATCAGTGTGGTCTGTGGAGGGACATGGGTGCATACAACTTCTCAAGGCTAAATAAAGAGGACAGGTTGTCATAAGTGAAGTGGGAAGAGAGCCATGGGACCAGTATCAGAGAGAACTCTTGAGTCTTTCCACAAAGCTTACAGACCTGAGAACACATACTCATTTTTTTTATATTTCATTTTTTTAACCCTCTCCTGTTACATGCTAAGAGAGAGAGTGCAAGCGGTGTGCTCTCTTCTTTCCATAGAAATTAGGAGTGTCATTTGTGTGTTTCTTGTCTTTTGTCTGTCTAACAAGAAGTCTCAGGATGTTTTGATCTTTGGTCAAACTGAAGTATTGCCTGCCAATATTTTGGGAACTTTTAAAATGATGACTTAGTACATAGTTTTCCTGCATGGCAGATTGTTGAGATATAAAACCTAATGACAAATAGCTTTAGTTATCAAGTTAAGCCTGAGTTAAATAATTTATTTGATTATCTAATAGTTTATCCAACTCTCTTTCTCCCTTTAGATGGCATCCCCAGGAGAGTAAGGCTTCTATCTTGTATTTCTTTTATAGTTCCCACAATGTCTGTATAATTTTGCATGGCCAGCAGTAATGAAAAAACATCGTGTATACTGGACTGATGTATGTTTTAATCCCTAAAATATTTTTATTTCATGACATTAAGCATGTTAACAAAACTTAAAAGATGAAAAATTCTTAACACATGCAGATTTTGGAGGGGGGATGTCTACATTTCCTTATGAAGATACATATATTCAAACAGTATTTCTTTTATGTAATTGTAATCATAGTGTAAAGTTTCATTTTCTTTACTTTAATGAAATTATCAAACATTTCCAATCTACATAGAGTATTTATTTATTGTTTGTTGATTTCTTTTTCAGAGAGAGAGGAAGGGAGAGGGATACAGAGATAGCAACATCAATGATGAGAGAGCATTGTTGATCGGCTGCCTCCTGCACGCCCCTTACTGGGGATCCAGCCTGCAACCCAGTCATGTGCCCTGACCAGGAATCCAACCAGTGACCTCTTGGTTTATGGGTCAACACTCAACCACTGAGCCACACCAACCGGGCTAGAGTCTTTATTTTTGCACTTTTAATGGCTTAGGATTCCATTTAGGAGATGATTATGTGAAATTGTCATAGAGCAGTATAACCAATCATTCACCCTGCACAACTTAATATTCTACTTTGATTTGTCCCCAAATCTATTTTTATCATCACTTAAAAGTATGTTTCTTTGGGGGTATGTAATGAACTTGAAGCCTTTACCTAAACAGAATATATCTCGTTGATTGCCCACAAGGCTGGTCTGTTTGCCTTTCTAGTTCTTTAGCTAGAGAATTTCTGCTGCCTTATTTGCTTTCCATACTTGTTTGTAGCTGCCAAAGCCTAGATCTGCCAGTAGTATCAAGTTGATTTGTGAAGTTATCTTGATTTTCTTTTAATTTTCCTGTTTGCAGGTTATTTTGAGTTCAAGCTGGTTACAGTTCTTGGAAGACAGGATTGAAAATGTGGTACACTGACATATGTAGAAGTACATTCTCAGTGTTATGCAGCTATCACCAATATTCATTTCCAGAGTTTGTCTGTCACCCCAAATAGAAATTCTTTATGACATGGAACTAACTTTTCATTCTTCCCTTTCCCCCCAGCCTCTGGGGGAAACCTTTATTCTACTTTCTGTCTCTGAATTTTCCTTTTTAGGTACTTAATAAAAGTAGAATAATACAATATTTGTTCTTTTGTATATCAAGACTTTCATCCCTGTTAGGGCTTGATAATATTCCATTGTATTTGTATATCACATTTTGTTTATTTGTTCACATGTTGATGAACACTTGAGTTTTTCCCACCTTTTTGCTATTGTGGGTAGTACTGCTGTGAATATTGGTACACATGTGTCTGTTTGAGTCCCTGGATTCCGTTCTTCAGGGTACGTATCTAGAAGTGCAATTGCTGGATCATACAGTAATTTTATGTTTACGTTTTTGAGGACGTGCCAGACATTTCTTATATTTTCATCATACAAAGGGAAGAGAAACGTGGAAAATTCACACCGTTCTATGCTTTGGTCTGAAAGTGAAACATAGAACTTCTTATAGCCCATTGGCAAGAGTGAGTCACTAGATCCTGCCTCACTGTAAGGGGCATAGGAAGTGGGGGGACAGTGTTTGGGGACCTTTTTGGTGATCAGTAAATGTTTCTGCCACATAGAGATAATAGGAACTTCTAAATTTGGAATTGAAGTTGTAGCATGTCATTTTTCTAAGTAAGAACCAAGATCATTAGTGTTTTCTAATCTCCTGAAGTAATGGAAATCGAACCATATTGGTTCTTATTATAGATTATTCTATGTATACTCTTTAGAGGCACCTTATTCTGGCGATTCATGTGTTCCTGGATCCAGTCTTGTATTTTTAATTATTCCACATATATATATATAAAAAACCATCATGATTCTCAATTCTTTCATCTACAGAGTGAGGGAGAATTGAATTTACAGGATCAAGAGTAGCACACACCCTGTAGAAGCAGTGTATCACAACACACTTAACTGGAGTCTATACGTCTTTATTGAACACAGCTGTGTGTGCAAGTGTAAAAAGAGACCTTAGCTTAACTTCCAGATATTTTCCCTGTAATTTAAGGTAGGGGATTATAAATAGTAAATAAATACCAAACACTGAGAGTCCAAATGAAGGAAGTTCCTTCACTCATCTGTGAAGTAACCTTTAGGGTACACACCTGTATTGATGTCCTGGATAAGTGAAATATTCTCATTTAATCTGGTTCACAATCAGTCTTCAGTAAGCATCTTGCACCTGGCTAATGAGCTGCAAGATGCTGATGAAATGGCTTTGTTGTGAGTTGTTTTTCAACCTCTGAGTCATTGGCTTCAAAAGCAGTTGTAGGTGCTGCTTCTACCAGTGACCTCGATGTTCACAGTTGTTTTGACAGGTAGGCAGTGCCTGTGTACCTTTCACTCTGGCCTTTAGATCAAGCTCCTGGATTTAAGAGATCAGTCTGGGTGTTGCCTAAGGAAGTCATGCTACTCTGTGAGTCAGAAAATCTGTTATAGTCCCATTGCAAGCGTTTACTAAATGACTATCTGTCCATTCTCATCTATAAAAGAACACAATTGGTCAGACGGTCTACAGTTTTCCTTCTAGCTTAAACATGGTACTATTCTATGTAAGTTTGCCCTTTGATTTTAGCAGTTCTCTTTTTTGTATTAACCACCAGTTAGAGATTGAAAAGATTCAGGTAATGCCTGGAACATAACTGAATTACCTGAATATAATTTAGGGTCTTCAATTAGTAGAAGTAAGTTGTGCTGTATTTGGGTGGTTAAAGGGAAAGTTTAACAGCCCATCTGGGAATATATAATGCATATTATATATTTTTAAAATACAGATATTTATATCCTTGTGTGATGAGAACTCTTAGGATTTACTCACAACAGCTTTCATAGGTATCCTATAGCAGTGTTAACTATAGTCTTCACACTGTACATTGTCTTCCTAGTACTTATTTATCTTACAACTTGAAGTTTGTACCTTTTGACCACCTTCATCCTGTTGCTCTCTACCCCCCAACCCCGCCCCTGATTACCACAAATCTGATAAGTGAGATCACAGAGCATTTGTCTTTCTGACATCGTTCACTTAGCATTATGCCCTCAAGGTTCATCCATGATGTCTCAGTGGCAGGGTTTCCTCATGGTGGTTTGTTTTGTTTTGTTTTAAATATATCTTTATTGATTTCAGAGAGAGGAAAGGAGAGGGAGGGAGAGAGACAGAAACATCAATGATGAGAGAGTCATTGATCGAGCCCACAACCCGGGCATGTGCCCTGACCTGGAATTGAACCCCGATCACCTGGATCCTAGGTCGATGCTCAACAGCTGAGCCACGCCCGGCCGGGCTGTTTTTTGTTTTGTTTTGTTTTGTTTTGCTTTGCTTTGCTTTGTTTTGTTTTGTTTAATGGCTGAATAATATTCCATTGAGGGCACCCTGCTTTCTGAACGTTCACATTTTGCCACTTTGCTTTTACGAAAGACTGACATTAATTAGCACAGTATTATACTCTTCGCCCTGTGCCTTTTTAGCATACAGAACATTTTGTAGAAACACTGTACTTTCAGATAGTGGGAGAAACAGACCACAACTTCATCCATTCACCTGTTGATGGACATTAGGTTGTTTCCATCTCTGGGCTGTGGTAAATAATGCTGCCGTGAACATGGGGGTGGGATGCCTAAGTGGAATTGCTGGATCATATGGTAGTTCTATTTTTAATTTTTAATTTTTTTTTTGAGGAACCTCCATACTGTTTTCCTTAGTGGCTGCACCAACTTAAAATCCCACCAGCAGTGCACAAACGAGGGTTCCCTTTTTTCTGCATCCTAGGGAGTATTTTATTCCGTCCTTATCTTGCTAGCCCTTCTAACAGGTGTGAGGTGATTTTCATACGCATTCTCCTGAGAATTAGTGATGTTGAGCACCTTTTCATGTACTTTTTGGCCATTTGTTATATGTTCTTTGGACAAATGTCTGTTCAGGGCCTTCACCCATTTTTTAAATTGAATTATTTGATTTTTTGCTATTGAATTGTATGAGTTTCCTGTGGACTTTGGATATTAACTTCTTATCAGATATATAGTTTGCAGATATTTTTTTCTATTCCATAGGTTGTCTTCTCATTTTGTTGATTGTTTCTTTTGCTGTGCAGATTTTGGATCTTTTATGCTGCCTTATGTGGATGGTTTTCTCAGTGCTTTATTACGGTTTTGCAGATTGTTTGAATGGGGGGAGGGGGGTTGATTGTTTTTTAACTATTTTTTCTCACCTTCCCCAGCTACAGAAGCCACCATATGTTGCTTCTGTGTACATCTTTGATTATAGAAGAAAAAGTCAGTTTCACCTTTTGTTTGCCGTTTTCCTCATCTGCAACATAAGTGTGTTGGATTAAGTAATTCTGAGGTCTTGAGCTTTTCTAATACTGGGTCTTCTACCTGATGCCAGTTGGCTGATCACATAAAAACTCAATACAGGTGTTTCTACTTTAATTTTATGCATCTGAAATGATTCATATAATAGAACCAGAGTTTAGCTTAATACTAATAAAACTAACTTGGGTCCTTGGATTTATTCTCTGCCTTAATATTTGTTATGATGGCATGATACTTCCCCCCCCCCCCCCCCAATGCCTCACACTTCCATAGAGCTTCGTAAATCTACAAGATTCCATGAAACAGTCCATGAAAATGTTCCTTAAAACATTTATGAATATATATTGTGTTTGGAGAGTCCTGAGTCTTAATGAACTTGTAGTCTAGTGGGAGGTTAAAAGACATGTATGCATAGTATAGTGGTCACTCTAAAGAAATTTTCATGAAAACAGGAGAGGGCAATTGGATCTGTTAGGGGCTGAGTGGAGATGGCAAGAGCTCAGGGAACTCTTCCTAGGAACAGATACTTGAGCCAGCCGGCCTTAAAGGCTTTTGACAGGAGTGGGGTGCGGGGAAGGAATTGAAAGCCAGAATACTATGTGAGCAAAGGCATAGAGACATGAAATAGTGATTGATGGCCCAAGTTTTCCTTCAGATATGAAGTGATTTTTATGTCTTGAGAACTGCAGAATCTTCCTTTCCATTTGTGATTTTAATCATATCTCCACTTGGACTTCACCTTTATAGGCTTAGACATTCCAATTAAGCCTTGTCTGTTTTATCCCTTAAGCCATTTTAATAATTTGTCTTTGTCCAGCAGCTCCATTATGTCAGTCTTGAGCAATAGTGACAAAAACTTTCCACAGTTTCACAGATACCAGTGATTCATAATAGGCGGACATTATTGCCACTCTGCCATTCAGCCGTTATTCCTTCCCACCAAAGTTGTAATGGACAAAACATTTAATGAAAACTCATGGAGTTTTTTGGGTTTTTTTTACGATACAAAGAAATAATCTTTATTTTATAATTCAGATATTTCAGCCATCTCACCTTAAAATCCAGTAGTATGTTCTTAATATTAATTTAAAGAATCAGTTATTTTCTGTATGTACATTATATGAGAATTAGAAGATTAACAAAATGAGTTCTGTAGGTAGCCAAATTAAGTTTCTGCTTTGGGGAACCTTTTTCAGTCATTAATAATTTTATTTGTGAAAATAGACTTTTACAGAAACTTTCAGGGAAACTCCCAATCTAGTAAACAGCCTCTTCATTAACTTTTTTGATTCCTAGAGCTTGGATTTGTTCTCAGTGAGCTGGTGGATGTTGGCATTTTAATCAGAGAGTAAAAGAATGCCTTCTTCTTACTTAAGAACTCCTTAAAAATAAACCAAACAAACAAACAGCCCTCAGAACTAGAAACCTATGAAACTACTCCTTCAGGAATATCTCATGTAAATTGAGGATCCAGCCTTCTAGCTAGTCTCAAAGATTGCCTAAGTGATCATGTTACTTAGTGTTTACAGTATAACCTTTTTTGTTAATTTCCTTTTAATGACCATGACTATGACCATTTGTCACATTTTCTACCATATCCATAAAAATCTCCTTCAAAAAGGTGTTAATATATTTCATAGTATAATTGAATTTCATAGTTATTTAACTTGAAAGATTCAAAGAAAGCTGTATTTTCACTAACAGGATCACATTTCAGTTATAACTTATAAGAAGCAATTTAAATCCTAGTTTTAAGCCTGAATAACTGCTATTCTGGTGAACTGGAGGATCCACAAAATGACTTTTCTTTTTTAATTGAGGTAAAGTTGGTATATCACATTGTATAAGTTTCAGGTGTACATACATCTTTTTTAATGAACATGTTAAGCCCAGAGGAGACAGATGGAGACATTTAATCTGTGTGTTATAATTTAGTGTTGATAGACTACTGAGAGTATTATGTGTAAGCCAGCCCTACCCATTAAGGTAAGCCTGTTTTGGATGACTATGTAGCCTTCATTTTCTTAAAAAAAAAAAAAAAAAAAATTACCAGCATGGCACAACCATAGGAACTCACTACTTTTAATGAATGGACGAGAGAGGGATGACTATTTGGCCATGAATGAAAGAATCCTACACCCCCTTTGCCACATTCATTCTGAAAATGTGGTGTAGAATATATAAAAGTTAACTTCTGGATTTTGGGGTCTTTCCTCAAGTTATTTTGCTAATTTCAACATGAATATTTTTAGATGATTGAAGACATTCTACAGTGTTATCAAACTATCGTTTAAAGTGGTAATTAAAGAGAAAATACGTAAGATTCTTTAATTGTATTAATTTCATCAAAATGGCAGGGGTAGGGGATGCTGGCAGTTTATGTTAAAAGTTCCATATGTGTTTTGTTCTAGTAGGACCATTTGCCTGTTTTGTTTAGAAGTGTTTATTATGGATTTTCTTGATGCTTTCCTGATGATTTACCATTTGGGAACTGTTTCCCAGGCTGTTAGATTTGTCCTATGTTAATATTTTGGGTGGCTGAAGGCCTGTTGTGTTAACAGTTGAAAACTCGAATGTAGCCATAAAGATGCAATAAATATGGTTCCCGATTTTGAACTAAATGTGATTTCCTCACAGTAGACATATGAGCCAAGACACTGAACAGATCCTTATTTAGAAGCTGCTGGTGTCTGATAAGACACAGAAAGTCGATTATAGCTTTGTGTGACTGCCTAAACCTGTCTCCCTTATTGGTCCTTGGTTGAGGGCCTCAGGCCTAAGTCATGTCGTGGCATATCATGGCGTGTGAGGTCAGAGTTGGTACTTAACACATTTGTTTCCTTATCGTCACATTTTTATCCCCCTACAGTTTTTTTTCTCTATTGCCAGACCAGCCATTATAAAACGAAAGAATACTGCGAAGGTCTTTCACATGTATAAAAAAGTTCACTTCTCTTTGACATCTGTCATGTAGTTTCATTTAAAATACTTATTTGCTCATGAGTATCAATTTAATCAAAACAGTGGAATATGAGAAAAACATCTATTTTTTAAAGCCCTGGCCAATGTGGCTCAGTTGGTTGAGTGTCGTCCCGTGCACTGGAGGGTTGAGGGTTCGATTCCTGGTCAGGGCACATGCCCAGGTTACAGGTTTGGTCCTTGGGGTATGTTCAGGAGGCAACCAATCGATGTTTCTTTTTCACATTGATATTTCTCTCTATCTCTCCCTCTCCCTCTCTCTCTAAAAATCACTTTAAAAAAAAAAGACAGAGATGGCATTTCTTATTTGGCCCTTCTAGGTACATAAATATCTTCTTATGTTGTATGTAAGGATCTGAGATTGTGAAAGAATATGTAAAATTGTTAGATCATTTACTCTCCAGTCTTACTATGTTTATAAATACAGAGGAGCTAATAAATCTTTCAGGTAATTCTGATGCAAGTCCTTTAAGGATCATATTTTGAATAATATTTTTAGATTTTTCTGTGTCTTACAGTTTCTCAAGAACTTTTTGTTTTGTTTTGCTTTGGGTTTTTTTGGTCATAGTTCTGATGTTTTGTTTGTTTTTTCCTGTGTGTGTGTGTGTGTGTGTGTGTGTGTTGTGACTCTCATGAAAGGAGCCAGGTAGACTTTATAATTGAAAATAAAGAGACTTGAATTCCCGCCTTTGTCCTAATAATACAAGTCTCAGTTCATCCTGTGATGACATCAGTCATTTTATATACCAAGAAATTAAGGACAAATGACATTTTTTCCCTTTAACATTTGGGGAGGATGTTCTCTGTCGTTAGGGCATTATGAAGAGAATGTTGCTAAGCACAACTACAGATAAAACCACCCAGGGTCTAGATTGAGACAACTGTGTGTGTGTGTCAGGAAGCCTCCACTTGAGCTTTGGCATCATTCTCATAGTTGCTCCATCCTCACTCTCATCTTCCTTAGGGAAGAACCATTTCCAAGGGGAGATGTGTAGTATAAGCATGTCGCTCTTGTATGGCAACATGGTGAAATTGTGTTTAAAGTGATTTCATACTTGTGAACAAATGTTAATTTTATTCAACCTAAGGCTAGAGGGTCAAATTACAATGTGGTGTACCATTTGTAGAGTATAATCTGTTATCAGGTTTGCTTTTATGTGCTTCTCCCTGTACTTGGTTCATAATTTTAACCCAGTTTTAACAGCCTTGAGCGATAGCCCAATTATTTAAAGTTCAATTTAAGATTTTGATTTCTAGTAACATAAAACCTGTTTTCATAGAGGCAAAGTATGTGAGTATTGTCATCCTTATCAAGAAATTATAGTATGTGCAACTTTTGAGGGATCTAAAAATAGTCCATGGTAGATATATACAAACATAAAAAGCATATGGTTGTGGCTTAGGAACTGCAGCTCATAGAAGGATTAGATTGAACAATGTGTCATTGTTCCTAGAGTCAATTAGGCGTGTAGGTTTAGCTAGCCAGGGTACAGCCTCTAGCATGTGACTCTATAAATAACACTTGCACAACAAACACGGGCTTGATAAGTGAGCAGTAAATCTGGGCTGACTGCCCACTCTTCTAAATTTTAGAGCCAGCCCTGCAATCATAATATTTTGAGGGCCTGACAGCAGTAACAGAGTTAAGTTTTTAAATTAAAACGTTCCTCATATATATGTCGTTTTATTCTTGGTTTTCCAGTTTTCAGCTTATTTCATTGTTTCCTAAAAGACAACTTATTAAACTCAAAACAATCCTTTAGTTCATTTTCTTCAGTCATGGTGATGATTTGGTTTCCGAGATGTCTGTGGCTTAATAGCAGAGTCACCTTTGTTCACCATTATTGGAGGATATTAGGAATTTCTAACAATTCCCATAATAGTTATAGTACAAGCCCATGTAGCAAAGATGAGTTCACAGTGATGCGTTTTATCAAAGAGGCTAAGCAGGTCACTCTTGCCAAAATGTTTTGGTTTTTGGTTTTCTCCTATTGCAGCACAACGAAGAAAGTCTAAAAGGTGTGTTAGATTAAACACTTGCCAGATGTATTTTTTTAAAGTTTCTGTTCATATGGTTTTTAGATTATATTATTAAATTCTTACAACTAATTTGTGCCATCTGACATCACAGTCTTGGCAGAGTTGGAAAGTACCAGTTGTTAGGTAGCTGTGCGCAGGTACAAACAATTTCAGACTACACTGCTGGGGTTTTGTGAGAAGCAGGTTTTACAGTTTAAAAGAAAAACATTTTCAAAAGGGGATAAACTATATATGCAGTATGGTTAGGCTTAAATTTATAACAACTTACTTTTACTAATACTAGTTCTAGTAGTTCTAGATTTCAACCAAGATTACAGCATTTTACAAATTGACGGTGTTTGAGAGGACACTTAACTCCTCGCCCCCCACCCTCCCTTCTCCGCACCCCAGACAGGATCTGTTAAACCACCTTTGTGTTCTCACAGTTCCCTATGTACAGGTGCACTGTTACACCTAACACCTTATATTGAAATATTGGTATATATTTCTTACTACTCTTGGGGCAGGATTTTGTCTTTAGTCTCAAAATTTAGCTAACTTACTCATTACTCACAGTGTGCCATACCTTACATGTCATTTGATCCTATTTAGGATTTAGGCCACAGTCAGTACTTGATGGTTAAAGATAACCCAATAGAATAAGCTTTCGATTCATCAAATGGTTATTGAGCACTTACTTGTAAAGCACTGTGTTCATGTATTAAATATAGAAAGTATAAGGAAGAGTGAGATCTTTAACCTCAGGATCTGATGGGAGACATTAGATTTGTACTGTAAAAAATGCTCTATTCGTAGTTTATGCTTTCTTATTGCAATGGTTTCTAACCTTGTCAGTCCCATTAGCCCCTTTTAGTAAGAAATATTTTGGAAAGTGTTTATTCTAAAATGAAATTTATATATAATTACATAATTTTTAAATCAACAGTATTATATCAATCTCTATAATGTGGAGGAGAGATAATTCATGGTAAAATAATACATATATTAATGTATAAATGCTTGGTGTGACTATATTAGAAGCTATAATAGTCACCTGCCTGCATCAATACCTATAATTGCTATGAACGTGGCAGTTTTGAGTAAAGACCAAGCGTGTTGAGTTGGTAATTAAAAATTGATGTGATTATCCAAAATGAATATACTATTAACAGATTTCCAAAACTAAGTATAATTGATTGCCTTCCAGAAAATTTTGTTAAGTAATTAAAATTGTGCAAAACACACTTTGTGTATAAAGTGGAGTTTTGTGTGTAAATGTGGCTTTTACCTACATGAATGTCTGACAAGACATTCCAGAGTTGTGGAAGACCATCTACTGCATTGCCAGAAACTTAGCATTCAGTACTGTTTCCCATTAAATGTTTATAGGACTGTGGTGACCATAAATGTGTCCTCCCACCCAGTTTCTAAATTGATAACCATTGCTCTAAATCAGCGATTTTCCACTGGTGTGCCACAAGTATTTTTAAAACATGCCATACCTGACTATTTAGTCAGGGGCACTGACCTCTTTTCCCTTAGACTGTCAAATAAAAAAATGACAACAGTCAACACAACAATAGCAGTCCGGTATGAATGAATTAAAATTAAACCTTTTTTTTTTTTTTTTTTGTCAGAGCATCAAAAAATACATTTTTTGGTGTTCTGCAGAATTTTACTAATTAGTTTATGTGTGCCATGAGATGAAAAAGGTTGAAAGTCGCTGCTCTAAACAAAAATGTGGTAGTACAATATCAAATCAATTTTTGAAAGACTGAAGTGCTTTCTGTGGTGTTTTTTTAATGAAAAGTAAGCATGGAGTAAACTATCACCAGTGCAGCCAGTGATGTAACAAGCAGTGAGAGTGTCATTTTCTTGTGACATAAGTGATACTGTGGTACAATCAGTGGCTGATGGATTTCAGTGTAACATTCTGTGGTATGATGCAGATTAAACTTTGAATTTTTACTGCATGTTATTGATTTTACTTTAAGTCTGAGATCTAAACAAAATATTTACCCTCTAGGCATTACTCATCCTTAAAACAGGGTCTTTGGTCCAGTCTCACAGTAGTACCTGAGGCTCAGCTTCTCAAACCTGAATGTGCAGAGAACTATGTGGACTTCGTTAAGCTGCAGGTTCTGTCAGTGGGTTGGTGGAACCTGAGGTTCTGCATTTCTAAGGTGCTTCCTCCCAGGAGTTAATACTGTTGGCTGGAGGCCCACACTCTTGAGGAACAAGGTTATAAGGGAATTGTTATTTATTTTTCCTTGAGGTTTTATCACAGTATCAGTATCAATGTTAATCACTAAAATTATTTTACTGAACGACTTTAGCTTAGTTCTCTAATGCTTTCACTAATGTGCAGCATAAAGTTAATCCTAAATGTTGAGGATAGATATAAGAAAGTCATCCATATTTTTATGTTGTTAGAAAGTCCATTTCCCATTATGTTAATCAGTGTCCCTTAAATAAGAGTTATGGATTCAGTATTTGGTAATAAAACATACAACCAAGAATTTGAAGAGCATGTTAGCATTATTGGGATGACGTTGGCTGGTACATAAGAAATACTGCTTTTTCTTTGCCTTGATTTTTTTTTTTTTAGCCTTTGCAAGAGACTTACGAAACAATGGCACATTTTAATTCTCTGAATGTTGGCCCTGGGGAGATAAGATCTTTGGGTCTCCCCACGGCAGCTTTAGTGTTTTTATGGTTTCCCCAGTAATTTGAAGATGTGGCAATATTATTATTCTTTATAAGGTCAAAATCCCTGCATGTTCAAGGACCAGGTTTGAATTGCATAAGATTTACATTTCACAGGGGGATATAAAGTTCTTTAAATATTGCTCTGTATCAGATTCTGAATTAACCAGTGATATTATGCAAAAAGTCAATTTTCTAATGGTTCATTCGAAGACTTCAGCCCCTTTTGAGGTGCTATATGTACATTTTGCTAAATTATCCAATATGTAAGACCAGATTCTGCAGTGTAAAATAAGAGACTCAAGCCAACAGGAGAGGTGGCTCTGTGTACACAGGAGAAACTGCAGCTAGACATGGGCCTTGGTCAAAGTACAGCTGCTTATCTTTTGTTAATCTAAACTTTGACAAGTTCATTGTTTCCCAGCCTTAGCTGCTCTAGAGTGAGATCATAGGGTTTATGTTGGTCATAAATCCAGTCACCTTTTCTTTCCCAAAATAATAGCAAAGAATAACTTAGTTACATGTATTTGAAGGAGCTTCTTGTTTTTCCTGTAGTAAGTTCACCAGCTATATTAGTCTTAGGAACAAGATAAACTAAATCTTTAATTACTTTCTATATTACACATAACTCTGAAAATACTGTTTTATGATTTTTCTTTAATTTTATCTCCTTGGTCTGTATATTTTTATTCTGTTATCTATAATTTTACATTTCTAAGAATCAGAGTGATGAAATTCTTCTTAATGCTTTTCCACATTAGCATTTATATGAACTCCTAGTCATTACATTCTTAAATAATGCACACTGCTTTAATCTTCATTCAATTCGGCACTTAATTTATTGGGCCCTGCTATTTCCCAGGCACTCTCCTGGGTGCACCTCCTTCAAGAAACTTATATTCTAGCGGGAATAGAAATTGTGTTTTGTAATATTTTTTATCTTTTATTGAATGCTCAATACTCAATATATATTACAAAGAATTTATATATATGTCTTGTACAGAAATTGTTTTCAGAATTCTTGGTTACCAAGTGCAGTCCTTTTGTGTACTGGATGTGTGTCCTTGTGCAAGTCCCTCAATTTCCTGTGTGCATAAGGGAGGTACCAGTAATGCCAGCCTTTGTTATACCTCTTGTTAAGAGAGTAGAAGTTTTCACTCCACTTTCACCAGCCAGTGAAATTATTTGCTTCTGCCCTGTCCTTTCTCACCTCCTTTTACACAGTGAAAACAATGTCTACATTCTGTTCCTTCCCACTAGCTGATGTATGACTAACTCTTCAGTGATCCCTTAGCACATCTTCAGCTATTTTGTTTCTATTTACATTTAAACATGTGCGTCTATTGAAAAAACAAAAACTCATATCCACCCAGTTGCATTTTTGCTTTCCTCCCTGTACACAACTAAATTTGTCTGCTTCCTTACCTCCTGTTCTTATTCCCTCGTCATGCCACTGACACTGCCTTTGCTGTCACCAGTAATCTCCTTATTGCTAATTCTAGTGGATCTATAATCCTTACCTATAATTTCACTTTTTTTAAAAAGGTGGGTGTTGATAAAGTCAGTAGCGCTCCAAGGACTTTAGGAGAAAGTTTGATATTCTTAGGGCAAAAAAAAAAATGCATTGATTCACTGACAGATATTTGTCAAACACTCTTATGATCGTTGAAGATACAGTAATTAATAATATGAGTAAGAGTCCCTGTATCCCTGGACTTTATTTTAGTTGAAATAAACAGGCAGAAAAAATAAGTAAAATATATGTCAGATAATGATAAAGGATTATCAAGCAAAAAAATAGAGCAAAGAAGAGTTTAGAACTTCAGATAGGATGGATTTTAGATGACATCGCCAGGGAAGGCCCATTAAGAATAGGACATTTGAGCAAAGACCCTAAGGAGGTAAGGAAAGGTTCCATGCAGATATCTGGGGGAAGAGTGGGTCTGGCAAACTGTTTATTTGGTCTTAGCAAAAATACTTTTTTGTGGCATGAAATATTTTTATAAAGATTCTTGTTCTTGTGATAAAAAGGAAAGCTAGGTATTTGGGGGTATACTGTTGCAAATTGACTTATTAGGATAAAATAGTATTTTTCATAATTTAATTTTATAAATTAAGTGAAGGCAGAAATCTAAAGTTAATTTTATTTAACATTTTTTTAGGCAGGCATCTAAATGATTGCATGCTTTTGTAGTTGGACAGTTTAGATAATGGCATCTTTATTCCACAAAGAGATGCAGATATTTTTTAAACAAGTGGAACATTAGCTGAGGTAGCATAGTACAGCTTTGTGAGACTCTTAACTTAGGTTCAGCAACTTTTTTGGGAGGAGAAATTTTAGCATTTGTACTTACTTCATTTCAGCAAAATAATCTTGTGAGAGCAGTAAAACTGTACATTCTCTGTATTACGTTAAAAATCCTAATTTACTTAAAGGAGAACGAAGCCCTAAGAACAGATTTATGGGTTGGCTCCAATATTTGGGAAGATTCGTGTGGTTCAGAATGGGGTCTTCCTGACTCTTGGGTGGAGCTCTGTCTCATTCTAAATAGATTAATATGATTTATGGAATTGGCTGGGTTTTAGAGCAACTCAAGTGTTAGATATGTAGAAAATACTCAGCAGTCAGAATCATAAACTTGCTTCTAGTGTATCTCCCTCCTCTTCTTTACCCCTCACAAATATTAGGGATATTTAAAAGTAATGGAGACAGGAAATAGGCAGTGGCATACACTTCTGTTGAAATTTAGGAATCACTAACCATTTCCTTTCCTGGTTGCTTGACATTGTAACAGGCAGTGAGAAACATTTCTCTAAGTTACGGTCCTGTGGATTTTAAATCTTTCCTTAAGTACAACTGTATTAATTACCATATGCGTATTGCTTGCCACCGATAAGCATGACAAGGAAGCACTGTAGACCTAGAGAACATTTTATGCTTTAATTTGTTTAGTGTTCATATGGAGGATTGAAAAGTAAAAGGAATAAGCTCTTACTGGGCTTGATAAGGACTCGGTCTTTTGGAATGAGCTGCTTACATAGCAAGACTTGAATAAGGTTTTGCCTGTATTGCCTGGACCTGAGCAAATGCTAGTGCTAGGGCTAAAAAGCACAGATGACCAGTGGACAAAAGGAAGCGCTGAACTGGCAGGAACCATTCTTATTCCTGAGCGTACACACCTTCCGCACTGTTTGCTCCCTGTGTTCATCCCGTTTCTGCTCGCCGAGGACCTAAAGGAATTCTTCTCTCATCTCCAGTAGATAATATTTTGGTCCATTCCAGCCAGAGTCTGTGGTCCTTTTTCACTGTGCTATTGATAATGTTGCTGATGAAGATAGCGTTCTAATTCCATGTCAGGAGAGTAAACGACAGGGTGTGGTTTCCTGACCATTTACATGGGAATTTATCACTGGATGATTTACAAAGAGGCAACTCAGATTTGAAATTTAAACAGCCATACAAAAAATGATTTGGCAGGGTTACTTTTTAAAATTAAGTCTTATTTCTGGCCATTCTCCTCTCACCAGTTTCAAAAATAATATGAGTTCATGGTCGTTTAATAATAGGAAAATCTAGCAAAGCAGAGTTTTGTAATTTTGCCGTTTAGAAAATAAACACTGTTACATTTTAATGTCTATCTTTCCCATATGTTTTCAGTACACACACATATTTAAACGATAAGCCTCATACTATACATACTGTTTTACAGCTGACTTTAAAAAGCTGTATTATGAATATTTTCCATGTTATTAAATATTCTTCTAAAATATTTTCAATAGCTGCATTATAATCCATCATATTAAACAATATTTATTTAACCAATCCCTATCATTAGATGTTAGCTGGCTTTCAGATTTTTGCTTTTATAAATTATACAGAAGAGAGTCTTGCATAACTCTTTGAGTACTTCTCTGGCTATTTTTTTAGGATAAAGGTAGTTTCATATGTATAATAATTTTACTGTTTCACGGAACCATTTGCTAGAAGAAGAAAACTAATATTTATTGAATCCTCAAATACCAGATACTGTGCTAGATGCCTTGTAGTCATATATTTCATAGAATCGTTAGCTGTTTTCATCCCAGTTTTATAGATGAAGAAATCTGTATGCACATATCTAAGATATTCTGCAGTAAGTTAAGTTTATGTAGAAAATGTTTAGCCCTGGCCAGTGTGGCTCAATTGGTTGAGCGTCATCTCTTGCACCGAAAGGTCAGGTTCGATTCCCAGTCAGAGCACGTGGCTAGGTTGTAGGTTTATGGGAGGCAACCAGTTGACATTTCTCTCTTTCTCCCTCTCTCTTTTCCTCTCTCCTTCGCTCCCTGCCTCTCTCTAAAAGAAAAGATGTTTAAATGTTTTGTTTAGCAAATAACAAAGGCCTTTGACAGTCACAGGATACAATAAAAACTTACAGATGAAGTCTTTAGTTTTCTTTTGGCTTTGGTATATATATTATATTAAGATTTAATATCTTTGTGTTTTACCTAAAGGATTTTAGGTCTAAAAGTTATGTTATTTGGCATTCTTAGCTTTGGAGAAAAAACGTGGATGATTCCTTTGCAAATTTTGGGTTTTAGTCATATGACCAATGTTGTAGACGATTAATTTATAAATCACATTTTATCTTTAAGTTAGAAGTGGATAATTGTCTACTAGCTGAAAATGGTTTCTTTTCACTTAAAATTTCAGGCATAGCTTTTTCAAGTTCTGCACTCGTAAGATCTAAGAAGTGAACGTTGGGTGATACAAGGATAAAAAAAAAAAGGTGCAGAATAGGGATAGGAGCAGTGAGGTGTCATGACTGTGGTTTTGCAGAGCAAGCTTATACACCTTTGCCTATTGGCCCATATAATCGACCCTATTTTGAGAAGTGGGATTGTTGTTTTAGGGCCTTGTATTTGTTATCTAATGCAGTGATTTGTTTTGTCTCAGCCACATCGATCAGACAACAACATGGCAGGACCCCAGGAAGGCTATGCTTACGCAGCTGAATGTTACAGCCCCCACCAGCCCACCGGTGCAGCAGAATATGATGAACTCAGCCTCAGGTGAGTGAGACACTGTAATTAGACCACACTAGATAATGCTTATGTGTTGGTAAAAGTTTTGTGGAAAATAGTAATTATTCTCTTAAGAAAACTGGATCATGCCTGATGTTTATTTTCTATCCAGTTTCATAGGGGAGACTTACTTTATTTAAAAATAACATGCATGCCAAAGCATTGTTTAGTCATTAATACATAAAGGGGCTGGTGACTAAAAGCCAACAGTTTTTAAAGTTTCAGTTCTGCAGCGAGGATCTCAAATTCCTGGTTTGGTTAACTTTGTCATACTTGCGATTTCTTCTGCTTTCTTGTGCCTTAGGGTCTTAAGAGTTGAAGGTTTCCCCCTTCTCATTGTGGTTTGGATGAGAAACCAATCTATGGTGTTCCTAACCCCCTACCTTCTAAAGCAGATATTTATTCTACTTTGAGATTAACTGGAAGATAGCAACTCATAAACCCCAAGGCATCTTTCTTAGTACATGTTATTGAGCACATTTCCACCTTTTTCACAGGAGATAAACCTGACTATAAATTTTTTAAATTTTTTTTTTGCCTCTTATTTGGTAATTTACTTAAATCTGCTGGGGTTTTTTTTCCATCTACATAATGAGTGACAGTGCCCCTTCCTATAGAGAGGAAGATATTAAGGGAAATGATATACTACATATAAAGCTTTTATTACAGTTCTAATACATAATAAGCAAAGGCTTAAGTCCCTTCTTCCCTAGTAAGTTAGATACTCTCTGGCTTTTTTCTTCTTTGTTATGTGGGCCCAAGTCCCCATAGCTACCCCATTATGCATCTTCGTGCATGTTAGGAAAAGGTGCCCCTTCCTCTAGGAAGATGCAGCCCCATGCCTGTCATCAGGGACTGGAGCATTTAGGCTGGATTTCTTTCTGGCTACTCAAGGCACAGATGGCAACAGCAATTGGCAGCCCTAGTGGCCTTGGTGGCTTTCTTCACAGCCCACCCACCTTCCCTGTCCGACAGGCTGACAAACATCATATTATAGCTGCACTATAGATTTTCTTTCACAGCAGCAGCCTTTGGAAAGGCGTTGGTGGGGGTGGGGAGGGTGGTACAGTTAGTTGACAAGAGGAGTCCTTGACTTGAGAGTTTGAAGAATTTGAAATGCCTTTGCCCCTGAAGATGATGGCAGTGTGTTGAAATGTTTCTACTGTCCCATCACTCTCTGCTCTTGCTTTTGATGGGTTAAACACTTTCCTAAAGAGTTAAAAGCTGAAAATGAAAGTCTAGGCAAGGTTCGTGAGTGAGCTTTTCTTGTCATAATCTTTAAGTAAGATTAATTCTTTAAATCTTCCATTTTAGCTTATTTTAATAATTCATTAACTTATTTTCAGAATCTCTTTTGTGTGTGACATTTAATTTAAAAAATTAAAAGACAAAATTATGCAAGTATTTATTGACTAATATTTTTACTTGACAGCTTTTGTTTTTAATTATCTAATTTCCAAATACAAGTTGTGAAAGCTGCCTTGTATTTGTAGTTCAAAGAAATGATTGAGATTATTCCTTTTGTCATGCTCCATCTAAAACTGTACCTAGGAAATTAGTAACAAATGACTCCTTAGTTTAAATTTTATTTTGGGAGATTAGGCATTTTTCATCTAGAATAGTTAATTGCGAGTCTTTTAGAACATTGGTGTTTTTTTTTCCTATTAAATTTTTTAATGGTAATGGTCAGTGAAAATGGAAATCTGTATTCAAACTTATATTTAAAATCAAAAGTATATATCAAATTGGTTTTAGGGGGTTCAGAATATTTGTGTATATTTTATTTTAGCTCTATCTTATTTGTAAAATATGAAATGTGTTTTTACATACTGCATATAAATTAGTAGGCATGCTTAACTTATAGGTATATTTTTAAATTTTATTTTCCAATTACAGATGACATACAGTTTTCTATTAGTTTCAGGTGTACAACATAGTGATTAGACATTTATAAATCTTAAGAAGTGATCACCCTGATAATCTTGTACCCATCTCACACCATACATAGTTATTACAGTATTATTGACTGTATTCCTTATGTTCTATTTACACCCTCATGACTAATTTTATAATTGGCAATTTGTACATCTTAATCCCTTTCACCTTTTTCACCCATCCCCCCACCCCTTCTCCCATCTGGAACAGCTGTATATAGTAAAGAGAGGTGCCTTTGGCAGGAACAGTATGAGTAGAGTAGGAAGAAGCATGATTGTAGTGGTAGAAGACAGGATTTAGACTCTGGTAGTGGGATTCCAGAGCCCATGCTCTTAGTCTACTTGTGATCAGGGTTAGGATAAGTGACAGAGAGAAAAGCCTCAGAAAACAGAGGGGTAGGATTTGTTAATGCCCTGGAGGTGCTATTTTAATATATAAGTAGATATACTGGAGAACTCTTTCTACAGAAGGTGGTGGGTGTAGGGGTGATGTTTGCTTAAGGAGATTTTGTATCTAATAAAATGAACACCGTACCTTAAATAAGAATATTTAAAGAAGATACTATAGGTCATTGTCTTTAGTGGGAATGTCAGACCGTGTGATGAGTTTAGAAAGGAAGAGCCCCACCCATGTGGCTCCTGATTGAGGATCGTCCCATGCACCAAGAGGCCGAGGTTCAGCTCTGCTCGGGGGTGCATATGGGAGGCAACCGATTGATGCTTCTCTCTCTCCCCTTTCCTCTCCCTCTGAAGTCAATAAAAACGTTTAAGGTATGGTGAAACCAAAAAGCTTTTTAAAAGAAAAAATAAAAATTTAAACTGACTGAACAATAGAAAATAAGTCAGCAAAAGTTTCAAAATGAGAGTAAGGCTTTAAATTAAGTGTATGTGAAATGCAAGTGTAGATTTTAAATTTGTTCACAAATACAAATGGCTTAACTACCAAATCAAGTTGAGGCCATTGATACGTAGTAAATACCTCTTTTTACTCTGAATTACATATATGAGCATGTTGTCTTTCATATCTTCTATTTCAGTGAACATTTAAAAATAAATAGTGGACTTCTCCATGGTATTGAAATGCTGTCCAGTGAATGTCACAGGAACCGTAATCTTGATACACCTCATGTTCACATAAAATTATAGCCATAATGTCATGTTAATAAGGTTTCAACCCGGGGCTCTCTTTCTCCATCTGGAAAGCACCCACAGTGCTTGCAGGCTGTAAAGTACCTATACAGCACCCTTTCTCAAACAGCTGTGAGGGAAAACGATCTCTCTCAGTCAGGACCTTCTACTTGAGAAAAGCAGCAAAAGTGATTCTTGTCTGTCCTTGGAAAATAAGCTTTCAAGGAGTTATTAGAGCCTGGAGAAAGTGAGGAAGGAGATTTGTGAGGGTAAATTTTGAGGGCATTTACTGGAACAAAGCAGCACATGGCTTCCAGTAACACAGGGTATTTAACAATTTTCATCCTGAAGAGAATGCCTTCTGAGTCTGCTAATCTGACGCCTTCCGATAAAAGAAAACTACACAGCTCTTCTGAAGCACTTGACTGAATTAATCAAACTAAATGCAACTTGATTTACATTGTTATCATGAATTAATTTAGAACTTTCTAGTTTTGCTCTTTTTAAAGAAGAATTCTCAGATCTTTGAGTCCAGCATTGTGTTCTGCTCTATTTCTAATCAGACCACTCTCCTTAAAATACTGTCATTTTTCTCTAGACTCTCCAGACCTGCTTTTTAATGGTTGGCTGGACTGAATGATCTTTTAAGATTCACTTCAATTCTAAGATTTTATGAAATCTTATTTCTTTTATTTAGTCTAATTCTGTTTAGCAAAAATGATCAGTGTACTTTGGTTCTAGAAGTTGTTTTTCAAAAAGTGAGGTTGAAAAGATGGATTTCATGGCTAGACTGGAGACCTGTAGTTTGTAATTGCTCGAATTCTTAGTATATATAATTGAGAAATCACTTAAAGTTGTACCTGGAAGTAAGTTTAGAGGCAAGACTAACTAGGTCCTTTAAAGAAGATTGATTTTATTCTCTGTCTATTTAATTGGTAAACAAATAACTGAACTTTGTGAAAAGGATTTGAAAGGTGAGGAAAAGGAAATTTGAATAATTTAGTAAGATAATGGTTCCATTTTACTTTACATTAAAATATGTAATGATATTTACATATATAAACACTACTCTATTAAATTATTTGAGATGATTGCCCTTTAGAAGTCCTATTAAATGTATTACTCTTATAGCACATTGATTTAACAGCCTTTTGATGTATGCTTATAATCTATTTAAAATAGTTCTGCATACTGAGAGTTAGGTAAACATTAGTGATTTTTGTGTTATACATTAGAAAATAAAGACTTGCGGGTAGGATAGAAAAGTGGTACTTCCTCTTTAACCAGCTTTATTTATATGAAGATATTAAAATTTTTAGTAGTAACTTGTTAACAATGACCCACAAGATTGCTGAATCTTAAAACAACAGTAAAATCAAGAAAGTATACTCTGATCATTCAAAAATAATGATGCCAAAGGCTGTTTAGGAACTGTTTAGGAAAATTTTAAATCTTAAGTTCTGATTTAAATTATGGAAAATCAACCCAGTTATGTGCTTTTTAAAAATTGTACCTTTGATAACAGCCTACAGTCAAATGTCTTAGCAGTACATTTTAAGGGATTCATTATTTTTATGTTTTAAAGTCAGGCATTTTTTGACTAAGCCCAAATCTTACCAGTGCAGCGCTTTCAGATTTCCCGATAAACCTGCAATGGAATTCCTAGGAAATACCTCAAGATGGGTGGAGAAAATGCCCTCTTGATGGAGAAAGATGATACATGTTAGAGGAATGTTCTAATAAACACCTTCATTGCAGTGGGGGAAATGTTGAGAGGCAACCAGAGTAGTCAGAGCGGCCTTCGTGTTCCTGCTGTATTTACTCCCGCTTTGTGTAGTCTCTATCAGAGCACAAAAGACCAGATGGAAAAGAGAAATTGTTACCAGGAAGAATGACAGGAAGAGAGAATAGATGCAAAATGTAAAAATGACAGGTAGAAAGTAAGTGTAGGGTTTTAACTTCAAAAATCACAGAACACGACATGGATGTTGAGAAGTTGGAAAGCTGACAACAGGTTTTAGGAGTTGATAATTCCTACTTCATTGTGTCATGGTTCACAAACTCTGAAGTTCTGCTTTTCACCTGTGGAGTGAACTGAAAAGGAATCTAGAATAGGGGTTAAAATCAAGGGCTCTTGGAGTCTGGTGGACACGGATTTGAATCCTACCTCTGTCATTACCTAGGAGATTTGGGACAAATTACTCTTCCTAACTGTGCCTCGGTTTCTTCACTTGGAAAATGGGGATAACAATAATATAACACTGAACTTACAGGGCTGTTGTGAAGATTAAATGACAGGACCTACATAAGGTGATTGGCACATAGTTAGAAATTATTATTAACTATATACACTGCTTGGTATAATATATTGCATATATAATAGATAAGTAAATGTGACCTGATCTGATATTTTACAATTTAATCAGTTTGTATTAACTGGTAGCCACTGTTTCTTCATTTAAAGTAATTTTTAGAATCTGTTAGCACATTGTTTGGGGGGGCTACATTTACATTAATTTACATAGTCAAAATGTTTCTGATTCTTCTGAATGTTCTTGAATATTACAGAAAGAAATCGTTTGTCAATCTGAACTCAGGGTATATAGAATGAGGCTCTACTGAAGTATATCAACAATATTCACAGGAATAAAATTGTAACAAAGCCCAAAGTCGGAGCAATGAATGCAGTAAGAGACTGTTTTTTTGTTCGTTTGTTTCCTCACTCAAGGACATGCTTAGAGGGAGGAAGGGAGAGAGAGAGAAAAAGACAGAAACATGAATCTGTTGCCTTCTGTATGCTCCCTGACCAGGAATCAAACCCGTAACCTTTCGGTGCATGGGACAGTGTTCAGCCAACTGAGCCCCTGCAGCTGGGCAGCAAGAAACTGTATTTTATTAGTTACTCTCAAGCTCCTATCCTAAATATCTTTCTTAACCAAAATTGCTGGTTTCTTTTTTTCTCACTAAATTATGAAGAGTTGGCCATAGGAAAGGGGATAATAGTAAAAAGCAAAAGTATAATAATCCAGAATCTATATAACTAATTCATAAGAAATGCAGTTGTTTTATATAGTTTCTCTTGATCTGTTTGAGGATTAAGTTTCTGAAAAACGGTTAGTAATACGGAAACGAGAAACATTTTTCTTGTTTAAAAATATGGACCAATTGCAAATAAACAAAATATAGGGACTATGAAGATAAAGATATTTGTGAAATAGAAAAAAAATAATTCAGTGAGAATGTCCAAACAAGTTGCAAATGACGTTCGCTTTCAATGATTGTATCTTCTTCACTGTAGTTCTTTTGAAGTCTTTCTTAAACCCAGTGATGCCTCCTCCCACGTGGCACCTTCTGATACTGATGGCACCTTGACCCTGCTGCCTCATGCAGCAGATGCCACTCATGTCAGGCCAGCTAATGGCCCATTTTACTCTGACTGTGAGAGCATTTCACTCCCTCTCCCCTGGGGATCACTTTTGATGTTAACTGATTCTGTTCATGATTTTAATTTAACAATGTTTTCTAAATAATATTAAAACTCAGATTACCTGGGCAAGGCAGCAACATTTGGCAAATGGAACAGTAGTTGTTGGCTGATAAATTGTTGTCCTTTACACTGAGTCTGCTCGGCTGGGCTTCTAAAATAAACTCCCAGTAAGACACCCTTACTCCCCTAAATATCTCAGCAAAACAATTAGCTTGTACAACCTGTTACATTTTTTAAAGTATTCATTTGTTCATTTCTTTAATGAAGAAACCCAAATTCATCATGTTGAAAGGTGGATGTATAAAGTTACTTGGTTTTTCAGTAGCTACGTATCAGTATTTTTTATAGTGCTCCATTTTTTAAAAGATCGATTCAATTTGAGAATTATAATATCCAAAATAATTATCTAAATGTAAAATGTGTTAGGGAGTATTGTTCCTATAATTTAGTTATTTGCTTGATTATTTCAGATTATTAATTATTTGCTTGATTATAATCTGCCTTCTTAGCTTATTTTAGAGACTGTCTTCGAAGGAAAGATATATAGAATGACTTTAGAGCACAAATAAGTATTTTTTAAATTTTATCAGAAGTCTTTGAAGTAATCTTTTGGTAAAGTTCATTTGCATTCTGAAAGTTACTAAGGTTTTGGTGTAAGTATCTGAACCTAATGAAGAAAAGAATATAAGCTTATTTCTGTTATTTTAACCAACAAACTAACTTCGAAGAGTAAAAAGGATATTATTATTTAAAGAGTATAAAGAAAATTGTTTACATTAGTATCATTGCCACCAGCTCTCTTAGTAAAATGAGTTATTAGATAGTGATACTTAAAAATCAAAGTGCTCTTGTTCAACTTTATTTCTGTGCGTATTTGTAGAATTTCGGAAACTTTGCTTTAGAGTAGAGGATGGAGAAGAGTTTATAAATTATTTACATTTAAGAACAAAATAAATGCTTGTTTTATTTCTCCTCTTGATAAGTGTTGGAATATTATTTTTCTTTCCCACTGATTTCTAAATCTTTCTGGTTACACTATTGCTACAGTAACTGTATGACTCATAAGAGGAATATTTGTGTGAAAGATTAAGATGGTAATTCTTTAAAAATGATATCCATAGACTACCATATATAGGCAGCATCAGTGAAGTGAAAAAAGTCCTGCAACAATAGGCAAAGTTTTCCAAAATAATATTTTCTTTTGTTGTCAATAAGGTAAGAAGGTAGTAAAACTTATTTTAAGTTAAAATTCTAACAAAAGGTCGTTGCTGTATTTATGAACATTCTGAAGTCAAAATGAGCTTAACCAAAAGCTAATCTTCTACAAATGTACTTACTAAAATTCTAAGCTATTAAGTTAATATCTAGAAGAATCAAGTTGCACTGAAGAAAGCCTGAAGAGTTGTGTATTAGAAAGTTTTCTGAGCACTTAGTTGGCATTTTTCTATAGGAAGTTCATCCAGCTATTAACAGACATTACAGGAAAATGATTTTTCACAGTCTCACAGTTTCCACCTTGAGGTAGTTGTTTCCTTTCTAAATAACTGATTCCATGAAAATGCACTCCTTTGTACTAGGCACTCTAACGGGCACAGGGATTGAAGAGTCAAGTTAAAGCAGTTTTTTTTCTGTATAAGTATAACAACAAATGTTATGACAGAGAAAGTGGGGGTGGAACACGCAAGTAAGTAGTTGGGAGAGTAGAAAAGACATCTTTAAAAGCCAAAGATTCATTTGTTCCTTCAATAAATATTGAACACTTTAATATGTGCCAGGCACTATTATAAATCACAAGGATACGGAATATAAACAAATATACATGTCAGATAGTTAAAATGGAAAGAGAAGAATAAACGTAACTTGTTAACGAGAGATATTTTAGATAGATTCTCCAGTGAAGGCCTCTGTAATTGATGTCTTTTGAGCAGAGATCTGAATGAACTATCATGCAGATATCTGGGGAAAGGGGGAGGAATGTTCCATGCATAACACAACAGGCAGTTCAAAGGTGCTGAGGCATGTTTGGGGAGTAGCAAAGAGGCCACTGCAACCAGAACAGAGCTGGTGAAAGGTAGCATGGAAGCCATTTTATACAGGGACTTTCAGGTTTTGAACAGAGGAGTGGTATAATCGGAGTAAGTTTCTTAAAAGTGTGATTAGTTAGGGAGCAGTTGCAATAACTCAAGGGAAAGTAAGGACGGGTATGGTGGAGGTGGAAGTGGTGAGAAGTGGTTGGATTCAGGACCTGATTTTTATAGATGAGTAGGAGTTAAGTTTGCTGAAGAAAAGGGAAGGTAAAGGTAGCAATCAGTATTTGTTAGCTGATCGTTTCATACTATATATTTCGAAAACCATAGGTCTACAGATCAGACCAGACCTGATGATAGTTTCTAATGTTGCCATTTTGTCCTCCGCAACCTTGCAAAATTGAGTATTTCCCATTCTTTTAAAAAACACACAAACACCCCCCCCCCCACAAAACAGAGTTCTTGTCCCTTTTATTTTATTTATTTATTTGTTTGTTTTTTAGATGATTTTTTAAATTGATTTTGAGAGAGGAAAGGGGAGAGAGAGAAACATTGATGTGAGAGCAAAACTTAGATTGGCTGCCTCTTGCATGCCCCCCCCCCCCCAGATTGAGCCCAAAACCCCAGGCATGTGCCCTGAGCAGGAATCAAACTGACAGCCCTTCAGTGCACAGGATGAAACCCAACCAACTGAGCCACACTGGCCAGGATGAGTATTCCCACTCTTAAAGAAACTCTTTTTCTCTATTCTAGGGCAGAATGATAAATTCTTCCCATACTACTTACCTGGTCTGTATTTAATTCAGTGTGGAAGAGCAAAGACAATCTGCAGTACGCATCCAAAAAAGCAAAACAAGTGCACTATTAAGTGATCGGTGGGGAAGAGACTTACTAGTAGGACAGAGTTGAGAAAAGCTTCACAAAGATATGGCATGAGAGTAGAATAGAATTTCAGTGGGTAAAAACAGTGGAGGCTAGGGGGAGACAGTCTGGGGGGTGGAATGCATTGGGGATGTCTGCGGAGGTAAAAAGTCCATGACACTGCTAAGTATGGGCAGACCCCGGATGTACTGTGTGTGTGGTTCCACACCACTGCAGGAAAGCGAGTCCTAATCTTTTTGCTGGTGGAGGGACTCACCTTCAATTAAAAAAAAAACACATCTGTGAAGTGCAATAAAGCGAAGCACAGTGAAGTGAGGTATGCCTGGACTGGAAAGACAGGAGTAAACAGGCCATGCAGCTGGGAGGACTAGCATAGCATAGCATGGAACAAATTACTAAATTACTAATGTGATGGAATCATCTTACCAAAGAGAAAGCACTTTGTTGCACAGGAGAGGAAACTAGGCAAAGTGCTCTTGAGGAAGTGGCATTCACACCGGGGAGGGATGAGTAGGAGGACTTAGCAAAGCAAGAAGGGTGGGTAGGTTTCTTGCAAGGAAGACCTAGAAAGAGGAGAGGAGTTTGAAGGACCGAAAGCCAAAAGAAGACTGAGTGCAGAGGGGTATGAATAATAGTGGTGAATGCTTTCAGGACCTTTGAGGTGCTATGTAATCCCCAACTATAGAGGACGACCTGGAATGACCCAATAAAGATTTGAGAATTTTTCCTGTGGCCTTTGTAGAGCCTTAAGCCAGAGATCTACTTCCTCACAGGAGTTGAGGCAAGATGATCTTGGGGCACATATAGTGTTCAATGTTGCAGTTGATTAAGATCAATTTGGGGGCTACTGTTAAAATTTAGTCATGGAAGTGTGAAAGTGTACGTTAAAGTTTTATTTGAGGAACAGACACAATTATTATTTTAAGGTAAGACCACTCAAAATACTGGGCATACTTTGTGATATCCAGTTGGTGGAGAAGAAGGACCAGTGTTGACCCTGAGAAGCATTAAAGATATAGGAGTCATCTACACAAATATGACTAAAGCTGTGGGATTTCATGAAAGTTCTAGGAAGAGAAAACTTTTTTAAAAATGTTACTTTTGCCCTAGCCAGTTTTGCCCAGTGGTTAGTGCATCGGCTCACAGACTGAAGGGTCCCGGGTTCGATTCCAGCCAAGGGCACTAACCTCGGTTGCAGGCTCGATCCCCAGCCCAGTTGGGGCTTGTGCAGGAGGCAACCAATTGATGTGTCTCGCTCACAAAGATGTTTCTCTCTCTCTCCCACCCCCTCTCTCCCCTCCTTCCACTCTGAAAAGCAATTGAAAAAATATCTTCAGGTGTAGATTAAAAAATTTTATATATAAAAGAAACAAACACTACTTTTGATTAATGTTTGTCATATTTGCAGAGTAGTACTTAAGAGCTTGGGTTTTGGAGAACTAGGGCTGTTTGGGTTTGAATCCCAGCTCTGCCACTTACTACCCTGGGCTAAGTGATCTTGGGCAGCTTTTCTGTGCCTTAGTTTCTTCATCTGTAAAGTGAGGGTAATAGTGGTACCTATGCTGTGGGGCTTTTAAATCATTTAATATTTGTTTACAAAGAACTTCAAACAATGCCTTGCACATAGTAGGAACAGTTTGTGATTCATTGTAAAAACAAAAAACCAGAATTTCAAAAAAAAATGAAGTTGATCTTAGATATCTTTACAAGATCATTGCATCTACTTTTCCAGCTCCTCTTACATTCTAAAGAAACTACTTCATAATCCTGTACTTTGAACCACTCATCAGGGTGTGTTTATTATTAGCAAACTTTCAGTGTCCTGGGGATGACTTCTTTATTCCTGAATTGTGGGGCTGGTGAGGGGGAGAGGTTGATCACCTAGCTTGTGGTGTAATCAAGACTTTCTTGTTTGATTGGGTATTGCAGATGGTTTGTTAGTCATTACTAATTCAAGAGTGTCCTTAGGCAAGAGCAGGAAGTTGAGTCACCTTCAGTGCTATGACATGGAGTATTTTATTTGTTTTAAAAATGTAGGAAGTTAGTATTTGCTGAAGTAGAGAAGTTACCATTCAACCAGTAGCAGTAAATCCTATATAAAAACTTATTTTCCCAAGGATAGGTAATTCTAATTTATGAATTACTTTAGGTACAGCCTACCACTCTCTTGCTTATCCTAATTCAGATGTCTTACCCTCTTACATCCCTTTGAAATGCTGACCTTTTTCTCACTGCCGTCTTGATTCAGGGCCTGTCTTTTTTTTTTTAATCCCTTCATTCCCAAAAAGACTTTGGTGTGGTGGTCAGGCATGATATTCTAGCCTGGAAAAACTCCCATAGCTTTCCCACGTCTAAAGGCCTACCTTTATTTAGTGTGTGTGTCTGTGATATGGGACGAAAATGTTCATTGCCTGCTTTGATTTGTCCGTGAGTTTGGAGAAATTGGTATTGCCCTTTAGTCTTGGGAATCTCCTTTAGGTATTACCTGTTCACCCCTTTATTGGTTAAAATGATGGAAGGTTTTCTTTTCTGGTCAAGTCTGGATGATAAAAACAAAATGGACCACTGTACCTCATTTCTTGCTTACCTGTCCCCTCCACAGTGGCCTCCTCGGTGTTTCACATGACTGGAGTGGTCATGCCCCAGATCATCACATGCTTGGACTTGGATTGTGTTGGGGTCTCAGCTTTAAAGTCACACTCTCAGTGCGGCTACTCTTGGTCCACATTTCTAAAAACTGTTTTGAATTTTTATTTTTGCATTCATGCTTCTTCTCCCCCCTTTTCACTGCACTTATAAACCAATATTGTATTGTACGAATCTGTTGGGCTAGAATATAAGTTCCATGAAACAGGGACTGTTTTGATTTTTGTGATCTCCAGGGCCTAAAATAGTGCTTGAATATAGTAGGTGCTCAATAAATACTTCCTGAATAAAAAGAATTAGCTCTATCCGGTGCCTTCAGTTTAAGTGGAAATTGAACTTACATGGAAAGAAAAAAACAGGATATTTTGTTTCACAGACATAAATAAAGGATTTTAATTGAATTTTATTTTAATCGCATTACTTTCAGCCAACATTTATTATAACCCACCCTTTCTGAGTAGTAGACACTACTAGACAATAAAATAGAACAATGCATAATATATACTCCAGTGTCCAGGTATTTTACAGTCTAGTCTGGAAGAAAACACACACTGTAAGTTAGATAGGTTCGAGAAGCAGTTCTGTACCCGCTAAAGAATACTAAGTTGGAATTTTAGGTCAGTGGTTCTCAGAGTGAGTGGTTCTCAGAGCTCCTTAGACCAGCAGTATCCGAGAATATTCAGGCCCAACCCCTAACCTACTGACTGAAAGAAATTCCTGAGTGGGGCGTCTATTTTAACAAGCCCTCCAAGTGGTTCTGATACATACTGAAGTTTGAGAGCCACTGTTTTAGACTGTCTTCCTAAAGAAAAGGTTGCTACTTACATTTGCTTCATTTTATATACTCCATATTGGAGGAACTATGACAAGCTAAAATCAGAATTTAGATTGAACTCAAAGGCATCCATCCCTGTGGTCTCCTCTTACAAGTTGTTTTGTGGGAAGCCCAGATTTCCCCTTGAACTTACTGACCTTACTGCGTTCTAACTCTAGCCCCTACAGATGCTTCAATCACACTTTCAGTAGCCTGTGCAACTGATGATTCAGCAAATACATCATTCTTGCTTTTTCTGCTTTTCATGGTTATTCAACAGTTAACTTTGTTTAACATGTTTATTTAGTCATTGAATTTCTTCTTAAATTTTTTCATTTAAGTAAACAAAAAAACTTCCCCTGGTAAATAAAGCCCAGATCTGTATTTTATTTAATTCACATTTATGGTTGAAGGTTTCTTTTTAGTTTTCTTTTTCTGATACTAAGGATTCAGTTGTGGTTCGAAGCTGTTAAAAAATAATCTTTCCTCTTCTACTCCTTTGCCTTTGATCCATACATTTCCTTTTTTATAAAGGAAACATTCAGATTTGGACCATTTCTTTCCACATAACATTATACAGGGGTGGGAAAAAGTTGGTTTACAGTCATGAGTAGGCAAAACAGAGTTTATTCTTGTATAATTTATTGATTATTGTATTATTTATTTGTATTACAACTCTAAACCTCCTTTTGCCCACCTCATATTTTTACCCAAGTGCTAAATGAAAGACATAAATGAATATATAAAGCATTATTTTCTGTTTAGCATATATATTTTGCTATAAATTTGAGTGCTTATAAAATTAATCGTATGGCAATTACTCTATTTTGTATGTACATTATTTAATTCTTTAATTAGAAATAATGGTGAGAAAATAGGCAGCGATTGCTACACTTTATTTGTACTGGGCTTGTCTGTCCTTTTATATCTTCATTTCTTAAAATTAGTACATTTAGAGGTTTGTTTTTTATTGTTTATGGTTTATAAGAAGAGTATTGGTGAAAAGTTTCCTGAATTTAATTTTTTTTAATCCTCACACAAAGATATGTTTATTGATTTTGGAGAGAGGAAAGGTGGGAGAAACATTGATGTTAGAAACATGGATCGGTTGCCTTCTGCCCACAGCCCAGCCAGGGAGGGGTCAAACCTGCAGCCTTTTGGTGTATGCGATGATGCTCCAACCAACTGAGCCGCCGGGGCCAGGGCTTGAAGTCTACTGTTTTTAGTGAAATACTGAACACTTAATGGTTTATATATGATAGATACTTGATATATGACATATGGTAAATGTTTAATGATTTAAACTTGTGTATAAAGGGATAAAGTCACTATTCCACTTTGAATTTAATGTATGGAAACACTTGGATAAGTTTTGGGGATTTGTATTTATATCTTTGAGAAGCAGCGTATTCTGTGGTTTAAAATCAGAAGCTCTGAAGTGAAACTGCCTGGGTTCAAATCTTTCCTCTGCCTCGGGCAAGTGACCTCTCCGAGTGACCCTGTGTTTCATCTGTATGATAGGCTAAGAACAGTGCCTAGCTCGGAGAGCCATTCTGTAGAGTTAGGTGTAATAATGTCACCATTGTGTGGTGTGGTAATGGAGCCGGGAGCGTAGGGGTGCCACTGCCATCGGAACCCTCGGGGGGGTGCCTTGCACTACTTAACAGCAACAAAAATTAGAGACAACTCTGATATCTGACACTGGGAAAGGGGATAAATGAATTCTGATTTATCCATATAGTAAGATCTATGAAGCCATTAAAAAGAATGAGAGCCCTACGTGTTGTGTGAAGAAAAGATGCCCATCCTATGTGTGGTGCAGGTAGAACATGACATCAGTGGGTAATCATATGTTGTGGAATGTGCACAAGAACAATCCAGAACCTTCACAAAACTGAAGCTGTTTAGTTTTCCCCCTGGGGAGTAACTTATAAGAAGTTTTTGCTTTTCTTCATTATGCATTTCTGCAATTTTTAACATTTTTGAAATTTTAAATAAACTGTAAAAATGAATACATTTATGAACACAAAGTTTAAGGAGTAAAAGGCACTAGATTAGTAACATCATTCACATATTCTGTTTATAAACATCCTAGTTAAAATAATATATGTTCTACATGATTTTAAGCTCACTTATAAAAAGGTCAAAGTATTACAAACGCAGGACATTTATTCCTCCATTAAATATTTATTAAGCAATTACTCAGATACTAGCCTACAAGTTAAAATATGAGTGACCTGGTCGTTGCCAAGAAGACAGACATGTAAACAAGTAATTATAGCTCTTTCTGCTAAATGTTAATACATGAGTAGAAGAGGAAACTAATAATTTTGTGGGAGGTAATCAGGGAAGGCTTACTTGAAGAGGTGACACCTGAGCTCTTTCTCTTGAAGGATGAATAAGTTTATAAGGGGGGTGGAGCAGAATGTGATAACCTGAATAGCACATATAAGGAGGTGGCATAATTTTGGGAAAAGTTGGAGTGGGGATGGGAATTGGGTGTGTGGAGAAGACTTACTATTCTAGGAAAAAAATAAGTCCAGCTGGCATTTTCCTTTTGATGGCAGAGAGCAAGGAAAATGTTTTTAAAAACAATGAGTGACATTAAAGTTGATTAGGTAACATTGTAAGACGACGACCCTGGTGGTATTGGATAGAAGACACTGGGATGGGAGAAGGAGATGAGAAGTCAGGTACCAAGGAAGGAAACTCTATAGCAGTAAGGTAAAAGAGCTGGTATCCATTGATGGCCAAATTCTTAGAGAGGGGCTGGGACAGATCAGTCAGAGAGAATGTAAGTGGGATCTACAGGCTGGAGTGGGTGAGCAGCTCGGGGTGATACGTTCTTTAAAAAGGTGGGGAATCCATGTATTCAGGCATGTTTGGAGGCTCTAATGATGCCTGTTGGGATTGTTGCATCGAGGCTTCCAAAGGCTTCTAGTGACTGCTGTCGACTTGTTTGTTCAGCAGCATATCTTAGGAACTTAGCATTTTAGTTACGTGTTTTTCAAAAGCGTTTTACAGTTGGAGCCATCTTCATAATCAGAGGAGGTAACAAACCGTTGGTGGTCAGTTTGGGGGACTCTGCCTTCCTGGTGGGGAAATAGAGCCTAAAGTGACAGTGAAAGCTGCTGAGAAAAGTGGTTTGATTTATACATGCTGACAGGTTTGCTCCCATTCTCCTTTTAGTAAACATGGGATCTCTTACAGCAAATTCCAACTCTGGGCATGGTTAGCATTGTGTACAGAACTCCACATCCAGGACTGGGGGAGGGCCCCCCACCCCCCGTGGCCTCTCCAGGATCTCACGCATCTGTGTTTTTTAACAGAATTTTGCCGTGTCGTCCCCCCCCCCGCTGTCAAAACAGATCTTTGCTAACAGTCTAGTAGCAAATGGGTCTGTTCCTGGTACAAATGAAGCTGGCCTAGAATTAGCACTTCGGGTCCCGTGGGCTTGTGGGAATGGTCTGTTTAACCGGAGTTACTTACCCAGCGTCACTCAGAAGGCCGTCTGGGCGGCCAGTATAGAAAGAAGAAACCTGTCCAGTTTCTGCACAAGAAGCATGCTCAGTCTCTGGTCTTGCATGTGGGGCATAAATTAAAAAAAATGTAGTTTTCAGGAACAACAGCTCAGGAATTAGGCTGCTGGATTTGAGTATCACTTTGATACTAACTAGCTTAGTGAGGCTGTGCCAGACTCAACCACTCTGCCTCTTTCCTCATTAGAATGGAGATCATGCTGCTGCGTGTGTCGTTGGTTACTGTAAGGACTAAATGAGTTACTGTATTTAGTATACTCAGAACAGTGACTGGCACATAGTAAGCACTCAGTTCATGTTGGTCCACAGATAGATCATTTTAAGCATTTACTCAGACTCTATTTCCAATTCACACTCACCTCTCCTGACTCCTGGTGGGGATGGGAAATGGAAAAGGGGAGAAAAGGAATTGACGAGGAAATGAATGTGCTTGAATTTAGTAATTTCATAGCTTTTTTTTTTATGGCCATTACACACCAAAAGCAGTTTTCTAGCTTCCATACCCTCGTAAAGATAGAATAACCTTAGACTTGCTATGTTCTGTAGTCCTATCTCCCAGATGTTGTTTCCTCACACCACAGCTTCTTCCTGGGAAATTTGCCTTCCGACAGTTTTAGCACTTACCTGCCCCATTTCAAAACTCGGACAAACCTAAACTCCCAGCCACAACCCCCACCTCCTAGCAACTTTTGGGCTGCTTAAAAGCTGTTTTTGAACTCTAGTTTTCTCTGTTACCGTTTTCTTGGTGTGAGCTCGTCACATAAATAATGAAAATAAATGGAGCTTGGCAGGCTAGTTAAAGTGTGCTTTATATTAAACAGAATGTTTATGATACTTTAGATATTCTGAAGACACTCATATGTATTCCTTCTTAAAGAACCTTGGAGTCCCTAGGAAGGTAGTCACAAAACTGGATTGGGAGGTATTCCCTGAGGTGTAACGCTTTGTGCCTTGTATTAACAGTAATAATGACTATTTGACTCGTGATTTCCAAGGGGATTTTTTGAAATTCTAACTTTTTTTTTTTGGTCTGTATCTTTGGGGATGTAGATTTTATTATTTGGTAGTTTCTTTTTAGTGGAGAAGAACCTGGTATATGGGTTTACCTTTCTTCTCTGAATACATGTTTAATTTTGTTTTAATGAATTGTTTTATGTCAAGATGTGTTTTATTTTTAAATTAGTACCCCTCCCACTTTTTTTAGGTGCACCAAATAAACACCAACCGTGATTTTTTTTCTGTATTTATAGGTACTCTTCCTGATGGATGGGAACAAGCCATGACTCAGGATGGAGAAATTTACTATATAAACCATAAGAACAAGACCACCTCTTGGCTAGACCCAAGGCTTGACCCTCGTTTTGGTAAAGGTTCATCTCAAAACCTTTCTAGATATTTTTGATAACCATTTTTTTGTATGTGAATTTGGGAAGGTACATTTAAATAAAATTGCATTACTTTATAGTATTAAAAAATGACTGCTCACCCAACTTTTCTAGTACTATTTTTATACCTTTCACTGTAAACTTGAGAAATTCGGGTCTAAGTCAGCTTTTTAGCTTAGGCTCTTTGGGATGGGATTGAGGGAATGTTGTGGTGGCTGACTAACCAGAATCACTGTTCCTTTCACATTTTTGGGAGACACCGTGATTTGTTTAAAATGGCCTTTGTAGCCACAGTAATAATCAGGCTGTCTTGCTGCATATAAAACCTGGGATCCCAGCTTTTGTCAGTGACCTGGTGTCTGCTTATGCTTAATTTCAGAGAGCAATAAGGACCATTTTGTGGCCTGGGCGTTGTAGTGTTTTCTATCCTAAATGGTTGGGGGGAGGCGGGGACCCTGTCACCCTGGAAATAAGATCAATGACAGCATTTTTTTTTCTTGTGGCTTTTTTGTTTGTTTTTTGTTTTTTTACACATAAAGGTCCTTTTCTTTGTTTTACACTTAGGAAACAAAAAGCAAAGCCATGTTGCTCTCCAAATCACATGACTAAATCACTGATTTGCACAAAGGAATACTCCTCTCCCAAGTGTGCACATTTTGATAATAGTACAAGCTCTTTAATGCCTTTTTATCCAGTTGTGTGTTTTTTTTTCACTGTTTTCACTTAGGTTTCTGAGATATTTTTCCAAAGCCATGGAAAAATGACTCTAAAAAGCAGCAGATCATTGTGGTTTCGAAGTTTTCGTCTTGGACTGAATGCAGCTAAATGAAAACAATGTGCAGATCACTGAGTAGGTCAGACTGAGGGGACACAGAACCTTTGAAGCTTTACAGGGGTTGACCTAACAACAACTGTGGGGCCCTTACGGGAAAGAGGAATTAACTCTGTGAATGCCATCAAAACACAATCCTGGGGGTAGGGGAGAGAAAAAACAGCCCGGAGCAGGTTGGGTAAAATAACTTCCCTGTCAGGAACATTACCACAGTTTTCCTATGTCTTTATGTGCACCTTTTAGTAACCCCAACATTGGGGTTTGCCCTAAACTGGTCAGGTTTGTGATTCGCACCCCGTATTCAAGTAAATTCAAAGGTGTGATCAGGGCAGGGACCGTCATTTTGACAGATACTCTGCTTGGCTCAAATGCTACTCTTTTGAGCTTCAAGACCTATTTGGGTGTTAAAAAAGTTAGGTGGCATGTTAATAACTTGCACCTTCAGACTCTATTTAATACTTGAATAAGCCCTTGTGGTTGAAACAGGAAACTGAGTAAGGTAGAGAATTTAATGTTGCCATTTGTATGGACTGGAACGATAACAGCCATGTTTCCTTAAATCATCTTTAATGAATTCAACTTGTCCACGTTTTGGAAACTTTTTTTAAATGGTACTGTGGATTTTTTTACCCCCCAACATAAGGTTATGAAAGATGATGATTAACTCTTAGCTCACCGCAGAATCAGGAGTTGGAACAAAGCTGATTTTTTTTTAAAGTATTTTCAGTTAAAACAGTGAAATAAAACAACTTGGCTTTGAGCTTAAGTAGATCCATTAATTACACACACAGCTTGGCCTTTTGTTTTAAATCAGAGAAAGTACCAAAAAAAAAATTATTCCTCCCTACCTCCAACACATACGTACACACAAGCACACAATTAGATGTGCCAAAAAAAGTTTCATAAAATTCTCTTACTGCCTTTAGTTTCCCTTTTTGGGCCCACAGTGTATGTGTATTCCAGACAGGCTTGACAACATGCCAAAAGCTTTTTATTTTGTAGCCCGACTTTTAATCTGTTCCAGACCTTTTCAGTCAGAGAGCTCAAGTATAACTGAAGGGGGGCAGGAGAGAAAAAAAAAGTGTGGGTTTCTCTGATCTAGAGTGACAGCGAATAGAGACAAGCTGTTAGCTGCTGAATTTGAAGGAGTTTTCCTTGAAATCTGAGGTTCTATAGTGGATTGTGTTTTATCTCTGCCAAAAAAATATAAACTATCCCCTTTCTGACCTTTTGAGCCATGCAGACACAAATAAATGGCAGTTTATTTCTTTTATGGTTTTGGAGTTTGCTATCCTATATACCCCAAATCTATTAAAATATTTACCAGTTCGTAGCTTAAATCAAATTTACCTATGTGTTTTGACATTTTAGAATGGAAGAGACACCTCTGTATAAGCTTAATAACTTTTATCACTCAGCCCCTTTAAACACTGGTCTCTTTTATATTTCTGTTCTTTATCAGATGCTTTAGATTATATCTGGAACAGTTGATCAGTTCTTCACATCTCACATGAAGTTAATAAATTATCCATATAATTTCAGGAAATTAAATAGTAACTTGTTGTGGATTGGTTCTTTTTTATCTGATTTTCTTGTTATTTAACATTTAAAAACAATATTATTTTTGACATCTATATCATTTTAGAGAATTTATTAGTAATTTTAACAAATCATGAAGTAAAATCCAATGGCAATAAAGACTCACTGATATTTATTGGCTTTGAAAAAAGGAGGGCTTTTATTTGCTTGTTTTTAAGAAATCATATTAGGAATGTTTTTAAACTTGTATTGAAGAAAATTGATGCCTGAGTATTATACAGGCCATTACATTATTTCATATAAACATTCTTTTGTCCTGAAGATTTTATACTTGTAAACATGGAGTCTCAGGTATAAACATTTCCTAGTACGTTGTAGAATTACTGTTTTAGACGATGCAATCATGCGAGTATTTTCTAGTAAAGCCCTAATGAAAACTCAAAGATATTATAATTCTTGTTCTTCAGAATGAAAGATCTCCTTCAAAACATTAATGGTTAGTGAACTGGTCTTTAATGTTATCGTTCCTGTTGTTTATATTAAAGGACATTAAATGGTGTTAGCAATCTGTGTTTCTGGAAACAAGTGCTGATGACACCACTGGGATAAAGACATTTTTGGTGTACATAAAAACGTTGGAACCAGAGATTTAGGCTAAAGTATTTGCATTTTAAAGGAAGTATTGAGCAATCTAGTATGGCAAAAACAAAATATCCTTTAATTCCTAATAACAATTCTATGCCTAGAAATTCTATTCATGGAAACGTCAAAGGTGATTAAAATCCAGATGTTGATTTTGGTCCTTTGTTTCAGTTTCCCAAAACTTACTATATGGGTGTGTGTGTGTGTGTGTGTGTGTGTGTGTGTGTGTGTGTGATACAATTTCCTAAAATACTAAGAAATGAAATTTAAAAAATAAGTAAATATATATCTATATATAGTTTAAGTCCTAAAGCCAAAAGTGGTTCAGCATATCTTATCAAAGTTAAATATTTTGCATCAATAATTAGAGGTTTATTAAAATTTTTAGCTGTTTAGATATTCATTAACATTTCCCTTCAAGACCAAATACTTCTGATAGCTGTTATGAGTAATATTTTACTTTTGATGAAAGTGCATCTAATGACCAATTAAATACCTAAGTCTGTTCTGTTAGTAATGGAAAAAAGACAGACACTAAAGTCTGTAGGAATTAAACTTAGAACTCTTAGTGGAGTCTTGGGTAGATAGAATCTCAACATCTAATCATTGAATTTTATTAAAGTAAGGTTCTTAATATCCATGCATTAAAAACAAGGGTGTTGTCTGTTTTTTTTTCTTACCCTGTTATAATCTTTTCTAAAAGATTATTAGATTATTTTCTAATTATCGTAAATTGTCAGTATTTACTACTTACAAAGGGGGAGAGGGAAATGTTTAACTGTGATTTAGGTAAGAAGAGCTGTTGCTAACTAAACATTTTTAGCAGAAAAACCTCACAAAATTTGGTCCTGAAGAGGAATTTGTAATTCCTCTAATCAACATTTCTCAGAAGAGAAGGAGTGTATTCTGGGCACTGCAGGTCAGTCAGCATCCCCGGCTCTTGCCCACTAAATGCTATAGTGCCAGCCAGTCATTGTGACTCCCCAAACCAACAACATAATGTTTGTTTGTTTTTAAATACTGGGAGAAGTAGGGAATAATGCCCCAAATCTGAGCTCCTCTAAATTCTAGGGAAATTGTGACTGATCCAAGGTTATATAGATAAGTGACAAAACTAGAATCTGAAATTGATTTTTTGACACCTAGAAATTTTAAGAAAGTTTAGTTAATCTTACAGAAATACATCCAATTCACCAGTACTAACACCTGGAAATTTCAGAGGGAAAAAGACAACCAATGGTTAATGCATTTACTTATATGCTATGTTGTGACTCATCTTGAGGAAATTACCCAAAAGTAGTGAGTTTCCAATTACG
Organism: Miniopterus schreibersii; assembly: GCF_964146895.1. Taxonomy (NCBI): domain Eukaryota; kingdom Metazoa; phylum Chordata; class Mammalia; order Chiroptera; family Miniopteridae; genus Miniopterus; species Miniopterus schreibersii. Next base: position 16,226,400 of record NC_138112.1, on the reverse strand, counting down.
GAAGAGAATTATGAGAGATGTGAGCGGAGCAGACTGTGAAGCCATGCAGGTAAATTGTCATGCCTCACCTCTACTATATTCTTAAGAGATTATCTTTCGACCTCAGCTTTGACCTCTCCCTTGACTGGGAGCTTTCCACATTATAAGGCAGTTCATTCTATTTAAGGAAAGTTCTAATGACCAGAAAGTATGTGTTCCTTTATTACCGAGAAATTTACTTCCCTTCAAATTTGTGGATACAGCTCTAATCCCAGAAGCATTCTTTTCTAACTGTGGTTTCTTCGGGGTTTTTTTTTAATGTGTTAAAAGTTCTGGGCACTTGACCAGTTCACGCTTCTTCTCTGGATGCCTTTCATTATAGTGTTTTTTATATACATTATCCAATGAGGAAAATAGCTATGGCATTGCTTTGACCTGGCATTTTATTTTATGTACCCTCCAAAAATCTGTTTTTTAAAATCTACAGTTAGAAATTAGCTAGCATCCTGTTTCTACATGGTGGTTATATACAGGGTGAGGCAAAAGTAGGTTTGCAGTTGTGAGTACTCGAAACGGTTTATCTTATATTATTATTTATTAAATATTGTGTTATTTTCAATAGGAACAACTGTAAACCTACTTTTGCCCCACCATGTAATGTACTGAATTCAAAATAACTAAATCATGAAGTAGAAAAATGCAGCTCCTCAGTTGGGGGTTAAGAGACTGAAGTTCTTCTGATAACCAGCTTGTCCAGAAAGGTATCTGATTACTCAACTTAATTGGACTCATCTGTAAAATCTGACTGGATTATACTGGATGCTTTTAAGAATATTTTCAGTCCTTAATTTAATGCAATATGCTAGATTATGAATTCTTCAGTGACTGCTTTGGACCCTTCCTTGAGGTTTCTTCTCAGTAACCTACAGATTTGAGTTCATTAAGGTTTCAGAGATAATTTTGAACTATCTCTTGTACCATTTTAAGTTTAGCTTTTGGTTCTCTGGTCACAGCTAGGAATTGCTTTTGAAGAGGAGACAGGGAAATCTTGCAACCTTTAATCTAAAGATAAGCCTTATCACATGGTGAGTATGGCCAGGCAAACAGATCTGATGGGGGATGGGCAGTGCAGGGTGGAGTAGGTAAGTTTTGTCTATATTCTCTTGGAAGCTAGAGGAGTTTAAACATGCTTAAGTGAGCAGGGTTCAGCTTGATTGCCTTAAAGATGGTGCATGTTGGCATACTTTGTTTCTGAAATTTTAAGTTGCATAATAAAAAGCCTGGTGTAAGCTGATTTGAAGTATAGGTCCAGGCTTTGGGCTTACTTGAAGCCTGATTTAAAACACACTGTTAGAGATTATTTCTAATTGTTGCCGTCACTACATTATTATTTTTTTTTTTACTTGAAAAACAAGCACTTACTGAAGTGAATCTTTTATTGCGCAAGATTATAGAATATCAAAATTAGTTTAACATTTGAGGTTTGCAGTTTTTTTTTAATTAATTTTATTACATTCAGGAGGATGGTGCCAAAATAGTTTATCAAGCATGGTAAGCAATCTCTCCACTACTCACCAAGGGTGAGTAAACATGTTAATGAAGTTAAATTAATATCTAGTTTCTACTTGACAGTGGTTCGATGATGCAAATAATTGTATAGCAAAGAAATATTTTTGTCTTTGTTTACAAAACTTAAAGTCACTGAATGATAGATAATTTACATTAATGGTTTATTTGTGTTACTAAAACCTTAACATAGTTTTCTTTTAAAAATGAGTTGCAAGTTATATTTGTATCAACTCTGCATTAATAGCAAGTAACTTATAAAATGTGCTGGAGAAAAGAACCATTTGGTGATGCCATTTTTGGTGCCAACCCAGAGGTTCAGATGCAAGAAGCAGAGAAAGCTGTTGCAGACTTCCCGAGGGATAAGGCAAATAGATTTCTGCTGAAATAAATCAGGATGATTTAGAAAGGAGACTGGTTCATATTGTTTTGTTTTATACTCATTTTATTCTGCCACCGTGGTTGTTGAGGTCATTTTAGATCTCACCTCTGGACTTGCTTCATCTTGGAGATTCTCTTGTGCATTACTAATAGTATCCAACTAACTGAGGATAGAAACTATTTCAGTATTTATTTACTTACTCAACAAATATTTGAGTGCCAGTTACGTCCCAAGCTGTATTCTAGCTATCAGGGAGGGGGTTGCAGGCTACTAAACAAACAAGTCATTACAAAGTGTGTTAAATGCAATGAAGGAAAATAAACAAGGTGCCATGAAAGGGAGTAATGGGCCAGAGGGAACCTGCTTGAGGACCTGTGGTCAGGGAAAGCTATTCCGAAGAGGGACATTAAAGGATCAGAGAAAGCCAGTTGTGCTCTAGACTGTATCAAAGGACCGTTTTTGTGTTTATCCGTAAAAACTAAGATATGCATCTCTTCTAAATTATAACTTCCTCTGTGAAAGCATTAATAATAGTAGATCACATGTAATCCTAAATAAAGCTATTATTAATGGAACTGTTTACTCACTAATAAGAATTCATGATGTCAGGTTTGTTTTTAAATATAATTCCTCTTCTCTTTATACCAGTAGTCTCATTCTCTGAACTTTCTCTCCAAACTAGACTTTAAACTTTATTTTCGGAGTAGGGGAAGAAAGCATGGCTATGCCCTGGGGACAGAGAGAGCTTGAAAGCTGGTTAGAACACTTCTCCCTTCTCCTCCTCACCTCATTTAGCAACCCCTGAGTCCTGCCCCAAAATGCTTAATGAGGTGATGGGAAAATGTTCTCTTGAATTTTTTTTTAAGCTCCATCTATAATTGTATTGTTTGAAAAATACCATTATAATGAATTTTCATGCCAGTCTTTTGATGAAGAGTTGAAGGAAGAAGAAATGGACTGAAATAATGATGTTACTGGTATTTTTTAACAGTTTAAAGATTTAGATACAGTAAGTTGTCTAGGTTCTGTGACTTTAAGTGAAACAACTCTAAGGAAACCACATTTACCATAGGCTAATTGATATAAACAAGAGTTTAGTTACTACAACATGTTGTCAACATTGTAACAAAATGACTTTGGTTATTGGTTTTTCCAGGACCTGCTGTACTTTTAACCCAGTTTTAGGGCCCTGGAGGCTGGTGCTTGGGAAGGGAGAGAAGTGCAAAGTGTGGGAGAGATTCCTTTGCTTGTCACAAGACTTAAAGTCACAGAGGAGGTGAACTGTTACCACATAATGCAAAGCAAAACATCAGTGGGATGGCTAAAATCAAAGGGACAATAACAAGTGTTAGTCGGACTGTGAAGAAACTGGTGGGATTGAAAAGTGATGCAGCCACTTCAGAAAACAGTTTGGCAGTTCCTCAGAAAGTTAAACATAGCAATATCATATGACCCAGCAAATGCATTCCTAGATATATATGCAAAAAAAAAAAAAAGAAACCATATCTAACCTGTATGTGAATATTCATAGCATTATTCGTAACAGCCAAAAAGCAAAAATAACACAAATGGCCATCAGTTCATGAATGGAATAACAAATATGGTATATCCATACAATGAAATATTACTTGGCGATTAAAAGGAATGAAAAGCTGGCACCACAACATGGATAAATCTTGGAAACATTATGCTGTGTGAAACAGGCCAGTCACAGAAGGCCACATATTGTTTGATTCCTTATGTGACATGTCCAAAAAGGGGCAATGGGAAGTGCATTGCTGAGGATATGGGATTTCCTTTTAGGGTTCGGAAAATGTTTAGAATTTAGATAATGGTAATGGTTGCGGAATTTTATGAGTATGTAAAAACTGTCAAAAGTGAATTTTACGGTATGTGAAATATCTCAGTCTCAGTAACCTTACTTTTAAAAAAATCATTCCTGGGCATGGCATTGTCTTTTAGGTACATAGGTTTATTAAGTGATGGGAAACATCTTTTGGATATTGATAGTAAAAAAATATGTTCAGTCATTAGATTAGGACCCTGGCCTTTTGCTCCTTTTATAAGAGACAGATTTTCAGTGTGAATCAAATAGTAAGAATTCTCACTGAAAAACCATCATTTTATATTTAAGTATGTATGTAAATTATCCAGATAGTAGATGGTTCATTTCCCTAGGTCATGTAGTAAACACTTAGCTAGCCATGGGTGTTTCGTGTTTTAATTTTACTATTTTAAGACTGATAGGTGGCCTATCTGTGTTTTTAGAAAAGCAGTTATTTCTTTTAACAAGTCTACTATTTTAATAGTCTTGAGTACCCTTGTAGGTATGGGGAAAAACAAACTAATATATAGCCAATGTTAATATGTAAAAATGCAGTGTCTGAGACTTGATAACATATTAGACCAGCGATCGGTGTACTCCAAGAATTTTTAAAACATGCCATACCTGACTATTTATTCAGGGGCACTGACCTCTTTCCCCTTAGATTGTCAAGTAAAAAAATTGTAACAGCCCACGCAACAATAGCCGTCCTGTGTGAGTGAATCAAAATTATACCATTTTTTTGTCAGATGGGCAAAAGATATATTTTTTGGTGTGCTGCAGATTTTTTAGTAATTAGTTTATGTGTGCCATGGGATGAGAAAGGTTGAAAATCACTTTATTAGACAAAGAAATGCTTTCTTTCGTTAAGGCAGATTTGTTATGAAATAATGTCTTTAAAGTTCAAAAGTTATATCTAATTTTAAATCTATACTTAATGAGGTTACCAGGATTGAATTTCTTATCCCAAAGCTCACGGTCGATTGCCATTTCTGTAGTTCTTTGCAGGATTCCACAATTGAAGTTACAAATTACGCAAATATAAAAATTATCTAAAGTTTCCAAACTCTCAGGTGTTCAGAATGAAGTTTCTGAAGAGATCTGTGGTGATGGCCCCCTTTGTGTTCGAGAAGGTGGCCTCTTATTTTCCAGTAATTGCCAAGTGGATGGTTTGCTACCATAAAGCTGTCAGGATTGATTTGTTAAGTAAAACTTTAAACAGTTGCTATTTCATAGTCCAGGCAGCACAGAATCCGAATTTTAAAACATAGCATGTGCAGTTTTTAAAAACTTCTGTCATATTTGCGTGATTTTTTTTCTTCCCTCTTTACCTTTTAGAAATGTTATTAAAACTGGAAACATTGGGGTTTCAGTGGTTGACCATGGAGGGGAAGAAGTTGGGAATGCTGTTCTTTTCTTTCTGGCTGCCCTGCCCCCTCCCCCGAGGAAACAAAGCCTGTTTTGTTTCATGCCTACTTGTGAGGTCTGCTGCACCCCATGTGGGTGCGCTGCTCTGCGCTTTGTTGAAATGCTTGAGATACTGGGAAGGTAAAGAACAGGATGCTTCTGGAGAGGGATAAATCTGCTTCAGGAGATAAACAAGGCTGTTGGAATTGGTCATTTAAGTGAGCTCTTTATATGGAAACCTCGTGGCGCTGCTTGTAGCCATAGGTAACAGCATTTAGGTAAACACAACCTGGAGTGCTGGCCTTTATTAGCCAGAGAGGCTGTTTCTGTTGTGTATTTTGCGGAAACCTCTGTTTAGTTCTGCAGAGTTGTTCTTCCTCCATCCTTTGATGCCCTGTTTTTTGCCTTTCTGTGGTTTTTGAATAGTCAGATAAGCGTAGATTTGCAAAAGACTTTACCAGGCAGTTCAGTGCGCCGTCAGCAGTGGGCACTGTCGTTAATGATCGTGCTTGTGGCGTCTCATCCGAGGAAGCTGGTGGGAAGCGGAGGATTTTTATCTCTGTCGCCATGCAGCTTTGTTACTGTCCAGTTAGTTTTCACAAGGAATATATATTACTCTTATTAAATGCTGTATTATTTAATAAAAACCCAGTGTGCAAAGCTGAAAATGTTTCTTAAGAGATGGATGAAATATTTGACAGTGTATGGCTCTAGAACCTATTTTGAAATCAGTCATATTTTACAATTCCAACATGCCTCAACTTACTAATGAGGTATTTCCTATTTATTTTATTTTTTTGCTTAGAACATTGAAAACATTTGCCCCCAAAATACATTTTTGCTCTAAGCCTCAATCTATGAGATGTTCAATGTATGTGATGGATTCTTAGGTCAGTCCCCTGATTCATATTTAATTCATATTCTCAGACTTCACATAGCACAATGTATAAAACATCTCTGTGAGGAATGAAAGGTTAAGGTCAGTGGTGTGCAGGCAGGCTCAACAGCCCTCTCAGACAGTGGATAAAGAAAAATTGAACTTATTTAATTAAAAGGGGATGGGATATCCAAAGGGAAGAGCTACACAGCATTGAGTCAATAGGTCTTGGGTCATGGTGGCAGCAAAACCACACTTGGGACAGTGAAACAAGGCAGAGCATAGAAGCAGCAACAGGAGAGCCCAGGCTGGGCTGCTGGGGCTCACTGAGAAGTCACAGAGAGAGAAGGGGCCTTGGAGACAGGTTCAGGGGGTGAGCCCAGGACGAGCTGCTGCTGCCCACTGCTCCCCTGGTTGCAAGCCTGGAGTCCCCTCGGAGGGATGGAGATGGTGCTGGGTGCTCCCTTGGGGGGAGTGTGCTCTGGGTCATTTGTCCTGAGCCTATTTATCTCTTTCTTGCAGGTGGGAATCTCAGGGGAGGGTCTCAATAGAATATTCACCTTTCCGGGTGTGCTCCTTCAGGGTCGTGGTCTCCACTGATTGGTCGGAGCCAGGGCAGGGGGTCAATAGTCAATGCATCTGGCCCTGAGGCAGCCAAGGCGCCACTTGTCTGGTTTTGCTGCTTTTCTGGGCCTGGAGCTGAAACACAACAGAGGCCTAGATGTTATCTTTAGGGAGGCAGCACTCAGTGGTCTAAACCACATGACCAGCAACATGCTGGGGGAGAACAGGTTACCCTGGGGACAAGGTTCTTGTTTTCCCAGTTTCGACCCTTGTGAGGCATCCGGGGCTTCCTGCCCTGGTTGAGTCTGTGTACCCTAGTTTCTGTACCGGTGTTTCTGGGCCTGGCCCATCTAACAGGGAAGTGTGTTCAATGTCCTGGAATGCCCAGAACATGTTTCATCAAAAGACAGGGATCCCTCAGGGGGTTGAGCTAAGGCTCAATCTCCACCACCCATTTTTTTCCATTTAGATCTTTTAGGAGAGATAAGTTATACATATCTTTGTGAATCATAGAGTACTTTGAAAACTGTGAGTTAAATAGTAAAATGGGAGGGAAAAGGAGGTATGGGAGTTCAGGCCAGGGTGACTATCTGTAGGCGTACTAATCTTAAACTTTAAAAAGAGCTATTCTGGAAAAGGGAGGAAACTAACATTTATGGAGCATCTCCTGTATGCCAGGGTTTTAATAGATGCCTTACATATATTATTAATCCCCACCATGACTCCAAAAGGGAGATGTTAATATCCCCAGCTTCACAGGCTGGGAAGTAGGTTTACAGTTGTTCATATTGAAAATAATACAGTAATTAATGAATAATAATATAAGAATAAACTGTGCTTCACATACTTACAACTGTAAATCTACTTTTTTTGCCCACCCCTGTAGTTGAGGAAACCGAGAATTAAATGAATTACTGAACTGTTGTGCTCAACTCTAGTTGTGGTTTGTTTGACTTTATAGCTGTGTTTTTTGAATCATACTATGATGCCTCTCAGTTGTGCATCCAACATTGGTGACAAGCCATTGTATTAAATGAGGCTATTGATTGGTGCCTGGCAAATGTTAGCTCTCAAATCTTTTTGGCTTTTTTTCCTATGCATTCCCCTATAAAATACTACACTATAAACCATAATTAGGAAAGTTTTAGCCATTGGTTCTTTGTAAATGCATTTCATAAATAAGTCTGATCTTTTTTCCATATAAAAGACTTAATATGGCTTTGAACAATATGGAGCAGTGAGTCGCTTTTCAACATCCCTTCTTTGCTCTGACAGACAAAATATTTGTGAGAGATAACCAAAAAGACATAACTAGGGTCACAGTCTCTCTGGGTCAGAAAATAAAACCACACAAAGCGGTGAGCAAGGGCAGGTCCAGGGGCCTGCCAGGCTTAGGGACCTTTCAGCTCCTAAGGATATCAGGAGCTCAGAGTTAAGAGCAAAGACGGAGGTAGAAACAGGCACAGTGGTTAAAACCATGAGTAGAGCTGACTGGCCTTAGCCTAATACAAAAGTAAGGACTGGCCACGTGTCAAGTCACAGATTTCAAGAATCAATATTACAGACAAAGTTATTTTAACCACATGCACTTAAATTAGATCCTAATAGTAAGAAGTTAGCTTCCAAAAAAAAAAAAAATAGCTTGCCCTACCAGCTGTTAAAACATAAACATTGTAATAAAAAGTATAGTACCTAGTATAAGAGTATTTAAATTAATGAACAAGATAGAAAATCTAGAAACAAAATATGGAAATGTAATCTGGTAAAGATGGGAGGAAGGATACAGTTTACATGAGTGGTGTCAGGACTAATGGGTAGTCATGAAGAAAGATAAAATTAGACCCCTTCATGCCATGCATCAGGATAAATTCCAAATGGATTGAATTGCCAAAGAAATGCATATATAAAGTGGAGCCATATAGTTTTGAGTTTAAAAATTGAATTCCACCCTAGCTGGTTTGGCTTAGTGGTTAGAGCGTGTGTGTGTCCGTGTGTCTGTGTCACACTCCCCCCCCCCCCCCCCAGACTGAAGGGTGCCGGGTTCAATACTGGCCAAGGGCACATACCTCAGTTGGAGGCTCGATCCTGGGCCCCAGCCTGGGTGTGTGTGTAAGGCGACCAATTAATGTGTCTCTCTCACATCGATGTTTCTCTCTCTCTCTCTCTCTCTCTCTCTCTCTCTCTCTCCCCGCCTCCCCCGATCTCCTCCCTCCCACTGTTTCTGAAAAGCAATTGAAAAAACATCCTCAGGTGAAGATTAAAAAAAAAAAAAAATTGATGAATTCCTCCATCACCTGGAGTGGGGAAACTGTAGCTCAGATTTCAAAATATATTGATGAATTTGGGGACTTAAAAACAAAACAAAACTGAAAAGACATAATAAGCCAAGGGAAATTATTTTTAACATATATATGACAAAGATTATTTTGTTTTTTTTAATCCCTTGTACATAAAGATTGTCTAAAATAGAAAAATATCAGTAACCCTATAGGAAAAGATAAGCACAGTTCACATAACAAATGCAAATGGCCCTTTAAAATGAGGAAATTGACCAAGCTCCTGTAATAAGGCAAAATAAAATCACACTGTGAAACCATTTCCCATCTTTCTGAATGGCAAAAATGCAAAAGTCTGTCAGGGCTGTGATGGATAAAAAGACACTTCCTATATTACTGGTAGGGGTTCAACCAAGCGCAACCCCTGTGTGTATGGGGAGGAGGGGGCGATCTGGCAACGTCACTTACGTTTTTAACCAGTGCCTCAGCGGTCCCTCCGACCTGGGACTCTACCCCAAAGATACAGGAGCAGAAATACAGAGTTACGTACCGTCTGAGCTGCTTCTGTGTGGCACTGTCCAGTAGCAGTGCAAACCGAATAGAAAATTGATTGAATAGAATTGTTAATCAGCTATTTTAAAAAGAAAGCCAGGGGAAACCTCTCTACTGCTTTGGCGTGATCTCACAGAAACATCGACTTGTTGGTCTTTTTATGCATTTATTGGTTGATTCTTGTATGTGCCCTGACCCAGGGATCTCTTACTAGATAGAAAAAGGCCAAGCGAAGTATTCATACGATACTACCATGTATCTAAGAAGTCGGTATGTGTTTGCTTAGGTTTTTAAGTGTGGAATAAACAAAATGATAACAGTTATCTCTTGGAGGTGGGAGAAGGGTGGGTGGGAAGTAAAGTGAGTCTAGAATTCGAAAGCACAATGTGACAAGGGAAACCGTATATGGAGTTGGCCAAATCACGCAGAGAGGAATTGTTTCAGGTGACTTTTAACCATGGTGGTTTGACTGTTTACACCTAATGAAATATCTTATGGACCAAAAAAAAAAAGACGCCCAAAATCGGGACCTTTATGAATACCCAGTAGGTTGAATTTGAACTAAGGCACCTGAGAGAGGTTGCTCTGTAATTTTTCTAGTATCCGTGGTCCTTACTGGTGTCTTGCTGGACTCAGCAGAGTTGGTCAATATAAAGGGAAATGGGAGAGGTTAAGTCTCAGTCAAGGGCACGTACCTGGGTTGCAGGTTCACACACACACACCCCCGCCGTGGTCGAACAAAATAAAAATTAAAAATAAAGGGAAATGGGTAGGATTTCTATACTGTTATATCTTAAATAGTTAACTTTCTGCCTCAGTGAATACTTAACTTTGGAACATTTTACTGGTTTCTTAGCACACACTTTGTGCCAGACCCTGTGCTAGGCACTGAGGATACGTATGTGATTAAGATACTCTCCCCACTCCCGCGGCACTTCAGCCTGCGAGAGTGTACGAATTTGTAAATAAAAATTACAGTCGGGTGAGAAATGTCAGTAGACAAAGTGGAAAAGTCCTGAGGTAAGACAGTTCTTAATGTTTTTTCGTAATGGACTCTGGGAAAGGCTAAGGAGGTTGCTGGAGTAAACCAGAGAGCCTCCAGGAAGACGTAGCAGAGGGCTCGTGAAAACTCACCACCAGGGCTTCGCTCTGGCGGGAAGGCCAGGACGTCACAAGAGCCGTCAGTGTGTGTGATTTTAGATTTCAGTAGCAAAGTTCACAAGAGGGGTTGTTGGTGACTTTCCTTTCTTCCAATGTCCTTGTTAAGATACCAGGATTATGCTGGCCTCCTAAAAGCATTGTGAGGTATTCCTTCTTTGCTGTTCTCTGGAAAAGGTTGTGTAAGATCGGTATTATTTCTTCCTTGAGCATTTATGAAGTTGTTTTGGGCCTGGGTTTTCTTTGGTGAGTATGTATGAAACAGGAGAAATCGTGACCCAAAATTCAACCTTAAAAAATTGTCTGAAAAGGTGATACATCGTTCTTAACATTTTCATGTAATAAAGCTTCCGTGTGCTCACCAAGGTTTCCACAACCCACAGTTTGATCAGCATGTCAGTGACTGAAACTTGCTAGTATAAGAATCCAGTCCATTTCTAATTGTCAAATGGTATAATGCAGGTTCAACTAAAATAATAGTGGCTAGCTACCTGGGCTGTATGGGGGTGCCATGGTGTTGAATGAGACCGATCTCTTCCATCCAGACGTTTGTAGGCGTATTTTATAAATAGCATGAATCAGATCATTTTAATCCACTTGCTTTATTACAGGTGTATATATATTTTAGGATATATGAAGGATTGATTTTTTTTTTTTTTTTTAAATCCTTACCCAAGGATACGTTTATTGGTTTTAGAGAAGAAAGGAGAGAGACAGGAAACATCGATCAGTTGCTTCCCATGCGCACCCCGATTGGGGGTGGAACCTGAAACCTTTTTGGTGTATGGGACGATGCTCCGGCCAACTGAGCCACCCGCTGGGGCAACGATAATTCTGATGGGCTTTACTGCTCAGAATATTTTGTCTCACTTGCTTTAGGAGATGTTTGTTGTTGTTTATTAAATTGATTTGAAAGAAAGAGAGAGAAGCATCGATTTGTTGTTAAACTCTTTATGCATTCACTGGTGGTTTCTTGTATGTGCCCTGACCGGGGATCAAACCCACAACCTTGGCATATGAGCTACCCGGCCAGGGCAGGAGATATATTTTTAAATTAAATACATATTTCTATTTTGTAATAAGCAATGCATTTACACCATTCAGACTTCAAAAAGTTACAAAAAATGTCTCTCTTTAACTCAGTTCTTCAGTCACCCAGTTTCCCTCCTCCAGAGCCAACATATATTAGTTGCTTCTTAGCTGTTCTTCAGCTCATATTCTCCAGATATGCATATAATGTACATTTCCCATCTTTTTTTATACTCTCTGCTCTGCACTGTGCTTTTAACTTAATGTGTCCTAGACTGTGCCTTGTCATTCACTGCATGCTGGAGCTACCTCTTGTTTTTCTCTGTGGCTGCCTTGCAGTTTGTAATAACATGACAGTAACAGTAGCAATAAATTAGTGTAACCATTGTACTACTGATGGATTTTTAGGTTATTTCCAGTTTTACTACAGAAAAGACTACATTGAATATCCCCAATTGGTTTGAATAACTACGTATCTCTTTCCTTTGCTAGTTTTTTTAGGACAGATCTTTTGTTTCATTTCAGCCATGAACCAGAGAATCAGTCAAAGTGCTCCAGTGAAACAGCCACCACCCCTGGCTCCCCAGAGTCCCCAAGGAGGAGTCATGGGTGGTGGCAACTCCAACCAGCAGCAACAGATGCGGCTGCAGCAACTGCAGATGGAGAAAGAGAGACTGCGACTGAAGCAGCAAGAACTGCTTCGGCAGGTGAGGCCACAGGTTAGAAACCAGCCTTCCACTTTTTGGGGTCTGTTTTCCTCCATAAAGTTGGGTGTAATTCCTTTTTAGCATTTATTAGTTAGAGGAATGCTGTTTTCGCTAAAAGTAGAGTGACACAGAAACACCCTGTCCAGCTCTGCCCTTGTCTTAGATTAGTTTCTTGACTGGCCTTTGATCACCTGGGCCATACCGTGTACATCTGTATCACAAAGAGGTGCTCGGGCCGTGGTCATTGCAGCTGAGCAAAAATGGAAGGAAGCAAGGGTGCTTCCTCCGATGTACTTGGAATTGTAGGTTTCACCAAGAGGGAAACTCTGGGACATCACTTGAGTAAAAACATCTTTTACTTGAATTATTTATCTGGGGAAATACACCAATATGATATTTCTCATATGACAAGTATCTTTCAGTATTGCTGAATCTAAGATGTTTTATTTAAAACATAACACAAATTATTCTAAGTTTGGAAGGTTCCCAAAGTGCTTTAAAATTACCTGTTTACATATATATTTTTAAAATATATCTTTATTGATTTCAGAGAAAGGAAAGGAGAGGGGGAGAGAGAGAGATAGAAACATCAGTGATGAGAGAGTCATTGATCAGCTGCCTCCTGCGGGCCCCCAACTGGGGATCGAGCCAGGCATGTGCCCTGACCGGGAATTGAACCCCATCGCCTGGATCCTAGGTTGATGCTCAACCGCTGAGCCACGCCCGACATTTTTTTTAAGTTGGGAGGGATAGGACCTTAGAGACCTTGAAACCCTTTATGACCTTCCCTTCAGTTGTTTTTCAGGAAGTACTGTTGGTCTTTATGTTATGAAAGAATGGATAATCCCTCATCTAAAAATCAGTTTTACTTTATCTTGATTGAGAGTGGTAAAGTCTGGGGGTGTGACCTTATCAAAGCAGCTTATTTTAAAAATTTTATATAAATTTTGGGGTCATAAAAATATGGTGCGATTTTGAAATGTACGAAAGGTAAAAGCTGTCAGTGTCTTGTTTTTGTTTTTTATTTTTTCAGACACCATCTGTTTCCACATTCACACCCCCCCCCCCCAAACCTAAATCATAGCATACTAAGTGTAGACGTTAAAAAGTTGTAATACTCTACATGTCTCTTACCAGGAAGTAGGCATTTAAACAAGGTTCTTTTTTGTAGTAAGTGTCACTGGAGTGTTAATAGAAATGCGTGAATTTGATACAGTTGTTGAACTCTGATTTGGGATTTGAGGAACTGGTGCCTAAGGAATTAAAATAAACCATGAAATCCCATACAGACTCACCTTTAAACTGTTTGTGCTGTCAGTAATCTCTCAGGGTAATAACAGTGTGGTTAGCATCAGAGGAGGGGTCCCCGAGAGAAGTGAGAGAGTCGGTGCCAGCAGATGATGTCGGGAAGTGGTCTTGAAAGAAATCTCTCTTCATCTGCCATTAAGAAGGCAGGGACAAGAGGCATATTAACCAGTTTACCGTGTGTCTAACTGACTTTCTGACAAATTACTATAAAGGAAAGAAAGACTTCTCCTTTAAATAAAACTTGATCATCAGAACAAGGGAGCACCATCAAGAGTATAATTATGTAGCTATTAGAAGAAATAAAGCAACTTAAGAGTAGTGTTTTTACAGCCTGCTTTCATTGCTTGCTTTTTATTTTGTTACTAAGTACTAGATGGTCCGAGTAAATACAAGTCTTGTTTCACATGTGAATTGAAGACTATGAAAACCAAGGAGTCTTATTAAGAAAAATAATTTAATTACTAATGTCAAAGTCTTACTGTTTATTTTTATGTGTAAAGTCCAGAAATGGGCTGTTCGTCGCTTTGTTGTATGCTATAGTTCAGCCCGGTGTGTTTCTTGGTGTTTTTTGGTGTATTGGTGGGCAGAATGCTGCTCCTCATAAAGCTCTTTCCTTCCAAAGAATTTTCCTAAGTCTTGTTTTCACTTTTACTCTGGGTGATGGGTCCTGGACAGAATAGCTTCACTTCCTTTGAAGGTAACTTCTTGCTCTGTTTCTTCTTTACTAGCAACTGTGTTGCCTTTTCTTACGTTGAAATGACAGACCTGCTCTCTCCTTATACTAATAGTCTGTGTTTTTAGGATTTTTTGTTTTATTTTTATTTTTTAGCAGTCGGCATAAATTCAGTACATGTCAAGTCTTTGAGCTTCCTGTGAACTTCCTCTGTTGACAGTTTCTCATCACTAAAACAGCAAATTATATTTTTCCTGCTTCGTCTAATACTCAGAAGCAAAGAACCTACCTGACCGATATCAAATTTCATTTGGATTCTGACACCTAAAAATCTCGCTGTCCTGTCCTCGATGCTGTTCAGTGCTTGAGAGGTTTCAGTTTATTTTGCGGTGACTCCGCTGGCTCCTGTCCTCCTCAGTCTGCTGCTTCGGGCTGGCTTGGGAATTCTGTGCTATGGTGATATGTCTGGATGCAATTTGTAAGTCAGCCTACATAGCCAAACTGTGTGGCTCGAAGTAATGTTTATCCATCTTATTTTTTACTCTTAGGCAATGCGGAATATCAATCCCAGCACAGCAAATTCTCCAAAATGTCAGGTAGGCTCTTATCTGATGTTTTAGCATAAACATGGAAAAGATATTAGGAGAGAGGGAAGCTTGTGCTCCAGGGGCCTGTCCTCACTGAAGATTAGCCCAGAGTCTAACTTTGAGCCACCTTTCTACCAAGACACTTAAGTTAACACTGCTGTTCCCAGGAAGTCGACGTGATCTGCTCCCTTCCTGCTCCTCCCATATCACTGCTAGTATTCATTTTGATTCCACGAAGGTCTTCTTTTAATTCCACATTTAAAATGTATATGTCTCCATTGTACATTCTGTCAGCCATGAAGTCTGTCTAATATCATGTAGCTTAAAATAATACTAAGTTAACAATTTGAACAGTAACAACCCAAATATTTACTTGGGGAGGCTACTGTAGGAAATTTTATTAAGAGTCCTAATGATACTGTTAGAAAAGGAGAAGCTTCTTCTAATGGACATTCCAAAGGAGGGATATCAAAATCACTGTAAGAGAAGCACCCACCTGGGTAGTGTTTGGGTTCCTTTGTCGGCATCTGTTAGCACATTTCTCCCTGATGAACCCCCAGGAGCACTGGTTGTGAAGGTATCTTATTTAGAGGGAAAGTTTGTGGCCATTTTTTCCTTCTAACGCAGGTACTTAACCTGACTCATGAGAAGAAACTCGTTCTTGAAACCAAAGAGATTCTCTGTGTTCAGGGTGCATAGGACTTCAAGGAGTTAGGAGGTAGGGGGGTCATTGCACTTTCCTCAGGTGCGCAGAAGCAACTGTGAAACACCTCATATTGTATATACGTAGTTCTTTTGCGCTAGGCTAAGTGCATTGCGTTAGAATCAGCTGCAGAAGTGGGAGTTGGCAGAACGTCACTCGCCTGGATACTGTTAACTCGTCCATGGGAGCATTGTGCTGTAAAGCTGCTGTCTCCTCATAGAGAACAGTTAACTTTGTGAGAGGAAGAACTCCGCTCTTTATCTCATCAGTGTCTCCTTTAATCAAGAGGTCAAGTAAGGGAGTAACTCACAGAATTCGTCTTTGCTAACGCAGAGAGCACAGGCATTCTTGCAATGAGGCCACTGACACCACGTTTGTCTGGGAAGAGCATCATACACCGTAGCATTGGGTCTTTATACAGTGAAGACATTTTTTCCTTTTTCTCTGAAGTATTTCTGAAAAAGGGCTTTTATTTGTGCTAAATGAAGTGGAGGCTAACGTAGGATCAGAAATTAATTCATTTTGGGTTCAAGCAAAGAGTCCTTCATGCCTAAAGTGTTTTGAAATTTTTTTTTTCCATCTGAGATTTTAAACCTTAAATCTGATGGAGAAATTAAGTTGTTCCTGGATTTTTATATCCTACTCGAGTATAAATATAAATCATTGCCCTATTAAAATTCTCATCAGGAGTTCTTAGTTACTTTTTAACTATTAAAACTTTAGAAAAGTTGAGCCTCATCAGTAATAAAAATTCTATTCGATCAATTTATATGGTATTAAAAATGCAGAGTTGATGTCTTAGATTTGTCTAAGTCAGAGCAAGCGTCTTAAAGATACAGTTTTTTAAAAAGTGAACTTTGCTTTTGCTGGAAAATAAAAATAAAATACTGGTTTGTTATCTAAGTTTTAGTTGTCAGTGTATTTACCTGGCACACTTGTGAAAACGTCAGTGTAGGGTTAAATTTGAAGGCGCTCCCGTACGTGGAATGGGCAGTGTCTGTAGCACGCACGCGTTCGTGTGTTTCTCATCCTGCCGTGTTTTCCAGATGACCTTAAGGTAGATGTCAGGAAAGATGTCACAAAGAAGAGTCATATTTTCAGTGAAGATGGCTTTAGATAGGATTACCAGGGTAATCCGGAAAGTCAGGAAGAGCTTTAGGCACTGTTGTTCTGATTTATTTTTCACTTTTCTAATAGAATTCATGCAGGCGAGTGAACTAGCAGTGTGAAACCAGTCTCGTTCTGTTATAATCCTAACCTCACATGCTTCGGGATGTGGGAAGGGACCGAAATTGCAGAATGCTTGCAGATCACTCATTTCAAAGGCCGTCTTGAAGCACTTTCTAATAGGATTAACAAAACGTGTCTGTATTGTAGGATTCTCTGGTTGTGTAAACTGATGTCAGTACGGGGAAGGTAAATGCAGAATCCTGGAAAATTAAGACAACGTTAAAGGCAGTGGTGTATCTTCTAAGTTAAAGGCGGACTTTATCACCCTAATTTGTCAGAGTTTGTTTGGAGAATTTTTGAGAAACTTGACCTCATGAGCTTTAAATTTTCAATTTCATTTTCATTGGTCACTATTATATGTTTCAAAAGCAATTTCTGTTCTCGTGGGGAAAAACTTTAAAGCTGCAAACATCGTCTTTGCTCTGTGAGACTGAGCGTATAATGCTTACTTTTCTAGGTACATCTTTTTCTCGTACATCAATTGCTCCTTTGTAAGGGAATCATCCCAGCTTCTGTTTCAAGGTCTTTTGAAACAGACACTGTAAGGAAAGATAGTCCGCCCTGAGTATGAATCTTTTTACCTTCTCTGGTGCTTAAGAATGTGGTTCGTAATACTTGTGGTTCCCTAGTACCTGTGAGCTAGTGTAAACTCTGCAACCTGGCTCGCGGTCTGTGGTCAGCAGCCTGGTTAAGCCGATTCCTCTTCTGCTAAATGCACTCTTCTGCATCCCGAGCTTCTGCTCCTCAGCTGTTCTTTTTCTCACCAATTAAGGTTCTCCGTTTCCCTTATAAAGCCAAGCGGCCTCATCAGAATTCTTGAAACTGCCCAGAAAATAGATATAAGACTGTTGTAATTAGATACCTTTTTTTATGAGCAAATAATTGCTTTATTCTTCATAGAAATTATAGCTACAAATATTTTGCAACTAATGAACATTGTATAGTTGCCATTTTTATGAATAGTAATAAATAAACATCAGGGTCAGTCATGTTCAATGAGTGATAAACCCACATATTACTGTTGAAGGTCCTGTACTACACCATTAGGCCACAGTGGTAAAGAGGTTCACATGTCCATGGTCATCAAATGGAGCAAATTAATACCACTGTTCAGCCCTGTGAAAAAAATAACCATCAATCGTTCCCCCCCCTTGAATTTAATAATAGCAAAGAATTTGACTGTTTGTCCCCCTCCAAACTGTCTTTGTTAGCAAATGATGGAAAAGCTGTTTCAGAATCCAATTAACACTTTTCCCAAGGTTATCTCTCTTCTCTTTGAAGTCTTAATATTGACTATAAACCATAGATTCATTTAGGTGTTTTCCTGTGAATATTTGGACACTTTGAAATCTTTGTATAAAAGGGGTGGGGGAGATTTAGCCTCACACCCTACATACTCTGATAGGTTACCTTCCCCCCCCCCCCCCCCATTAAGGTCTCATCATTTGAAGAATGCTATAATGACTTCTGTTACTTTACTAAGTAATACAAATTACAAAAGATCTAACTCCAGAGCTCTGTCAGAAAGAGTGTGAATCTGGAAATAATGCTGGGCACACCAAACTGCAAATCTGTTTTGGATATTACTTTTCAGAGTTTAGGATTATCATACAATTATTATAACTATCCCCAAATCCATGTATACACACTTTTTAGTCAAAAATGTTTCTGAAGCTGAAGATACTTTGGTAAATGGCACAAACATTTTTTAAAAAGCATTCTAAACGTCGGCTAAATGTTTTAATAACTTCAGACATAATGAAATATCTGACCGTTTAAAGCTGTGTTGGAAAATGGGGTATGGCGGGGCCTATCTTGCTTTTTTCCCCTCTATTTTTGGAATTGTCCACATAAACTGCTATCACTAAGACAAGCTATTTATAAAATGTGTATTTTTAGGGTTATTCTCCATTTCTAAATTTGGATTTCTACTTTACTGAAGTAACCTTGCTTTTTATTATTGGGGGGGGCTTCACTTCTGTGCCATATACTATTCAAAAATGCATATACTCTACTCTCACAGAGCTCAGTATTTGCTAAAGACAAAATTGTTTTAAGGGAGTGAAGTTGACATTGTCTTTTTTCAAATTTTCTGTAAGTGGAAGTATAACTTTTTCGCTTTATTATTTTAAAGTGTCTTTTTACCCTGTGGGAAATAATACTGCTACTTAAATGAAACGAGGTCAGTATGAGAAAGGTTAGTGGCTTCCGGCTGGGTCCTGGGTCCTTCGAAGTCTACTGTGTACAGCAGGCAACCTTGTGTTTCCCTGTATCAGCCACCCTGGGAGGTTCCCTTCAGACCAGGTTGGGCGCATTGGTTTTACTTAGAGTGCGGACTGCTCTGACTCAGTGCGTCCCAGATTAGCAAAGATTTACAGGCTCAATGGGAAAAGCCACCGCATTTTTGTATTATTACAGAAGAAAATGAGCTAAAAATACTTGCTTCACTTAGAAAAAGCCAAACACTACTCCAAAAAAAACTGTTTGACCTTTGAAATACAGAAGCATGATTAAATTTTGGCCGAATTTCCTATCAGCTTGCGTCTCCATTTTTGAAAGTCTGTCAGGCTATTTTTTTCTGACTACCTTGGGGAAAAGAGAAGCTTAACAAACTTATATTTTTAGCTCAGTATTCTAATTTTAGGCGTTTGTTCAGGATTTTAAAACTTTTTAGAGATAGACGTAACTTTTAGCATGACATGTTTCAACTGAAATCAGTTTTTGTAGGAAATCCAGTTATGTCCCAAAGGCTTATTTTTAAACAGGCTAGATTTACCCAATTACGAAATAATGTTCATATTCATCCAAAATATCTTTTGATAAAAGTACTTTATTGCAATAAAATAGGCTTAGTTTACATATCTATAATATATTTATATATAAATATATAAATTTTTTTAATGCAGTATAATGGAGAAAGTTTGTATGAAATACATTTTTTTATCAAATTTAGGTTACATAATTTGTTTCATACTTATCCATATTAAAATAATTACTTTTCTCTAGTCACTAGCAAAATGTTGCTACAGCTCTGAAACAAATTTTCGATATTTTACTTCGAAAATTCTTAATTTTATGTATAAGTGTGTTCCCGTTCATGTTTACAACCCTTGGTCAGGAATAAAGCTCACTCCCTAGAACCCGAGATTTGACTGTTTCTCACTGGAAGCAGGCGGTCAGCTCTGACTCACGTTCGCTCCTACAGAATCTGAGTCAGTAAAGCATGTAGTGGGACACTCCCCCACATTTCCACTTCACGTCTAAGATCTGCCTTTTAAAACCCTCTGCACAGGTGTGTGCCTGCACCCATGTGTGTGTTTATGTGGAAGTAGAAGTGGGGAAGAGGTTGGTTTGTTTTCCTAAATGCAGAAGTTTCCCTTTCCCATTTTTGACAGTTTCTTTAGAATAGCAACAGGAATTTTTCCTCTTCTTTATTGAACCCAGTGAAATAAATAATATTCTCAGCAGGTGAAAATATTAACATAAGAATTAGTGACTTGTGGGAGGGGGCTGCCAGGTCAACTTTAATTATAGGAAACTATTTTGTTGTTAGCAAATACTGAGCTATATAAGAATATATCCATTTGGGGGTAATATTCGTGTAAATTGTTACACATCAATTATACCGCAAGCTGTTCAAAAAGTTACTAAGGGCATGTAATCAACACTGTTCCTTTTGCTGTAACTAGAAGTGTCAAAAGTGAGTTGAATATTTATACCTTGAAATGTGGTTTTTATACTCTGTATATATTAATTTTTATCATTGGCCTTGTCACATGATATTTGTTTTTGTGCCAAATTCTTCCCTATTTGACTGATAATGCTAACACCCTCCCACCACCACCAGTAAATAAAGTGGCGTTTTTTTCCTTCATCCTTTCAAGCTCAGTACAGATGGACCTTAGGTTAGTTACTTAGTCATGCCTGGATTTGAAGAAAAGTATGTCCCATAGCCCTTCAGGGCGTTGGCTAACTCAGAATGATTTCCCTTCTTATTTACACCTCTGATTTACCTTCCTTTGTAAATGTGGATACGTTGGCTCTGCGGTGTCTGCTGACAGTAGAAATTCAGGTGTAAAGGCAGCAAGAAGTAAAACTTTGACAGCTTTGAACAAGCAAAGTAGCAAAAACACGTAGCATTTGCACATGACAGGTTTGTTTGTTTTGTTTTCAGCCTTCACCCGAGGATATTTTTTTCCATTGCTTTTCAGAGAGAGTAGAAGGGAGAGAGAGAAACATCGATGTGAGAGAGACACATCACTTGGTTGCCTCCTGAACAAGCCCCGACCCGGACCAGGGCTGGGGTTCAAGCCTGCAGCCGAGGTATGTGCCCTTGGCCGGAATCGGACCCGGGACCCTCCAGTCCTCAGGCCAACACTCTAACCACTGAGCAAAATTGGCTAGGGCGACAGTTTTAACTTCATAAAACCGTCTTGAAAAAGTGGGAACTTTATTAAAAGGTAAAATAAAAAGTTGTGAAAACAGTATGAAGATGACAGCCAATTTATTCTGTTATTTCAGGAATGATTTATGGCATGTACTTGCTTCGTGCTTCAAGGAATTCTGAACCCGGTACACAAACGTGAACATGCCTTCTAACTAGAAAGCAAATGAGTCTCTTTCCCAGATATTCACACATCACCCCCATATTTTGAAAGACCTACAGTTCCTTGCAGAACCCTAGCTTATCAGCCTCATCCAGAATTTTATTCATTCTAAAATTTATTTCTATTTATAGCCTCATATTTCAATAGCAACATGAATTCTTGAAAGTATTAGTGGTTATTGATGGTTCAGAACAATCCATTCACTCCCTCCATGTGCCCTTAAGGGACAAAGAAGAAATAAAGACATAATTACTATAACCTGTGATAGGTGCTGAGCTCATGTTACATACACATGCTCAGGGTGCTAAAGACATAACATCTGTCTGTCCAGTCCAACCCGGAGATGGAGGTGGGATCATCATGGAGAGTTACCTAGAGAAAGTCTTAAAGAGGAAAGATAAGTGCTCTATCTAGTCAGGAAGAGCACATGGAAGGACATGATACCAAAAGACAGCAGGTCATACTACAAGCCTGTAAGAAGTACGCTGTCATTATTTTAAAGTCCCTTGTCACTTTGCAAGAGAATGGATGGGATCAAAGATAGAGGATAGAGAAAAAACATGAAATAGATCCGCAGAAGCTACCGGGAGACTGGATTGGCCTTTAACAGAGCGGGGGTGGGTCCTGATGCTATTTCTTGAGACTGGAAGGAAAGTTACAGAGATGGGTATGAGTGAAGGTAGGTTTGTAGAGAGCAGGAAGGGATGGCAGGAGGAGCCAGAAAATTGTGCATCGTGGCCTCAGTGTTATTTAAGTGGGAGAGAGATGGAAATGGACTTGACTGAATAGGGGCTTGAGGAAAGTGTGCCAGATTTGGAGTAGTGACCATGGGAGTGTGAGGAAAAAACTGACCAAGAACAAACAAAGAAATCAGTGAGTGGTACAAAGGGCCCAGCCAAGGCCAAAGATCATTAATTTATAAAAACAGTCTGGGTAGTTGTATGGTTTTTCTCAAGCATTTCTTAGCAGTCCTAGTATAGAAGCGAGCACATTTGACTCAGGATTGGAATTTGCCCTATTGAGATAAAATTTTGTGTATATAAGGAATTTTAAAGGTGCTCATGTATTTCAGCTGATCAGCCCTAGGGGGGAGGGGGAACCAACAATTGGCCAACAAGCACATGAAAAGATGCTCAACATCACATATCATCAGGGACGTGCAAATCAAAACCACAATGAGGTATCACCTCACACCTGTCAGAATGGCTTTATCAAAAAGACAAAAAAGTAACAAGTGTTGGCAAGGATGTGGAGAAAAGGGAACCCTGTGCACAGCTGATGGGAATGTAAATTGCTGCAGACACCATGGGAAACAGTATGGAGGTTTCTCAAAAAATTAAAGGTAGAGCTATCATATGATCCAACAATTCCAGTTTTCTGTTTATCCGAAGAAAATAAAAACACTAATAATTGTATACTTGAATCCTCTACAATTTTATTAACCAATGTCACCTCAATTAATTAAATAATATTTTTAAAAGAAATTAAACATTACTTTGAAAAGAATACCTGCACCCCCATGTTCATTGCAGCATTATTCACAATAGCCAGGATATGGAAGCAGCCTAAGTGTCCGTCCATGGAAGATGTGGTATATATGCACAGTGGAATACTATTCAGCCATAAAAAAAATAGAATCTTGCCATTTACGATAACATGGATGAACCTCGAAGGCCGTATGCTAAGTGAAATAAATTAGAGAAAGCCAAATACTGTTTTAATCCCACTTATAAGTAGAATCCAAAAAAAACAAAACAAAAAGCCAAGAGAACAGATTGGTGGTTGCCAGAGGGTAGGGGGTAGAGGGTGAGTTAAGTGTGTGAAAAGGTGAAAGAAGTCAAAAGGTACAAAGTTCCAGTTATAAAATAAGTCATGGGGATATAATATAAAGCATGGTAACTTTAGTTAATAATACTGTATTACAAATCTGAAAGATATTCACAAGAAAAAAAATATTGGTGGCTATGTTATGGGAATGGCTGCTAACAACTTACTGTTGTGACCGCTTCACAGTTTAAGCAAATATTGTATCATTATGTTGCATGCCTGAAACTAATATAATGTTATATGTCAATTATACCTCAATTCAAAAAAAGAAAGAAACCAACTGGAATAGTGGGAGAGACGAAGAGCTGGAGTCCTGGGGTTGTAGGTCTGTAGATCTGGTAGAGTGGGTGTCACATCATGCAGGGACTGGGTGGAAAGAAAAATCATGGTCCCAGAAAGTGGGATGAATGCAAGTAAGATTTCTGGGGGAGGAATTTTGAAGCCAGTTCCAGAACGTGACTGAGGGAGTGAAGCTGATTGAATCATGATGAAGTGGCCAGAATTGTCATAATTTAGAGATCCAAAAATGTCCATGACAGATTATAGGTTTTGTGCACGGATGCTGACAATTCCGGGGTGATGGATACAGTTGCAGAGAAGCGAAACAAACGTGACTAAAGATTTTAGAGGTAGGTTTGGTTTTAAATAGCAAGGTCTCGGCTGTGCTAGTGGATGACTGAGGTAGGTGGAGATGATCATTGAAATCCAGAAGGTCAAGGAGCTGTCAGGTTCAGTGAGTGAGTCATCTGCCTGATAACATTAATAGCAAGAGCATTATGTCTCATAACTGCTAGAGCATTGAAGTGGTAATGAGTGTAAGTGGTATTTTAAGGGATTTGACACAACTACAGTGTACTATGAAAATGCCTTCTGTGGATGAAAAGTCATGGTATGCTAACACTGTCTGTTGCCTATATTCGTAATTAAAGGAAATGATAAATTTCAGTTAGAAGTTAGTAAAAATAAAGGTGTAATTTTATTTCCTCTATCCAAGTTCATAGGCCCTCTTCATTCAGTCATGATCCTCTGGTTAAAAAAAAAACTTTGTGGGATGCTGTATCCCAAAGGCATAACCCTGAGTTTTGAAAAGTGGTGTTCGCATGAGGTAGAATTCATAGTTTAGAAGTGGTGGTGCAGAGCTCAGAGTCTCTCCACCGCCTCTGGGCCCAGCGATTACAGTGGGAGCGAGGCACTGGAGATGGGCGGGTGCCTCAGGGAGCAGGCTTGGCTCAAGAAGGCTGCAGGGGAGAGCCGTGTCCTTTGTGATAACAAGCCACGCTTCAAGTCAAACCAAAAAAGTTGAAGGGAGAGAAAGCTGGTGCCCCAGCAGAGATGATGTTTATAAGAGCTTGGGAGGCACAGTGGAAATTCTTAAGGAAGGGAACAGTGACCCAATGAAAAAGGGAGAAAAAGGGCAGAGCGGTAATGAAGGGGTTAGGGGTTGGCCAGAGTGAGGTAAATGAGCCTGGAGGTCCTGAGGCCTGGGATGTTGGGAGGCGAGTTGAGGCAGGCCGCTCGAACCCTCGGGGGAGTAGTGGCCCAGAGCTTCGGCTCAGGTTTCCAGGTGGAATCCTGCTGAAAAATTGTTTGGTGCCCCTGCTCAGGACAGGAAAACCTGAAGGCAAAATGAGACACTTGATAGCAAAGTGTAAAGCAATACAGGGGGCACAGAGAGGGGGCTGGTGTCCTACGGTAAATTGCCGAATGTTCTAGAGGGGATAAATGGTGATGGAAAAAATAAACTGAAAACAAACAAATAAATAAAATGTAAAAAAAAATTGCTGAATGTTCTGATTTTATTCCTGGTGCCAAACCATATTGAGGGTTGATGAATACAAATAAACTTTAAGAAGAATTGTCTTTTAAAAGCCCAGATTTGCCATCCTACCCCAAAGGAAGGATTTGGGGGTGTCTGCCAAAGTAAGGAAAATAATGCAATTAGGTAATAAAATATATGTGTTTTGGGGTTAATAAAACTAGATAAACTTTCAATTTATAAGATTTAGTTTTCGATCACCTGAAATGGATAGAAGAACTCGGTCTTTCTGACTGGGAAACGTATTCACTTTAAAATAGATGTTAATGCTTCAGCGTGTTACGCCAATGGTTACCCTAATGCGCCTTTTATTTCTTTACGCCTAACAAACAATGTGTTGATGGGTAGACTGATTCTGTGTGTGTTTGCTTTTTCTAGGAATTAGCTCTCCGGAGCCAGTTACCAACACTGGAGCAGGATGGCGGGACTCAGAATCCAGTCTCTTCTCCTGGGATGTCTCAGGAATTGAGGACAATGACGACCAACAGCTCAGATCCCTTTCTGAACAGGTTGGTGAGAGTCGCTGCCGGCCAGTGTCTGCAGAAGATCACAGCTTTGAGATAATTCTCCTCAGTCCTTGCAGGAAGCTGTTTGAACATCTGTGTGGGCCAGAAATCATAGTTGTAAAGGAATCTTTCCATAAATGGCAAGTACAATAAAACAGGGATTAAAAGCCGACTCCTGCGAGAGGAAGTGAGCTGTTCAGACTTGCGGAGGGGATGCTTACTTCACAGTCACGTGTGCTGCCGCCTGCGCCGTCGACTAACAGTCACTTAAAATTACAGAGTCGTGAAGAAACATGTGAATGCCTTTCTGTGAAAGCAAATGAACTGCATCTTAAACCTATTAGGGCTGCATTGTAAGGAAGATTGGGAGGAATTTTCCACATAAGTGTTCAGCCTGAGAGCTTCCAGTGCAGCAGCACTGTGAGGCCTCCTGTAGTTCAAGGAGATACGCTGTAAAGTTGGGCCTCTTTCACGACATGCATTAATATTAAAGGCAGCATTTGAAACCTAGCAGAAGGATGCATTTTAGTGAGTTACCACCAACCTTGGGTTTCAGGAAGATTGCAGTGTTGTTATATATAGTGCTGTGTGGAAAACTGCAAGCTGAAACAGGTTATATTCTTTGCCTAGAAAGCCGTTTGAAATTAAGGTTGGACTACAATTCATTCTTCTGGGTTATAAAATATATTGGCGTTTTAGTTTTTAGAAATAAGGAATAAATACTTCCTGATCTTCATGCTTTTGATTTTTATTTTTTTTTAAACAAGGCAGTTTTAAAAATATTTAAAGATACTTTGTTTTAGGGATGCTACTACATTACCCATTCAGTTATCACCGATTGAACTGAAAACTTCATGATCTTAAGAAAAACAGAATTTACTCTTTTGACACGTACAGCTTATTTTATTTTATTGGGGAGTTGTTATTAAGTAAGTGTAATCAGGGAAGATGGGGTGGGATGGGATACAAAGCATGGGTAGAAGGATTATGCTAAATATAGAAACAGACCTACATGAAACACACAGGAATATAATGTGCTAATTATGTAACAAAACATTCACCTCATGTAGCTGTATTTTAACCTCATGTTGACACATACTGTTTAAAGTTCTGCCAAAAAATTAGTGTATTTATACAAGATTATAGTTCTGAACTTAAGTTAATTAAGAAAAGTCATAGCCACAGAAATTTTTTTTTTTCCACAAGGGAAATTTCAGATCAATATAATTCCAGTACCCATCTGTTGGAGGCCTGTATTGATCCGGGGATAAAATTAGCCTATTTAGAAAAATGGATAGAAAGCATATCCTTCTGATACTCATTTGTGAAGATTCTTTCTTAAAACCTTTGATGAAAGCTGGGCTGCAGTTTGAGATTGTAATTTCTGGTGAGGATCGCAAAGTGGCAGATAATCAGCGATACTAGTCTAACAGCAGAATGCTGTGCCCACTCTCTGTAGTGCCCCCCATTTCTAAAACACGAATCTGACTGTAAAATTTCTTTTTTTAAAATATGTTTTTATTGACTTTTTTTAGACATAGAGGAAGGGAGAGGGATAGAAAGGTAAAAACATCAATCGACTGCCTCCTGCACGCCCCCTACTGGGGATGGAGCCGGAAACCCAGGCATGTGCCCTGACTGGAAATCGAACCAGTGATCTCTTGGTTCGTGGGTTGACGTTCAACCAGTGAGCCACACCGGCAGGGCTATAGCATTTCTGTTTTCAAAAACTTATGGTGGTTTCCCCATTGCCTGTTATTCGATTCATACAGATTTTTTTAAGCTCTAAACACTTGTTTCCCTGACTTGCCATGGAGTTGAGTCTCGGCAGTGGTGCAACATCCCCTTACCTCCCTTTTATCCTGGGAGCCTCCAAGGCCATCTCTGGTGTCCCCCTCCACAAAACCTTCCCACTGTACTTTTTAAGCTCCCTCCTCTTTGTTCTAAAAGCACTGTGGTCACATAGCCTTTGTATATGATTCATTAATGTATTTATTTGTTCATCTCTCTCCCTGAAGTTGTGAGCCTCTCAGAAAGCATCAGTTGTAGGTGGTGGTTTTTAACTTCCTCCAGATCCTCTGAGCCTGGTCGAATGCCTGGTGTAGTAGCAGATGCTCATGAATGTTTATTGAATGAGTGTGAGCTGCAGGCGGTGGGGTTCTGCAGGGAGCAGTTCCTTGTCAGGGAAGTGGCTCTGTGAACTCCATCCTCAGGAATGCCCATGTGCTTCCCTGTGGCTTGGAAGGAACTCTGCACAACTGTCAGTTCAGCTATTCTGTACGAGGCTGGAGTGTCTGGTGTGTGCCCATGCTTAGCAGTGGGAACAAAGTGATGACTAGGACCAGGCCCTTGTCCCAGATCAGGGCAGGCAAAATAAAAACAAACCACATCCTGAGGCCTGCTCCTATGCGGCTGCATTATATACAAATGGTCTCAGGGGCAAAATTGTGTTTTCTTGGATCTGTGTGAGGCTTATGAATCTTGCCAAAATCTGGCAGAAGCATTAGAGTAAACTGGTGGTTGCAATATACAGAGTGGGGGGCGGGGGGACAAAGCACAAATGCATTAAGTAATTTAGGGAAGAAATTGGGGGGGCAAGATTTCAATCTAGAGCACCTGTTAAAGCTCCTTTATAAAGCTTAGACAGTTTTCATTTTTTAACTTTTTTTTTATATGTCTTTATTGATTTTAAAGAGAGGAAGTGAGAGGGAGAGAGATAGAAACATCAATAATGAGAGAGTCATTGATCGGCTGCCTCCTGCTCGCCCCTACTGGGGATGGAGCCCACAACCCCGGGCATGTGCCCTGACCTGGAATCGAACCACGATCTCCTGCATCCTAGGTAGATGCTCAACCGCTGAGCCACACCCAGCCGGGCTGTTTTTTCACTTTTGGGTAAGCTAAACAGGTGCTTAAATGTGCAAGCTGTGAGGTAAGATAAAGTTCACATCGTGGTCACAGACCCTTGAACAACAGTTGCCTTTATTTTACACTTTGCCATAGATTTTTCTAGAACTAGTAGAATCCCACATTTTATAGTCAATGCCAGCTGCTATCTCCAGTGCCACTAGCTGAGGGAAGTGTTCTTTTTATGAAAGAAATGAACTGAGGTTGTTTACCATACTTGTATGTAAATCTGGGAAACTTCATTTAGCCTAAAGTAAAAATCTGTCTTGGCTCATATTTTTCTGCTTTTCTCAAGGTGTGAGCCTTCTAGTTTTTTGTTTCTGTTTGTGTATTAATTAGCCCTTTCTTCAGTTGGAATTCTGACTCCTATCTTATGCTGAGGTATTTGGGTTTTCCCCCTCTAAACAGAAGCAAGAAGATTGAGCTGTGAGGGTTCTTATCGGCAGTGACTTACCTGTTCTGGCCTAGTCCAAAAAGAAGTTCTAGTTCTTTATTTTACATTGATTCTCCCCCCCCCCCCCCCCCCAATTGGCTTAAACTCTCAGCATAAGAGTGAGGAATTTAATGTGAGTCTGGTGCAGACCTGTCTCACTGCCCACCTACAGTTTGTGTTGTGACTATGCACACCTGTGCCTTCCGCCACTTGGGGAACTGAGATCTTGAAACAGGTGAGCTGTGTGGACCCCCTGGACTCAGATGGAATTACAGAGAGAATGCCTACACAGAGAATTTTCTGTCATCTGGGAACACTGAGTATATCTTTTATTCCCTATAACCTTCAGGCCCGGAAATTTAGGAGGGATCTTGGCGCCCCGGAGCTGCCAGCTTTGATTAGGATTTACCTTGTCTGTTTCACCGCATAGACTAAGGACTGTGTGTGGGCTCTGAAGGAGGGTGCTTGTTTCCGACGTCGCAGGGCAGGAATGGTCACTAATTCTCTTTGGGAATCATGTTAGTACTCAGCAGATGTTTATTTTTACCTTGAAGTTATTTTTTATTTTATTTTTTTAAATTTTGTATTGGTCTTCAACTCTCTTTGCAGTGGCACCTATCACTCTCGCGATGAGAGCACAGATAGTGGACTGAGCATGAGCAGCTACAGTGTCCCTCGCACTCCAGATGACTTCTTGAACAGTGTTGACGAAATGGATACAGGTTGGTATTCTTTCTTCCTCTGAGGAATCGGACTTTCAGGCAGAGAGCGTCATTCTATCACCAGGTCTAATAAGCTACTGTGAGCACAAATTATTCAAAAGAAAGCCATTAAGGTCCTGTCAACTTCCATTCCAATTGTGCCCTCCTTTATGGCAATTTGTAATTTACGTCTTTTCTCAGTTTTTATTTTATTGATTTCACTTTGTTAAACTTCTTTAAATTGTTTTAAATTATTTTTTTATTGATTAGGGAGAGAGAGAGAGAGACACATCGATTTGTTGTTCCACTTATTTATGTGTTCATTGGTTGCTGCTTGTGTGTACCCTGACCGGGGATCAAACCCACAACCTTGGCATATCCGGAATGATGCTCTAACCAACTGAGCCACCCAGCCAGGGCTTTTTCTCAGTTAAAAATGTCATGGAGCCCGGCCGGGTGTGGCTTAGTGGTTGAGTGTCGACCTAGGATCCTAGGCGATCAGGGTTCGATTCCCAATCAGGGCACATGCCCGGGTTGTGGGCTTGATCAATGACTCTTTCATCATTGATGTTTCTGTCTCTCTCTCTCCCTCTCTTTTCCTCTCCCTGAAATCATAAAGATATATTTTTTAAAAAATTTTTTTAAATGTCATGGAATCTTAGCTCTATTTGAACAAAGTTGATGACATTACTTATTTTAGCATTTAAAATACTGAATTAGTTGGCAGGGCAATTGAGCCTATTAGAATTCTCTATTAATAGAGATTTGTATTCTTAATTTTGGAGAGAGATTTCTATATGTGGTTCAATGTCTGCCTCCTCCTTTCTGTGAGAGCTTTTGGTCCAACTTAGATGTTATGGAGCTCAGGAAACCAAGTGGGAAAGGCTTGGCGGTAGAGCTCACCTACTTTATTGTTAGAATAGTTGCATGGGTCTTGCAGGAGCTAAGAAATACCTGCCTCACAGGGGTCATTGAGGGACCATTTCTCCTGGGGCTTACCTGATTGTCCTGGACTTGTCAACTCTCAGAGGGCGTGAACTGGCAGGGACATGGAACAGTCCTCCAGCCAGCAGGTTCTTTAGCTGACAGCTTCTGCAAGTGTTTGGCAAGCCTTTTGTAAAAGCCTGTGCTCATCCAGCTCATGGCTTTGGTGCTCCCTAGAACCCCCCTTTGTTTCGGCTTATCTAAATCTTCAATCATCCTTAGGAGCCACTTCAAACCCAGCTCATTCAAACACATTTCCTCACTCCTGTTCCCCATTTGTCGTTTCTCCAAACCCCTATAGCACTTAATGGTTTATGTTCATTTTTCTGAAAAGCATGTTCATTGGAGCTCTAAGGAATGTTAATGTTGTCATGTGCCCCCCAAAATGGTTTTGTGGCCAGGTAAATATGGAAAACCTAGCCAGCAAAGCTAGGAAGATTATTTATTCAAGGACTTCTGGGAGACTTGTTTTGCTGTTATGAAATGTGAGTCTCCAAGAGTGGAATAGAGTTTTTATCCAGCCCTTTTATTTTATTTTAGTGTTTCCCAAAGTGTACTTGGGGAAAGCTGGGACTATACCACTCATTTTCCTACTTTATCTTATTGTGGTGGTGCAAAGCTTGAAGAGAATTACGTGGCCAAGCTCTTGTGTAGTGAGCTTGTTCTTCTCCCTTGCTGTATATAATATATAACTTTTCAGAGGGTTTTTTTTAATGACCTGACCCCCCCCCCCTTCTTTAGTGCTCAGCACATAGCAATAAGCAATCAAATTGTTGGTTAAATAGCTGGACAGATATTGAAGCAGAAGTAATCTTGGCATTGTTATTTGTGGGTTGTTTGGTCTGAAATAAACCGGGCATCATTTCAGGTCAGTCAGGAGTGTTTTCTTTACACATTTCTGTATGCGCTCACATGGTGCAGCTCCTGTCAGAATGAACTATTCCTTTTCTCTGTCCCAACTAGGTGATACTATCAACCAAAGCACCCTGCCCTCACAGCAGAATCGTTTTCCAGACTACCTTGAAGCCATTCCCGGGACAAATGTGGACCTTGGAACACTGGAGGGAGATGCAATGAACATAGAAGGAGAGGAGTTAATGCCGAGTCTGCAGGAAGCTTTGAGCTCTGACATCCTTAATGACATGGAGTCCGTTTTGGCTGCCACCAAGCTAGATAAAGAAAGTTTCCTTACTTGGTTATAGAGCCCTCAGGTAGACTGAATTCTAAATCTGTGAAGGATCTAAGGAGATAAGACACACATTACCAGAAATTTCCAAATAAGCCAGTTGCAACCTTCTGGCTAATACAGAAAAAGATGAACAAACGTCCAGCAAGATTCTTTCATCCACTCTTTTGCTCTTCCGTGTCCATTGCTGCTGTTAATATATTGCTGGCCTCTTTCATAGGTGGCCCTAAAGAGTCAAAAAACAAAAAACTTTTTGTTCCTTTTGCTATTATAACTACTGTTTGTTTTGGGGGCTGGGGGAAGTGAGCCTGTTTGATGATGGATGCCATTCCTTTTGCCCAGTTAGATGTTCACCAATCATTTTAACGAAACGGTCAGACTTGGAAGTCAAATGCTTCATGTCACAGCATCTAGTTTGTTTAAGCAACTATTTCTTCAGCTGCTTTTGGCCAGTGGGAAAACATGCCTTACTGGTGTGACAAACCAAAAATGTTGTGTCTCATACTAAGTACTTAGTGCTGATTTGGGGAGAGAGCTGAAACCGAGGCTGAAGACTTTTACTTTCAGTGGGGTTCTTTCCCCTCCTAGTGCTATATCATTAGTCACATAGTGACCTTGATTTTATTTTAGGAGCTTATAAGGCACGAGACAATTTCCATAGAAATATATTAATAATTGCCACATACTCTAGTGTAGGTTTGGGTGGGTTTTATTGTGGGTTTGTTTTGTTTTGGTTGGTTGGGGTTTTTTTTGTTGTTGTTTTTGTTTCGTTGTTGTTGTTTTTTCTGGAACCAAGGCAAATGACCACAGTAGTGAATCTGTTTATAGTTGTAGCTGGGATGGTTATTGTAGTTTCTTTGGTAAAATCTACATTTCCTGATTTTTTACCTTCTTATTTAAATCTTGATTATCTGCTCGCTCTCTATATATATCCTGACACCTTACAATGTTTATATGATAGCGTGATAGCAGAATTTTTTTTTTTTTTTTTAGGTTTCCCTATTTTCCAATTTATTTTAAAATGGTAGCTTAGAGTGTATGCATTTAGAATACATGACTAATAGTTGATATTTCACAGGTAGTTTAAATCTGGTTGGGGCAGTCTACAGATGTTTGAGGAGGTTAGTGTTCTAGAAAGGCCTGTTGTTACGGATAATGCCTAGGGGAGTGATGTATGCCCTCAAGGCACACAGTAAATATTATCTGATGAATTTGAAAGAAGCAAACAGGAAATGGCTCTATTTTCCCCTTGTTACTCCCCAGGACTAATTTTAAGTCTTGATGGGAAATCACTGAGTAGGTTCATAATGTACATGACAGAAGTAAGCTTTATGTGGTCACTCACCTTCCTTTAGCTGTGGAAGTTTTACCTTCACCGTAGTTTTGGAAATAAATTCTAGTATTTTAGTTGTCATTGGTTAATGAACATATTAAAGACTACATTGAAATATTACCTACTAAACTGTTCTTATAAGACTTGCTCCTACTTCTGTATACTGAGAATCGACCCTGGACAGTATAATTCTGTAAGGTCATGCGTTAGCTGGTAAAGTGATCAGATTAATAAATGTATATTGGTAGTTGACTTTAGCACAGAAATAGAGATAATTGTGATTATACTTTTATTTTTACAGGAAGAGATATAACTAGAGTATGTGTCTACAGGAGTAATAATGGTTTCCAAAGAGTATTTTTTAAAGGAAAAAATGAGCATGAATCAACTCTTCAGTATAAGCTATGAAGTGGCAGTTGGTTGTGAGTTATAGTGGCACCAGCTAGCACCTCTGTGATTAAGGGTCTTTCAGTGTTTCTAGAGTAAGCCCTTATTTTCAAGGGTTTATAACAGGTATAAAATCTCCTTTCCTGGCTAAACTGTTATGAAAAGCCTCAGCTTGGGAAGGTAGATTTTTTTTTTTCTAATTACAAAATCTAAGTATTTTGACCCTTCCATTTAGAGGAGTGCAAAAGTAAGTTTTATATTAAGTATTTTCAGTGCTCAAAAAAAAAAATACAATCACTGTGTTGTATATAATGATTCATAGGTCAATCACTCATAATAATTGACTCTAAGGCTTTTTATTAAGAAAACAGTAGAAAGATTAAATCTTGAAATACATCTAGGGGAAAATGGCCACTGTGCAGATGCATCGATTTTTTTGTTGTTGTTATTTTTAGAGCAATAATGAATTTCTACCTAGAATGCATAATTGAGTATATGGATGATATAGCATGTTGGGTTTTTAATGTGTAGAAAATCAAAGCTACTTGGAAGGAGTGCCTACAGTTTGCCA
Source organism: Miniopterus schreibersii (assembly GCF_964146895.1). Lineage (NCBI taxonomy): Eukaryota > Metazoa > Chordata > Mammalia > Chiroptera > Miniopteridae > Miniopterus > Miniopterus schreibersii. The sequence continues at coordinate 16,192,319 of NC_138112.1, read as the reverse complement.
GTAAGCAAATAAAGATCGTATCTTATATATCAGCAGAGTAGCTCTAGATAAGGGAGAGGGTGGGGAGGGGGGTTGCGAAGACTTAGTGGAACTTTGATAGAGAACTTTATAACCTTTTTCTTCAATAAAGACTTATCTTGCATCTTGCTGTCATTAAAGGCAGTTGTTCCTAAAATTTCAATCCCTTAAGTACACCCACAGAATAAGACTATGGAGTTCTTCATTTCCCCTCGACTTTAACTTGCCCGGTTATACCTCAATGTCATGGCAGCACTGTGGTCCCTGACAGGCGCAGTGCTCCGACCTTGGCCCTCTGCACCGACCTGAGGGAGACCTAGGAGTTCTTTCTCTTTCGTAGCCTTAGTGTGGTCTTTCTTGTTTCATGTCCTAGTCCTAATGTAAAAGTGTTTAACTACTTCTTGGTTGTCTTGGGCAGCATTGGGATAAGATTTTTAACTGGTATTCTTGAATCGCTTTTACAATAAACCAATTTTTATAATCTTTAAGTTGATCAGCTTTTTACATTTGTGTTCTTTTCAGTTAGGGCTTCTAAGATCTACTTATGGTTGATGGAGCACGTTGATTTAGAGTTTCAGATTTTGCAAAGCACTGTTTGCTATAACTATTTTCTAAATATAGTGCCTTTTTTAAACACAAAGAACAAAGGAAGTGACTTTTATAAACAAATAATGTTGCTGTGTTAAGTGTTCATATTAAATAGATGCATTCTATATGGAACCTTGGCAGAAACACTGAAAATAACAGTAATTAATTGTGTAATTCGTAACTCATACCAATCAGTGTTGAAACTCAAACTGTGGGAAGTGGGAGCCAATATCCAGTGATTAACAACTCTGTAGCTTTTGCACATCTGAGAAGTGAGTGCTCAGATGAATTTTATCTTCTGCCAGCATGTTTTTGTAAGAATTGTGGGTGTGCCTATCTTAACATTGTTTTCTGTATCTTGAAAAAGTATCCTCCACATTTAAATGTTTTATATTAGAGAATTCTTTAATGCACACTTGTCAAATATATATATATAGTACCAATGTTACCTTTTTTGTTTTAGATGTAAGAGCATGCTCATCTTATGTTAGGTACTTACATAAATTGTTACATTATTTTTTCTTATGTAATACCTTTTTGTTTGTTTATGTGGTTCAAATATATTCTTTAAACTCTTCTTTGTTGTTTTTAACGATTAATATATTTACAATTTTTTGGCTTCTTAATGGACTTCAACAAGTACTAGTGATAAAAGAAAAGAAAAGGTGATTGCAGTAGTAACTGGTATACAGGTGAGACTTAAGGTTAGTTTGTCATTTGGAACTTCTGAAGTACAGATAGAATCCTTTAAGCTTTCTGTTCTGTACTCATGTAGACCATCCCTAATGATGGTAGTGTGTAAGCAGAATTGTCCCCTTCATAAGTGACTTTACTACACGTAACAGCACAGAAGAAACAGAAGAACGTGACACGGTCTTTCAAAATAGCCTTTGATTTTATTTCTTCAAAATACTGTCTCATGGTATCCAAAGTATAACACATTAGTGAAAATTGTTATTGTTTCATAAATAAAACACATTCACAAGTGGTAGGTTCTGAATGTTAAGAAGTAGATTTTATTATCTTTGAAAATTATATTTTTAATGTATTTTTAAAAAATATTTTTATTGATTTTTAGAGAGGAAGGGAGAGGGAGAGAGAAACATCAGTGTGAGAATGAGACATTGATCAGCTGCCTCCTGCACGCCCCTCCTGGGGATTGAACCAGCTCCATTTCAGTGCACAGGACAACACCCAACCAATAGCCAGGGCAAAAATTATTTATTACTCTTTGTATATAATATCTTCAATTATTGACAGATCAGTTATGGTGAGACAAAGCTGGAAACTTCATGTTTTATGTATAATTTCATCACAACAGAAGAACACATATCTTTGAACTTGAAATTTATCATTTTCCTTATCTTGTGCAAAATGTGGTGTTTGTACGTCTTAGCTCCAAACTGTACTTGTGTCTGCAGGCAGTGACCTTGTGTTGGATGGCTTGAAGCCCAGTTACCTTCATTCTGGATCCTGTGGCCCAGAATTGTACAACCTTTAGGCAACTGATTTAGTCTCATTCAGCAGAATACTCAGAATACTACAGGGGTGGGTACAAAGAGGTTAATACTTTTGCCCACCCCTGTTAAGTTGGATTTGAGAGGAGCCTCTCGAGAGAACAGGGGTGGGCATTCTAGATATTTGAGCGGTATATAGTAGTCTTACTTGGGGCCTGATCCTGGGGAGTTTACATAATGTTTTCCTTAGAAAGACAGACCCCCAAACTAAAATAGCTCAGGAGATGAATTGCGCATGTTTTGTCCGGAGAGGAAGAATAACAACTAGTAATAAAAGGAAACCTAGGTGGTCCCTGCAGGAGTGGTCAGTAGACCAGTGAGTTGTGTTTAATCCCCCTGGTGTCCATCGTAGCTGAGGTTGCAGGAGAAGAGCAGCCCAAGGACGTCACATTTCCTTCTGTAATGGCAACCAGACCGTCCCTGGTCCTGGCGGCCGTAAGTTATATTAGGTTTATATTAAATTATATTGAAAACCTGGCTCTATTTGGTAATTCTGCGTAAGTTCCTGTGCTGCTGGATTCAGACATGTCTCTAGCAGGGTATGTGCCACGTTTTCCCACTTTAAACTGTGGGCATTTAGTTGCTTTATTCTAATCATGAGGAACTTGATAAAGTCTGATTAAAATTTTATTACTGAGTTAAAAATCAGGTGAGAATCCTGTGACATTTTAGTAACTGCTGTTTTTTCAAATCACACAGGAAACTGCCATGTTGCCTGGACACAAGGAGCTCTGATATAAGTGAAAAAGATAATTTTCTAAGCATAAGCATCGCCTTAAACTGGCAGACTTAATACTACCACATATGAAAGCAGTTGCAGAATCAAGATACTAGCAAAACAAGATGATACTGAAAAGATATTCTGAATTTTTAAATCTGCGGTATTTAACAAAAAACAAAATTCCTAAACTAAGTGACCTAGTCAGACACTGGTAGAAGTTAATGAAAACAAAAAGTATTTATGTGATATTCAGAGCAGTATAAAGTGAGTGAGTGGACAGGCCTAGATTCTTAGTAAAAGGAACCTCTAAGAAACCACACACACTGCTGGCCGTGGCTCAGCGGCTGAACATCAACCAGGACCCAGGAGACGATGCAATGGTTCAGCTCCCGGTCGGGGCACATGCCCAGGTTGCGGGCTGGATCCCCAGTCGGGGGCGTGCAGGAGGCAGCTGATCAGTGACACTCTGATCACTGATGTTTCTCTTTCCCTTCCTCTCTCTGAAATCAATAAAGATATGGTAAACAACAACACAAAAGATTGAAACCAGGATACCCTTAGGATATTTAGGATAACTTTGTAGAGTTATGACAACTTTACCCATATTTCTTCATGTCCTGTCCAAATATATTTTATGATGAAACTATGGTTCCCATGACCATCACAGAATCTATATTAAATAGTCTACCAGTTAAACATCGCCTTTTGGGTATAATTTTCATTTCGGGATGTTCTAGAAAGCACACCTCAGTTCCTTTTAAGGCCATTTGTTCAATTACAAATCAAATTACTGTGTTACAGTGGATTTACATAAGATTAAAACAATGCTCTGTCTAGACAATTGTAAGAGAAATTCCTATTCTCAAAGCTGTGAGTTAAATGGCAGGATAGGAGGAAAAAGCTCTGTTGCATTTCAGTTCAGTACTATTTCCATGAGCTGCTGAAGTCTAAGGCAACAGTGATGAATGGACTGAGAAACTGGGCTGAAGATCACTTCTCTTTAAGAGAACCTTGTAGCAACTTGTATTTAAGCGCTGAGTAGGAGCTAAGCACGCCTGCAGCCAGGGTTCAACAGGAGCATCTCAGTGGCTGTGGGTGGGCAGGCTCTAAATGATGGGTCAGAATATCACAACTGTAGGACTCTGGTCTCTGGGGTGACTGTGAATCAAGACCTTAGATTCTGTGAGAGGAAAAAAAAATGTACACGAGCAGCCAGACCACGGGTACCTTGAAATCACACTGGAAAGCCACTTGTACAGAATCTTCTGGAGAAGGCCGTTTGCTGGAGTGTTTTCTCCTGGCTCCAGGAAGTCTCTGGATCCCTGTAAAATAATCTCAATGGGACTGGCCAGAGGAGAGTGTGGACTTGAGATTGAGTTGTCTTTTACAATCCAAACCATGAACAACAATGTAGTTCTTCAGCATTCTGGGCCAAAGGAATTTCTGCAGAAGCCTGCAGTGGGGTTTGCAGGAGAACAGCATGAGCCCCATAAACTGCCCGATCAAAAAACAGCTTGTGACTCACCAGGCAGCCGTGTGTTCATCAGCTCGGGTGAGGGCACATTGTTGGTCTGGAGTGGAGTGGCAAGCCCTGGCCAAATTTGGAATCTTGTTTAGGAAATTTAACACTGATTTGAACTAAAACATAGCTGTAGACCAAATTCCTATCGGCCTTCCAAAGTCATTAAAGCAAAATTCTCAAGGCCCGAACATTACCAACAGTTTCATTGTTGTAGCCTGCTGGCTGCAGCACATTATTCCAGGCAGTTGACGTCTCACTGTCATCATTTATTGTGTGACTTGAAGGCTAAGACTTCTCCCATCCAGGGTAAAGTGAAAATACTATACCCAGTCTCTGACACTAGTTATGAGGACCGAAACAAAATGTAAGAGTAGATGGTGAACTGTTAAATATACTTTAAAAGCAAAAAGGTTTTTTTAACATGCCCATGATTTTTCTCAGTATTGTCTTGATTAGAAATGTGTAATGTTATTGCATAATTCAAAAATTTCCTTCCACCTTGAGGTCTACTCTGTACTTGCATAGGAACAGGCAGAGCTTGCCTCGCTCCCATTAGCATTGCACACCAAGTAATGAAGCCCTCCCCATTTTTGTGTAAGTATGCTATGTGTTTCAGTAAGAATGAATATTTTAATATTCAATAATATTTAAATGCTTCCATTTACTATTATATTACTATTTATAACCACGTGACTCCAACCTCAGTCCAAATCCCACATTGTAGCTGTGAAGTAATTAGAAGTTGAGGGCTCAGCCCATACCTGGGAGACGTGAGCAGGGCTAAGCATGTTCACTGGGGCTCCACCGCATTTGCTCACTGGTTCTTAACTTCGCGAAGCTTTGCCCCAGGGCAGGTGGGGCTTGCTCTCCACGCAGAGCTAGTCCTAGAAAGACTAGCTCTTCGTGGAGAGCAAGCCTTAGAAAGAGTGCCACAGCAATGGCGTGCTTCAGTGGGTTATTAAATCTGTCCATTTTTTAAAAATCATGTTCAACAAACACTGCCCAGTCATATGGCATGATCACTTCCTCAAGGTGCTCACAGGAGAGAGGAGATGACAGTTAAGTCCTGAAGAGCGATCCATACAATGTACCACGAGAGCAGCGTCTCCAGACAGGCTTCCTCCTGGGTGACTAGGAGAAGCCTCCTGCGGGTTGTATTCAACTGTGCGCTGAATGCTCACGGCTGCCCCACAGCAGCGGTGTCAGAGCAGGCAAACAGCACACAACAGGAACGCTGCGGGAATGGGGAGCATTGCAGTTCGGCCGGGCTGTCAGCATGTAATGGATTAACCCATTCAACAAACATTCGAGTGCCTTAATGTGCCAGGCACTATTCCAGGCCCTGGGGATACGCTAATGAACAAAACAGACGCAGATTCCTGCCCTCGCGGAGTGTAGGACACTCCCGCTGGAAATAGTTCATATGTTCTGAGGTCCAGATGATAATAGGTACTGAGCATTCACCATGTGCCAGGCACCGTCCACTTGCCATTTCATCCTGACGAAAACCCAGTGCGGTCGGTACTATCATCATGGTTTTGCAGAGAAAACCGGCATAGAGGCTACACATCTCTGAGGAGTGGCTATGGGCAGCCCGGCTCCAGGACCTAATCTCTTACCGTCACGTGCTGCCTGTGGTTTGAACACAAGGCTGAATAAATAGTGAGCAATGGAGAGACCTTTGGAAGCCTTTTACAGAAGAGGACAATACTATAAAAAAAGTATAGGCTGTCAAATCAAATTTTAAGGAAATTATGATTGAACTTGCCTAAAGGGTAATAAAAATGGGCTGGACTCGCAGGCGCAGAGAGAAAATCTATAGATAGCTGCATGCACATGTCAAGACATTAACAGTGAACGCAGGGGACCTTTGATTTGCTCCTAAACTGGTTTCCCCAATAGTATAATCAAGCCTGTCTGCTCAGGCAGTGAATTACTGGAAGACAGAAATAATTCTATTTATCATACAGAGAGAGAATTAGGAAAGCTGGTAGCTGAGCAGATTCCTAACTTGTGAAACTTACGTCAACAAGGAAAAACTACGGAAAATCTAATCTCACGAGGCCATCTAGAGCAGCGACTCAAAGGCCAAAGCTTGGGGGCAGGGTGTGCGGGGGGGGGGGGGGGGGGGGGGTGATCATTGAACAGGAATGGAGCAACTAACAGGCCTAAAGAAAACAAGTCATAGACTGGCTCGTGTCAATAAGAGTAGTGCCTCTAGCCCTAGCTGGTTTGGCTCAGTGGTTAGAGCATCCATCTGCGGACTGAAGGGTCCTGGGTTCAATTCAGGCCAAGGGCATGTACCTCCGTTGCAGGCTCAATCCCTGGCCCTGGTCGGCGCTCAAGCAGGAGCCAAACAATCGATGTGTCTCTCTCACATCAATGTTTCTCTGTCTCTCTCTCTCTCTCTCTCTCTCTCTCTCTCTCTCTCTCCCCTCCCTCCCTCCTTCCATCTCTCCCCTTCCACTCTCTCTGAAAAAGCAATGGAAAAAATATCCTCAGGTAGGGACTTAAAAAGAAAAAGTTTTATCTCTATATGTGCTAAAGCAAAAATCCAGTCTCAACTCCTGCACTGCACGAGAAGAGATGTGATGTGCCAACATCTCAGCTGCTGTGCAGTAATCACAAGCCAGTATGAGTGGAGGTGACATTTGAAAAGTATCTTAAAGTATCACCTCAGTGTAACTCTGCCGTGTGGCTCACTGGAGACCAGCAGCAGCAGAAATACCAATGAAGTCAGTGGAAGTCAGCGTGTCACACAAAGACAGGTTGTTTTAGAAGACCTCGATGGCTGCCTGTGGTGGAATCACAGAGGGAACGGGACGTCAGTGGCGGGGTGTTGACAGGCGCCTAGTACCCTTCACAATTCACTTCTCCAGAGAGGGATCAGCTCTGGAAGGACTATCTCAGCCTCTCCATTTAGGAAGAGACTGAGTCATGTCATAAAGATCAACATCTCTGCCCTCAGGGAGCTCACTACCTCCCTGGGGAGGCCAGCCTGAAATGTTTTAGCCCCCTACCTGTGATACCCCACAGCGTGTTTGGGAGCCATGGGAAGGTGCAGAGAGACCTGACCTGGTCACCTGGTCAGGGGAGTAAGGGGAGGCTTCTCTCACGAGGAGACATATAAATCAAGGCCTGGAGGCTAGGGAAGCAACCTGGTTGGGAGCTGAGGCAGGGAGCTTGTCATGCCAAGCAGCTGGAACAGCCTGTCCCCGCAGTCTTGAGATAGAAAGAAGCTTCCATCAGCCCTGAAGGAAGTACAGACAAAAACAAAGCATAGGCTGATGTGGCTGGAGCCCAGCGAGAGGAGCGGGAGGTGGCCGGAGCTGGCCCGGCAGAGCCCCTCAGCCATGCTGGGGACCTGCGACTCAGTCCTCGCGGCAGTGGAAGGTCACTGAAGCTGCGACGAACATAGGGGTGCAGGTATCTTTTTGAATTGATGTTTGGGTTTTCTTCAGATATATACCCAGAACTGGAATTGCTGGATCGTAAGGCAGGTCCGTTTTTAATTTTTTGAGGTTACAACATAGTTTTCCACAGAGGCTACGCCAGGCTGCGTTCCCACCCACAGAGCACGAGGGCTCCCCTGTCTCCACACCTTCGCCAGCACCTGTTGTTTGTTGATTTGTGGATAGTAGCCGTTCTGACGGGTGTGAGATGCTATCTCAGGGTGGTTTTATTGCATTTGTCTCGTGATTAGTGAGGTTGAGCATCTTTTCATGTCCACTGGCCATCCCTCTGTCCTCTTTGGAAAAGTGTCTATTCAGGTCCTCTGCCCATTTTTTAACTGGATTTTTTGTTTGTTTTTGTTTATTGGCATTAAGTTGTATAAGTTCTTTATAAATTTTGAATATTAATCCCTTATTAGATGTATCATTGGCGAATATGTTCTCCAATTCAATAGTGTTTTTGTTGTTGTTGATGGTTTCCTTTGCTGTGCGAAGACTTTGTGGTTTGATGTCTCCTTTGTTTATTTTTCTTGTTTCCCTTGCCTGATTGCAGCATTGTTTACAATAAATAGTTAAGATATGGGAGCAACCCTAGTGCCCATCAATAGATGAGCGCATCAAAAGTTGTGGTACATATATATACAATGGAATATTATTTGGCCATAAAAAATGAAAGAATGAAATCTTACTATTTGCAACAACATGGATGGACCTAGAGGGTATTATACTAAGTGAAATAAATTAGAGAAAGACAAATACCATATGTTTTCACTTATATGTGGAATCTAAAGAACCAAATAAATGAAGAAACAAAACAGAAACAGACTCATAGATACAGGGAACAGACTGACGGCTGCCAGAGGAGAGGGAGGTTGGGGAGGCTTAGGTGGAAAGGGTAAAGGGATTAAGAAATGCAAATTGGTCGTTATAATCTAGTCATGGGGATGTAAAGTCAAAAATACTGTAATAACTACGTATGATGCCAAGTGGGTACTTGAGTTATCAGAGGATCACTTGATCTAGCCACCATGCTGTACACCTGAAACTAATATAAAGTAATATTGAAGGTCAACTATAATTGAAAAACAAAAGTAAAATAAAAAAGGAAGCCATGGAAGTTTTACGTAGGGCTATGATGTGATCACACTAGTGTGCTCAGAACATTGCTCTCCCTGCTGTGTGACACTGAACTATCGGGCGGGTGAGTGTGGCGCAGGGGACCAGTTGGAAACTCCAGTGCTAGGTCCCCAGGAGAGGTGATGGTGACTAGCACCAGGGTTGTGGCTGTGTAGGGAGCAGATCAAAGCAACAGGCTGGGAAACTGAGTAGGTGTCAGAGAGAAGAGAGTGATGTAAAACAATAGAGGAGGAGGAGATTGAGAGGGAAATGTCCCTGACAAAAACATGTTGGCTGAGTGCAGATCAAAATGCAAGGCTGCTGCCTGGGCCACAGAGAGCCTGCTGCCCCGCGTTGTCACCGAGGGCAACGGATTCCGAGGGCGAAGCTAATGGGCAACCCTTGAGCATGTCCATCCCTTTCAACATTAACACGACACCCAGGAAACTCCGCGGGTACAAGACCAGTCCAAGACCCCTTTAAAATAAAGAACAAAACCGAAGGTAACATAGAGCAGTCCCAAATAAACAACCTGGATTTAAAAGATTTGTCACTTCAGTATTTTATTATTATTTTTATTTTAAATGTATCTATTGATTTCAGAGAGAGGAAGGGAGAGGGAGAGAGAGATGGAAACATCAGTGATGAGAGAGTCATTGATCAGCTGCCTCCTGCACGCCCCCGACTGGGGATGGATGTGCCCTGACCGGGAATCGAACCCCGATCGCCTGGATCCTAGGTGGATGCTCAACCGCTGAGCCGTGCCTGGCCAGTCTCACTTCACTATTTTTAAAGGCAGGTCAAATATCATAAAACGTATCTGTATATGGTTAAAATAAAAATTCCCGGTTCTGCCCAGAAGCTCTCACTTAAAATAATGTAAGTACAACAACGGAATGTTGGCAATTCTATTATCTCATCCCTACCAGGAGTTGACCTCGTTACTCCAATTGGCTTTGTGTATTTTTAAATTGACCGACTGCCACGTGTGTTTGATCAGCACTTCACGTCTTGTTTACAGTGGGAGGGAGGGGGACCTTTAGTGGCATCTGTCCAGCTGTTCCTGATGAGCTTCTGGGCTGAGAAACCTCCTTTCATTGGGACAATTGGGCCAAAGGCCAGGCCGACTGAGTGAAATGTCAGATGGTCCTTTTTTTTAAAACATGCCCCAAAGCCTGAGCTGGGCTCCTAGAGCTCTCTTGACTCCCAGAGCCAGCATGCAAAAGGAGAAGTCTTGTTTCCCGGGCTCCCCTTTCCCTTGGCCACAGCATTGTTGTTCCTTTGGACTAAGGTGTAAATGGCAACTGGGTTCCAAGACACACAGCTGCTGAATTATTCAGGCTGATGGTACAGCCTCCCCTGCACCACCCAGGCATGGGGTTCTTCCCAGGGCCCCGGTGGGGCGAGAGCCTCGAGGGGCAGCTGGGCAGGGCAGCCAGGAGTGAGGCCCACACGGTCATGATTAGGGAGCCTGATCTATCAAGGTCACAGAGGCAGACAAGCAGGTGTCAGACAGGGATCATCCAGATTTCGAAATCAGAGAATGGAAGAACTCTCCAGAGAAGGATGAGACAGAAGGTGGAAGAGACGTGCTCAAAGAGCCAGGAACAAAACTTTAGACTCCTGAGGAGCCATGCACAGGGCCAACCCCATAGAGCAGGACTGGCTTCAGCAGGGCTCTGGTGCCCCATGAGTCCACTCCTTGAGTGTATGGCTCATGGAGGCGGCTGGGTGGTGCTCTGACGTGGTCTAAAGCTGACCACCGGGTGCACTGGCTCTGGGGCCTCTGGGGAGCTACAGGCCAAGATCAGCCCCTACCTGTACCCTTCCTGGGGCCACCCTGCACAAGCTACAGAACGTTCTGCAGTTGGCTGCTACTTTTGCTGGGCTTGGAGGTGCTCAGCAGAGGCCAAGCTGCAAACCAAGGCCAGCTGTCGCTAGTGCTGGGCCTGAAGCCACTTAGCAAGAGGTACAAACATGCTGAAGCTAGATGCTGCTTGGTTGGGGTTTGTGAACCTTTGAGAGAGTTTAGGAAACTCTGAAGCATGAACCAAGACAGGTGTTTGTATGGAAAGCCACTGGAAACAGCTTGGGTGGGTCTGCCTGTTGGGTGGGGTAGAGTCTCAGGGAATCACCGGGGCGGGTGAACAGTGACAGCCAGGCTGATGGAGACTCAGATATGGCACCTACCTGGGGAGAGCTCAGCAAAGGAACAATGGCCTCTGCCAGCTCTCTGTCTGGGAGAAAGCTGCCCCCACAGCTCTCACTCCAAAGCCAGACCATTCCGTTTCTCCCGCATGTCCGTAATGAACCTTCTGAGCTGCGGTCCCAGCTCTGGAGCTTAGAGCAGGTGAGTCCGAGTAAGTCCATGCTCGGCCCTTTAGGAACACCTGGGGCCCCAGCAGCCCCTGTCTCACTCAGCCACAGTCCCCACTGGTTTTTACAGCCAAACGTTATGGGGACTTCTCTTCCCGGCCCTGGAACCCTGGGCTGGGGGCCTAGTGTGGGGCTGGGATGCCTCCCTCCTCATGGGGAACCTCAGCAGCCAAGACATCCCTCCCAATTTTTTACCACCACACTCATTCCTCGTCTCTGCCCCTCCTGCCAGGCTCCATGTGGCTTCTTTAGAAGCTTAGCTGTGGGACTTCTGTGCAGCCAGCTTGCAGGCAGTGCTGAGTGATGCTGTTCTGTAGTTTAGTTGTAATTTTGATGTGGTTGGGGGAGGATGCAAGTACCACATTTATCTACACCACCGTCTTGACCAGAAACCTGCCATAGTCTTTTGAATTTGCTTAAAATAAATGTTGACATGTGAATATACAGCTTGTCCCCCAAAAATGTATACACACTTTAACAGTTGATAGCTCAAATGATGCTTCTTTCTTTTCAGATTTAACCCATTGGAATTAATAATTATTCAAAGTGTGTATACATTTTTCAGAACACCCTGTATTTTTTTTATAGTTGTATCTGTCAATCATTTTAACCTGTACTTAGGAGAAAATATCTCAACCTGCTCCAGACCTCTAGACTCTTCATGTGGCGTCAGGCCCCTGTGTTTCTGTGGGATTTATCCACCCTTCAGGGCCGCAGGTGTCTCACTAAGGCATCTAGGTCATCTGCCATTTCCTGCTCACCAGGTCCTATCACTTGTGAATCTACAAATCACTCTAAGAGTGATTCACGTCAGCCCTCTGTTCGCCAAACCTAGGGATTTTGTTTTTTGTTTGGTTTGGTTTGTTATTATTACATAGATCAGGCAGGACCTGCGCGGACTGCCCTATAATTTGACCATTGGGAAACTCATAATTATCAGCCGCTGCCGGGCCTTTCAGGTCAGACAATTCTGCAAAGGCCCCTGACCCGGCTGCCTATTGTCATGACACCCACTTTGCATCTGTTAATTACTGGCTTCTACCTAACCTCTGCCACCCCTGGTTCGTATTTTTTCTTCCCACGGAAATCAGGGTGCTCATTTCAATAAGACTATTTCCAGCTACTATAGTAATATTCAAAGAGGCCGGTGCTCCCGTCTCCAATATTTCTCAAGGTCTTGGTGTTTTCTCAAGACACTTAGTGACCAGAGTGTCTTCTAGCTGTTCAAGGAACACAGCTAGGAGATGAGTGAGCAGTTCACCATTAAAAATTTCTTCCAACATTCCTATCTCCCTAAGTCTTTGAATTATTTCCTTCACATTATACCAAGGAATTTCTAGCATCTCAACTTCAATTAGCATGGCTAAGCTAGGGCAGACCACAAAGGCGGGCCTGTGTTTGTACATTGGTCAGAATGACAACTCAGGCTTGGCTGAGACTTCTCTCACTTGGTTGTACAATTGCTTCAAAACACACAGATGATTAAGAATGCATGCTGGTGTGAGTAGACAAACACCTCGGCATTTTCATTGTGAATCACAGAAGTGTACTCTGAATTTGGTGGTCTCAGCGCCCTCACCGAGTAGTGAATTCTACAGGTCATACCGTTTAGAAACATGGCTGGCTGTCCTTCATATCACTTTAGGCTGAGACAAGGATAACTCATGTCATCAGTTGGGGTCCACCCATTTCCATAAAAGAAATGTCTTAGTCGCCTGCAGATAATCTGGTTCTGCTGCTTTCTGCATCATCAGGCCTACGTGAAGCTTTATTGTAACCAGTCTGGGCAATAGTTTGCCAGAGTGGGCCTCAGTGGGCCCTCTTTTAATATAAAAATGGAGCATACAATTAGAATTGCTCCCAGCTGTTTGACCTAGCCCAGTGGTTTCAGAATCTCTGGTAATTTAGCCCACATTCATCATTTCAGTCTAATTTAAAATTTTCTTGTTTCCTACTTCACCTAGCACCATCAGAATACTGTTTAGGTAGTCCATCTGTTTTTTATTTTTTCCCTAAAATAAATTAGCAAAATATCTCCCCTCGGTATGACTTTGTAATTGGCCACTCAGGGCATGCTGAGCTCTGACTCTAGTTATGGTTAGGCAAACAATGGAGGGGAGAGGGCAAGCGAAGAACTGGCTTACTCTTACGAGCAGGCTACACTGTTGTAGAGTCTTCAAGTAAGGCAAGATAGAGTCATAAGAAGAGAAGCACAGCAGCGTCCTCTAGCAAGGCAGCTTCAGAATGTGTTGGAAATTCCAGGCATGATCTATTTCAATTCTTTGGGCAGCCTTTTTTCACAGACATAATTTGTTTTTTAGAACTGGGGAACCTGTGAATTCAACTAATACCATTTGGCAATCAATGAAATCCAACTTGGAGTTTGGTTTTATTTACCTTAGCTCAATAGCTGCAAGAGATAAATTCTCCTTTAAGTACCATCACAGAAAGGCTTTTGTTTCTGGCTGGTCCTTAGCCAGCGATTTAGGGCTCTGAGCTGGGCATTCTGTGTCTCTCAGCTGTGCAGCAGCAGCTACCCACTCCTGGAGTTCTTCAGTCCCCCATGGCTTTCATATTGTTCTGTGTCCGTCGCCACTTGTTTCTCCAAAGTCTTGCCTTTAATGAGCACTTCAGATCTTTTTCTGGTAAACAGTTTCGCCACCGTGTGGTGTGGGCCCCCAGAGTTCTGTCCTTTAATACTAGATGGATTTTTATTGCTGTCACCGCAGAGTCCAAATGATGAACCCCAGGTTTGGATTATTTCTTGAGAGGCTGTTGTGTGCAGTTGCTGTGTCACTGGCTTCTATACAAATCGAGGTTCTTGTTATATGCAACAGAAACAAACTCAAACTGTTTTAAGCAGAAGGCAGATTCATTTATACATATTGAGTAGATGATAGACTCTGCGGGAGCCAGAGAATCAGATTTAGGGGTCACAGATGAGCTGAGAACCATGCCCAAACTCATGCTACAGAGGGAGTGTGTTGGGCACACACACTGCCATTTGCACCACTAACATCAGTCTTGGACTAGGACACTAAATGTGTGTCCCTGCTACCCCTGGGAAGTGGCTTCAGGAGCCAGCACTGTGACCGCCTGTGCCAGAAGAGAGTCAGTGTGGTGTCTATTTTTTTGTATCACTAGCTTCCAATTCAAAGTGCTGGAGGGGGGCATCTAGTGGAGAGGACCTAGGTCACATACCTCCACGCTATGCAGCATCGACTGGGAAAGCAAACGCCCAACATTTTCAGCTTCTGTAATGGAGGTGGGGTCCCTGCAAATGTAGGAAGTGGGGTGTGGGTGCTAGGAAGCCAAAGGAGTGACAAATGCCAGTTCAGCTTGTAAGATCAATTGACATTTACAAAAAGAAGAAATTTCTCTTTCAGACTCCTCAACATTTAAAAAAGGGGGGGGTGGGTGGGTGGCAGGTCTAGTCGGTTTGATCAGTGGTTAGAGCGTCGGCCTGCGGACTGAAGAGTCCTGGGTTCGATTCCGGCCAAGGCCACGTACCTCAGTTGCAGACTTGATCCCTGGCCCCAGTAGGGTGCTTGTGGGAGGCAACCAATCGATGTTTCTCTCTCTTTCTCTTTTCTACTCTCTCTGAAAAGCAATGGAAAAAATATCCTTGGGTAAGGATTAAAAAATAATAATAATAGTAAAAAAAAAAAAAAGGGCATTCAAGGTCTCCATTTTATTTGCTGACCTTATTTTTACTGAGTAGGACAGCAAAACATAGGAGGATTTTAAAAATCAAATTATTATATTTTGTTCTATCTTTGTACTTAACTGATATACTGAACCTAGTCCATTTTCAAATATCAGCTTTTATACAGATTTTTTCCATTTTTCTTTCTTATATGTTAGAATGTTTGAAAAATATACAGTCATGAAATAATATAATAGAAACAGACTCTCTAAAGAAAGTTTTATTCCCGATATTTATTGGTACAATATCCTAAGCCTTCCTGAGTTTGTTTTGCTTCGTTTTAAGTAGAACTGATGACGGTCCTATCTCTACGCAGGAAATTGGATTCAGTGAGTGGCAGCCACAGTCACACGAGTCCTTAAGTGGCAGTCCATTTCTAACGCCGAGCCCCCCGACATCACACTAATCCTGGCAATATGAGAGAAAGTCAGATCAAAGCCCATTTGGAGAGAGAAAGAAAATAATCCCAAACTGCCCCTTTGATGTCACATTAGGCCATTAATATATATCACATCTGTTTAATTTAAAACTTCTGCCCAGTGCAGGCATGACTTAATTGCACACCTTTGAGACCCAGCATTAAGTTACTGTGTCCTCGGATGGGAAACGTGATTTGTGTGGTCGTTAATGATGAGGTTCAGGGCCAAGTCCACAGTCATGCGTTCTCATACTCTGCACCGGCCTGACAGCACGTTCCTCATAAATCAGGCTCCACCGCGTGAGGGACCATAAATCTGCCCAAAGATGGGTCTCTTCACCCTGTCCTGCTCTCTTCCTGGCCTCTGCCTTTTGATTCCCCGGAATATAATGAGAAGTCTGTTAGGTAAGTGTCTTTCTTTCTCAGTGAGTTGGTCATTTCCTTCCTGTTACTCTGTCCCATGTTGGGGGGTGGATGGAGGGGGAAGTTGTTAGGCTTTTAGCTGTATCTTTGAAATATATTTGTCATTCATCTCTCATCATTGATGTTTCTATCTCTCTCTCCCTCTGCTTTCTTCTCTCTGAAAACAATAAAGATATATTAAAAAAAAAAAAAAAGAAATATATTTGTCATTCAGACTATCATCTCTTTATGTTCCAAGTATTTTTATTTATTTAATTTTTTTAAAATATGTCTTTATTGATTTCAGAGAGAGAAAGAGAGAGGGAGAGAGAGAGAGAAACATCAGTGATGAGAGTCATTGATCGGCTGCCTCCTGCACGCCCCCGACTGGGGGTTGAGCCCACAACCCGGGCATGTGCCCTGACCAGGAATTGAACCACGATCTCCGGGATCCTAGGCCGATGCTCAACCGCTGAGCCACGCCAGCCAGGCCCATATTCCAAGTATTTTTAGAGCATTGTCCTGTTTTTTTATTATAGAAAGTTTCTTTTAGAGATTTTGTCAAGCTTTGTGCAAAAACTGGAGGAGTTGAAATAATTGAAAAAAATTAATGAAGAGACAGGGCTTAAAAAGTTAAATAAGCCCTGTCCGGGGAGCTCAGCTGGTTAGAACGTCATCCTGACACATCAAGGTTTCAGGTTTGATCCCTGATCAAGACACGTACAAAAAGCAACCAATGAATGCAGAAATAAGTGGAAGAACAAACAGATGTTTCTCTCTCTCCCTCATCCCCTACCTACCTCTCTCTCTCTCAAATCAATTTTAAAAAAAGAATGCAGGCAAACTAAAGACATTTTTTAAAAAAACAGTTCAATAAAATGGCCCCAGGAACTATGTTTACCTCTAGCCAATTTGGAAACTGTAGCAATGACACATCAGATTTCAGCACAAAACAACTCATGCTGGCAGCTCCTGTCTGTCGGAAAGCAGAAGCAGCAGCTGGGCAGTCACAGAAGGAAAGCGAAGCAGTGACCGCAGGGAGCAGCTCTGTGACCAGATCTGAGTCAGAGGTAGAGACGCCATGGGGGAAACTGGTGTGGATGGGTGGGAACTGGCACCGTCAGGACAGGGACACTCGACGGCACATAACCAGCATGGCCTGGAACCGTGAGCCTCATGCGGAATGCTTAGGTATTTATAGACAATTTTTTAAAAAGATAGAAGAGAGTTCATAACAGCTTGGCCTCTCCTTTCAGTCCTCATGTGCAGCCTAAGAAAGGAGGCACCGTGTAAAAGGTAATAGGACAAGCTCCTTTTGTTGGTAGCATGTGGAGGAGACAGAGAGAGAAGGGAGGGAGGGAAGGGGAGGGAGACAGAGAGAGAAAGGCTGGGGTGGGAGAAGAGCTAAAATGATACAGGACCAAAACGCAGCCAAGGTCAAGGTTAGCTGGCTTTCCTCGAGGTCATTTAGTGATCTCTGAAATCAACCTACTAGGCTAGAGCATCTCAAAGTTCTCCCAAACAATCTTAAAGAAAAGGAAAGAGAGCACGTATCCTCAGGCAACTGGATACGTGCTGGCGCTGCAGATAAATTTTTAAAAACATTTCCTGTTTTATCCTAAAAATTTGTACAAATGTTGCATTCTATTCATAATGTGTGTGTTTTTAATAGAAAATATTTTAGGTAAATGACCAGTCAGCAAAATCGGTGCTCCCAGAAACTGGGTCCCACCTAGTATACGGTTTTGCAAAGCCCATAGCCTATTGCCATGGGAACCTCCGAGGGGCTGCGCCATCCATCTAAGAAACAGATGAACAGCAATTAGTTCAGTTCCAAATATTGTATCTGAAAATATTGGGACTTTCAGTTAAGTGCATTCAACCATTTAGCCAAATATTTTAATAACCTGTAGAAACCCAGGGAATATAATTTTAAACTTTGGCCTGCTCTGTTCTCAGTTGAACAAACTGAGCTTTGCATGACTCCTTCCTGGCAAGAGATGCTTCGTTCAATCAGAGGCATTGCTCACTCTAAAAATTTGATCCAAATCTGGAGTTAGTGTTAAATGACACCATGTGTTTCCTCTGGTTAAGTAAGGTCAATAAATCGTGTTCCTTTTTGTTTCAGAAAACTGAGGTATTTTTGTCTGCGCATGTTGAAAAAAACACTAATTGTGAATTTAAGAAATTTGGAGGGCAGTGGGGACCCTAAGGCTGCATTGGGCCTGCCTGCTCACCTTGCCTTCAGGATTCTGGGGCATTTGACATGCTCCAATAAGAAAACCAGTCTGCTTTCTTGTGACTTAAAATGTGTCAAAAGATGTTTTGAGAAATGACAGACAGCATTGTTAAATAAACATAAAACCTTCCAAGAAAAGGCAACACTTATTTGAATAATTTAAATTAAAATTTAAAAATCATCTGTAACTGAACGAATCTCAGAGAAGAGGTTGTGAATTGCTTCCTTTGAAAAAGAAAAAATCATACTCAAGCCTCTATGATCATGAAAACTATACTACCCAACATTAACATCCCTATACTACCCAATATTAATTCTGCAGGGACATATGTGGAGAAGGGAAGGTTGATAAAGATAAAAGTCTCTTAATTGAATATAATTTAACAATTCCAGAATACCCAGAATAATATATATCTACTTGTGTGGGGGGTAGAAGGGGGAGGAAAGAATGATCGCTATAAAATTGCAGTAATTTGTAGTTATTTACCTGAAAATCTAGCTGAGTAACTTGAATGTGTAAAAGATCAAATTACGAAAGTGTTACGTGCTTGTTTCCAACGCCTCATACTTTATCTGGATTGATCTTCCCTTCTGATCTGTTTTCCACAGTTCTCCACAGGCCAGGGAGAAGCTTGGGAAGCTTTCCTTCCCGGCTACTAAAGAAACTTACTCACCCCACAGCCACACTTCTGAGCGCCAGGGACTGTGCCCACACGGCGACTGTACAATGTCTCTGACCTAAGGAGTCTGTCGTCCAGTGGAGAAGATGGATCAATAAATGGATGCGTTTAAAATGTGAGTTCTTTGTTCCAGATAGAAATGTACAGGCTAAGTCCCGGCTCAGTTTAATTAGAGCACGGACCCTATAAGCCAAGGTTGCGGGTTCCATTTCTGGTCAGGGCACATACAAGAAGCAATGAGCCTTGGCGGTGTGACTCAGTTGGTTGAGTGTCGTCCCGAGCAGAGAGGCTGATGGTTGGATTCCGGGTCAGGGCACATGCCTGGGTTGGGGGCTCCATCACAAGTAGGGGACTTGCAGGAGGCAGCAAATGGATGTTTCTCTCTCCCTCTCCCTTGCACTCTCTCTAAAAAATCAATAAATCATATTTTAAAAGAATCAGTCAATGAATGCATAAATAAGTGGAACCACAAATTAATGCCTGCCTTTCGCTGTCTCATAAATAATAAAATAAAACAAAATAAAAAGAAATGTATAGGGTGTTTGGGGGCACAGAGAAGGACACCAAACCCAATAGTAGGTACCCAAGAAGGCAAACTCAGAGCAGATACAGAACCAAGGCCTTGGGTTCCAAAATGCCCTGGTGAGATCTCCAGCTGAGATCAGAAAAGAGTGTGTGTGGCTTTGGCCTCTGTCGCAGAGCAGGCTTGCACCCCACAGGGTGGGCTCTGCCTGGCCCAGACAAAGTCAGCTTCAACTGATGGGAAGGAGCAGAGGGTAGAGCAGCTTCCAGTTCAGGGAGAGGAAAACATCGTCCGAGGAAGCACCAGATTCCTGAAACGCCTCCAGCCCTTGTGGAAAAGATGTATTTCGGGCTGCAATTCAAGTAAACTTTGAGGAGCTTCAAAAGCTCAGACTTGGCAATCCAATTCAAAAGGCTCTTCCAAGCTCTTCCTATTCAACTGCAACTTCTAAGGCAGAGCCATTGTTTATAGCCTGGCGGAGCTGGAATAGTGTAGGAAAAACAACTTGTCGTGACGGTTGGGGCTCATAACCACCCTCAGACTTAAGCTAGAGGCGAGTTTGAGGCGCTTCCAGCTCCGCGGCCTGGCTTCTGCCCGCCCATCTGAGTCCCTGCGTTTGATGTTTGCGGGGAAACCTTGGGTCTCCGATTTGTGGGCGGCTCCTTGGTGAGCACCTCTCCCACATTCTCACTTGCCACACCCTTTAGGCCACCTGAAACTGAACTGTCACTGTTTCCCACCGCTTGTCCATTGGGACAAAGCGCTGTGAGTCCTACAAGCTCTGCTGCTCCTACCAGGGTGGGGCAAGTGCCCCCCACCTCCAAAGGGTGGGTGGTGCACCTGGTGGTGGGCAGGGCCTGCACCTGGGAAGGATCCTGCTTGGGGTCCCTGGGGCTC
Organism: Miniopterus schreibersii; assembly: GCF_964146895.1. NCBI lineage: Eukaryota > Metazoa > Chordata > Mammalia > Chiroptera > Miniopteridae > Miniopterus > Miniopterus schreibersii. The sequence goes on along the minus strand of NC_138112.1, from coordinate 16,172,144 downwards.
CTGTGTCCCCACCCAGCCGGGCAGGCATTAGCACCACCCCTATTCGGGAGAGAGCATTGCAACCGCCAGGACAGCTCTGTACTCCTACCCAATGTGCACCTTGCTAAAGTCACTGAACTCTCCAGACTTAACTTCTTCATCCACAAAATGAGGCCAATGATCCTTACATTTTAGAGATGTATCTAAAAGATTAAAAGAAAGGTCTATCTAATTTACCTGCGTGCCTAGCACTGGTAGCTGCTCTTTTCAAATTCTGAATTTTCAATCTGATTCAACTCATAGCTAGGGAGGTTCTGTAGTTTCCAGGCACTGGGGATATCATGTAAAACAACCCTCAAAATCTTCAAGAAGCTTATCGTCTAGTGGAGAAGATGAACCTGTAAAAACGGGCAGTGGGGAGAGCTGGGGTGGCAGAATTGCTGGGTCTCCTCAGAGGCACCGGAGAGAGGTCCCTAAGCCGGTTTCAAGATGTAAGGGAAGAAAATTGGATGGTGATGGCCAGGCAGAGGGGGCTGTGGAGGGAGAAGAGGCTGCAGAGATCAGAGGTGGGGAGAGAGCAGACAGGAGAAGCTGGCAGGAGCTCAGACTGCCTGGAAAGGTGAAGCTGGTGGGTCAGATCGTGAAAGAACTCCCAAATTATAAAATTTCAGTGACTAGATTTTTATCCTGAAGCAAAGAGAAACCATTGAAGTGTTGGGGGCTGCAAGAATGGCACCAGGTGTTAGACCAGTGGAGTCAAACCGGACCTGGGTTCAGCAACCTTCATACTTGAGTTTTGGCTAGGAAAGAATTCAGAGCCAAGATTCAAACTATAAGAGAACCTTTATTTGGAAAATCACAGAGATAAACTAAGTAATCTGTAGAAGAAATGGGCTTAGGAAACAAGTTGTAGAGGTAAAGGAAGGGCCCTTGGAGCTAAGAAGTGAGGTTAGTAAAGGTGATGTACTTGGGGGTTGGGGGAAGAGAAAAGTAAGGGCATGCACCCCTCCACCCCCCAAGAGCCCCCTAGGTCTCTGTCCTAAGGTTTTTAAGGGTGGAGATTTTAGGGGAGGTCCCAGGGGAAGATCTCAATAGAATATTCATCAGTTTTCCAGGTGTGTCCTTTCAGGGTTGGGGTCTCCACTGATTGATTAGTCAGCACCGGGGCTGGGGGTCTTTATCCAATGCAGCTGGTCCTGAGGTCATCCTTGGTGTTGTTTGTCTGGTTTTGCTGCTTTTCTGGGCCTGGAGCTGAATACAACTGAGGCCTAAATGTTATCTTTTGGAAGGAAAGGTCAAGGGTCAAAACCACAAGACCAGCCTTATGCTAGGGGAGGAAAGTTCACCTTGGGGCCGAGGTCCCACCCTACCATTGTCCTTTGCTAGGTCCTTGGGGCTTTCCACCCTGGTGACCTTCTGTACCTGGCCCATCGTCCTTGCTCTGCTCACTGCCTACCACAGAAGTATCATAAGTAAGAGAGTTACATGATCTGATTTGAATTTTAGAAAGATTCCTCTGAGTAGAGATCGCATAGGAGCAAGGTACAATTTAACTTCCAAGATCCTCACCATTAGCAGCTTCATTTGAGGGTCAAATATTCTAGAGCCTAAAAAACTGTTTGGGATTTTTCAGGTCAGGCCATGTAATCCCGAGTTCACAAAAAAGACTAGAAGGATTTGTTAGTTCTTTCTCAAGTGAGTTTGAGTTGGGTTTTAATATCCTTTCTTTGAATGAGGCTTGGTTCCATGGCCAATTTTATTGCTTGATTAGGAAAAAAATGAAAACTTTTATACAACATTACTCAACTGCCTCTTTATAAACTTTTTCACTCACCATCAGGTGCCTTACTGCGGGGATTGAGAAGCCAGAAGGCACGCTGAAAAAGTGTTATCAGGCTTGCATAAGACCAGCCCCGCCCGAAAGATGTTCTGGAGACAAAGCCAAATAAGGTGGAGCTGGGCTGGGCTGCGGCTTCAGGCCCAGGCTTGCAGGCTGGCTTGGGGATTAGAAACCCTAAACAAGTTAGTGGAGTTGTACCTCTCCCTTTGTTTCCTGTTAGGTGATACGTGAGTTGGTTATGTTTTTATTTCAATGATTCGCTGGTGAACATTGCTTTTGAAACAGCAGTTTGCAGGATTAGCTAATAACCACGCTGCAGTCCTTGTTCAAACCCAGTGAACAGTGATTTAATCTCAGATTGCTCAATGCAGGCTTCAGGTTCTCTGCACCCAGCTCTAGGCTTGCACAGGGAGGCTGACTGGGAGATCCTCCAGGTGGGGAGGTTGTAAGAGACTGCCTTGTCAACAACAATTTTTTTTCCCCCAGTTGATTATATGGTACACAACGCAGATCTGGAATTTAGCTTTGAGCTGCTCCTAATTTGTTCCATGATCAGGGATTACTTCTTCCATTCTCTGAGGCTTAGTTATAAAGTGAGAAAATTTGACTAACTGCTGGAAGTTTCCTTCTGGCTCTAGGAGGGTCCAGTCATCAGAGGGGTCAACAATAGCACGAAACTGTAATCTAACGAACTCTCCCCAAGCACCCCACTGGCTCTACATCTTTGCCTGTCAGCCAGTCTGTCTTTACGAATTGATTTCTAAGTGAAATTGCAAACTTGTGAAATGTACAGAATTACATGAAGTTGAGGAAAGTAATGTTGGAGATAGAGAAGCCTTTGGCAAACAAGAATTAGCCAGGTCAGAGTCTCTAAAAACTGAAGGAAAGCTCAGCGGGAGTGGCTCAGTGGTTGAGCGTCGACCTAGGATCCAGGAGATCCCGGTTCGATTCCTGGTCAGGGCATAGGCCCGGGTTGCGGGCTCAGTCCCTGGTGGGAGGCGCGGGAGGCAGCCGATCAATGACACTTTTCATTGATGTTTCCCTCTCTCTCCCTCTCCCTTCCTCTCTCTGAAATCAATAAAAACATTAAAAAAAAACACACACACTGAAGGGCAAATGAGCAAGGATAGTGACAAGGCAAGTGCTTCAAAAGAGAATTTAACTAGTGTTGACATAAGAAACGTCCAAACATGTAAGAATTTTTATGAGTTTATTTGAGCCAAACTGACAATTGCCGGGAAGCAAAATCTTAAAGGACTGAGAAAATGCTCCAGAGAATGGCAGTTTTGTGCCTTATTTTATACATTACAAAAGGGGTTACATGAAATGCATTGGTGATAGATTAGGGAGGCAGGGAAAGCAGAGCTGGGAAATCTCTGGGATTGGAAAAAATGTACACTGAATAGACACATACTTCTTTTACATTGGTGGGTAGAGGATAGTTAACAGTTAACAACTAATAACAATGAGTTCTGTGGTCTCTGCTCTGGTTGGAGATTGTGCCCTGAGGGGTCTGGAAAAGGCAAATTACCCTGACATTCCTATGTTGTCAGAGACGCAAAAAGATAGTAAACAGGCTCAGTTAAGGTAAAGATTGACCTTTGTCAAGCAAGATACCAGTTTAGGACATGATTGCCCACCCCGGCTTGCTTTTTGTTAGGAAGTTTTAATTTCAGCTCATCCTATGTGGTTACTTTAGGTCTCTGAGTTTGTAAGGCCACCATGCAGGCCTCCCCCGAGCTTGTCAGGTTTTTAGTATGTGGCCCCTGTTTTGTCCACATTAACAAAAGATTTAATAACAACCTTTAGGAAAAATTGCTGAAACCCATTCACGTTTTTGTAAAAATGATCCTCTCTATGATCATGCTGCAAAAATCAAACATGATAATGAAGGATATTAAAAAGTGATACTTACTAATAAGATAGTAAATTCCTGATTTTTGGAATTATAAACTAAGATAAATATAGTTATTTTCATAATTTCATTATGTTTTTTCAAATAAAGTGTGAACTTTTTTCTATGAAATTTTGGTTCCCTAATAAAGTCTATTTTAGATGGCTGTGGGGGCTAAAAAATAATAATTTTCCTCCCACTTTCTGAGTTCTAGCTGGACTAATAATTAAATTAACAGAAACATATTAACAGGAGAAAATAAAATTTTACTATATGTACACAAGGACTTCACATAAGCATGAAAATTAAAAAGATAGTAAGGCAAAACTGGGTATACTTGACAAAGACAAAAAGAAAAAAATCTAAGATTTTTAAAGTAATTGAGGAAGAGTGGAACACACAAAGCCGGTACATTTTTGCTAGACAACCCAGAAAATAATGGGACATGGGATGATCCAGCTATGAGGCCCCTGCCTGAGCCCTTCCATACGTTGCCAGTGGAAATGGGGTCCTTATGATGTCCTGAGAAAAGAATTTTGGGGACCATGCATGGGAGGCTGAGGTATGGTGGTGAGATTTATTGAAGCTGGAGGAAACTCAAAGGACTGCCCCAGGTTCAGCTCCATCCCACTGTGGAAGAAGCCCGGCCTTGTCTTCATCAAGCCCAGAAAACAGATCAAGGTCCAGAAATTCTATGTCATTGGTTCAGTACGTGCCAAAGCTTAGTCCAGTCCAGCCTTTGCTCCGTGCAGCTAGCGTAGCCTCTGTTCCGGCTGCATTGCTGTATCGAGGCTTCATGGAGAGCCTGTGCTTGGAGCCCCTGGTGGCTGCGGGCTCCAGGCAGCTGCTAGGCCACACGGCTGCTCTGAAGAGAGACTGCGCAAGCCCTGGTCCGTGTGGCTCAGCTGGGCAGAGCATCATTCTGTGCACTGAAAGGTTACGAGTTCGACTCCAGGTCAGGGCACATACCCAGGGTTCAGATTCAATTCACGGCCAGGGCACTTATGGGAGGCAACCAATCAGTGTTTGTCTCTCACATCAATGTCTCTCTCTTTCTCTTCCTCTCTCTAAAATCAATAAAAAAGCATGTCCTTGAGTAGGGATTAAACAAAGAAAAAGAAATTTAAAAAAAAAGACAGAATGCGTGAAAGAATGGGCGAGTGTGTGTCAGAGGGGTGGGTGGGAGGGAGAGGAGCGTGCGAGCTCACCTTTGTTAAACTTGGGTTATATTATCTTGACTTTGGGAAGGCCCAGGTGCTCTTTCAAACTAACGAACGATCAATTTACCAGTTCTTCATGGGCTGGTGCTGGGCCTCCCCTAACCCATCCATTTCCTAGATCTCCCGGGGCCCTGTGTCCCTTATTCAATCTGATTCTTTTCCCAGGCTAGACTCCGCTCCCTGTGGTTGCCATCTTAGTTCCCCTGGGCAGGCCTCACAGTAGAAAGATCTCTCCCTGTGCCATGTTGGCTTCTACCGGGCATGTGCCCAGCAGAGGAACTTCTCCTTTATTGTTTTATGTCTCCCTTGGTAATCCCGGATAATGACTGGTTGTGGTAATCATTTCACAATGTATACATATATAAAGTGTGTCTATAAAAAATATATACTTTTTATTTGTCAATCATACATCAATAAAGAAAAAAATTAAAATTAAAATTAAATTCTAGGTTTCTGCTTTGTTTAAAGAGAGACTGCATAGCTCTCCCTTGTCCAGCAAGCCAAAAGTTCAGCATTTTGTTTTGGTGGCTTCTTCCTTCCAACACAGTGTCAAGGGTAAAATGAAAATATTCCTTTTCCTCAAAGGCATCGTGACTTAGTTGGAGATATGTCACCTAAATACACAAAACTATGATAACTGAGTATGCCACAAAGAAATACGAACAAAGAGACACATCCTTCTAGGAAGTTGTGAGAAAGCTTTATAGAATGGGCCTTGAAGGAGGTGTAGCTGGGAATATATACCTAGGAATAAAAATACTACAGTAATGATCACAAACTAGATTTTTCTGATTTTGAATTGTGTTAGTCTGCTCAGGCTGCCATAACAAAATGCCACAGAGTAGGTGGCTCTAACAACAGAAATTAATTTTCTCGCAGATCTGGAGACGGAAAGTCTGAGGTCAGGGTGCCAGCATGGTTGGTTTCTGGTGAGAGCTCTCTTCCTGGCTTCGGAGAGCCGCCTTCTTGCTGTTCCCTCACACCCTGGGCAGGGAGAAAGAACAAGCTCTCTAGTGCTTCTGCTTATAAGGATACTAATCTTATCAGATGAGGGCCCCATGCTTAGGAATCACTAGATCCACATCTGATCACGGTATATCCTTGCTCAATGTACTTCAATAGTTCCTTGCCCCACAGAAGATAAAACCTACGCATCTATAACTCTCAGCTGGTGACCTTATTTCCTATTTCACTGAGCAAACAGAAGCAATCAGAAGAGAAATTTCATTTTCACATTTTGACTACACACGTGGCTACATCTGTGCCATCGGCTCTGCCTTCCCTTGTGCTTTTATGCATGAATTGCCCACACTCCTACCTAAGGCCAGCATTTCCATTTGTACGCTAGACCCCTCAAGGACATCACTTTATCAATCTTCCCCTTTCTTTTCTACACCATCAATTCTACCCTCTTTATAGGACCATTCTCATCACAAACAAACATATTTCTGGCACTATAAAAAAACTGTTGACCCTTGTCTCCCCCTGGTACAGCCCCATTTCTTCTCAAAGAAAATCTTCTTAAAGAGTTGTCTATGTTCATTATCACTAATTCTGCTCTTTCCGTTCTTTTTTGAATACATTCTAATCACTCTTTTGACCTCCAAGCTGCTTTGGTCAAGGTTACCAATGACCTCCACGTTGCTAAATCTAGCAGAGTTCTCAGTCCTCATCTTAGTTGATTCATAAGCAGAGTTTGACACAGTTAATCAGATTCAGCTCCTTGAAAGATTGTTTTGTTTTGTTTTTAGATCCTTCCCAGAGGATATTTTTTCCATTGCTTTTCAGAGAGTAGAAGGGAGAGAGAGAGAAACATCAATATGAGAGAGAGACACATTGATTGGTTGCCTCCCTCCTGACCAGGGCTGGGGATCGAGCCTGCAACCGAGGTACGTGCCCTTGGCTGGAATTGAACCCAGGACCCTTCAGTCCGCGGGCCAACGCTCTAGCCACTGAGCCAAACCGACCAGGGCTGAAAGACTTTTTCTACTTTGTTTCCAGACACTATAAGTTTTCTGACTTCCTTCTGCCTCCTTGGCTTCACTTCCTCAATTTCCTTGCTTTCTTTCAGTATCCCAAAGATTCAATCTTTGGTCCTCTTGTCTCATGAGCACCCAATCTCTTGTTGATAACAGTCAGTCCCGCTCACCACTGTATGTTTTCATCTCCTGACTTTCTATGTCTAGTCCAGAATGCTCTCTTGAATACAGACTGTATATCTAGCTGCTCACCAAACCCCCCATCTTCTCTCCCCTACATCTCAGTAAATAACACTGTCCTTCCAGATGCTCAAACCAAAAATGTTGGAGACAATTTCTTCCTTTCACATCAAGATCTCACATTTCTCAAGTCTTCGGTCAAATGTCATCTCATTGAGTCCTTTCCAGACTACCAGTAATATTTTTAATTGACACTTCCTTAAGAAGAAATTGATTTCTTCTCCATAACATCTCTATTTGACATGGAGTGTCCTCTAACTGATGCCATTTTCTTATGGACGAGATACTGTTTTTGACTTTGTATCTTGGTTGAGAGTGAAGGGATGGCAGTTTTGGGGGACTGTATTAGGTCTTCCCCACTAAGGTAGTTTTACCCCACAGGCCAAGGACCCAATGTGGGTTTTGCCAAGTATGTCTACTCCAGTGATACTTTTAGGGAATGGGGAAATGGGCACTGTGATGGGCTTGCAGAGCCAATGAGTTGAACTCCGTTTCTTACTTGATCCCCATATACCTCACTCTACAAGGGGATCCATTCTATCACTTTGGGTCTCTGAGTATCAATTTCAAATCAGACCCAGTGTCCAGTGGTACTTGAAATAGCTGATTATTCCCTTTCCCTAGTGTGCAGCCTCTTGAGTCCGTGGCCACTGGTCACTTGGGCTGGGGGAGTCTTTGCCATATATATGTACCATGGTATTTTTTGGACTCTTCCTCTTGGGTACCTGTTCTCTGTTTCATTCAGTGAGTTCCAAGTTGGAAAACTGGTTCAAGTTCAGAAACTTGGGCAAAGAATTGTGACTTTTTATTGAGCTAACTGTCTTCAGCTTCCTGTTTATCCATCCTTGATTTTTTTTAATGGTATAGATTAAGTAGATTGTTGGCCCCCCCCCTTTTTTTTTTCCTCTAGTGAGTCTGTGTTCTATTAATCATCTCCGTAACTCTCTGCTGGTCAGGCTTCCTCCAGTCTTGCACTTATGACAATAACTGCACCCCCCTGCCTTTTAATAGCAAGCCTTTCCACCTGGCCTCCACTGTTGGGGGAAGTCCTGACATTCCCATGGCTGTTAGTGATCTTTAGTCTATAATGACATCTCCCACTGGCCTAAAGAGAAGAGCCCCCTCTGACCTTCCTGGTGATCCTGGAGCCCCCATTGCCAGTGCATTCCTCATTGCTTTAGTAAGTGATACACCTTTGGCTCTTCCATGGAGCACTGTGCTCTGATGGGTTTTTCAGCCTTACATGGTACATCCTCACCAGCGTGCCCATTTCCCTGAGCCTTTTAACTTCTTCTTCCACTTTTTGGCATGTCTACCTCACTTAGTGTGGCCTTCACTTTTTCCTTGTGTCTAGGAGCCGTCCTATTAGCATATTAGCAACACCTCCTGAGGTCTTTTCCAGGGTGTTAAATTCTATATTTTGATCCAGATTGATAAACTCTAAACTTTTTTTTACTCACCCTTATGTTCCAGTCTCCTTACCTCAATCTCAAGCACCATCTCTGGGCTCCTACAAGTAGATGCTTAGCTAGGACCTGCAGCTTCTTTGCGACAGTTCCTTTTCTTCCTTGTCTGTATGGTCTCATCTGTGTTATATTGTGATTTAATCTAGTTATTATCCTTGAAGCCAGATGTTAGGTAGGTACAGATCTTGGGAAAGGGGAAGGGAGAGGGGGTTGTCTTCAGGGGAGAGACCTCTGCACTATCCGCAAGAAAGTAGGGAGTGCTAGCTCCTAATAGGATGGGCAGGCATCTTCTGTAGGCTCCGATGTGAAGAATTTAGGGATTTAAGATTTTGGGGTCATCAACTCAGATTTCTATCCCATAAGAGGGATCTATCCTTTCCCAACCAGGGCCTTTATCTTGGCATAGCTGACCAGCCTGTTTTGTTTTTTGTTGTTTTTAAAAAATATATCTTTATTGATTTCAGAGAGAAGAAGGGGGAGAGAGAGATAGAAACATCAATGCTGAGGAAAACCATTGATTAGCTGCCTTCTTCATGGCCCCCACTGGGGACTAAGCCTGAAACCCAGGCATGTGCCCTGACTGGGAATCAAACTGTGATTTTCTGGATCCTAGGTCAATGCTTACCCGCTGAGCCACACCTGACCAGGGCCTGTTTTGAGCTCAGTTCCTCTTATGATTAAGTCCTGGGTCTGGTCCTTGGCTTTCTCTGCTTTCCCACCACAGGCAACGAGAACCTATTTATATGCTATGAAGGAGGCCCTCTGGTCTTCACACTAAGCTTTAGTCACTCTTGGCCTTTTGTTTTCATTTTCCAAAACATCACTCCTGCTTAACAAGAGATGCCCATAAGTTACTGTTTCCCTCCATGTTTCTCAAACACTTGATACATCACACCTAGTGCTAGTGCATGTCATCTACAAAAATACCATTTCATTTCATTATTGGAGTCAGTTTTTAAATTTTTTTGTTAATCCTCAATGGAGGCTATTTTCTCCATTGGTTTTTAGAGAGAGTTGAAGGGAGGAAGGGGGAGGGAGGGAGAGAAAGAGAGAGAGAGGCATCTACGTGAGAGAGACACATCCATTGGCTGCCTCCCATATGTGCCCCACCTGGGGCCGGGGATCGAACCTGCAACCCAGGTGCCTGCCCTTGACTGGAAGTCGAACCTGTGACTCTTTGGTGCGTGGACCAACTCTCTAACCACTGAGCCACCCCGGCCAGGGCTGATGCCAGTTTCAGTAACTGCACCGCTCCCTGTGCTGGGGCCGTCCGTGCTCCATCAGCCACCGTGACCGGGTCCTCGTTTCCACCTGGGTGGTGGGGGTCCAGCTTCAAAACCCCATCCCAGGTTTTCTTACTTCTGTGCAAACTGCTGTGAGTTGTGTTCTGCAGGATGCAGACCCCACGGTGACCAATGTGCAGTAGGCTTGTGAGAGTAGTCGGCCAGTTAGGTATTAACAGAAGAGAGGGGACGAATGGAACCGTAGCCTCCGATTGGGCCTGATTAACTTTTCAGTTGCCCCAGGGAGTAACCGGCATGTTCCGCCAAACGGAGCAAAACGTCCCGTCTAGTCGACTAGGCAGGAAAGATAGCTTTACAGTCACCCTGGGGTGACAGGGGTGGGTGACAGGCACCATTCTGCTGGATTAGTGGGGGAGGGAGAAAATGGTGAGGGGAATTCCTTTTTCTTAGTAGTAGGAGCCAAATGATGACCTGAACGCTGAGGCATGTGCAGTAGGAGCCAAATGGTGACCATACGAGGGGGAGGAGACTAGCCTGGGAATGCCTGGAAAAAAGACCAGATAGGTTCCTCGTAGGTGTGGCTCAGTTGGTAGGGCGTCTCCCTGTGCACCCAAAGGCGGCTGGTTCGATCCCCAGTCAGGGCACATGCCCGGGCTCCAGCTCAGACCCCTGTGGGGGGAGTGCAGAGCCAGCTGACTGATGTCACCCTCTCACAGTGATGTCTCTCTCTCCCTCTCCCTTCCTCTCTCTCTGAAAATCAATTAAAATGTATTTTAACAAACCACAAGATAGGATAAGGGCATAAAACCTGGAAGATCCAGGCAAGGGACTGGATGAGGGAGGCACGAGCATAGCCCCAGGAAGAGTCAGGAAAGAGACTGGGTTGTCTGGGAGAAAGCCTGCTCTTTCCCGAAATACGTGGAAGTCAGATAAAGAACCCAGCCTGCTCCGGCCGGGTGGGGCTCAGCGGTTGAGCGTCGGCCTAGGATCCAGGTGATCAGGGTTCGATCCCCAGTCAGGGCACATGCCCGGGTTGAGGGCTCGATCCCCACTCGGGGGCGTGCAGGAGGCAGCCAGTCAGTGACTCTCTCATCATTGATGTTTCTCTCTCTCTCTCCCTTCCTCTCTCTGAAATCAATAAAGATATTTAGAAAAAGAAAGAAAAGAACCCAGCCTGCACCCTCATTGGAGCACGCCCCTGCCCTTTTTTCCCTCGGGCATGTTCTTTTTGCCTCTCTTCTCCTAAATTCTAAGGGTGCCCGGGAGCCTGGCAACCAGGGCAGCAGCGAGCAGTGGCAGAGGTCTCTCCTCTTCCCCTGTAACTTCCTTTCCCGAGTCCACGCTGCCCTGTAGCCTGCCCACTCTCTCTACCTCGCCAAGAATTTCCTGTCACTTGTCACTTACTGCTTTAATAAATCTTGCCGCTATTGCTAGCTGCCTCCTTTGTGAGTGTCCCTGAAATTCTTTTCCTGTGACATCGCTGAAGAACCTGTTTCCTCTGATAATAGGTTGACTAGTTGAGTGCTTGTGGGGTCAATTCCCATAGGAGGGGAGGGGAGGGGAGGGGAGGGGAGGGGAGGGGAGGGGAGGGGAGGGGAGGGGAGGGGAGGGGAGGGGAGGGGAGGGGAGGGGAGGGGAAGGGAGGGGAGGGGAGGGGAAGGGAATGGGGAAGGCTTGGGAAGAGGGAGGCGTTGAGCAGCAATGCAGTTTGAATGGAGGCCTCAGTCAAACCTATGAGCAGTCCCGAAGTTGGAATGACTTCTAAATTGTCCAAGTTGGGGTGAGGATGCTGGGCCCCACTTTGATCAGCCGTGCAATGGGGGCTTCTCTGGGAATTCAGGCAGTTCCTGTGGGGGCTTGGCCGCTGAGGGCTTTCTGCCAGCAGCAGTCCCAGCAGCTGGGGAAAAGCCCTTCATTCCTGAATAGAGAAGTCGGTGGCACACTGCAGCATCCACATGTGGTATTCGTGTTTGCATTCCCAAGGGTTTGACCAGTGACTGGAGCAGAATAAGTACACAAAAAATATTTTCTAAATTCGTAAACATTGCCCTCTGAGCCGAGTTCTGCTGTGCTTTGGTGTTTGTTTCTCTTTAAACGTGGCTTCTCTGAATGAATGCCCGAAGGCCCTGAAGTCCAAAGACTGCCAACTCTTTCTCTTCAGGGTGATGAAGCCTCTCTCACTCCCGCAGTCGGCTTCCAACCGCACCACGTTCCCCTCCCAGCCCCGTTGTAAGGTGCCTTCTCCCTCCTGGACTTTGCGCATTTGCTGCCTCCTCTGTTACGACTGCCGTGGGGAGGTTATGCGGATCATCCGCCTCCAGACTTGCCCAGCGACTTCACGGAAAGCCCAGGGCGCATGGGCCTGCCTTGACCTCCAGGGTTTCAGGATCTGCTCCTGCCACTTGTGCACAGCTTTCTCTCCAGGTCTAGATTTTAGCCTTTTGGTTGAAACTTCATTTAGACTGCTCAGTTTTCAACTTCTGCTTCTGGATGTTGTCTTTCTGATATTTCCCAGCTCTAAGCTCTGTAGCTCATGAGCAAAACTGACCTGTCTTAGCTCCTGCTAGCCTGAAAAGATAAGCTTTGACAATAAAGGGCTGAAAGATCCAGGAGAAGCTCTGAAGTCTAGAAATCATCTCTTAGACCCAGTCATCCATCATTGTTTCCATCCAGAGCACATGCCCTTTCATCTCCAGCATTCCTGGGAGGGTGGATAAATGTCTAGGAACCTGTTCTTTTTGCAGGATGAAAAACCTTCTAAGTATAAATTACCATACAATTAAGCCGAGCTTTATCTCCCAGAGAACACCGAAGAGTTTAACTATAAACAGTGTATTATAATTACAATTCCTTCTTCTGATACTGTTTTGTGCGGTGATGACAAATCCTCTTTTTAAAAAAAAAAATTTAACCTAAAGTCAATGGAAGGCATTTTCTTCAAGTTATAACCTCTGTTTTTACCTGTTTATACCTGATTTCCGTTTTCCATATCATCAGCCATCTGTTTCACAGAACAAATGCTGTGATTTCCCATCATCAAATAGTCTTCATTATTTACTTGAAATGGATAGCTTCTGGACGTATTGGCAGGCAGAGAAAGCATTGTGACAGCTGATCTGTTTCTACGAACTAGCAAATTGGTAGTAATCACTTAATAGACGTAGAATAGTACACATTTCATCTGATGCAGCAAAGTGGTAATTTCTGCAGATACGTGACATTGCTTGCTTGTTTACCCTTATTATGAAGTTAACGAAGACGGCTGGGACTCAAGTTGTTTCAAGCCCTGGCTCCCTATCTGCATCTCTCAGAACAGCCAGTCCCAAACTACATACGGGCTATATTCCAAAAATGTGTTTGAAAATCAGTGCAGGACTCAGATCACTTTTCCTATGGAAACAATGTAATTAATGAAAGTTGAGTCAATGGACTGCCCCCCCAAATCTATTGAACACACAATGAAGCTGAAACTGGACTGGTAGGAGTCCCATTCTAAACAGCCCCCTCTTCTGCCTGTACCCCTAATCCCATATGCTCTTCACACAGCAGCAGCCAGTGATCTTTCTCAAATATAAATCTCATCCTACAACTCAGTGCTTAAAACCCTACCTCAGCCTCAGAACCCCCTATCAAATCTAGTCTCAACTCTATTCCCCTACATATTTCTCTAATCATGTTTTTCTCTATTCCCGTTGCTAAAATCTTTTTTTTTTTTTTTAAATGCCTTTATTGATTTCAGAGAGAGAAAGGGAGAAAGAGATAGAGAGATGGAAACATCAATGATGAGAGTCATTGATCGGCTGCCTCCTGCACGCCCCCTACGGGGGATGGAGCCCGCAACCCGGGCATGTGCCCTGACCGGGAATCGAACCTCAATCTCCTAGATCATAGGTTGGTGCTCAATCACTGAGCCACGCCAGCTGGGCAGCCCATTGCCAAAATCTTATTCTAGGCTGTGACCTATTCCTACCTAGACTCTGAGGATGGTCTCCTAGGGGTCTCCCTACATCGCCTCCCATCACCTTTCTGATTGTCCACTGTGCTGCTGCTGAACTCTGGAGCATGTCATGTAGGACCTATTCATATCACTGTAATAAGCTGGTTATTAATTAATAACTGGAAAGGAGGCAGGGGAAGCTGCAATTTAGATGCATGCCCAGTAAGGCCTGGGTGACCTGGGAAGGAGCTTACCTGTCAATCACAAATGGAAACAAGCTATTGGCCAGAATATGCGTGGCCATTACCAGGGCATGAGACCTGAGATACCTAACTCTTAAACAAAGGGAGTTTGCTCTCTTGGCCCTCTTGGCCCTCTTCACTCCTGGCTTGCAGAGCTCACATGCTCCCCTGCCAATAACCATGTGGGTCCCACACACAACGGGTTGATGGACTTTAGCTAGCTTGATGCTACCTCAGACTCAGCTCCACCATGGAATGGAAACTCTGGACCCTGGCTTTGCTTCTAGCTCTGCTGAAGCCCCAGCTGCACATTTTCCAGTACTAGTGTAAGGGAAATGGGACTTTGGAAACCAAGGGATATAATTTCATGCAAACAAACCTTTCTACCACATCTCATTCTCCCGTGCAAGTCTTAGGAAATTCTTTTTCTCAAGATATCACAAGAACCCACTCCCACTAGCAATGGAGGAATTCTACCTGTGCAGTACTCAATAACACTTTCAGTATGTCACAACCCACTTTAAAAGCCTCATCAGCTTCCATACCAAGTCACATGCTTTTGCACATGCTGTTTTCTTTACTTGGAAGTCCTGAGAAATTCCTGGTCAAAGCCAAGTGTCAACTCCTCTGGGACGTCTTCCCCCAACAATCAGAAAGAGACTGTCATTCATTCCTTAGGGCTCCCCTCTGGTGTTTGTTATTGGCTATCCATGCAGGATGGGTAATCGATGGGAGTGTAAAGATGACATTCCCACTCCTTGCTCTCAAGAAGCTCACCCTAGACAGAAACAGAAATAGATCGTTACAAAACAGTCACCTTATATAAATGTGTTTAGGGTGCTGTAGATTCAAGGACAAAAAGTAACTTTTATTTAACTGGAGGTCTGGAAGTAATTAAAGAAGAGATGATATCTGAGTTGAAATTTGAAGGATTTCTGAAACTTCATGAAGTATTTCAAGGGGGAAAGGGCATTATAAGTAGAGAGATTGGTGCTTGTAAAGGCATAAAAGCATAAGAAGGGTTAGAATGTTCAAAGAATTGCAAATAGTTTCATATGATTCCAGGGCAAGGTATGTGTAAAGGTTCAAAAAAAATTAGTGCTCTTCCTCCCATCTTCTAAATTCTTCTAGTTGGACCAATAATCAAATTAACAGAGATACAGTAACAGGATAAAATCAAATGTTTAATAAATGTGCATGGGAATTCACATAAGCATGAAAATTCCAAAGACAGTGAGGCAACATTGGGTATATGTGACATTTTTGGACAGAGGAGAAATGGGGGTAGGGGGACGGGATATTAGATTTCAGAAGTGAGAATGGGCAACTTACGGGTAGTTGAGGAAAAGGGGAACCTACTGGCAGGTAAACCCTTGCTAGGTAAGCTCAGAGACAATGGGGCACAAGAGGTATGAAGCTAACAGGCTCTTTTTATTTACAATATAATTCAAATTAGGCTAAGGCAGCATCTGAAAACCTCCTTCCTGAGACAGGCTTCTATCTGAATCTCTTGGGCAGA
Source organism: Miniopterus schreibersii (assembly GCF_964146895.1). NCBI lineage: Eukaryota > Metazoa > Chordata > Mammalia > Chiroptera > Miniopteridae > Miniopterus > Miniopterus schreibersii. The sequence goes on along the minus strand of NC_138112.1, from coordinate 16,156,584 downwards.
AAGCAGAAGGAGGATCAAAGAGTCTTTCTGAGGCTTATTCTTAGTAAATAGCTTAAAACCAATATCCCCAAAAAGTAGCTTCAGGGTGGCAAGGCTGGTTTCCTTCACATGCAAGGCAGAACAATGGAAACCAATCAAGGCCTTAGCAACCCAAATAGAAAGTTTTTTTTTTATTCTATTCAAATGCCTATTACAGAGTTAAAGACACTGGGTTATCCATCTTGTATCACCTCTAGCTTCTAGCGCCAATGGGGCACATAGTAGGCATTATGTTTATATTTCTTTAATCATATTTAAAATAGTTTTTGTTATCTTTTAGTGATAAAATCAGGGACAATATAGGCAAAACTAAAAGTTAAATCTAATAAAAACTGCAAACAAACTTCCTATTTGCATACATTGCTTCCATTATTTGAACACTACGACAAATCAAGATACACAAGAAAGTGGGCTATTACTTTTCCCCCTTTAATTGTATATGTTTTTGTATAGTTTAAACATTTAGAAAATCAGGTTCATATGCTTTTCTAATTTAAAAAGAGTTTACATTTTGTTAATTTAAAAAAGCAAATAGAGGTCTAAATATTGACGGTTGAAAAATGAATCGCTCATTAACTTGCATTCCCTTTGAGATTTATTGCACAGTAAATTAGTTAATTGCAAACCTCCCAGCAATGTTTTACTCCATTATAGATTACTTTGGAAAAACAAATTTGAGTTCTCCCTCTTGAACAATGAGTGGTTTATTTTAAAGTAGGTGAAAGGTAATGTGAAGGGAAAAAAACACACCCCAGCTTCACAGATGTATGGTTTAAAGTTTGCCAAGTACTTAGTGAAGGGTTACACTAACTTCAAACGGTTGGAAAGTCTAATGTAATGTGAGAACATGAAGGTCTTGTTTCTTTTTCAGCCCGTGCTCTCCCTCAGTTCCCTGCAACCCGTCAACGTGGGGAGCAGGGAGTTTCAGAATCACAGCCCCCGGTGGGGAGCAGATGGACGCAGGGAGAGGGAGACATTCGGTGCAATGTGCGGTCTCCATTATGTTTGCAGTCCAGTTACCCTGTCCTCCTAAGGATTTTATATCCCCGGGTTGGGTCTGAGAGGCTGTCTGTGCTCTAAATTGCTGTGTTTCTCTTTTCGAGCAATGATCCAAACTCAGAGACAGCCTACAGAGAGGCCATTCCTGGGTAGGTTGAATACTCATATGTACCAATGAACTGTCAACTGCTAGCCAACCACCTCAGGCCTTTTCCTTTAGGCGATGGGCTTAGCATCTCAGCAGGGAGAGGTGCTTGGGTTTGACGTCTCTCCCGTAAGCAGTCTAGTGAGACACTTTTGTTCTGAGATAGGTCTCCTTGTGTCGGTGTGAAGCGGAGCAGAATATGCTTCTTTGGCATGAGGATTATTCTGAGCTGATTATTTTGAGAAACAACAGATACAGGAGAAGCTCTGAAAACAGTAGGAGCTACCTTTTAGTAAGGAACGTTTATATTTAGGAAGAAAATCATTTGTAAGGGTGTCGCTTTCTCTGCACCAGGAAAAGAGGGTGACTAAAGAAGAAGAGGGCCTTATTGTGGAGAAGGCCCCAACTTAACCTTATAACTAACTTTACCCTTCCCTTGGGAACCGCCCCAAAACTTGGATCACTCGTCCACACTTTTTTCTTCTTTCTTTAAAGATTTTTTTTTTTTATTGATTTTTGGAGAGACAGGAAGGGAGAGGGAGAGAGAGAGAAACGTGGGTGTGAGAGAACTAAACATCCATCAGCTGACTTCCACCTCCCTCCTCCCCAGGGATCAAGCCCAATACCTGGGCCTGTGCCCTCGCTGGGAATTGAACTGCCAGCCCTTTGGTGCAGGGGATGACGCCCAACCAACTGAGCTACATGGGCCAGGGCCCTTTTCATCTGTTTTTGTTTTCCTTACAGGAGGCCTTAGCCAAGAACTCAGAAGGGTAGAGGGAAGCTTATTTTTCCTCCCCTACAGGTGTTTCTAAAAGTGCCATCCAAAGGACAACCACTGTCCTTTCTGTGACTCTTCTTGGAGGACACTATTTGCCCACTCTGCCCCGGAGCTGGGTAGAGGCCAGCCTTGGCTGGGGCCTCTGGAACCAGGCTTGGTTACAAGCAAGCTATTTCCACCTGGTGACAGGGCATTGTCTTTCCTTATGGGTGAAGGAGGCGACTTGCTATGGGGTGCGATTTCAGGAGTGGGAATTTACCTGAGGCTCCTGGAAGAAATGTTTTTCTCACCTGCTGGCTTCCTGAGGACTGGTGTGCCAGATATCAAGCTTCATTCTTTCTGTTAAAATGCAAACATAGCCCTGGCCGGTGGCTCAGTTGATTGGAGCACCATCCTGTACACCAGAAAGGTTACAGGTTTGATTCCCAGGCAGGGCACACACCTAGGTTGGGGGGTCCGATCCCTGGGTTGGTACTGGAGGCAACTGGTCAATGTTTCTCTGTCTCTCTCTCCCCCTTTCTCTCCAAAAAATCAATTAAAAAAAAAACCAAAAAAACAACAACAAACATATCCTCAGGCGAGGATTAAAAAAATAATAAAGTAAAATGCAAGTACACCCAACAGAATAGTTAAAACTGTTTGCTGTTATAAGTCATTTCCATCATAATGAGAGTAAGACTTATTTATCTTGAGCACTGGTTTTAGTAAAAAGTGGAAGGGAAAGGAGCATGAAGGCTTTGGGGTTCTGGAGAGGGAAAGGAAAAGACTGGTTTAAAAACGATAGTAATGGTAAGTAGACACACCACATACAAAGGAAAAAGTCAGGTGGAGCACTTCAGGATCAGTTTTATTACAATATTACCAAGGACAGGCTGCTTGAAAATGTTTCCCTTTTAAAGGAAGGGATTCTCTCAGCAAGCATTTATTGAGTGCTTTCTAGAGAAGGAATGATAATTAAATTTTTAGAAATTAAACAGAGGAAAATAAAAACCAATACTAGCAAAATATATGCCAATTTTTTTCAGTGTTTTTTTTTTATCATGTAGAATTAGAATATAACTGTAGAGTTAAACTCCATTTTTCTATGAAGAAGTAATTATAAAGGAGCTATGTCTAAAAATGTGGTTTTTCTTCTGAACGATCTTCTGCCTCAAATACACTTTGGGAATATGCTATGCAACCACTTTATTTTATTTATTTTATTTTATTTTTGGTCACATCACCAGCACTGTGACTTTAAGCAGTGTATCATTAGCATGCATTTTTAAAAAGTACCAATTAAGAAAAAAATAGGATAATAGTACCTCTCTAAAGCAGGGGTTGGCAAAGTACTGTCTGCCGGTCAGAGCCAGCCCACTTCCTGTTTTTGAATGCCAGGGAGTTAAGAGTGCTTTTTATATTTTTATTTTTTTTATTTTTGGTCATTTTATTGTTTTTATTTATTTATTTTATTTATTTAAAATGTTTCTTTATCTTTATTGTTGAGACCATTACAGATGTCCCCCTTTTAACCCCACTGATCCCCTCCACCCCACATCCATCCCACCCCCAGGCCCTCCCCACACCAATGTCCACATCCATGGGTCATGCCCATAAACATACAAGCTCCCTGATTAATCTCTCCCCACCCACACCCCCCTCCCCGGCTTCCCTCTGAGATCCCTCAGTCTGTTCCATGCTTCTATGTCTCTGGATCCACTTTGTTCACAGTTTATTTTGTTTATTACATTCCACATATAAGTGAGATCATTTGGTATGTGTCCTCTGACTGGCCCATTTCATTCAGCATAATACTCTCTAGCTCCCTCCATGCTGTGCCAAAGGCCAAAAGGTCCTCTCTCTTCACAGTCGCAGAGTACTCCATGGTGTGAATGTGCCACAGCTTTTTCATCCACTCATCTACTGATGGGCACTTGGGCTGTTTCCAGGTCTTAGCTATTGTGAATTGTGCTGCTATGAACATAGGGGTGCATAAGTTCTTTGTGATTAGTGTTTCGGGTTTCTGAGGATATATTCCTAGAAGTGGGATCACTGGGTCAAATGGCAGGTCAATTTTTAATCTTTTGAGGAACCTCCATACTGTTTTCCATAGTGGCTGCCCCAGTCTGCATTCCCACCAGCAGTGCACTAGGGTCCCCTTTCTCCACACCCTCGCCAGCACTTGTAGTTTGTTGATTTGTTGATGGAGCCTTTCTCACAGGCGTGAAGTGGCACCTCACTGTGGTTTTAATTTGCATCTCTCTGATGATTCTCGACATTGAGCACTTTTTCATATGACTCTTGGCCATCTGTATGTCCTCTTTGGAGAAGTGTCTATTTAGGTCCATTGCCCATTTTTTAATTGGATTGTTTGTCTTCCTTTTGTTAAGTTGCATGAGTTCCTTATATATTTTGGATATTAACCCTTTATCCGATGTGTCATTGGCAAATATGTTCTCCCAGACAGTGGGCTCCCTTTTCGTTTTGTTGATGGTTTCCTTTGCTGTGCAGAAGCTTTTTATTTTGATGTAGTCCCATTTATTTTCTCCTTAGTTTCTCTTGCCCTAGGAGATGTATCAGCAAACATATTGCTATGAGAGATGTCTGAGATTTTACTGCTTATGTTTTCCTCTTTTATATTTTTAAATGGTTAAAAAAAATCAAAAGAAGAATAACATTTTACAACATGTCAAAATTGCATTACATTTATATTTCAGCCCTACCAAAGTGGCTCAGTTGGTTGAGCTTCATCCCTTGCACCGAAAGTTGTCAGTTCAATTCCTGGTCCAGGCATGGGCCTGAGTTCTGGGTTTGATTCCCAGTTGGGGAGAGTGGGGAAGGCAGTTGATCGATGTTTCTCTCTCACACCAATGTCTCTCTCTCTCTCTCTCTCTCTCAGCATGTCCTTGTGTGAGGCTTAAAAAATAAAAATAAAATAAAAATTCATATTTCATTATCCATAAACAAAATTTTATTAGAACACAGCCATGCCCACCATTTACATACTGCCTATGGCTGCTTTCAAGACAGAATGGCAGAATCAAATAGTTGCAACAGATCAGTTGGCCCACAGAGCCTAAAATATTTACTATTTGGTCCTTTAGAGAAAAAGTGTGCCAGCCCCTAGTGAAGGGTATTAGTTCTCCAAGTGTGCCTGTGAAATAATCTCACAGGTGCTCTGCTTAAGGAAGGCTTCCAAGGGCGAACGTGGCAGTGTGCATGCCGCAGCTCCCTTTCAGACAGTCATTGTCTACCTTGGCGTATTAAAGGATCTGAGAAGTGCTGCAGTAACTAAATCCTGTTTATCTTTTTTTTGCCAGTTTCAAAACGTATTTGATCTCAAAGCAATTGCTCTCCACTCCTTTCTCTTTCACGTTACACCTAGAAGCACCCAGTGGACTGAGAGGCATTCTCGCTTAGAAGTTTTGAGTTGGGACCCCTTACTGGTGGGAAGTCTTTTCAAGCAAGGTTATAGCCAGTCCTTTGACTGGACCTGCTCCCCCAGGACTCATTACATTTCTAAGGAATGTTCCCAATCATTTTGTCCGATTATCTCATTTTACAGATTGAGAGATGGAGGCTGATCAGGGTTCCGGGCTTGCAATTTCTTCTCCCTGGAAAGCTCTTCCCCTTGTCAGCTGTATGTCTTGAAGGGACTCAAGTTTTGCCACCCGGTAGCTGCCTTTTTGGGATATTGATTTCAAGTGGTCTATTAAGAAATAGGATTCAGAAATAACTTTTGACTCTCCCTGCTTTCCTGCCCAGGAGATTCAGACGGAGAAACCTGTTTCAGGGGTAGATTTTAGGATGTGCCTTAGCCTAATTTGAATTAAGTATGGTTAATAGGAGGGCTTCAGGCAGGGACCCGTTAGCTAGATGTCCCCCATTGTTTCTGAGCTTGCCTAGCAGGGATTTTCCTGCCCTGTGTGCTCCGCTCGTCCTCCACTACCCGCAAATCACCCATCCTCACTTCTGAAATCTAAGGCCCAGTTCCCCCATTTCTCCTTTGTCCACAAATGTCTTCTGTACCCAATGTTGCCACACCGCCTCTGGAATTTTCATGGAATTATCACTTCTATGTGAATTCCCCATGCACAGGTATTCAGTTCTGATTTTCTCCTGTTAATTTGTCTCTGTTATTTGGGTTATTAGCCCAGCCTAGAAGAACTTAGAAGGTAGGAGGGAGAGTGTTAATATTTTTTTAGCCCCCATTGTCTTAATCTTTGCCTCCTCCAGGTGTTGGCCCAGATGTCACCTTCCTGGCTGGGGCTTCCCTGACCACCCTAACAAAAACTAACACCCCTTTTTCCTAGCACCCCCTAACCAACTTTACTGCATTATTTTGATAGCACTTATAGCTACCCAATACACTCTATGTTGATAAATGTTTTTAAAAATTATAGGTCACCCCTCATTAGAATATAAACCCCCTTGGCTTTTTGTCTGTTTTATTGTATCCCAGGGCCTAGAATAGCACATGACTCATCTACGTTGTCATAGACATGATTGAGTATGTATTGTTCTGTGTATTAGTGGCAGAACCAGAGCTTGTTCCCAGGCCTCCTTCATCCTACATCAGGAAAGCAAGTGAGATAATAAAATGAAATGGAAGATTTTTCACCAAGTATGCTTAGATTCAAATACGAGTGCTGGCACTCAGTAGCAGTTGTAATTCAGGCTAGATTGCACCTAGATACAGGTGATATAAACAAAGCAAGGTCACTTTTATTATTCTCTTGTAATAAAGGGGTCCAGGGTTGATATGGCAACTCTATAGCCATGAGGGACCCAAGCCCCCCATCAATCTGCTCCACCCTCCTTAGAGCATGCCGTCCATCCCCAGGTTCTGCTGGCTGCAGGAGCTCCAGTCATGACATCCATGATACTAGCAGGAGGAAAATTCAGTTTTCTCTAAAGAGTCTTCCCGGTGACTTCTGCTTCTTTTTCATTGACCTTCCCTGGGCTGGGAAATGTAGTATTTAGGATGGACATGTAGTAGGCAGTTAGACAGATATAAGCTGAGCAAGGACCGGGGGCCAGGTACAGAAGGTCACCAGGGTAGAAAGCCCCAGGTGCCTAGCAAAGGACAATGGTAGGGTGGGACCTCGGCCCCAGGGTGAACTTTCCTCCCCTAGCAGTTTGGACCCCCTGACCTTTCCTCCCTAGAGATAACATCTAGGCCTCAGTTGTATTTCAGCCCCAGGCCCAGAAAAGCAGCAAAACCAGACAAGCAACACCAAGGATGACCTCAGGACCAGCTACATTGGATATTGACTCCCTACCCTGGCCTGGCCAATGGATCAGTGAAGACCCCAAACCTGAAAGGACACATCTGGAAAGCTGATGAATATTCTATTGAGATCTTCCCCTGGAACCTCCCCTAAAATCTCCACCCTTAAAACCCTTAGGACAGAGGACCCAGTGGGCTCTCCCTCCCGGGAGCATGCCCAGCCTTTCCTCTCCCCTCCCTGGTGCCATTCTCACCACCCACAACAGACATTACCAACCCAAATACGACTTTCCTCTGCTGGTAAGGTAGAAGGAGAGAATGGATTCGAGTAGGTAACCAGTGGTCCCTGACATAGTAGCTGTGTAACTTTGGGCAAATGACTTAATGATATCTACCTTGTAGAGTATATTAGTTTCCTAGAGCTGACCTAACAAAGTACCACAAACTGGATGGCTCCAAAGAACATAGTTCCTTCTCTGGCAGTGCTGGACGCCAGAAGTCTGACATCGAAGTGACAGGAGGGTTGCTTGCTGGAGGCTCTGAGGGAGAAACTGTCCCATGGCTCTCTCCTTGCTTCTGGGGTTGCTGGTGACAGGAACAAAACGTTTTTCTCGACCCTTGTAGTGTCCCTGGCTGGGCCTGAAAATTAAACTCACAAAGATGGATCAATAGGTGGAAAGCATACACATTTATTTTACATAAATTTTATGTGATACAGGAGCCTTCATAAGGAAATGAAGAGCTGAAGAAATGGTTAAACTTGTGCATTTTTATGCTGGGTTCCAGGAGGAGTGGAAAGATACAACAGGGCGAGGAGGAGAGGCGTGTGTAGGGGACTGGGGGAGCTCAGGAAAGCCTGTTGGTTTGGATTCTTGGCGTCCCTTTGGCTTCAGAGGGAAGAAAGCTCCGCTCCTCTGAGTATGGGGAAGGCACCTCTCACCTGAGAGTTTTATGACCTGCTTCAGGGCAGAAGGGCAGGGTAGGGGGGAGGTCAGAGTGACCTTCCTGGTTCTGTTGTTTTCTCAAACCCCTTCAGCTTAAAATATTCACTATGCTAGATGCCATAATTTGGAGTAGTGTGTCTCATTCTTTGTCTTATAAGGACACTGGCACTGGAGTTAGGAGCTACCCTAATCCAGTAGGATCTCATCTTGATCCTTACCTTGATTACATCTGCAAAGACCCTGTTTCCAAATGTTACTGAACAGGGGACCTGGCCCTGAGCCAGTCTGCCTAGGGCCCCCCAGCACTGTGTGGGCTTTTGGCTTCGTGTAGGAAAAATTTCACAACAGGAGTCCAGGTGACTATGAGAGTATGCGTATTAAAGCTGGGACAGAAAACAAGGAAGGGCTTAGCACAGGAGAAGCAACAGGAGAGCCTAGGCAGAGCTGCTTTAGCTCACTGGCAAGTTCAAGCAAGGGGACCTTGGGGACAGGTTCAGAGGATTAGCCTGGGACAAGCCACGGCTGCCCATTGCTCCCCTAGTTGCAAGTCTCATGGGGATCCTTAGAGTTTAGGATCATAATCTCCGCTGATCGGTCAGTGCCAGGGCAGGAGGTCACTGGTCATGGCAGCTGGTCCTGGGGTCATCCACCTGGTTTTGCTGCTTTTCTGGCCCTGGAGCTGAAATACAACTGAGTCCTAGATGTCATGTCTAGGGAGATGACCTTTTGTATCTAGCTGTGAATTGCTCGGCCAGTTTGTTGAACGATATGGCTGTTTCTCTATTCCACTTGTGCTGGCTTACTGGCCTGTCTTATAAATAAGGTCACATTCTGAGGTTCCAGGTGGACATGACGTTTTTTGGAAGATACTATTCAATGTACTACATAGAGTTATTGAGATAATTAAAGGTTATGGACATAAAGTGCTGGCGTACTTTGTCAAATCAGGAAAACAGATATTTTTACTGAGAAGTGGGAAATTACACACACATCACAAACCCCTTCTTGGAAGTTATAGTATGAAAAGGGAACACCTTTTCTGCCTTTTTTGGCTATGCTTGTTTATATTTGTTTTCATGCACCTATCACAGACATTTAGTTCCGTAATGGAGTTAATCCTAAAGATTAAACCTGAGGGAAATTAGCTGTTGGACTTGAGAAATATCATCTATCTATCATGTGTGAAGAGATTTAGGAAAATTAGTGGAAGTTCATGTGGCAGGAAGGTGCCTTTTGGGTGGGATGCTCTCTGACCAAAATCAATCTGCCCCCTTTCCAGGAGCTGCCAGCAGGGGGCCAGTGCCACAGGACTGCCCTAGGCTGCAGCTGATTAGTTCAAGGATGAACCCTGTCCTTGACCTCTCAGACCTTCCTTTAAAAAAATCTGGAATTTTGAACAACAGATGTAGAGAGAGGATTGCTGGAGCTGAGCCTTGTTGATTCTCTTATCCAGCTTCCTGCTTTTTCCAAGGGCAAACTCAGATATTTCCAACTCATTTGTGTTTTGGGGTTTGTCATTTTCTGCAACCCAAACAACTTTACCTGATAAAATACTGAAGTCTCAGGATCCTAAACTCAACATACAAAGGACAGTGTACAAATTACAGATTATAGCTAATTTCATATGTTTTCTAGTTAAATGAACATATCTATTTAATTTTTCTGATCTTGAAATCATGGACTAATAACACAAAACTGATTTTAAAGCAATCTTCTTTTTTTAAAAAAATTCTTGATTTGAGAGAGAGAGAGCAAGGAAGGGAGAGGAACATGGATTTGTTGTTCCACTTATTTATGCATTCATTAGTTGATTCTTGTATGTGCTCTGACCAGAGATCGAACCCACAACCTTGGCATATTGGGATGACACTCTAAACCGACTGAGCAACACTGCCAGGGACAAAGCAATCTTATTTTTACGGATAAACATTAGCACATTAAAATGCACCAGTAGGCCCTGGCTGGTGTGGCTCAGTTGGTTGGAGTGTCATCCTGTACAGTAAAAGGTGGCGGGTTTGGTTCTTGGTCAGGTCATATACCCAAGTTTCTGGTTTGATCCCCTGTCGGGGCACGTGTGGGAGGCAACCGATCAATGCTGCTCTCTCACATCGATGTTTCTCTTTCACCTTCTCTCCCCACTTCCTCTCTCTAAAAATCAAAAATTTTTAAAAAGTATACCTGAGGCAAATTAATAATAAAAATAATAAATAAATAAATTTAATGTGCCAGTAAGACCAACCCCTCTTAAGAGTATCAAGCCTTCAGTTTTTCTGAACTCTGGGAAGGTGGAGCTAAAAAAATCCGGGCAATTGCTAGTAAAACTGGCACAGACGCTGAGATTTCTACTTAGATCTGCACGTCCCTTTTACTATCTATTATTTGGCTTGAAAATCTATGGCTCAGAACAAGAAATACAAAAATGAATGGAAGCTGAAGTGACCAAATTTTTTTAAAATTTATCTTTGTTGTTGAAAGTATTACAGATATCCCCCCCTTTTTTTTCCCCATTGATCTCCTCCACCTCACATCCACCCCACCCCCAGGCCTTCACCACACTACTGTGTCCGTGGGTTATGCATATATGCACATAAGTTCTTTGATTAATCTCTCTCCACTCCCCCCTCCCTGCCTTCCCTCTGAGATCCCTCAGTCTGTTTCATGCTTCTGTGTCTCTGGATCTATTTTGTTCCTCAGTATATTTTGTGTATTAGATTCCACATATGAGTGAGATCATGTAAAACTGAATCAGGAAGAATCAGAAAACCTGAATAGGCCAATAACAACTGATGAAATCGAAGCAGCAATAAAAGAACGCCCAGCAGACAAAAGCTCTGGTCCGGACGGCTTCACAGGGGAGCTTTCTAATTCTTTAAGTTGTAGGGTTAGAGAGTTGACTAAAAATTTTTCTTGCTTTTTGAGGCAGGCCTGCAGTGCTATGGACTTCCCTCTCGGGGCTGCTTTCACTGTGTCCCATAGATTTGGGGTTGTGTGCTCATTTTCATTTGTTTCCAGGAAGTTTTTGATTTTTTTTCTTGGTCTTATTGGTAACCCAATCATTCTTTAAGACCACTTTTTTTTTTTTTTTATAGTAAAAATCTATACCAGTGAAGATTCTGCTATGTGAAATGTTAGAGATTTTGCTGCCTATGTTTTCTTTTAGGATTTTTATGGTTTCACAACAAGTCTCTTATCCATTTTGAGTTTATTCTTGTGTATGGTTTAGTTTCATTTTTGCATGTACTTGTCTAATTTTCCCAACACCATTTATTGAAGAGACTGTCTTTACTTCATTGTATGCTCTTGCCTCCGTCGTCAAATATTAATTGAGTGTAATGGTTTGGGTTGATTTCGGGGCTCTCTGTTCTGTTCCATTGATCTATATGCCTGTTCTTGTGCCAGCACCAGGCTGTTTTGATTACAGTGGCCTTGTAGTATAGTTTGATAGCCAGTATTGTGATTCCTCCAACTTTGTTCTTCTTTCTTAAGATGGCTGCAGATGTTCAGGGTCTTTTTTGGTTCCATATGAATTTTTGGAGTATTTGTTCTAGATCTGTGAAATATGCTCTTGATATTTTAATAGGGATTGTGTTGAATCTATAGATTGCTTTGGGTAGTATGGACATTTTAATGATGTTAATTCTTCTAATCCATGAATGTAGTATATGCTTCCACTTGTTTGTATCTTCCTCTATCAGCAAAATCTCAGACATCTCACGTAGCAGAATTTTCACAAATACATCACCTAGGGCAAGAGAAACAAAGGAAAAAAATAAACAAATGGGACTACATCAAATTAAAAAGCTTCTGCACAGCAAAAAAAAACACACCAGCATCAAAATGAAAAGGGAATCCATTGTATGGGAGAACATACTTGCCAATGACACATCTGACAAGCCAATGATACAATGATACATCTGGTTAATATCCAAAATATATAACAAACTCCTACAACTCAACACCAGGAATACAATCCAATTAAAAAATGGGCAGAATAGACAATTCTCCAAAGAGGACCTACAGATGGCTAAGAGACACATGAAAAATGCTCAACGTCACTAATCATCAGAGAGATGCAAATTAAAACCACAATGAGGTATCACTTCACACCTGTCAGAATAAGTCAACAAACAGCAAGTGCTGGCGAGGGTGTGGAGAAAAGGGGACCCTAGTGCACTGCTGGAGGGAATGCAGACTGGGGCAGCCACTGTGGAAAACAGTATGGAGTTTCCTCAAAAGATTAAAAATGGACCTGCCATTTGACCCAGTGATTCACTTCTAGGAATATATCCTAAGAATCCTGAAACACTAATCAGAAAGAATATATGCACCCCTATGTTCATAGCAGCATTATTTACAGTAGCTAAGATCTGGAAACAGCCCAAGTGCCCATCAGTAGATGAGTGGATAAAAAAGCTGTGGGACATTCACACCATGGAATACTATGCAGCTGTGAAAAAGAAGGATCTTTTATCCTTTGGCACAGCATGGAGGGACCCGGAGAGTATTATCCTAAGTGAAATAAGCCAGTTAGAGAAATGCAAGTATCACGTGATCTCACTCATGTAGAATCTAATGAACAAAATAAACTGATGAACAAAATAGGTCCAGAGACATGGAAACACGGACCAGACTGAGGGATCTCAGAGGTCCAGGGAGCAGGGGTGCAGGAAGAGATTAACCAAAGTATTTATATGTATATAAGCATAACCCATGGCCACAGGCAATAGTGCAGTGAAGGCCTGGGATGTGGCGGGAGTCCTGTGGAACTGGACAAAGCGGGGAAATAGGGGACTCTGTAATACTCTCAACAATAAAAAGAAATTTAAAACAATTCTATACCAAAGTGATGGTTTGACATTTTCTCTATTTGGAACCAAGGCGTTAAAGGAGAAAAGCCACACAAGGTATTTTCTTTCTTAACGTGTGTGTGAAAATACTTGTCACTGCATTTCGACTTGTTTGTATCACTTAACATAATGATATTTGTTGGTAGTAATTTTAGTAAAATACAAAGTAAGGATAATTTTTGCTTTGGCAACATATATCCTTGTGTCTTATGGCTTCGGGTCTTAAGCTCGAGTCTTTGATCCATTTTGAGTTAACTTTTGTGTGTGGTGTAAGGTAGTGGTCCAGTTTCATTTTCTCACATGTGTCTGTGCTATTTTTACATGCAGTGTTTTCTCAACACAGTTTATTGAAGAGCTGTCTTTACCCCATTGTATATTTTTGGCTCCTTTGTCGTAAGTTAATTGACCTTATATGTTAGGCTTATTTCTGGACTCTCTATTCCTTTTTAATTTTTCTTAACAGTAAAGAGGTCTCTTATTTTTTTTTTTTTTACACTTATCATGCCATGAATTCATAGGGAGTGGGTTCCAGCAGCTCAGGCTCCTTTCCCCTGGTTCCCACACAGTGAGCTTCTCTGGGTGGAGCAGGCTGGAGCTCCAGTTCAACCCAAATACCTTTTTCTTTGGCTTCCTTCATTTTCTGATCGCTTTCCTTCACACTTTCAGGAAGCTATCTTGGCTTTTACAGTGCTTAATACGCTCAATAGGTACATTAATTCTCTTGGCAGGAATCTTGCCCTTCCTTAACTTGTTTGTTTACAGCAATGCCCACCGAATGCTGGGTGACATTGTGGACTCCTCCGGTTTTGACATGGTAACGTTTGTGGGACATTCCTTTTGAACAGTGCCCATACCCTCAATATCTACAATATCACCTTTCTTTATTTAAAAAAAAATAAAAAATATAAATTTATTGATTTCAGAGAGAGGAAGGGAGAGGGAGAGATAGAAACATCAATGATGAGAGTTATCGATTGGCTGCCTCCTGCACGCCCCCTGCTGGGGATAGAGCCCGAAACCCAGGCATGGGCCCTTACTGGGAATCGAACCTTGATCGCCTGGATCATAGGTCAGTGCACAACTGCTGAGCCACGCTGGCTGGGCTACGATATCACCTTTCTTGTAGAGTTGCATGTATGTAGCCAAAGGAACAACTACATGTTTTTTTTTAAAAAATATATATATATTTTTATTGATTTTAGTGAGAGAAGAAAAGGGGAGAGAGAGGGAAAAAAGAGAGATAAACACCCATTAGCTGCCTCCTGCACACCCCCTGTGGGGGATCAAGCCTGAAACCCAGGTATGTGTCCTGACCAGGAATTGACTCTATGATCTTTTGGTGCATGGGACTATACTCAACCACTGAGCCACACTGGCCAGGGCCAACTCCATGTTTTCTAAAAGGCCTAGAGAACATATAGCAGGTGCTTCTCCTCTTTCTGTTTGTGTTAGTCATTTTGGTGAATTATTGGAAGATGGTGTTTCTGTCTGAAAGGCTGGACCCTCACTTCTGTTCCATTGACCTGTGTGCTTGCTTTTATATCAATACCATACTGTTTTGATTACTATAGCTTTGTAATGTAATTTGGAATCGGGGAGCATGATGCCTCCAGCTTTGTTCTTCATTTTCAAGATTGCATAGAAATGTTTGTGAAGCACATAATGAGGCTTTCTGGGGAAAACATGGCAGCTTCCAGCAGGGAAAGAAAACCAACTCTGCCTTCATTGTGACCGGGAGGTGGGCCAGGGCTTACATGGTCTGAACTTTCCTTCAGTGCCAAAGAAGGGAGCACTGTTCACTTGACTTTCCTAGATGTGAGGCAGAAGGAAAGGAAGGGTCAGGGCTTGAAAGCTGTCAGCAAACATCCAAAATAGAGCCGGACTGCTATAAGAATGAAAACTTTTAAAGTCTTGTGTTCATTAATAATAAAATGTTTAATTTGCAGTTTATTATATTTTCCTCATGATGTTCAATAACATAAGAAAACCGCTTAAGCATATTAAAGACTAGTAGATGGTATTAGAAATTTTAAGAATTGAGGAAAAGGAAAGTACTCAAGGTAGTATAGTTAAAAAATACCATACAAAGAAACTTTCAAGTTGGTTCATTCAAAAGTTCCTTTACCCCACATGTTATGTATCTATAGTTTATCTATTAAAAGAAATTTTCCCTTAAAAAAAAGTATACTGGTAGCTCAGTGTATTATCTTTATATTTGGCTTCCAAGGTTGAGATACCTGAACTAAACCAACGGCTGAGGGCTACAGTGCCACTGTGGGGCTTGGGGTTTGTCTGGCCTCCATGAGAACGTAAACCTCACCAGGGCTTAAAGTCTCTTTTGTTCACTGCAGTTAAATAGTTCTTTTCACATAGTAGACACGTTATAAATATTGGACGGATGGAAGATGGATGGCCGGATGGATGGTAAATTCAATGGCTTGCCACTAGGTGGCAATATTTACCTGGATCTGTGCTGCAAAGCTTCACAGCGTCTATAGTTGCAGCAGGGTCACATCAACCACACGTGGCCAGAACCTCCCTGACCCAGCCCCCTCAAGGCTGCCCCTTCTTTCCCAGCGACCCCTTAAATGCTATGCGTTAGAGGACCACAAGATTTTCTCTTTGTAAGTAATCTTAGATACCATCTGCTCTAACTCCCAAATTTTTCAGTCCAATGGGGGCTACTAAGGCCGAAGCCCCACAGTGGTGGTGTAGCCCTCAGCAATTAATTTAGTTCAGATGTCTCAAACATGGGAGCCAAAAATAAAGATAGCACACTGAGCTACTGGCTCATTAAAAGAAAAACCCCAGCAGAATTTCCTGTGGCAGAGACTTAGCACCTCCACCTCTGCAGTCACCCCATTTCCCGTTCTGTTCAGCTGACGCAGAAAGTCCGGCACTACAGTCATGTTTACGTTTTTACTCCTGGAGTTTGCAAATCAATGAGCTCTGGCAGTTTGGTCCTGAAGCCTGAGCTGTTTCTACATTTGGCCTCGGGCCCAGCTGACCTGGCTTTTTCCCGTGGCCTCCATGGAACCCGGAGGTTTTTACTTTTTCCAGTCCTAGCATTTAATGGCACCAGAGCAGCTCTGCTGTATCTAGTTCTCTGTTAGTCACATTCCCATGCTTTTTAAGTCATTCAAAATGCACCTTTCTACGCAGAAGTAGGGCAAGTCCAATCTAGTCATCATTCATTTGTTTGTTAAACATTTACTACATAATATTGCATACAACCAAGCTCTATATTTGTCTACAGAAACAAATAGGGCATTTCCACTCTCAAAAATTAGAAATGCCATCCTACAAAGTACAATAAAGCACATGAAATGCATTGCTGTACAGTGCAAATATACGGCAGGTCTTTGGTCAAACAGAAATGAAAAATTATTCTGGAATACAGATCATTGCAGCACTGAGCCTTTGTCTACAATGCTAATGCCTGCCTCCCAAGCTAGTGTGCAAATAGTGCAATTTAGTACGGTTCCCCGCCCACAGTCAGTTCAATAAATACTAGCTTCCTTTCCCTTCTCTGCAATAGAGGTATAAACAAAATTTTGTAGCAACACAGAAGAAGGAGCAGTAACTATAAGAGTTTCCCCAAAACTGCAAAGAAAATGACCTTGGAGTTGGGACTGAAAGGATGAGTGGGAATTTGGAGGCACAGAGAAGAGAAAGTTCCTGGCAGAGGGCAAAGCAAATAGGTAGAGAGGTGTGTCTCCCAACCTCTCCTGTCCTCTGGGAAGCACATGCTGAGGCCGAGTTAGGAGTGCAAGAGGCTTATTCGAAAGCAATGTCTATGAAAAATAAAAGGGACTGGGGGAGCAGAACAGTGTTGGGCAGGAGAGCCTCGGACCCCATTGCAGATCTGGCTGTCTCTGGCCACCCCACAGGGGGCGCTGGAACCAGATTGCCTATCAGAGGAGCTCTGCACTTGGCAGAAATACCCAGAAATGTCTGTACTCTCCAAGGAAGAGCATGACCTCTGCTAAAATGTCACGGAGCCCGTAGGCAGTAACAGCTGGAGGCTGTCGGCTAACCGCACTCCTGGCAGCTGAACAGCAGGAGTTTTCCTGGAGCGAGATCTGAGGGGCACACCTCCGCGCCTGTCACAGGAGGTATTTTGTTCTACTTCCTTCTGAGGCTCCCAGAGCTGTGCCCACACACGGTAACGGGCACTCACTTTGTTATGCTCAGCAGCCTGCAGGCAGGTAGTAACCCCACTTTCCAGGTGAGTCAAGCGTTTCAGTCGGTGTCCTTCCTCAGGCCCCTGGTTAGAGCAAGGCCGGCGGCAGCTGCTGCCTGAGTCAGCAGAAGGCACTCGGGGCCAGGCCCACGGCGAGCTATGGGTGCAGAAGCACGAGCTGAGAGGAGGCTGGGGCTGGCGGGCTCGGGGCGCCCCGACAGTGAGCGCAGCCATTTGGTAGCCTTGGAGCGGGAGGTTCAAGGATAACATGCAGCACACTGGGAGTCCTGGAATGCTTCTGTTGGGAGCTCCCTGGCTCCCCGCTGGCCTCAGAATAAAGCGCAGGGATCTTACTTCCAGCGGCCTCCGAGGCCCTGCCCGAGGCTCTAGCCCTGTCCTTCTCAGCCAGCGGTGGGGTTGCCCCCCCAGGGGACATCTGGCCATGTCTGGAGTTGGTCACAACTGGGGTGAGGAGAGAGAGTGACTGGTGCCTAGTGGGTAGAGGCCAGGGATACTGCGAACATCCTGCAAGGCACAGGACAGCGGAACAGCAGGACGTTACCCAGCCCTGGCAGGTGGGGCTCAGTTGGCTGGAG
Organism: Miniopterus schreibersii; assembly: GCF_964146895.1. NCBI lineage: Eukaryota > Metazoa > Chordata > Mammalia > Chiroptera > Miniopteridae > Miniopterus > Miniopterus schreibersii. The sequence goes on along the minus strand of NC_138112.1, from coordinate 16,138,844 downwards.
CATCAGCCGGTGAACTGAAAGGCCGTGGGCTCCATTCCCAGTCAGGGCACATGCCTGGGCGGTGGGTTCAGTCCCCGGTTGGGGGATGTACGGGAGGCAACTGATTGATGTTTCTCTCTCTCCCTTCCTCCCTCTAAAATCAATCAACACATCCTCCGGTGAGGATTCTTTTTAAAAAAAGATTATCCTCTCAAAATGTCAACAGAGCTGCGCTTGAGAAACCCTAACAGCCTCTTCTGCTGCTACTCGCCCCTCATTGGCGACTCTGCAACCTCACCCCAGACTCCCGAGTCCCGCACACGCTGGCTCGGCGCCGTGCCCCTCTCCCAGAGGCTCCTCTCCCGGCCGCGCCAGCTCAGCCCCCCTCGGCCTCAGGTCTCAGCTCAGACGCGCCTTCGTCAGCGGGCTGGGCAAGGCCCCAGGCTGTCCCTCCCAGCCCTCCTGCCATTGTCTCTGCCCACCACACTCCCCACCGTGTGCAAGTCCAGACCTATTGCAATGATTTCTTTTCCTTCCTTCCTTCCTTCCTTCCTTCCTTCCTTCCTTCCTTCCTTCCTTCCTTCCTTCCTTCCTTCCTTCCTTCCTTCCTTCCCTCCCCCCTCCTTCCCTCCCTCCCTCCTCTCTCCCTTTCTTCCTTTCTCCCCATACTATAAACCCCACACACCATATTCCCATCAACTGGCAAAATGTTTGTGTTTTATATGTGCTCCAAATGTACTTGTTGAATAAATTAAGGACATTATCCAGAAGATGCCCCCATTTGTGTGTGTGTGTGTGGGGGGGGGAGAAGCTAAATCAGGTGTATTTATAGGGTTAATTTAATGGCAGTTTAGTTACAGCATGGTGTTTGCCATTTATTTGATTATGGATTGATCCAAATTTTTAGTCATCAAAGTTTTTTTGGAGATTGTTGTATAATATTTGCTAATGTAGAATATCTCATTATAAAAGGTGAATTATAAATGAAATAAAAATAAAATGTAGACCTCTATCTTTCCATGACTTCCCCCCCCCCCCCGCCCCTATCCTGTGCTCAGCCAGCTCTCAGGCCTGGCTGCTCCGCACAGTCTTCCTGCTCCTCAGGCCCTGGCTCGACCCCCTCCAGGCCTCTCTACCTGCTCTCCCTCTGCCCAGCCCCATTCCCCAGCCCTCCCAACGTGCCCACCCTCTTATTTCAGGTCTAGCTCACATATCAGTTTACCTCCGAGGCGCTCCCTGGATCGTTTCTCTGGAACGATCGCTGTCTGCTCTCTTTTCTTTCAGAGAACATCCAGCGCTTGTTCATTTGTGCACTGTCTGTCTCCCCAACCACAGTGCACGCTCACCAAGGCCAGGACTTTACCTGTCCTGCTCGTGGCTGCTTCCCCAGTTCCTGAAGTCCCCTTAGTAAATATTGTGGAATGGGTAGGCGAATATACGAGTCCTGGGATGGAGAGAAAGGTACTTAATACCTGTAATAAAAACGAGCAACCTCTGCGTAGCAACAACTGTCCTTCCTATAAAAGCTGCCTTCCCGAAAGGAAGGGGCAGATCGCACAATTCCCTCCAGACACGTAGCCACCAAGTTCTCTGCTTGAAGAGCGTGTTCCTTGGATGAACTCCTCCTGTGTCCTGTGGTACCTCTCACTGCCTCCCTGTTGTGTCAAAAGCAGTGAGACAGGTCACCCGAACTTCTGGTGGGGAGGACCACCCTGGAAACAAAGGACACAGCAAGAGGCAGTTAAAAGTTATCTCAGACTCAAATCCGCTCCCGGTCGTGGACCTCCTGTCGTCTTAGATCCACTTCTCAGGGCAGTAAACCCCCCCACAACATTTTAAATGTCCTAAACTGCTAAAATAACCTTAGGAAGACTAAAGTTATATGAGGGGAATGTCAGAAATTATGTCCAGAGCTCTGAACCACGTGGGGAAGAAAGCCTGCACGATGGTGGTGTAAGCCGGGTCACTGCCCCGCAAGGACAGACCCGGGGCGCTGCTCAGCGCGGGGAATGCTGCTGGAAGAAAGAGGGGGCGGACTCTTCTTCAGGACTTTCCGGTCCTAATAGGGCCACACTTTCTTTCTGTTGTGACCAAGTGTGCGACGTCCCATCTTCTTTTCTTCTTGCCAGAGGGACGGGAATGAGTGCAGTTGTATCCTCTTAGCATCTGTCTAAACGTAAGTCAGTATAATGCTGAGCTGGACGCTATATAAAAAGTAATTAACCACAGAGACACAGTTAACCACAATTAACCACAGTTTAAGGAGGTGTTTACAAATATGAGACATTGTGTAAAGTTACCATTAAAAAAAAAACCACCTAAAATTTCTTGAAATATCTTGACCTTTTATAAAAACTAAACTACAATTCATGGTTTCATATTTATTATGAATTATACTCTGAATTGACGTAAAAATATTCCAGTTTCTTCTTTGAAGTTTCATAATCCTTGCGGCTATATTAACAAAAGGAAAGTAAAAATACCACGAAGCTATAAATTAGGTTTGTTTTTTTAACGTAAAAAACAAAACAAGAAACACACCAACAAACCTAAACCACTAAGGCCAGGTTTTGCTTTATTACCACTAGAGGGCGCTAAAAGCACCATTAAACCAAAGTTCACTGTTCAAGTGAGCAACTGGGAAGAAGCCCAGTGAGCCCACAAAGAAATACAGTTACATGTTTATTTTTGAAAAATCAACTGATAGTAGTTTGATTGAAAAGATTACATATAAAGGTCTGTTTTTGCTCTAATGAGAAAACACCTAATCATATATATATAAATATTTATATTTATATATATTTATATATATATATTTTTTTAGGTGTGTAAACTATGTATTAACAGACGAGGCCTACAGATTTACTTCTTCTTGGACACACCCACAATGCGGCCCCAGCAGCCTGTGGTCTTGGTGTGCTGGCCTTGGACATGAAGGCCCCAGAAGTGGCACAGCTCTCTGTGGGCCCGAATTTTCCTCAGCCGCTCCAGGTCTTCACGAAGCTTGTTGTCCAGACCATTGGCCAAGACCTGGCTGTATTTTCCATCCTTCACATCCTTCTGTCTGTTCAAGAACCAGTCTAGCGTGTGTTCTGCATTACGGTGATCACAGATTCCACCCCATCCTCTGTGAGCTCTCCTGCCCCCTGAGTGAGGTCCATGTCTGCTTTCCTCAACACCACATGTGCCTGTCTTCACCCCACACCCTTAATTGACAGCAAAGGCTAATTTTCGCTGCCCATCAATTTTGGTGTTGAGTACTCGCAAAATGTGCTGGAACTTCTCAGGAATCATTAGAGATGTGGAGTCACCAGCAGTGTATAGGCCTCCTGTGGAATGTTCAATCTAGAAAGTAATAAAGAATGAATGTATACAAGAAAATTATCTCTTAGTCTCTCAAGTATGTTAAAGTAACGTGAGGTTACTTTAATCAGTAATAATCAGTGGTAATTCCTGAAATTTGTGCCAAGGTAAAATATCAGACAAGTGAACAGAAAATGAGTGAATAAGACATTTATCTCAGCATTGTTTAGGATACTATAGAATGGCTCTTTATGGCATCTCCACATGGTGAAACACCGTGTAATCATAAAAACAACGGTGTGGATCTGTGTTTATTGCCACGGGAAGCTATCATGCAATATTATTAAGTTATAAATGCAGGTTACAAAATAGTGATCTAATATTTCATTTAAAGAATTTAATGATAAGAAACGCTGGGACAATTTTCACCAAAATGATGATTATCTCCAGATGGCATGACTCCTATTATTTTCTGGTTGTGTGATCTTGAGAAACAATTGTAACTTCTCTGTACCTCTCAGATTCATCAGTGGCACTTGGAGGCAACAATGCTTTATAGTAATACGTGTAAAGCACTTAGAACTGTGTCAAGCACTTGTATATTCAAAAAATATTAGCTTTTGCCCTGGTTGGGTGGGTCAGTTGGTTGGAGCAATGTCTCGTACACCGAATGGTTGTGGGTTTGATTCCAGGTCTGGGCATATAACCGGGTTTTGAGTTCAGTCCCTGATTGGGATGCATATAGGAGGCAATTTGTTGATGTTTCTCTTTCTCTATCCCTGTCCCTTCCTTTCTCTAAAATCAATAAAAACAGATTCCAAGATGGTGGCAGACTGAGTGGAAGCTACACTGACACTCTCCCAGAACCAAACTGGAATTACAACTAAAATATAGAAAACCATCCTGAATAATCAATTGCAACTGAAGACGAGGTAGAGAGCACCCTCATAACCGAGGAGGAAAAGCGGAGGCCACATAGAGACTGGTAGGAAGTGCAGAGGTGTGAGAGGGCTGCTGGGCTCCCACAGGCAGTAGCTGAAGGTTTGGAGGGATATCTCAGCTGTGGGGGTTCCCACTAAGAACTTTGGGGTCTAAACCACAAGCTGGGCTCCCCAGCCCAGAGCACCAGAACTGAGAAAGGTGCCTACATAACATCTGTCTGTGAAAAGCAGTGGGGTTTCTGTCTTCCAGGGAGAAACGGCTGGAAATGCAGGCGCCCTCTTAAAGAGTCAATACACAAAGTTTCGTGTGCAGCCACTCACCTTGGGCTCATGTGGAGGGAGAGCAGAGTGGACTGGAGCTGTGTGAGGAGAGTCCAAGATTGCTGGCTTAGGGGAATAGAGCTCGGAGGCAGCCATCTGGATTCCTGTGCTGATTCATTCCCCCATACTGCAGAGCATATCTTTCTCAGGCAGACATTTACATTCCAAGCAGCTTTTGCCTGGGGGGGAAACAATTGCCCCATCCTGCTGGAAAACTTCTCTTGTTACCCTGTGGAGTTTCTACGACCTTAGGCTCATTAAGAGACTGATAACAGCCTCTGGGTGCTTTGAGTCTTTGCCTGATTTGCTTCTGGACCCAGAGCATGGAAAAGAAGACCTTGATGCATATCTTGGCCCTGTCCGAACACACCGAGCCCCAGCAGAGGACAACACAAGCTGTGGAGTGTGGAAAGCTTCAAACAGGGCTCTCAAGGCCAGTCACAAACAGCATCTGACATTGGCCTGCACCAAAGACCATCCAAAAACACTGGAAGTCTTAGCAGATCTACCTAATACACAGAAACAAATCCAAACAGGCAGCCAAAATGAAGAGACAAAAAAACAAGTCCCAAATGAAAGAACAAAAGAATTCTCCAGAAGAAGAGCTAAATGAAATGGAGATAAGCAACCTATGAGATATAGAGTTCAGAATATGGATCATAAGGATGCTCAACAGCATGAGAAAAGAAATAGAAACTATGAAGGAAATTAGAAATGACATGGTAGAAATAAGAAAAACATGCGAAGGAATAAACAGCAGATTAGGGGAAGCTGAGGATCAGATAGGTGAATTAGAAGACAGGGTAGAAAAAATAACTCAATCAGAGAACCAAAAAGAAAAAACAATTAAAAAACAGGAGAACAGTTTAAGGGAGCTGTGGGACAATAGGAAATGTAACAATATTCGCAACACAGCAATGCCAGAAGATGTAGAAAGCAGGCAAGAGTTAGAGAACCTGTTTGAAGAAATAATGGCAGAACACTTTTTTAACCAGGTGAAGGGAAAAGTCACACAAGTTCAGGACCCACAGAGAGTCCCAAGCAAGAAGAACTTAAAGAGGCCCATGTCCAGACACATCATAATTAAAATGCCAAAAATTCAAGACAAAGAGAGAATCTTAAAGGCAGCAAGAGAAAAACAGTCTGTTACCTACCAAGGAGCTCCCATGAGGCTGTCAGCTGACTTCTCATCAGAAACTCTACAGACCAGAGGGAATGGCATGAAGTATTCAAGGTAATGCAAAACAAGAATCTGAAACCAAGACTACTCTATCCAGCAAGGCTACTATTCAGAATAGATGGTGAAATAAAGAGCTTCCCAGACAAAACAAGGCTAAAGGAGTTTAGACAGCATTGCAAGAAATGTTAAAGGGACTGCTGCAATAAGAAGCTGAAAAAGAGAGAAAGAGAAACATAGGCATAAAAAATAAAATGGAAATAGATAAGTACCTATATATAATAACCTTAAATATAAATGCATTAAATGCTCTAATCAGAGGACATAGGGTAGCTGAATGGATAAGAAAACACGACCCAAATATATGCTGCCTACAGGGGACCCACCTCAGAACAAAAGACTCACACAGGCTGAAAACCCCCCAAAAACCTCTCAAGGACTTTAAAGGAGAGGTTGACAACAACACAGTCACAGTAGGGGACTTTAACACCCCACTGACTTTACTGGGTAGATCTTCCAGACAAAAAGTCAACAAAGAAAGAATGATTCTAAGTGACACACTAGATCAGATGGATTTAATTGACATTTATAGAACATTTCACCCCAAAGCTGCAGAATATGCATTATCCTCAAGTGCACAAGGGACATTCTCAAAAATAGACCACATGTTAAGACACAAAACAAGTCTCTACAAGTTTAAGAAGATTGAAATCATATCAAGGATCTTGCACATTTACACCATGGAATACTATGCAGCTGTAAAAAATGAAGGATCCCTTACCCTTTGAGACAGCATGGTGGGCCCTGGAGAGTATTGTGGTAAGAGAAAGAAGCCAGTCAGAGAAAGACAAGTATCTCATGATCGTAATCATATGTGGAATCTAATGAACAAAATAAACCGATGAACAATAGATCCAGAGACACAGAAGCATGGAATAGACTGACAAATCTCAGAGGGAAGGCATGGGTGGGTGGGTAGGTGGGGAGAGATTAACCTAATAACTTATATGCATAACCCATGGACACAGACAATAGTGTGGTGAAGGCCTATGGGGAGGGGTGCAGGGTGGAGGGGATCAACTGGGGAAAAAGGGGGAAATTTGTAATACTTTCAACAATAAAGATAAATTTAAAAAATAATAAATTTAAAAAGTTAATAAGCCCAGCTGGGAGTGGCTCAGTGGTTGAGCATCGACCCAGGATCCAGGAGATTGCAGTTCGATTCCCAGTCAGGGCACACACCTGGGTTGCAGGCTCGATCCCCAGTTGGGGGCATGAAGGAGGCAGCCGATCAATGACTCTCTCATCATTGATGTTTCTATCTCTCTCTCTCCCTCTCCCTTCCTGTCTCTGAAATCAATAAAAATATATTTTAAAAAAAGAAAAATCAATGAAAACATATCCTTGGGTGAGGAGATATATATATATATATAATCTTTCATAATAACTACCCTAATTGCCTGTATTTTATGATTTTAGGAGCTTGTATGTGTTAATGTTATACTCAGAAAAAATAATAAACAGCTTTATTTTTTTTTAAAGATGGTTCCCATTGGGGAGGAGGAAATTGGTTTTATTCCCATCTGTAAGAATAGTTAGTTATTTCCTGTTTACCTAGAAAGTTAAATGATCATATATTCTTAATGTCTAATTTTCTAAACAAGAATTCACTTACCCTATATGGATTAATTCTAGCATTAGTTCCCATAGTGTCAATATAGGCTAAAAGGTAAAAATTAAACATTATTAAGGTCTGGCAAGTAGTAAGAGCTCCAAATATATTGTAGGTGTAACAAATCATATTGACACTTTACACCACAGCTCTTCCTTTTTTGTTTGTAACAAAGATAAATAGATGGTACATGTTTGGGTAAATGGTGGATACCAGGGCCTGGGTGTTGACTGGGATCAGTGCTTTATGGGGAAAGGAACTGATCCTCTTTGGTGTGAAGGGAAAGGTGAGAAAAGGGGAGAGTGGAGGGGAGGGGAGGGAATGAGGCAGAGGGGAGAGTGAGAGAAGTGAAATGAAGGGAGGGGAGAAGAGGGAAGCAATAGGAGAAAGAAGCTGTTTGGAGGACTGGGGGAAGGGAGTCTGCAGAGGACCTCATAGAAATGTCCCAGTATACGGGCAGTGGAGATATAATGGGCCCCAGCAATTCTGTGAAGTCTACGTGCTTTGGTTGGTTGAAAATCATCAAAAGCTAGATTTCACATGTATGTTAATACTGCTTGGACAGAGATGGCAGGTGCAGATGCAGGATTCTTGAGGCATAGGGGATCATGAGACCATACATTTCTAGAAATTCGTAGAAATCTTGGACACTGCAGGCCATGAAACTTGGGCTCAAGGCCATCTAGATCTCAAGGGACAAAGCCAGGAGGGCCCCAGGTAGCAGCCTTCATGAAGGTTACATAAAGATGTGTGTGGTATGTGCATGGGGGTGAGACAGAGAGAGGGAGAGAGAAGAGAGAGATGAAGACAGAGAGGAAGACAGCGAGAGCGGAAGGGGGTAGAGAGAAGGGTCACACATGTAAAGAGGACCGAGGAATGGAGATAGAAATTGGTTGTGCTTATGAAAAATCCAACTGCGTTTATATCTTTAATCCTGTAATAGTCACATTTCATGCAAATTACTCTCTTCTGGTTTCCTCCCTGCTTCCAATTAGTAGTTGAATGTATTGCCCAATATCCCTGACAGGCAGGTATCTCCAGTCACAAGAAACTCAGTTCCTTTTGGGGAATTCCTTTTCATGTTTAAGCTTCTGTGTTTAGGAAGTTCTTCATATTGAACTACATTCATTCACCTAACAAATATTTATTAAGTGTCTTCTATGTGCCAGGCATTGTTCTGTGCACTGGGGATGTAAAGTCCTTTCTCTAATCATACCCACTTGTAGCGGGTGCGAAGACTAAATGAATAAAAGATATAGACTACGCCAGGTGATATGGTGGCCTATGCTCAGTATACTATACTGGCAAATACTAGGAAGGAAAATAAATAAGCCTCAGGGGACAGTATGGACTGGAGATGTCAATTAGTGAGCTGTCAGCTCATAAATGCCTTGAGATGATGGGTGTCCATGGTGGCGAGCAGAGCCCTGAGGCACTCCAGTGTTAACATTTCGGGCCTTGTGGAGAGAGTGGCAAAGCAAACAGAAAGTTGCAGATAGAAAGTTGTCGTCACTTTCATTTCTGTCCGCTGGAGTAGAAACATTTCTCTTCCTCAGGAAAAATACGTTTTTTATGTTTGAAGATCATTTTTCTGCACGGTACGGTGGACACAGTACTTATTAATTCTGGTAGGAGGAGATTTCTTCCCACAACCAGGATGCAGTAAGGTGGCGGTGCCACGGAGGAGCTGCTGGGACTGCCCAAGCAGGAGTGGCAGCAACAGCAGTGACAAGCAGGGGCAGAGGCCACAGGGCAGCAAGGCCAGATCAGGGCCAGCTGCTGAGGAAACCTGTACTGGCCCCTGGAAGACGGGAAAACCCCCCAGGGTGCTCCCCCGGGAGAGGGATTTGCATGGGTCCAGAGTTCCAGTAATTAGAGTAACTAGAGACCGTTGTTATCATGATCCACTGTCCTGGAACTGGATGTACTCACACCCCACCCCTCCCCACCTCACACTGGTATGGCCAGTTTAGCACAGCTTACACTGCAAAACACATTCCTGCAGTTCTATTCTTGAGCTATTTCGTGCCCTGTTGTGGTCGATTTAAACCACACATCTCACCCTTTGAGATTGAATTCTAAGACTATTATCTATTTTACCAGCTATCTATCCTAGATTTCCACCGCTTGCAAAAATGATGAGCAGCATCTTCATCTAATCTATTCTTTTTATTACTATTTTTTCAATTACAGTTGACATTTAATAATCCAATCTATTCTTAATTATATTCACTAAAATATTGCAAAGGACAAATTTGACATCAGACCCCTAGGCGTCATCTCTTTAGACACATACCAAACTCTGCAGGGGGAAAAGAATCTGTTTGAAAAATATCGAGCTGGATTGAACATCAGATACAAATCAATGCCACTTATGCTATCCTCCAGCCAGTTTCTATCCATTTTGCCACAAAGATATCATGAGGATGGTTGCCAAGGGCTTTGAGGAAATTCAAACACCTGCAGCGGTTCTTTACTCTCAGTCTCTTGAGTTTATCAAAACAGGAAGTGCGTGTGGCAGACCCAGATTTCTCCTTGTGATTGCAAACTATCTCATAACGATCACTTCTTTGTTTTTTAAAAACTTACATACTACCCTTCGACTAATTCATAATAGAATCTTGGTTATGATGGTTATTAAATTTATTTACTCTAAAGTGTCTGCAGAAATCCCTTTTCTTTTTTGAAAATTAGGGCGACTCATTTCCAGTTCTTCCACTATTTGTGTTATTTTCAAAAATAATTATGTCAGTAGTTAAATAAAAATTTTTGCATGTTTTTTTCTTTAAGTCATTTGTCCAGCCCGACTGGAGTGGCTCAGTTGGTTGAGCATCGTCTTGTGCACTGAAAGGTTGAGGGTTCGATTGCTAGTCAGGGCACATACCTGGGTTGCGGGTTTAATCCCCACTGGGGCACGTAGGGAAGGCAACTGGCAGATGTTTCTTTCTCCCTCGGCCCCTTCCTCTCTCTAAGCATGTCCTCGAGTGAAGATTTAAATAAACAAATAAATAAATATAAAAGTCATGTGTCCAAAATGAGAAATAACAATTATTTCATCTTGACCTCTGTTTCCTTCCTACTAATGTTTGCCCCACCCTTTCCCACCCCCCTTGCAGGGAATCCAGGCTGGAGTGGGAGAAGCACTAACCAAGTAACTGCTGCCAGAGGATGGGACCAAAAAGCTGAAACTAAAGCAAGGATCGACTGATTTAGTAGAGCCGTGAGGGGCGGCAAGATGAATCTAAGCCAGTGTCCCTCAGGAAGGAGAGAGTCTAATGCACAGCAAACAGAAGGTCAGTGCTGGGGCTGAAAAGCAAGTCCGGGCCGAGCAGGCAGAGGACAAGGCTATTGTGTTAAACTCGGTGGCTGCCAGTCACACGGGCTCCTGGGAAATTGGATTTTTAATTTCAGCTTAATTTTAACTACCTTCTATTGAAATTTAAAAAGTGAACCAATGTAAAATGTTTCTCTGTGAAATACAACCCCATGAAAAAACATACAGATATAATTTTTTACTTATTTTATTGACACTTTAGTTTGAAAAAATTTAGGCTTACATAGGAGTTACTAACATGGTACAAAGAGTTTTTTTCTACTCTCATCGAGCTTTCTCTACATGACCATGGCAGAACTATTAAAAATAAGTAATTAACATTTGTACAATACTATTAACTAAGCTACAGACTTTATTTAGATTCCAGCAGTTTTCCCACTAATGTCCCTTTTTGTTGTTATTTCAGCATCTAATCCAGGAAACCACACTATATTTAGTTGTTGGACTTCCTCTGTCTCCTCCTGCCTGTGATAGTTTCTCTGTCATTCCTTGTCTTCTTCAACCTTGACACTTTTGAGAAGTACTGATTAGGTATCTTGTAGAATGCCTCCCAATTTGGTTTTGTCTGATTTTTTTTTCCTTTTTAAAAAAATATATTTAAAAAATTTTTCAATTATAGTTGACATTCAATATTGGTTTCAGGCTTATAGCATAGTGATTAGACATTTACATAACTTACAAAGTGATCACCTCAATAACTCTAGTACCCAACTGACACCACAGATAGTTATAGTATCACTGACTATATTCCCTATGTCGTACTTTACATCCCTGTGACTGTTTTTAGAACTGGCAATTTGTATTCTTAATGCCTTCTCCTTTTCCACCCATCTCCCCAATGCCCCTCCCATCTGGCAATAATCAAAATTCTCTGTATCTATGAGTTTCTTTCTGTTTTGTTTGCTTGTTTATTTTGTTTTTTAGGTTCCTCATATAAGTGAAATAATATGGTATCTGTGTTTTTCTGACTTATTTCACTTAGCATAATACCCTCTAGGTCCATCCATTGTCTCGAATGGCAAGATTTCATTCTTTTTTATGGCTGAGTAATATTCTATTATATATATGTACTATATCTTCTTTATCCAATCATTTATTGTTGGATACTTGCGTTGCTTCCATATCTTGGCTGTTGTAATAATGTTGCAGTGAACACAGGGATGAACATGTCTTTTCCAATTAGTGTTTTGAGTTTCTTCATGTAAATACCCAAAGTAGAATTGCTGGGTCAGACGGGAGATCTATTTTAAATTTTTTGAGGCATCTCCATACTGTTTTCCACAGTGGCTGCACCAATTTACATTTTCGCCAATAGTGCATGAAGGTTCCCTTTTCTTCGCTTTCTCACCAGCACTTGTTCACTGATTTATTGATGATAGCCTTTCTGACAGGTGTGGAGTGATGCCTCATTCTGGTTTTACGTTGCATTTCCCTGGTGATTGGTGGTGTTGAGCACCTTCCCATAAGTCTATTGGGCATTTGTATGTCCTCTTTGGAGAAATGTCTATTTAGGTCCTCTGCCCATTTTTAAAAAAAGATTTTGTATTGATTTTCAGAGAGAGGAAGGGAGAGGGAGAGAGAGAGAAAAACATTGACATGAACAAAACATCAATCGGCTGCCTCCTGCACACCCCCTACCAGGGTTTGAGCCCGCAACCCCGGCATGTGCCCTGACCCGGAATCGAACCTGCAGCCCTTGGTGAATGGGACAATGCCCAACCAACTGAGCCACACTGGCCAGGGCCCCTTTTATAATCGGATTTTTTTTTCGGTGTTAAGTCATTTGAGTTCCTTATATATTTTGGATACTAACCCCTTATTGGATGTATCATTGACAAATACCTTCTCCCATTCAGTAGGTACCACCCCATTTTTTGATGAGACCACATTTCACTTTAACTGTTGAATAATGTAAGATGTTATTGGATGTTGTAGTGTGCATTGTGGGCATGTATCATTTCTAGTTTTACACATAAGCACATCACCAACCTGGTTGGTGTCAACAAAATGATTTAAAGTATTTTTCCTAAGCACTGATGAAACTTTTTAATGTGATTATTTGGATGTTTATGCAGGTAGCAGAGTGTTACTTATGTAAATTGTAATTGGTAATTCAATGGAAAAACTTATTATCTTAATTATAACATATTATATAATTGTTCTAATTTAAATATGAAGTGTGGACAAAATTTTCAGTTTAAAACTAGGTCATACTTAATGTAGAATCAAATTGATTCACAGAAGCCAGTCCTATAACCAAAACATTTAAAAAAGAATAAAAAGATTGAAGAAGATATGTCTCAAATTTCACAATGAATGGCAATTGCAAAAGCAAAACAAAAGAGATGGTTGCTTGATGTTAAGATAAATAATAAAGTAGACAATATTAAAAAGTAAAGACATTTTCACCAAATCCATAGTGATTTTGATGTTTTTTCTCAATAGTCAAAAAAGATTTGAAAGGAATAAATTAAGTCACCTGAAATAAAAAATAAATATCCAACAAAATTATTGAAAATTATGTTTAGCATTATCTGAGCTTATAATTTTTGCTAGCTATTAAATGGTTTAGATAATTGCACACAAAAAATCAAATAAGTTTTAGATGGTGACATGATAATAGAAATTATTTCAGTTATGAAAATGTTATAAAATTATTAAGAAAAGAATCATATTTTACAAAAAGTAAAATATCTTTACTGAAATTACAAAGCAATTACCCATAGAAAACGTTCTTAAATAACAACTTGAGTTAAAAATTTTTCAAAAATTGTTTCTATCACAATGGAGGTGTTTCAGCTGTTAGGTCAAAAATCTGGATTTAATAGAACTTTTAAAACAAGAGACTGATGTTTCCCTTATTGACTTTTTTCACCAGATGACACATATTGAAAATATTTGTGCTCAGTTTTCTGAGTCAGGCTCAAGGAAAGTGATGGATACTGTTATTAAAATTATTCCATATATACGAGCCAATACTCTGAATTAGCACGTTTATGGGACTGTTGAAAGAAGTAGATGATGAATTTAACGATCTTGCGTAGTTTACCAACGCTCACTGGCTGAGTTTAAAACAACTTTACAAAGGATTTACTTTGTTGTTAACTGCAGTTCAAGATTTTCTTGAAACAAGCATGTTTGCCAAATTTTCAATAATTGAAGACAAAACCTGGAGGCATGACTTGTGTTTTCTCAGCCATATCACACTGCGTAAGGTCAAGCAAAACCTGAAGCTCCAAGGAACAGAAAAGCTTATTGGTAAGCCTAGCTCGATGGGTATGTGGATTAATGTTGATATTAAAATTTTGCATAAAACAAGTCAATAATAATTTTACACATTTTTCTAATATTAATTAATATGCAGGATATCTTAATTATAATCAATAGTACTATGTAAATGAGCTGGAAAAACTGAAGAACACTTGTTCCTAATGATAAATTTAGAGTTGCTTTGCTTCCCCCGGCTTTATTGAGATATAACTGACATAACATTGTGTAAGTTTAAAGTGTGCAACGTGCTGATTGCGTAGTGATAACCACAATAGGTTAGTTAACACATTCATCACTTTACATAATTACTTCCTTTTTTTTTTTTTTTTGCTGGGGCAAGGGGTGTTGAGAACATTTAAGATCTACTTTCTAAGTAACTTTCAAGTACACAATGCAGTCATTAACTATAGTCACCTCTCTGTAGATTAGATCCTCTGAAACTAATCATCTTATAACTCGAAGTTTGTACTCTGACCAGCATAGAGTTGCTTTTCAATTTATGCAACACCCCTTTGAATTTGAAATTAATGCTGAATTGTCATAAGTTAGTGAATTTATTATACTTTGACAGACATAGTTTTGAAATTGATATATATATTTTAAGACTGCCAAGCAGTGTTTGTTTTGCTGTGTGAAGTTTGCATAAGAAAAAATATTATTAAAAAACTGTAAAACATCATACAGTCATGAATAAGCTAATTATTAACTGTACACTGAAGCTAGGTGGACATATAATCTCAAATTTAAAAACTAGTTCCCAGCCCAGCCGAGTATGGCTCAGTGGTTGAACGTTGACCTAGGATCCAGGTGATTGGGGTTCGATTCCCGGTCAGGGCACATGCCCAGGTTGCGGGCTTGATCAATGACTCTCTCATCATTGATGTTTCTATCTCTCTCTCTCTTTCTCTCTCCTTTCCTCTCTCTGAAATCAATAAAGATATATTTAAAAAAAACCAAACAAAAACCCAAATAAAAAATAAAAACTGGTTCCCAAAAAGTACACAAAAAAATTAACATGATAAGCTTTGAAATATGGTTTATATTTGCAGTTTCCTGTTGTTAAAAAGCACTTCAAATGTACTGCTGGAAACTTACTCTTTATAGTGGTACTGGCTGGAATAACATTGTAAACTGAAAAACTAATTATTTTTATGAAATTAGAATGCTAATATTGTGAAATTCAAACTTATTTGACTCAATTTTCAATTCTCACTCAGATTAAGTTGATATAATATTATAATCTAAAAAATCCGTTTTATAACCAACAAAAGTCTATTGAATTCGGGTTGTGATGTTGAATAATCAAATCTCCGAGTAGGCCCGAATGGTGAGGCCCAGAGCTCATTGGGTGTTAATTAATGTCCCGGACTATTCAGGGGAAGCCTTCTCGGTAATGTTGTCTTTTGAGCACAGTGCACATGAAAACTGAAGGGTTGGTATTCAGTTTTTTCAGAGATACTCTGCCTTTTTCTGTTGTCTGACTATATAAACCAAACATCTCTCGTGGCCTCTCCTCACTGATGGCTTCAGGTGTGTGGATCTTACTCCCAAGCACTGGTAGAGGCACATTGGAAACGATTTCGTCTGCCATTAGTGAGTGAAGTTGTTTAGATTCTAACAGCCTTTCATAATCTGCACAATCCACCAGAAATGCAATGCTTTTGAAAGAAGAAAAGTAGTTTTACTACACTCTTCGAGCTTCAGTATGTTCATCCAGATCAAAGTTGTAAAAGGTTAGTTCTTCTGAAGTGGGATGCAATGTTGGGACATGTTCAAGTCTGTCATCTTTTAGCATGTGCAGCAATGTTAAACACGTTTGGAACAACTTGGGTATGTAAATCTCCTTTTTCAACTTTGAATTTTTAAAAATCTACTACAGTTCAGGCATTTTGATGTAAATGTAGCATCTGAATTGAGATGTGCTGTAAGGGTAAAATACACATGAATATTGAAAATGTAGTACAAACCCAGCAAAATGTTTTTATACTGATTACATTTTGAAATGTTAATATTCTGGATATATCGAGTTAAATAAATTCTGTGACAATTTCACTGCTTTTTACTTTTTAAATAATATGATTACTAGAAAATTTCAAGTTACATATATGGCTCACATTATATTTTCATTGTACAGCATGAATCTAAGGCTCTTGACATAAACAGTCCAGAACTCACCTTTTCATACATCCATGGGTATGTGCAGCTACTTCAAAGGACCAGAGCCAGAGTAGGCAACTTTAAACCTTCCCAGTTCTCCTGGATTGTCAGCTCAAAAGTGGGGTGCAGTACTGTGTTGGTACATGTTTAACAATGGCTCTGTGCTAAAAAGCTCTTTTTTATCCAATTTCCATGGTGTAAATACTCCTACCATGGACCATTTTAAGTTACCATCACCGGGAGCTGGGAGGAAATACTGATAACTGGCCCTCACCAGCAGGGAGCAGCCGGCTTCAGTGGGACACTAGTCAGGACTATTCTTCAACATTTCTGCAGGATGGTGCACAAAGGTCAACAAGGAATAAGTCCATTTAAGGATTTGTTCAGTGAATGAATGCTTCTGATACCTACAAATCTGTAGTGTCCGTTTTTTCCTGATCCTTTAACCTTTCAGAAATGTACATTCCTAAAGTTGAGGACAGACAGATGACTACAACAAGCGTTCTCTTCCTCAGCCATGGCGATGGATATGCTGTGCTGTCCAAAATCCGCTTTAGCTTTGAGTCGCTCATGACCCCAGCTGTTGGAGTCTTGTCTGCTGATGGCGCTCAGCTGAGAGCTGAGTCTCCCCCTAGGAACTGTACTGAGCTGAAAGGATCTGCCTCCCCCCGTGGTTCCCAAGGCAGCACCCTGCATCTAATGACTGGTTGATGTTGGAGTACAAGGGCTGGTCCCTTCAACTACAGACATTTTTGAAGTGCTGTCCTAGTTTCAGAGTTTCATGTGAAACCTTCCCAGACCTCTGTTGCAACTGCGTTACCATTCAGCTTACCCCTCTGCTCGGTCTGCCTCCTTTTACTCCTTTATGAGTTGGAGTTGTCTCTGAAAGCAGTACCCCATGACCCACCTGCACACAATCTCCATCTCAGGGTCTGTTTGCCAGAAAGTAAAATCTGCAATAGTTATTAAAAAAAAAAAAAAATCAAAGACCACATTTCTTATTTCTCTCGAGATCCTTGTTATTTTTTACTTCCTTTACCAGTTCTTCCATGTAGGTTACAATGAGGGTCAGATCTTACCACCTCTGTCTTATAAGAGAGAAATTTATCATCACTGTAAGTCAAGAAGTTATCGTTGAGAATATCCTAAGAATTTTCATTGTGGAGGCATTTAACAGCATGAGATGAAACTCTCATAGCTAATATGTCTTACTACTTTTTGGGTTTCCTAGGTGGAATGCTGTGATTTTTATTATGTCATTGTAGTAAGTACCTACTTAGCCACATTCAAAATTTTTTCACACATCAAAACAGGAATAATTGCCTGAAGTTGAAGCACTCCTAACCGTATACCAGATGAGGCGATTTTTAAAACTCCCTTCCTGACACCTCAAGTAATCTCAGTTTCTGAGTCAGTATGCTGTACTTTTAATTTGTAGAAACTAATGCTTTACATTTTAAGAGAAAATGTTTCTCAATCTCTCCAAAAGCATATTTGTTGGCTTTTCCCTTTCCAAATTCCTGTATAAAAATGGGACAATATAAAGTCAGGTAGATAGATCTATTCAATTACTGCATAAAATTCTACAGACCATTTTGGAGAAGTCCAGTGTGTGAGTCAGAATCATTATTTTCTTTAGCAATGCGCTTTGCCACAGATTAGATCAAATTGTTTTTTCCCTAATTTGATCTGCAGACTAAAATAAAGGGAAATGATATAGAATGAAATAGTAAGAATTTGTTGTCTTTTATATTTTCTGATCTTCATCAATTCAGAAGGTAAATTAATATTGCCTTCTAAACACTTACAAATAATTTTTTTCAATATATTTGCCGGGCATCCAGAAAAATAGCTTCTTATTTATTATAAGGGTTTGGTTTTTTTCCCATAGTACCTGATATGAGAATAAAATTGAGTAAAATATGTAAAAAAGTTCTCCATAAACTCATTTTATCAGCACTAAATCTGACATTTGCCTTCATTTTCATAATATGCTTCTAGAGAAATCGAAGTTCCTATTGGTAGTTGTAAATGACTTTTCAAATGAGTCTAAGAGATAATCTGTCCTTGAGTATTCACAGTCAACTCCTATTCATGTTGGTGAAGCAGTTGCCATCTTAAATTACCAAGTCTGAGGCTTAGTAATTTCTGAGAAAGTCTCAGCCTCTTTATATTGGATTTTCCAGTCTATTATCTCTTCTGGATCTTGAATTAGGCAAATATAAGATTTGTCCTCCATGTTCACCAATATTTTCATTTTTTAGTTTCTTCATCTCTCTTTGCTAGTAGTTTCTACAGGTTATCTATCAAGTTCACTAGTTCTTCATTAGTAGTTTAATTATTTCATTAAGGCTTTAATTTCAAGGATTATTTTTTAGCTTTTGAATGTTCCATTTTGGTTTTTTTACAAATCTGTCTGCTCATTTTTAATAATCTCTTGCTCCTTACCCAGGTTTTCAATTCCCTCTTTTATTTCTGTGTAAACATATTAAATATACTTCTTTTCTGTTTGGTGATGCTAATGTGTTTTGTGAGTTTTATAGGTAAGCTCATATCTATTGAGGATCTGTCAGTAGGTTTTGGAGACCCAGTTTGAGGATTCATTCTTTCAGAGAGAATTTGAATTTGCTTTGTCAGGGAAATGAATATAAATTTTTATAGCTGTATAGTATCATATGGTCTAAACATGTAATATATTCAATTACTTCACCAAGGACAGAGACACTGAGGAGGGCAGAAAAGTATTGTGTATTTCCTATTATTCTATGAATTGCATCTGAGTTTCTTTTTCTCAGCTCTAGTGATGGGTTGCTGCGGAACATTGACACAACTCAACATGTTCCTTGTGACTTATGGTGTAAGTAGGAACTTGGCCTGAGAAGCACCACGGCTAAAACAACTGTAATGATTAGCCATTCGAAAATGTATTATAAAGTACCTCACCAGTATCAACTCATTTAATTCTCACAACACTCTTTAAAGGCGTGTACTATTAGGATCTCCATGTTACAGCTGAAGCACAGATTGACACGCAATGGGTGACTTGCCCAAGGCACCACTGTGCTAGCCTCCCTAGAAGCAGAAGCTAGCACAGGGACTCAGAGACACATGATCTCCGAGGCAAGCCTGCAGCCAGCGAGGCCAGCAATGTACAGCAGGGGCAATGAGCCGGGCCAGGAGGGTGTCCAGCCTTAGCCCGGCCCACAGGAGGCCAGGGCCCTGCAAGGGCAACAGCCGTGGTAGTGGTCTCAGCCTCACGTCAAGCAAGGGTAATGCTCCAGAGTCGGTCCCGGGTGTAGTCGGTCAGGAGCCCGGAACCATCTGAGGTTTGACTGTACAGGGAGGTAAAGGGGCCTGGGTTGGGCACCAACAGTGCCCGCTGCAGTCTCACGGCTAGGAAGCGGGAAAGGGGGCTCAAAGCCAGACCACCTGGCTCCAGAGCTGCCCGGCTGCCTGCTGCGAACCCTTACCACTGCCTTCAGACACCTTAAGCACCCTCCACCGGGAAGCCCCTGATTTGCCAAGCCAAGCACTGCGGCTGGTTCCCTAGAGAGATTAGAGTTTTCATTCTGGAGAAAATTCCACACCCATTTAATTCAGAGGCTGCAAGATCAATTCAACAAGAGCTCTCCTGTTTCCATTGCTCCCAGTTCTGAGAGGCCTGTTCACGGCACATTTTGCACTTGCCCGGGGCCGGAACGAGGGCACAGAGCACTGAGGGTGAGCGCCTCCTTAAACTCTGTGTCCTCCGTGCCCGGCTTGCCTTGCCCCTGTGCCACCGGGAGAGGGGCTAGGATCCTACACCCTCTCCTCAGACAGCGGGGAGTCTGCTTGGCCAGAAGTATTCCTGCTATTTCTGTTTCTCTGCCTATGCCTATCAGTGGGGGAAATGGTAGAATGAGCGGGGTCGGCATCTGGAATGAATCACTTCAGCTTTTAAAGCTTCTGGTCTTAGGGATGTACTCAAACCTACACAGGCGTGCCCTGGAAGGCTGGAAAGCTTTGAGCTCGGGGACACACGTCATCAGTGAAGTCCTATATGCCAATGGCTCTGCGGATGTCTCTCTCCTGTAGCCACTTCCAGTTCTTTTTTTCCCTTTTGGGGTGATACTGGTTAACAAAATTTTTCAGGTTTCAGGTGCACAATTCTAAACATATCACTTGTACACTGTACTGTGTGTCCACTATCCAAAGTCAAGTCTCCGTCCATCACCATTGATCCCCCCTCTTCCCTCCTCCACCTTCCTCTCCCTCTCCCCCCAGCGATGGCCACACTGGTGTCTGTGTCCATGAGTTTTTTCACTTTCTTTTACTTTTTGCTCAATCCCCCCCACCCCACCCAGTCCCTCCACGCCCCACACCCCCGAGGCTGGCAGTCTGCTCTCTATCTGCGAGCTTGTCCCTATTTTGCTTCTTAGTTAATTTTGTTCACTAGGTTCCACACAGGAGTGAGGTCATGGGGTACTTGTCTTTCTCGGACTGGCTTATTTCACTCAGCATAATGCTCTCCAGCTTTCCAGGTCCATTCATGCCTTCACAAAGGTAAGATTTCCTTCTTTTTTTTAAAAAAAATGCTTCTATTGATTTTTACAGAGAGAGGAAGGGAGAGGGAGAGAGAGAGAGAGACATGGATGTGACAGAGAAACATTGATCGGCTGCCTCCCGCACACACACCGACTGGGGATCAAGCCCGAAGCCTGGGCATGTGCCCTGACTGGGAATCGAACCTGAGAACCCGCAGTGCACAAGGACAATGCCCAACCAACTGAGCCACACTGGCCAGGGCAGAACTCCTTCTTTTTTTACAGCCAAGTAGTATTCCGTGGTGTAAATGTACTGCAGTTTTTCATCCACTCGTCTACTGATAGACATTTGGGTTGCTTCTAAATCTTGTCTATTGTACATAATGCTGCAATGAACATAGGGGTGCATATATTTTTTCCAATCAGTGTTTCAGGTTTCTTTGGATAAATTCCCAGAAGTGGAATTGCTGGGTCAAATGGCAGCTCCATTTTTAATTTTTTGAGGAAACCCCACACTGCTTTCCACAGTGGCTGTGCCAGTCTGCGTTCCCACCAGCAGGGCACTAAGGTTCCCTTTTCTCCACATCCTGCCAGCACTTGTTATTTTTTGATTTATTGATGCTAGTTATTCTGACAGGTGTGAGGTGCTATCTCATTGTGGTTTAAAATTGCACTTCTCTTATGATTAGTGACATGAGTATCTTTTCATATGTTTATTGGCCGTCTGTATGTCCACTTTGGAGAAGTGTCTATTCAGGTCCTTTGCCCATTTTAATTGGATTATTTGTTTTTTTGGTGTTGAGTTTTATAAGTTCTTTATAAATTTTTTATATTAACTCCTTATCAGATGTATTGGCAAATATGTTCTACTCAGTGGGTTGTCTTTTCATTTCGTTGAACTAAAGGTCTTGACTTGTACAACAAAACAAGAAATAAAAATCAGAAAGAAAAAAATATATATTTTTGTCTGTAAGATGACATGACAGTTTGCTAAAGGAAATCCAGAAGAATCTAAGAAATGACTAGCAAGGTAGCAGGATTAAAGATTCTTATACTAAAATCAATTTTATTTCCACATATTAACAACAAATTTCTAAGCATGCAATTGAAAAATACTATTAACAAATGAAAATCTAAATTAAATTAGTATTTACAATAGAATCAAACATAAAACATGAAATAACAAAAGATGAGAAAGATCTTTGTACTGAAAACAAAGAAAGCCAGTAAGTAGAGGGATATATCATATTCACAGGTTAGGAGACTAAATAACATTAAAATGTTAATACTTCTCAAGTTGACCTATAGTTTGAACATAAAGTAATCAAATTTCCCACAACTTAAAAAAAAAAGATATTCATTAAACAATTTTAAAAGTTGTATTAAAATTTAAAGGCCTTATATTAGCCAGGAAAATCCTGAAGAACAAAGTTAGAGGGCTTATGCTACCTGATATCAATGCTTACTGTAAAGATAAAGTGATCAATACAATATAGTATTTGGATAAAGGTAGAAAAATAGATTCATAGAACAGAAGAGAGTCCGGAAAGAAACTTCCAGATATAAGTTCAACTGATTTTTGACAAGGACACTAAAGCAATTCAATAGGGAATTGGGTCTTTCCAATAAACTGTGGTGGAATATAATATTTAGAGAAAAAAATGAAGCTTGGTCCTCAATTCACATGCTATGCAAAATTAATTTAGCTAAATCATAGTCTAAAGTGTAAAAGCTAATATCACAAAGCTTCTAAAAGAAAACATAGAAGAAAATCTTTATGATCTTGGAGTAGGTAAAGACTTCTTAAATAGTATATAAAATGCACTATACATAAAAGAAAAAAATTTTAAATTAGACTTCATTGGAATTAAAATATATTCTACTCATTAAAAGAAACTGTTAAAGGCAAAATCAAGCTACCCACTTGGAGAAAATATTCACAATTCACCTATCAAAGGTCACATATCCAGAATATATAAAGAGCTCCCATAAATCAATAATAAAAAATCAATCAATTCTGTTTAAAAATGGACAGAAGATTTGAACAGACACTTCACAAAAGAGATATATAAATAATCAAAAAGCATACAAAATATATTTAACATCATTAATCACTAGGGAAATAAAAATTAAAAGCATAATGCTACATTACTACATACTCAAAAGGAAAGCTCAAATTAGAAGAGCTGACACCGTTAAGTCTTAGGAAGACTGTGCAGAAACTAAAATTCTTTTTTTTTTAAAAAAAAACGATGGTTAGATGCCACGAAGTAGGTGGCAATGCCTTAACCGTATGTGTGTTGTTAGGCCCGAGAGCCTCTTCCATCCTTGTCAAGGGGAGTGCTAACCTTCTCTCCTTTCATACAACATGAAACTAAAATTCTTATATATTGCTGGTGGGAGTGGGAAATGGCACAAACACTTTGTAAAAGTTTTTGGTAGTTTCTAATAAAAATAAATATACACCTATTCAATGGTAATTACGTGTCCAGGTATTTACATGACAGAAATGAATCAATAGATTCACAAAAGACTTGAACTGAAATGTTTATAGCTTCACTTTTCATAAGGGATCAAACCAGATAACCCAAATGTCCATCGGCAGAAGAGTGGATAAAGAAACTATGGTGTATTCATCCAGCGGAACACTACATGACAATACAAACAACAGGCTATTGCTCCGTGCTACAGTGTGGATGAAACTAAAATAAGTGAGTGACGGACGCCTTTATGAGCACACACCATATGATTCTAGTTATATGAAGTTCAAGAGCAGAAAAATCAAATTTTTGGTGATAGATATCACAATAGTGGTGGAGGTAGGGAGATGGAAGATTT
Source organism: Miniopterus schreibersii (assembly GCF_964146895.1). NCBI lineage: Eukaryota > Metazoa > Chordata > Mammalia > Chiroptera > Miniopteridae > Miniopterus > Miniopterus schreibersii. Next base: position 16,115,329 of record NC_138112.1, on the reverse strand, counting down.
GATAGGTATTGAATGGAAAAAGGCATAAAGGAGTTTTCTGCAGTGGTGGAAAATTTCCTTGATCTTGGTCTGGTTGATGATCACCCAAGTATATACATTTGTTAAAATTCATGAGCTGTACACTTAAGATGTGTGCATTTTTGACTATCTAAATTATGTTATCTAAATAATACGTTATTAAAGTTATATAAATCATATGTTATTAAAGTACTGTCAGGACAAAAATTAAAAGTAAGCCACCATTTATAAGGGCAAACTTCATTAACTGAAAACAGATCTATTTAAAAATATTTATTTGTAAATTTCTTTTTCTAAAAAAAAATGTTTTTATTGATTTTAGAGAGAGAGGACTGGAGAGGGATAGAGAGAGAGAAACATTGATGAGAGAGCGACATCAATCAGCTGCCTCCTGCACGCCCTCTACCCCGGCCCACAACCCGGGCATGTGGCCTGACTGGGAATCAAACCATGACCTCCTGGTTCATAGGTCGATGCTCAACCACTGAGCCACACCAGCCAGGCCTTATTTGTAAATTTCTTCATTTGCACTTGTTCAAGGCTGATCTAGCTGTATTTTATTTGCAAGATAGTTATCAACACACTAGGAAATTCCCACTATTTATTCTCATATTTACTTCTGAATAAGGACAGCATGTTTCCGTTGTTAGATTTCACTTTTACTTTCATTTTTAGATTCCTGGGTAGAGAGTCCTTCTGTATTTCTTTATTAAAAATGCTAAAAACTTGTAGTGCAATAGCATTAGGCTTGAATTAAAGTTGTTATTACACTATTACCATGTGAAAGTCCTTCCATAGAAAGAATTTTTTAGCATGATCACCCTCAAGGGAAAAAAATACTTTAAAGCTGATTATTTAATACTAGGATATTGAGAACATACCACTGGTAATAGTTATCCAAATTCCAAACCAGGGAAGGAGTGAAAAACCCTCTCACACACTTATACCTTGCTTACGCACTGACAGTAGAAGAAAACTGGAGAACTAGAGATAGTAATGGTCTATGTGTCTACCTTTTCACTTTTCTCAAGCATTTCCTTCCTTATTTCTGTCTCTAAAAGAGTATTTGGTGAAAAAATATATTTAGGTAAATTGGATTCTTGAAGGAAGAAGGGAGATTTTATATAACATGTTGGGGATATTCAAAGGGTTAGAGGGGAAATGTAAACAAGGTATATTACACTATTGAATATATGGGTGCAGTTTTAGAATAAAGTAGGCCCAAGTGGATAGATTGACTCCTTTTTTGTGAGTCAACAATATTTATTGAGCACCTACTATTTGCAGGTGCCCTGTTCATAATGCTGTGAACAAAATATACACAGTCCTCGCTCATATGCAACTTAGAATTATTACAGGTAAGCAATTACTTTTTAAAAAATCAGCAATTAAAGTTGTGTAAAATATTGCAAAGGAGATATATTGATCCACTCCAGGACCTGACAGGTCTGATCACAACAATCATTATTAACTGGAAGAACTTTAGAAATCCTAGTCAGTTCAGGATTTCCTGGGCCATGGTCTTTAAATTGGGTTTAAGTGTTTCCTTAGGCAAACTTACCAACTCTTTATAAAGATTTAGCAATGCATTGGTGGGAACTCAAATACGTTTAAGGGAATTAACAATCTGATGTTATATTTGCATATGTAGTTTTTTCACATGAGATTTTTTTCCTAAAAAGAGACAGATCAGTTTTACTGTTGCCAAGTCTCTTCTGTCTTCTCACCAACCTTTTCACAAGGGTTCTCTCTTAAAAAATACTGGCTCACCTCTCACCCATGTTGGGTTTTAAAATGGTGTGTTGACCCTGGGGTAAAATTTTCCTGGACAATTAGAAATATTCATTGTTAGTGTTGAGAAAATGAATGACTCTCATATCTGGGTATAGAATTTTCCAGATAAAATATAGGACACCCGGTTACATTTGAATTTCAGATAATCAATGAATAATGTATTCAATGAATAATGTATTACATGATTTGTTGTTTATCTCAAATTTAAATTTAACTAGGTGTCCTGTATTTTAATTTGCTAACTCTGGCAACCCAACCCAGGGAGCAAAAGTCTTTAGTTTCTACATCACTGATTTAAACAAAATTGCCTTGTCTACTGATAACTAATTACAATTTTTAATTAAAGATCAGTAAATGACTTTGGGCTAAAAAACAAAGGTTCAAAAAATTGTGAGAAGATAGATATAATAACATATCTCCAGGCTTATCGACTTACATATGTGAAAAAGATTTTTCAACACTTATAATCTTTAGGCATGAGAAAAAGGAACAGAATGTATGGTGGACTCTATCATATTCTAGTAATAGGTAATATTCGTGAACACACGTCTGAATAAATTGTTAAAATATGACCTGCAATCTCATTAAGATGGCACTTGTAATAGAATTTTTTACCTTATCTTTAGTAATCATCATTTATAATATTTATATTGTTTTGACCAATTGTGTAACAAGTACCAAAAGTAATATAAGTGATAATGTAATGAAGGCGAAATTTTTCTTTAACACTTGGAGGCTTAGGTCACAGGAAAATATATTCAATTAGAACTTACACATACATTGTTTCAGTAATATGTGCCAGAGTGACCATAAAGATGTCCATTATGAATATATATTAATATTCTGTGGGGGAAAGTAGAATGCTCAGGTACAAAATTTCCAGTTGTTAAAGATGAGCTGATATGTTCATTATTGAAGGGATGATGGTAGGAATCAAGTGGCTATGGTATTTATAGTCCATTGAATACCATTTAAAAGAGCTGGATCAATTTTATTCTAAAGTATCTATGTCTACATTTTGCAGTTCCTTTGCAATTATGACAACTTTTATAGTTTAATGTCAAGTTAAAATTGTGCGAGGGAATGTAGTTCTCCAAAACTACGTTTGGTGGGTACATGATCAAAAGTGCAGAAGGAACCACAAAATGCTTTTGATCATCTCAAAGCCGAACAGAAACGGCTTATCAAACTTTGAGCTAACAGGCCCAAAGGCGGATTGGGATCCCTCTGTGACAGACACACTTCATCCTTTTGGTAAAATCCCAGCTGCCACTCGACCCGGAGCTCGGTCCTCGGCGCTGAACGCCGCGGGGTCCTCCTGGAGGGGTTCAGGACGCAGGTCACCGGCTCTTCTTTTGGCTCCTGGTCACCTCTGACCTGCCGGGCGGCGGGAAAAGCGAGGGAGCTTTTCCAGCGCCCCTGGCACCGGGCACACGCCGTCCCGGGTGACGGCGCGGGCGTTTCCTCCAGGACCGGGACTGTGGGGAAATGCGCCGCCATGAGAACGGCCCCTTAACTTAGAGACCTCCCTGGTGAGCAAACGACGAATTCTCTCATAGCCGGTCCCACCCCCGTTATCAAAACAGCCGGCCAACCAAAAAAAAAAAAAAAAAAGTTTCAGTGCAGGAAACTAATTAGGTGACCTCAGTCTTTAAAAGAGTAAAAATAAACTGAAAAGGAGAATCATGTGATTTCTTTTGCACGCCGCTGCATTTCCATTCATGCCTTCCTTTCTCAATTACAACAAGAAGTCGAAACCGACCGCGAGGGTTCAGGCGCTGCGGGGGACGGGCGCCGTGCAGCCCGCCGACCTTCGCTCTCCTGCCCGCGGGGGTTATCGGTGTCCCCCCCACCCGGCCGGGCGCCAGAGGCCTGCCCGTCAGTGAACGCCCGCGGGCGCGCCCCGGCGGAGAAACAACGCGGCCTTCGGGGCCCTGGAAATCCCCCGCGCCGGGGGAAGCGCCTGCGGTTATCGCCGCCGGAGTTCCCCTAGCGCGGGAGGAAAGCACCACGCGCCGCGGGGAGCGCCGGGCCGGGCGCGTCGGGGGCGGGGCGGGCGCGCGAAACGATAAAAGGCTGCGGGAGACGCCCGCACGCGCGGAGCCGCAGGGACCGGGTCGCCGAGAGGAGCCGGCGGGCGGGTCTCGCGGGCGCGCAGCGGCCGGACCGCAGGTGGGTGACGCGCGGCGAGAGGCGGCGAGTGCGCGTGCGCGCGGGCCCTTCTCTCGCCCTCTCCCCTCCCCCCGCCGGGCAGGAGACGCTCGAGCTGCCCGGCTCCGAGGCGCGCGGGGCCTCCGGCGGAGGACGGGGGTACGGCAGGGGGGTGCGGGCACGAAACACAGCTGCGGGCAAAAGAGCGGGTGCCCGCGAGCCTGGGCATCTTTTCCCTTTGCTGTCAACCCGCCCGGAGGCGCTGGGCGCGGCCCGCAGGCTTCCGGGGCGCGAGGCGCCCGCAGCCCCGCGCCGCGCTCGGTTTCCCCTTTTACTTTGGGGGCGAACCGCTGGACAGGGGAGGCGTCGAAATTTGGCTTAATTTGCTCGCCAAGAGGTATCGCCAGGTCTTTGAGTGTGCCAGATAAGCTTCAGAACAGAGCGCGAGCAGAGCTTTGCATTGCAAGGACCGAGTAAAATATTTAATGAGTAAATGCTCCAAAGTGGTGGCAGAAAGCCGATTTTTAATAGTTTTCCTGCTGATTAGTATGAAAATTCTGTAGTGCTCTTAATTTTGGTAAAGGCGGGAGGCATTTGCCTGATGCTAACGTAACTAACAATATTAATTTAGTTTGCCATTATTTATTACTAACATTAGGTGTTGCTAATACCTAGTAGATACTAGTGCCCCCTGCGAAAAGTTTACAGGGGTTCTCACAATCTTAAGGAGCAGTTACCATAATTAGCCCTATTCACAAGGAGGGAACCCAGGCCCAGCGAGATTTACTTGTGCAAGGTTACACACCCTGGTGCGGGGACACTGAGTGGTATTGGAAACCCAAGATGTTTGCCTCCAAAGCCTGGTATTGAACCATCACTGTGCAGACTTTGAGGTCAATATAAAATTATCGTTAATACTATGCAAATGACTGTAGTGTGGTCATGGTGGCTCAGTCAAGCTTGCTAACATTCACTTCTTCAACAAAAAGTCTTAGCGTCTGCATTACATACCAGGCTGGGTGGGTATTGCGGTTGGGAGGGCTGGCACAGAGTTGAAACATAGTGTTGACCTGAAGGAGCTCACAGCCTAGGGGGAGGCAGAAAAGAGACGCAAACTTACCTTCCAGTGTCAGAGACAGGGATATGCTAAGTGCCGGAGAGGGTAGCGACCCCCCAACAGCCCTGGGCTCAGGGAGGTTGCCCACTGGAAATGAGAGAGTAAAAGGAGAAGAGGTTAGGGGCTTGCGCCAAACTGAGAAGGAACCACAAGAAAGGAAAGAGGAATTCCAACAGAGCGGTATCAGAAATCCCAGGGAGTAGATCTTTCTAAGAGGAAGCGGGCCCCAGTGTCAGACACAAAATTTCCATTGGTTTTGGCAAAGAAGCTATTGGTTTTTTACTAATTTTGAGATTAGTTTTAAGTGGGGATGGCTAAAGCCAATTGTAGTGGGAGACCTTAACCATAGACACTTGTTCAGTTCACTTGGCTGCGAAGAGGTGAGAGACAGGATAACTGCTAGAGTAGAAAGTGGGGTTCAAAGAGGATTTTTGGTTTGTTTTTATTTGAAAGCTGGGACTTGAGCATGCTTGTTATATTGAAGGAAAAGAGCCAGTAGAGAGTGAGAGCTGAACAAATGAGGGAGATGAGGTTAAGAGCTGATTTCTGAGGCAGTGGGAGAGGATGGGACCTGTGAAGGTAGCAAGTAGGTTGTGAAAAAAAAAGCATGGACTTGAGAATGTCAGAGGACTGCTGTTCAGTGATGGCTCTTTTCTTTGAGAAATAGAAGTCAAAGCCATTTACTGAAAGCAAGATGGGGAGTAGTGGAGGAGAAATTTGAGGATGGTATTGAAGGTTTAGAAGAGCTGCCTAGGGCAGTGGGCTAAGGGGCAGAGCAGGGATAAGTAGAATTGTCAGGGATGGTGAGGGGCAGCTCAGGTGGTGCCTGAAGTCTGCAAGGCTGCAGGTCTTCCCCAGCAGCATTTGGAAGTCTAGGTGTTGGGAATGGTTGAGACAGAGTTTGAATTGATCCAGGGTTGGTATCTTGGCATACTTTTGTATATTTATTGTATAATGGTTGCCTAAATTTCCACAAACACATGCCTTGTGTTCACACCGAAACTTCTTTAGGGTAAGGTCTGTGTAAGGGGTGTGTGATCTCAAATGCATAGGGGTCAGGCAGGTGATATAAATGAACAAAACTCTGGGTGTCTGTTTTAAACAAAAGCACACTTTATTCACATATGTAACTTGCAGGAATGTTCTTCCTTTCCATGGAGAAATATGGTACTCTCATTTTTCTCTAAACATGTGTTCCTCTTGTCTACCTTTCATTTTTGTTCCTTTTGATAGATACAGGCATTAGAACAGTTTCACTTCCCCCCACCTCCCGAAACAGTTTATTCTTGTAATATTATTTATTATTGTATGATTTTCCATATGAACAATTGTAAACCTACTTTTGCCCCACTCTGTATGGGGTCCATTCAAGGACGAAATAGATTATGTATGTGACTCCTTTAGCCTGGCACACTAGGATTCCACAATATGGACTTAATACTCAGACACTATGACATATTAAATCCTAGTCACATAAACTACAAATAATTTTACCAAATGAAAGTAGGACCATGTGCCAGGAACGAAGGATTTGTATCTCATTAAAACACATGAGTTATTCAACAGTTTTCTTGAATTTTTAAAAATTCATGTTCACTTAGCACTTGTGTGTTTTTTTATCTGCCAGCTGACAAGTAGGATCCGCTACCAGGTATATTTAAAACCTGTGCGAAGAGAAGCTGAACTTGAGTCCATTCTGTCCGCTGACTCATCCTTTCTTGTGACGCAGGCACAGCCACACTGCTTGGTCACTCCTGCGGGTTGCCCCATCGGTGTGCTGTCGAGTGTGAGAGCCGCTGGATTAGACAGAATATTTACAACCACTTTCCTGCTGCATGGAAAATCAGTTCCAACGGATAGACTTTCGAGTCCATTTGCAAAGGTGAGATGTTGGCACATTTCTTCATCATGGGAATGCCAATCACTGTTGGCCAGCTGCCTTGAATGTGGGGAAAGCATTTCACACCAATCCCCCCAGTTTCACTTTCTTCATAATTCTAGTGTAAGAAACCAGTAGTGCCAGGTGAGTGACAAATAGCAGCTGACAGCCTCCATGTCAGGGAGTGAAAGTACAGTGCCAAGCTGGAGAGCATGTGCCCCCTCTAAAAGGTATAGTCACTGCTCAGAGCTGGCTGGTTGTTGCCATGCAGGATAATAGACCCCATGTGGCCAGATCTTCTAACTTTTTAAGAGAAGCTAGAGTCTAGAATGTTATGGGAAATCTCTTTTTAAAGATGTTGGTAATTAATTAAAACTTTTAAAAATACTGTGGTCCCACCCTGGCCAGTGTGGCTCAGTTGGTTGAGGGTCGTCCTGTGAACGGAAAGATCTTAGTTCGATTCCCCATCAGGGCACATGCCCAGGTTGCAGGTTGGATCCCCAGTCAGGGTGAGTGTGGGAGGCAACCGATTGATGTTTCGCTCTCACATCAATGTTTCTCTCTCTCCCTTTCCCTTCCTCTCTCTCTAAAATCAATAAAAACATATACAAAAATAAAAAAATAAAAATACTGTGGTCCAAAAATGTACTTATTTGAAAAACTGGTGAAATTCAAACAAAGCATGCAGATTAACAGCATTGTATCAATGTTAATTTCCTGGTTCCTATAATCGTACTATGGTTATGCAAGATGTGAACTTTGGGGAAGATGAGTACACAGTATGTGGGAATTGTTATTTTTGTAAGGTTTCTCTAAGTATAAATGAATTTCAAAATAAAAAAGTTTAGAAAATTAGTAAAATTCTGTAGTTCAATTCTGTGCAAGCCAAACATAATACTTCTACTGGCTCCCAGTTTGAGCCCTCTGGTTTTTGTCTGGGATTTCTTGGCTTCTGCCATGCCTAGTACCGCACCTTGTACACAGTGGACGATCAGTAATACTAGTGTTCTATTTTGGAGAAAATGTTTTTTAAAAATATCATTGTGTTACTTCTATGAATTATTTGACTTTTAAAATTGTCTTCCTTTTTTTAAAACAGGTTTTACAAAAGAGAACTGTTCTACTTCTAGATTTTTTCCATTTTTTTTCTGTAAATCAAAACAGATCAACATGGAGGCCTAAAATCCTTAAAGGGACTTAGTCTAATCTCCGGGAGGTAGTTTTGTGCATGAATAAACAAATTAAGTAGTTAACTAGAGTTTGTGGCATCCAAAGAATGTTATAATTTTAAAAATATGATCTAATTATATGAGGTGTAACTATAAAGTAATACTGAGTTTGATTTTGAATTTGTGGAGAAGTGATTTTACTTGGGACATATTGTTGAAGTACCCTTCGAAATTGGCTGAGCAGTCTCCCACTGGCTGCTGTGTAGAACAGAAAAAAGGACCTGTGTTTGTTAAAGATTTTAAAATGAATGACAGTTACCTAGAACAACCCTCTGCTAAATTAGAGAAATATGCAAATGAGACCTTTGACATGTTAAAAAATTTCTACAATGACAAAGAAGTGTCAAGAACAAAACTTTTTGATATATACAACAAATTTAGAGAAAGTAGGAAAGATGAACTTGATTATTGATCAATAAATTATCTAACCATTGATAAGACTATTGGTATTTTAAAAGTCTAAAATTTAGTTTGCTCAAATGGGCTATTATCTGTGAGAATGATAAGAATAAGAATGATGGCTATATGGTCACATTTTGGTAAAGGAACTTATTCAGGAAGAAAATATACACAAAGACAATAATAAACACCACGAAGGTTTTTCTAACAATGTTAAAATTTTTGACCAGTGAAAGGAAAACTGAAATTAGATACAATAACTCACCTTTGAGATATGCTTTTTTTGCCACCTGGAATAAAGCATTAAAGCCTGCAGTAGAAAATCCCAGCATAAAAAAGGAAGGAAGGAAGGGAGGGAGGAAGGAAACTCCCAACATCTGTAGGACCAGGAAACAGTGCTTGCAAATCACTGCTAGAAAAACCACAATGACTTGTTTATTGGTCACTGCTGATAGTATTGACGCAGAACCTATTCACTGCTAGTCATAATCAAGATATTCTGAATTTTTAGGTCTCTGCTGTTCAAAAGGAGTGGACTATGACAAAGTAAATTTATTATTAGTTTTTGTCTTGATAAATTCCAGTTCAAGGTATGCTGTTCTTGAAATATTTTCTGACCAAGCCATATTTGTATCATTTGCTTATCCATCTTAGCCTATAGACTCAGCACTCTTTTGACTATCTTAAAAACAAATTCACTATCAGAGTAGAAGATTTGATGTTGGCATGAGGCTGAGTTTAAAAGACCAGTTGAGCAAATACATTCATCTCTGATAATTTATTTAAAGTAGACTGTAATTTGCTAAGATCTGATAATTTATTTAAAGTAGACTGTAATTTGCTAAGATCTAATGGTATCACTATTGTGAAGCAACCAGGTTCCTGACTATTTATGGGAAATAATTATTATTTAATAAATTTTAAAGCCAGGCCTTAAGATTTATCAGTTAATTCTGTTACTACTTATGCTCTATCTGGAAGAAAATTTTACATTGCTTTGTTCTCCCTATTAAAATGACTGTTGGAAGAAAAATCACTTAATTTGAGCAGGGTTTGGGATATACTATATTTCATTGAATCTAAGATGTCATCAATTATAAGGTATACCATTATTTTATGTACTGTTAAGAAATAATAATGCTGCTAATTAAAATATGATATGGCATTAACTATACGATACCTCTCGATAACAGATATTAAAACATGCATCTTAGAATCAGTGAAATATAGCAATGCATTCCTTTCCTCATGCTTTTTTTCTCCCTGGCTATCAAATTTTGTAATTTAAATAAGGCAAAATAAACATACTCTGAATATTTTTTTCTGTAGAGTACTTACAGAGCATAACTTTCCGCCACGAGAGCAAGCTAGCTGTGTGAGTCAGACATTTTACCTTTAGGCTGGCTGAATGTCACTGAAGCGTTCGAGTGGAGGTTGGCGCACCTGCGGAAATGCCTGACACTCAATGGCATCTTAGTGACCTAAAGCACTCTACACTTTTATGAAGGGTTTGGATTTTCATCACAAGCTACTGTGTAGCATCATGTTTACATTGTATGATTGTACAAAGGTGCTGTTATGCAAAATTGTCCCTTAAGACCTATCAGTATAGGATTTTAATCTCGCTGTGCTGAAGGCATAGGAGAAAAAAGAAGAAAAGATTTCCGTTCTAGGTGTTCAGCCTAGTACTAAAACTAACAAAATCAAAAACCATGCACAAAACTACCTCCCTAGAGAAAGGCTAGTCCCTTTTCCTCCCCATCCATTTCTTCATGAACATAGTAGAAAAGAGCGAATTCTTATCAAATTTGATGAAAAGAGCCAACATGTCTGAAATGAAATACGACTTTTCATGTGAACTCTACAGAATATCTACGTATTCAGCTTTCCCCGCCGGTGTTCCTGTGTCAGAAAGGAGTCTTGCACGTGCTGGTTTTTATTACACTGGTGTGAATGATAAGGTCAAGTGCTTCTGCTGTGGCCTGATGCTGGATAACTGGAAACAAGGAGACAACCCTATTGAAAAGCACAAAAAGTTGTATCCTAGCTGTAGCTTTGTACAGAAACTGAATTCATATCACAATGTGAGAGCCCCTTCTCAGCTTAACCTGCCTTCTTCAGGAACACATTCCACACATTCATTACTTCCAAATTCGGAAAACAGTGGTTATTTCAGTGGCTCTTATTCAAGCTTTCCCTCAAATCCTGTAAACTCCCAACCAAATGAAGATATTTCTGCCTGGAGGAGAAGTCCCAACCATTGTATAATGAACACTGAAAATGCCAGGTTGCTTACTTTCCAGATGTGGCCACTGACTTTTCTGTCACCAATAGACCTGGCAAAAGCAGGTTTTTACTACATAGGACCTGGAGACAGGGTAGCTTGCTTTGCCTGTGGTGGAAAATTGAGCAATTGGGAACCAAAGGATGATGCTATGTCAGAACACCTGAGACATTTCCCCAAATGCCCGTTTTTAGAAAGTCGGCCTGAAGACACTTCAAAATACAGTGTTTCTAACCTGAGCATGCAGACGCAGGCAGCCCGTTTTAGAACATTCTGTAACTGGCCCTCTAGTGTCCCAGTTGATCCTCAGCAGCTTGCAAGTGCGGGTTTTTATTATATGGGTAAGAAACTTAATGTGATGATAATAATTCAAAACATTTTATACACTTTAGTGGACAGATTATAAGTATTCATGCGTTTTGGTTCAAAATTAATTTTAGGTCACAATGATGATGTGAAATGCTTTTGCTGTGATGGTGGACTGCGGTGTTGGGAATCTGGAGATGACCCGTGGGTAGAACATGCCAAGTGGTTTCCAAGGTAATTGTCTTGAAATTCTCACTGCAAATGTGTGTGATTATCATGAGATGGGTTATATGTGTTTACATAATAGTCAGCTGTTACTTTATTCCTTGTTTCAAAACTACATTTGTGAATAATTTAGGATGGATTACTTGGAAAAGTAATTACTTAAAAGATTCTGATGGAAATTTAAGACAAAGAAGAAATAGGTATAGAATTTTTGTGTGAAATTAATATATATATATCTTAAAATAACATATGCTTATGTTGTAGACAAGTACAGAGACAAAAAATTTAAAATGCCCAGAACTCACAACCTAAAGGTGACTACAGCTACCATTTTAGTGAACATCCTTCCTGAATCTCTTTGTGCATATGTACATACATAGATAAATGTATTAGATATTGTATATACTATTTTAAAGTTTTTTTTCAATCAACATTTGTCTTGGACATATTTCCATTCATTCAATATTCAATAACATTGCCCTGGCCAGTGGTTAGAGCATCAGCCCTCGCACCAAAGGGTCTCAGGTTTGATTCCTGGCACATACCTGGGTTGCAGGTTCTTTAGCAGGTTCTCTCCCAGGTCTGGTTGGGGTGTGTGTGGGAGGCAACTAATCCATGTGTCTCCCTCACATCAGTGTTTCTGTCTGTCTGTCTGTCTCTCTCTCTTTCTGCACTCCCTCCCTCCCTTCCACTCTAAAAATCAATGGAAAAAATATCCTTGGGTGAGAATTAACAAAAAATTTTTAAAAATTGATAATATTAATTGATCACCTATTGCTAGGCATTGTTTCAGGTGCTTAAAATACTCAGTAGGACAAAACCAAGACTTCTGGTTTCATATGCTGATATTACAGTAGGAGAGGGCAGACAATATAAACTTAATAAGCATGTTGGAAGATAATAAGTACTATGGATAAAAAGAAAAAAGAGAGAAGGGTAAGGGAGACCAGAAGCACCAGGCAGGCTGCAATATTAAATAGGGTGATCAAGGTAAATGTAGACCCAGCACACCTGTTCTGATCACTACATAGCATTTTACTATCATGTCTTATACTTTTATTCCATACTTGTTTACACTCTCCTTTTTTTTTATTGAAATCTGGTTGCCTATAATTATATTTTTCATGGTGAAAGCTTTTAGTATTTTTAATGTTGATTACTAAACTTGGTATCCTAACTTATTTTCATTACATATGTTTTTAAAATATAATACTGTGTCTTCATTTACAGCAACTTTGTGCTCCCCAAATATTTCAGATTTCAAAAATTATGAAGGCTATAAAGAATAACTTGCACAGGTGTTTTAAAAAGTGCTGCTAACTTTCCATTGTGGTAATTTTGTGAATATGTAAAAAGAATGACAAATTTGCTTTCGTAGTGTCATGAATTAATTTTGTACTTAAATTTGACAATGGATGCATATTACCTAGGAAATGTCAAACTTGTGAATATCTGACTTATTAGAAAATGTGCTCAGCTTCCTCATTCTTTCTCTCATGTCCCCCTTTGTATATTTTCGTCTTTTGGACATACAAAGCTTATTTATGAACAGCGTTACCAGTTATAGCCTTCCTCTCGCTTACATCATCTTGCCTTTGACTTCAGTATCTCTTAACACTTCCCATATGCTAAATGAATAGTCAAATGGTTATATGATTATTTATGTTAATTTAAAATATTTAGCAGTCTACAAATGGCCAGATTTAAATAACTCCTCAAACTTAATTTTGCTTCCATTTCAGGTGTGAGTACTTGATACGAGTTAAAGGACGAGAGTTCATCAATCGAATTCAAGCCAATTACCCTCATCTGCTTGAACAGGTATGGACTTTTTTTTTTTAATCGTTGTTTAACAACAGATAAATTATTTTCCGATAATTACAGAGTAGTATTTTACTGCAAAGGCAAGAGTTGCTTTAAAAATGTGTTTTCTTTTTCACAACCCCCAGCATGATCTTAAAGAATACTATTTTTAGGATAAAAACAGATCCAGAATTAGAAACCTATTGAAAAATAATATTTAAGTTATATTTCTAAGTATTTTTCTAAGAAAGTTGCAATAAAATTATTTGAGGAAAATATTGGATGGGATAGCAGAATTATAATGGTTTACTATATTAATTTTTCTTAGAAAGATACTTGTATTGCTCTTTCTAATCTTCCTGGAAAAGCAAATTAGAATTTATATAGAAGTTTGAGGACCAAACACTTTCTAGCCATAGTAAATGGAGCTGAGATAGGTTCCACCTTATCCCAAAGGGTGATCTAGGAAGTAAGATCTTTGGGATGAAAGGCAAACAGTGACTATGTCATGGGTCACTGAAAAGGTCTAGCCCTCCTCCTGCCTTAATGAAAATAGAATTTATTTGTTAATATACACACACACACACAAAGAAACTCTATTAGTTTATGGCTTAGGGGATTACTGCTAAATGTAAATAAAATAGTGCTTTTGACATAAAAAATTATTTTGCCAATAAGCAAGTCAGTTTGCAATAAGTTGAATAAAATAGGTTTCTTGATTAAAAAAGATTTTTTTTGCAAAGGACAGGATAAGATTTATATTTAAATTTTTATACCTTTCTTTTCCACTGTAGCTGTTATCTACTTCAGAAAATCCAGAAGATGAAAATGCAGAGGCACCAAGTATGTACAATGATAATAATTACTACATTTAAATAGAACCAGTTACTGTTAAGACTAAACTTTGATAATAGTTATAATGTACATTTATGGTATGATTTATCATTTACAGTGAATTTTCAAATACATTAAGTTGGTAAGTTGGTATTTCTCAAACTTTAGGGCATATCATAATTGCCTAAGGAACTTTAAAAAACATTACAGATTTCCAGTCTCCACTTCAAACCTACTAAATTGAATCATAGTATCTAAGGATGGGACTTAAGCAGCTGTTGTTTTAACAAACTACATATATCCAGCCTAACCCTTGTTCTCAGGCCCGTGTGGGAACAGATATACTATAACATTAGATTACTCACATATTCTTTCTATGAAATAGAGAGGGTAGAAAATACTCATTTTTTAATAGGGACCTGAAGCTCAGAGAGGTTAACTGATCTGTCCATCACCTTAAACTGAAAAGGTGATAGAGTCCATATTTGAACAGACTCTTCTACTCTATTATCTAGTATTCACTTCAATTCAATAAACATTTATTGTGTATCTGTTATTCTGAGGAGAGACTAGAGAACAGTATAAACGTAACTCCTGTTCTCATGAGCTGATGGGTGAAGGGACACAGAAAATACACAGGAGAGAAGGATGTGGTGGGAGAGTTGTGTGCTCTGAGAGTGATGAGGGAAGATGAGAGAAGGCTTCAGATTAGAGGAAGTGCTGGTCTCATCACAGAACCAGAGGGAAGAGGAATTAACCAAGTGACAAAGGGAGGAGAAGAGTATTCCAGGCAGAAAGAGCAGCACGTGAAAGACTTCAGGAACAAACGAGAGTGGGCACAGTCGAAGAACTCTTGAGGGCCAGAAGCAGGATTTGCAGACATAAATAAATCAGGTTAGCAGTGAGAGTAGTCAGCACTGCAGGCAGAATTCGTGACTTCGGGGCTAGAGTGCAGACTACAGATGAATACATGGCGAGAGATCCATGTGCTTGTGACTTCGGGGCTAGAGTGCAGACTACAGATGAATACATGGCGAGAGATCCATGTGCTTGTGACTTCAGGGCTAGAGTGCAGACTACAAATGAATACATGGCGAGAGATCCATGTGCGTGTGACTTCGGGGCTAGAGTGCAGAGTGCGAATGAACAAGTGGCGGGAGATGGGGGTGAAGAAATTACGTGTCCAGATAAGGTATGAGGTCTTATGAGTCACCACTGAATTAACATCCCTAAGAACAGTGGAATTGATGGAATTTAAGGAGTGTGACACAGTCAGATTTATGCTTTTGAAAAGTCACTTTGGCTCCAGCGTTGAGAATGAACTTGATGGGACCAATACTGAAAGAGGCCATTGCAGCAATAAAGGTGAGCAATGACAATGGCCTCTTTTGAAACTATGTGAAACATACTCGATTTAGAAAGCTCAGTTGTTCATTCAACATAGGAAAAAAGAACTTCTGTTCTGTTGCGGGGGATGCCCGACATTCCATTTCCTTCTCCCACTTACAGTTATGCCAGATAATGCATATTTTGTATCTGACCACAATATTCCATATTCTCATTCTAGTGACTGAACATGTATATCATTATTTTAAGTTTAACAAAGTTAATACAAAATAGTGCCTTTATATTTTTTTGGCTGTACGCTTTTGATATTGAAATAACTTTCAATTTGAAAAATATACAGATGATCCCAGTATGTGTTAAATTCTTTATTCCACATAGTTGTTCATTTTGGACCTGGAGAAAACCATTCAGAAGATGCAATCATGATGAACACACCTGTGGTGAAAGCGGCCTTGGAAATGGGCTTCAGTAGAAGCTTGGTAAAGCAGACAGTTCAGAGCAAAATCCTAACGACTGGAGAGAACTATAAAGTCGTCAGTGATCTTGTATTAGATTTACTCTATGCTGAAGATGAAATAAGGGAAGAGGAGAAGGAGAGAGCAGCTGAGGAAGAAGAATCAGGTACACATACTGTCAGTAGTCTCTCTTTCCATATGAATCTGATGTCCCTGTATATAAGTTACTGAAAATATATTCATAGTTAATTCAGTCAAATTTGTCTAATGATCAGTATTCTGAAAAATTTCTTCACATTAAAATATATTTGAATTGCTTAGTAAATTGAAAATGTATATATTGAATGAAAGCATTTTTTCCTGCTTTTTCTTAATTTATATTTTTACTCTGGGTAGTTGATTGTGTCTGTAATTATTCATGGTGTATTTTTGACCTCAGGGTAGTTGCTCACTTCCAGTTGCTGTATATGGGGGTGGAGTCAGGGACAATGATTAATTTTAATATTATCATGATAGTATATCTTAGCCTGGGACTATAAATTAATGTAAAAATTATGATTAAGTCTCCTACCTGCCCACACAAGAGCTGAGTTTCCCTTCCTAATGTCCCTCTAGTATTTAGGGGAGTCCTAGGATACTGTTTCACATTCTCTCAAGACAGCTTACCCATGTCCTTTCATACTAGCTTTGTCTACTTCTCTGCTGCCTTTACTATACTGCCTTTCACAAAAACTCTCTTCCTCAGAGCATTTCCAGTCTCATCTGGTTGCTCTGGTTGCACTAATCACTGTGGCCTTCGCCACTCTTTCCCAGTCATGGACCGATCCTGAGAGTCCTTTCAACATAGCTAAAAACAGACTGCAACTTTTAACAAGCTCTTACTGGAGATTTAGGGATAACAGAAGGGCACACTATAGCAAAAATGGCAACTGACAACTGTAATTATATGTAGCCTCTCTTGGTGCCCCTAAACCTATCCTCATGCATCTTTCTTCCTAGCTTCTGGTTTATCTCTGCATAGCTTTGGCTAGTTTACACAAATGACCAGGAAAGTCCCAAGCATGTTTTTCCTTATCAAAACTCAGGTCCCCAAATATCCACTAAGCCCAGAAAGAGAAAAGAGGTTGCTCCTTATTCTTGTCCGAGGCCATCTAGGATCTCTTTCTTCCCAGTGAGACTGTCCACTCCATTCCTGAATAAGTCTACCCCTGCCCGCAAAGGTGGCTTTGTATTCTGGCCAACCCAGGCATATCAGACTACAGTAATACAGAATTATTTATTTACCAAAATGTGAATTATTCAGTCCTGCACACCACCAATTCAGCAGCAAAATAGTCCAAGTTCATCTCTGCCCACCCCACTCAGGCTCTCTTTTTCACTGTGAAGATGAGGCTGTAAGTTCTTCCTGTAGTCTCAGTTTTGGCCATTGGTCATCAGTGAACAATTGCTCAAAGAAGAGAACGCCTATCTCCACAATTGTTTATAGACCTCATGAAGTCGAAAGCCATCCAGCTATAAAATACTTATATTTCCTCCAAAGAAAATAAACAGTCTCCAGATATAACCCCAAATCAACAATATACAATAACTTGCATTCTCAAAAGGATTCTTTCTCAGTTCAACATTATATCTGTACTACCTAGAACAGTGTCTGGACTCAAGAAATATTTTTTGAATGAGTTAATGAAAATACTTCCATTTAGATTACTGATTATTTTAAAGTTTTCCAAGAGCAGTGGGTGAGTAATTTCTTTACAGTTTTAAAAAACAAACAAAACATGCCTCAAAGGTATTTTCACCTCTTATAGGCCAGAATATAGTCTGACTTCGCAGTGAGACTTTTTTCCACAGCTACTAGCAATCCAATTTTATAAACCTTAAGAATCTCAGAGAATTGATTACATTAGGTTAAATAAAATGTAATTAGAAAAATTAATCTTAGATTGAAAAACTAATATACTTCAACATCAAGTGTAAACTATATTTTAGTTTTCTAATGTGTTACTATTTCTCTCACGTAGATAATTTAACAGACTAGATTAAGTTCTAACTCTTCTCCCTCTCTATCTCTTCATTCCCACTGCTCTTTAAATTGCTAAGGCTTGGTTGTTAATCTGTTCAACACATACTTATGGAATCCCTGACCTTGTCCCAGACACTGTTCTAGGTTGTGGTCCTTTGCTCATTTATTCTCAGAGCTTCAATTATCTTCAAAATGTGTATCTCTAACATTGACTTTTTGACTAAGCCTTATATTTATTCTCTATTAAGTGGTTCTATTTTTGTGTCCTTTTACTTGACAAAGGCCGTGCTCCTAAACTCTTTACAATCATCGCTCCCAAATAATTCTTCTTTAGACAACCCAATTTCTGTCATTCGTTATTTGATAGATACAGCTTTATGGATCATGGGAAAACTATATGACAAGTAATTAATAAACCGAGAGTCATAACTCATTTTCCAAAGAGAGAACAAAATTTCAGAGTTTCAAAATAGGAAACATTTTACCAATAGATTAAAATATCTAGATCTTGAAGGAGAATACAATGATCCTGAATGACAGGAATGTCATTGACAAGTAGGGTTTAGTTTTCAAAATGTTCTTAGGGTCTTTGCCCTTCTACTACAAAATATTTGGGTAATGGCAATATGATGTCTAATTTGGGAAAATAATTAAAATTTCACCTTAAAATGGAATTTTAAAGGAATTTTATGCATAAATGATAATTTAAGAAAAAATATATTCTATCATTTTAATTTTCTTGATTTTATTTTTCCCAAGTTTGACTAATTGAATAGAAATTTCAGTTTTATTAGGTTCTAAATTTTATTTGGTTAAAGGCTTAGCAGTGTTGCCAAATGGTTGAGAGCACAGATTATGATGCCAAACTACTTTGGTTTGACTTTTGCTAGTTGTGTGTCCTCTAGTAATTACTCGCCACATTGTGCCTCTCTTTTCTCACTTGTTAAATTAAGGTACTAGTGTCCACCTCAAAGGGCTGTTGTGAAGATGAAATGATTAAATACACATACAGTGCTTACCACAGTGCTTAGTAAGTGTTCGCCCTTATTGTAAGTAGCATTGTTATCAGGCACAGGGGATCAGGTACCCCCAAACCTAGCAATCAACTTTAATGCCTGATTATGAATTATGGCCATTTTTCACTCAGTTATGTGTGTAGGTGTGGAAGGAAGTTTGTGAACAGAGATTGAACATGTTTGTGTTTGCTTTTTTCTTTTTTATAAAGATGATCTATCATATATCCGGAAGAACAGAATGGCACTTTCTCAACATTTGACTTGTGTGCGTCCAATCCTGGATAGTCTACTAATTGCTGGAGTGATTCATGAACAAGAACATGATGTTATTAGACTGAAAACACAGATACCTTTGCAAGCAAGAGAACTGATTGATACTATTATAGTAAAAGGAAATTTTGCAGCCACTGTATTCAGAAACTCTCTACAAGAAACAGACCCTACGTTATACAAGCGCTTATTTGGTAAGTGCTGGAAAATTACTTTTGAGAACTTTCTAGGTCAACTGAAAATATGTTATTATTAATATTTGTGATTAATGAAAAAAATCCAATCTAATTGATAAACTATTAATTGCACGGAAGACTAAAGACTTTTGTTGCCTTGACATTATGACAATTATTTATAGTATTTGGCTAGAGTCTAAACTGTTAGTTTAAAAATATATATTGTGACTAAATAGTAACCTTATTTGCCCTAGTAATGCTTTTTTCTTTCCCTCCCTTAGTACAACAAGACATAAAGTATGTTCCCACAGAAAATGTTTCAGGTAAAATAGTATTAATGATTTAAACCACTAGAAAACATTTTTATTTTCTTGGCTTTTCATTGGGGGAGAAGCAGCAAATTGCCTTTTACTAAAAATGTGTTTCTCTTTCTTAGATTTACCAATGGAAGAACAATTGAGGAGGCTACAAGAAGAAAGAACATGTAAAGTGTGCATGGACAGAGAAGTGTCCATAGTGTTTATTCCGTGTGGTCATCTCGTAGTATGCAAAGACTGTGCCCCTTCTCTGAGAAAATGTCCTATTTGTAGAGGAACAATTAAGGGTACAGTTCGTACATTTCTTTCATGAAGATGATCCAGAACTTTAGAATTATGGATTAAATGTATTGTAATTTTGACTTTTATACTGATTTGGTTTCCTTAATTTTAAAAATTTATTTACAACTCAGAAAATTTTGTTTTATACGAGTATAAATATATTTATATTAATATATAGCTAAAACACATAAACACATTTCAGATAGCAAGAGAATGATAGGTTTTTGTTCTTGTAAACAAAAAATAGGGATAGCATTACAAGTACAATACTAAGTCACAATATCAGCACTATTGAAATTGTAAGTGGGGTAAAATTTCAGGTTTTTTAATTAACGTTTCAGAATTTTAAATATTTTGGAGTTGTATTAAGAACCAAGGACACGGATCCTCTGCCTTTTTTGATCAGTGTCCTATACATAGAAGGTCTTGATATTTATTGAATGCCTTTTTATGGACATGGTATTTTTGTAAAGAATTCTGTGAGGAACATTTTAATAAAGCAATCAGAATTACTCTTGTTCTTAATATTTGTATTTCTATGATATCATATAATTTAGTAATTCCTAGGCTCCTTCCTTACCAACTTAAGTCCTCTGCAATACTGAACTACAGTTTAGATCCCTTTCTTTAAGATGTTTCATCATTAACACTTGTAGAGCACAGGGACCTTAATCTGTGAGCTTCAATGGGATGTCTGAGATGAAATCAAACAATCCTCTCAGTGTTTGTTTATCCATTTGTCTAAATCTTATGCCAACCCTATCCATTGGGAAGAGTTCCTACTTTTATTCTCACAACTTTGGTATTCTGGGACTTAGAAAGTACACTGGGTAGCAGCCCTTGGAATCAACAGCTCTTTCTGCTAAAAAAAAAAAAAAAGTTCTGTTTTGTCAGTGCAGCAAAATTTCCTCCTATGCATTACTTTTTGGTACCACATTAAAAAGATAATTCTCTATCTTTTGTTTCCTATAGAGGTATCAGGGTTTAAAACCAGAAGTAACACTATAATTAATGGGGAATACTTTGGGGGGAAAAGCAAAAGCCAATTATCTAAACCAGTTCTAGATGTTTGCTAGGGTTCTGCAGACAAAGATTAGGAACCAAGCAATGGGGAGAGAATTCATCTCCTCATGTTGGCACTGGAAGACCATTTCTTTGGGATGTCACTGATTTTGCCTCTCCTATCAAAAGGCTCAGTTGGTTAGCCACATGCTAAGCACATGGTCCTCCTGGGGTATTAGGCTGAATTGTAATATTGCTTAGGTGATCTGTAACTCAGCAACAGGATAAATATTTAGATAGTACACGCCCTTTTTGCAACATCTATTTTATCTGGTTCTTACTGCATACTATGCATAATACTTGAACTTTCCTATCTCCATTGTAAAACTCTTGCTCATTTCTCATTTTAGTAATCTATAGCTAACATAACCAACTTACTTATTCAAATACTTTGTTATTTCCTTAAGTATTAGAAATTTTGTTTTGGAAAAAATAAATCACCGTAGGTAACACTGGTAGCTCCATTTGCTGATATGTCAGGCACTGTTTTTGGCTGCTTGATGTGAGGTAATTCATTTGATTCTCTCCAACTTCACTCCCCATCCAACCTGGCCTTCAGTTCCCATAATTGGGTAGATAATTTAAACCTCAATATACAATATATTAAGTTATAATTCAGAACTTTGCAGCAGGCTTAATTTTATACTTAGGTCATGCTCATTATAACTTCCACCCACTTTTTTTATTCATTTTCTTATGTTACTTGATAATATGAGCTAAGTTCCTTTGTGGCTATAAGCAATGTCATTCAACCACGCTCATCTCCTGACATCTCGCACATCATAGCAGACAGTGTGGATGTTTATTATGTAAATTCCTGGCAAAACTATCAGATGTGATGTTAAAGTAATTCACTGTTTTAGAAGCAACACTAATATGCTTGAAACAGTACCATAGATCAGTATTGCTCATTCTTTTTTAAAAAAAATATGTTTTTATAGGTTTCAGAGAGAGGAAGGGAGAGGGAGAGAGAGAGAGAAACATCAATGATGAGAATCATCCATTGGCTGCCCCCTGCACGCCCTCTACTGGGGATCGACCCCAGCATGTGCCCTGACTGGAATTGAACTGTGACTTCCTGGTTCATAGGTTGATGCTCAACCACTGAGCCACACCAGCCAGGCTGCTTCAGGGTCTTTGACTAGAATGTTCTTTCAGCCACTCTTTCCCTGGCTAAGTCCTACGCATTCTACAGGTCTCACTAGCCTGGATGTTACTTCCTCAGAGAGGCTTTTTCTGACCTCCCCCACCGAAATTTTATCCCGGATTGTCTTTCAAATGGCCTTTTTATTCTTTGTGACACTTATCACAATTTGTGTTTATACACTTGTTTAATGTCTATACACTTGTTTAATGTCATATTCTATCATCGAAATTTCCATAAGAAAGAGAATCATCTGTTTTGTTCACCAGTATATGTCTAACACCTGGCACAGAGCCTGGCCTAGAATAGGCCCTTAGTGAATAAACGAATGAATAAATGACTTTCTGTGAGTGGGGGTAGATGTGAGAGAGATTTCTTCTTCCTTAATTACCATTGTTGGTACATTGTTAAGGCATAATCATTGACAGAGAATCATGGGCAAAATTTAGATATCAAACATAATTTTTAGAGAGGAAAGATCAACCCAGTTAAAAAAGATTTATGTAGGTGGTGGGCTTGGAGCTATTTTCTGAATGATGAAGCAAGGTATTTCAATTTATGAAAGAATATTTTAAAAAGGCAAAATATGGGCATTAGAATCTTAATAATAAACTGACATTAAACATGCATGTACTAGGTATCTATATACATTATCTTATTTTAGACTCAGTGCAATTTTAAAAAGGCAGTACAGCACAGGGATTAAAAGTGCAGGCTTTGGGTTCAGATGACAGCTGAGTGATCCTGGGCAAATTATTTAACATCTGTGCCTCAGTGTGCTGTGTGCATCTGTGCGAAGTGAGGATAACGTAGCAACATCGCAGAGGATTGCGGTGAGGATTTAAAGAGTTGATATATATTAGGTGCTAGAATGCTCAAATATTAAGTAGGTATTGTTCTTGTTTTTTAAAGATGAAAAAAATGGAGGCTTAGAGAGATTAAGTATGTTGCCTAAGGTCTCAGCTGGTAAATGAAAGCGTTGGGAGGAGAACCCACATTAACTATCACCATAAACTGAAAAAGACTTTAAGGCTAAGTTCTTTAGCTTGCAAGCATCCTGCCACCAGGATATTGGAATGACTTCTTTAAGGAATCTCTCAAAAATTGCTCTGTCAGCTTTATTATCTCAGTAATAGGGGTGAATACAACAGAACTTAAGTCATGCCTAAAAATAGTGATCCATCTATTTTGTCATGCCAAATTCCAATTCCAATTAGCTTAAGCATATTACATCATATCATACCATGATATGATATAATACCATATCCTATCGTGCCACTTTCCAAATATATGTAGACTCTGTTATTCAAAATAAATATACATGGAAAAGCATTGCTAAATTTACTGATAGAGCTTTTTCAATATATCAATCAAGAGGTATTAAGTGTCAATTATAATGTGGGTATCCTCAAAATATTTTTAAAAGTCTTCATACTTGAGCCCAGCCGGGCGTGGCTCAGCGTTTGAGGATCGACCTAGGATCCAGGAGATGGGGGTTCAATTCTCAGTCAGGGCACATGCCTGGATTGCGGGCTCCTTCCCCAGTTGAGGCGTGCAGGAGGCAGCCGATCAATGACGACTCTCTCATCATTGATGTTTCTATCTCTCTCTCTCCCTCTCCCTTCCTCTGTCTGAAATCAATAAAGATATATTTTTAAAAAATGTCTTCACACTTGAAAATATTGGAAACCACTGGTCCAAAAGAGATCTGTGTTGTTTTAATATGGTAGTCCCCAACCAGGCTATTGAGCATTTAAGATGTGGCTTGGTCTGAATAGAGATGTGTGGTAAGTATAAAATACATAATAAATTTCAAAGACCTAGTACAGAAGAATATAAAATACCTTAGTGCATGTTAAAATGATACTATTTTAGATATGCTGGGTTATAAATATATTATCAAAATTTCACATTTCTTTTTGGTTACTAGAAAATACAAAGTTACGTAGATCACATTACATTCCTATGGGACAGCACTGGTCTAGAAAAATATAATTGCTCTTAATTTATCACTTCAAGACATTAGAGATTCATCAGAATATATACAAAAGTAACATGTACTATAAAATATTATCCTCTCTAGGAAGCTACTCTGTCCCCCAAAGTCTGGGTTAAAAGTCTCCTTCATGGTCCTTTATTGTCCCTGTTTGACTTTATTATAGCATTTATCACATTGTATGAAATTAATTTCTTGGTCTCTTCTCCTAGTCTGTAAGCTTCTGATAGGGACTATTTTTATTCTCCCTGTCCTTAGAATTTACGTACATGGTATGTTTCTTGAATGAAAGAGTTAAATAATTTGCTCAAGGGTATATAACTCAAGGAGGAACAGCAGATATTAAAGCACAACCTGTTTCACTTTAATGCTCTAGCTTTATGTATTGTGAAATGTTGCATATTATTTCAAAGATTAGAATGATTTTGAGCAATCATTTTTCAAAAAGTATGTATTTTCAATATTTAATATAGTTTACATAAGGTGTGAGAACTCAATTTTCTAAGTCATCTAAAGTTTTATTTATTGCACTTATATAGGATTTTGAACAATTCTACTACAGATTCAACTGGTCAGTCTCTCCCACATGATTGCTTTCTGGAAAACCACAGGAAAAGCCTTCCTTGGACCTGCATCAGGTTTTTGGATCCAGAAGTCTTTTATCTTTTCTTCCCTTGACAGGAAACAGTATACAGAAAAAGAACAAGGTCCTCTATGCCTGTGTTTGCCAGCATTAATTCTTGTGATAATTTTTCTCCAATAAGGTTTTTCCTTTTGTTGAGTTTGAGGACTTGGGGGCCCATTAAAGAGCACAAAGTGGCAGTAGCACACAACCGAGCTTATTTTGATGATACTAGTCAGGTTGCATGCAAGGGTTAGTCCCTCACAGCAGGAAGCCTTCCGGAACAGAAGTGTGGAGTCTCCACCAGAAAGGTGGCTTACTGTCTAGGTGATGTTGCACAACAGTTAGATGGGGAGTCTCTGAGTCAGGGAGCTCCAAAGGGAAAGCACAGTTTCGGGTCTTCTGTAGCCTGAGAGTTTGTCTTAAGCTAGTGCATACTGGCTATGCAAAGCAGGCTGTCTTTAATTGCTTAAAACATGGCTATTTGGGATATATTTAGAGCAATTAGATGTGTAAAAATTTGAGTTTGGAGCAGGCAAGCTTTTGAGCTAATGTTTCCAGTTTGCTGTGAGAAGTAAACAATATGAGGCCAATACAGGGTGGGACAAAAGTAGGTTTACAGTTGTGAGTATGCAAAGTTTATTTTTGTATTATTGTTAATAATTGTATTGTTTTCCTTACAAACAACTGTAAACCTACTTTTGCCCCACTATGTATATAGGGGCCATTTTTAACTCATTTATATAAACCTTTATTATCCTTTTAACTCATTGATTTTTGAAATTAGAGCTGCTGAGGTTCTAATTTACATTAAATAAAGTTCACTAATTAAGCTTTTAAATATTTCTGAAATTTAAAAAATTTGACTTCTGATACAGACTTAAAGCTGTCACGAACATTCAGATTTTCCACTATGTAGCTCTAGAAATCTGTTCTGCACTTATCCTGACATGTCCTCATATGTAAAATAAATTAAACCAAATGAGCTTTCAGATTATTCCTAAGTCCAAAACCCTAATGAAAAGGTTTTATAAAAAAAAAAAAAAAAAATTCCAGTCTTAAGACAAATATATGAAGTGACATTTTTTTCAACAGATGGAAAGGTAATGCTTGTAACTAACTAAAAGTTGGGGAAGGAAATTGTTTCAGGTTTTTGATGTGTTGGGTTCTGTTTAATTTTCTTTCTTTAAAAAAATTTTTAATTTATCTTTATTGTTGAAAGTATTACAGATGTTCCCCTTTTTTTCACCATTCATCCCCTCCACCCCACATCCGCCTCCACCCAGGTCTTCACTACACTACTGTCTGTATCCATGCGTTATGCATATATGCACATAAGTTCTTTGATTAATCTCTCCGCACCCACTCCCCCACCCCACCTTTCCTTTGAGATTCCTCAGTCTGTTCCATGCTTCTATGTCTCTGGATCTATTTTGTTCATCAGTTTGTTTTGTTCATTAGATTCCACATATGAGCGAGATCATGTAAAACTGAATCAGGAAGCACCAGAAACCCCGAATAGGCCAATAACAACTGATGAAATCAAAGCAGCAATAAAAAAAAATCTCAGCAAACAAATGCCCTGGTCCGGACAGCCTCACAGGGGAGCCCCACCAGGCATTCTACTTCTTATTACAGCAGTCCCTTTAACATTTCTTGCAATGCTGGTTTGGTGGTGACAAACTCCTTTAGCCTTTTTTTTTTTTTTTTTTGTCTGGGGAACTCTTTATTTCACCATCTATTCAGAATAGTAGCCTTGCTGGATAGAGTAGTCTTGGTTTCAGATTCTTGTTTTGCATTACGTTGACTACTTCATGCCATTCCCTCTGGTCTGTAGAGTTTCTGATGAGAAGTCAGCTGACAGCCTCATGGGAGCTCCTTTGTAGGTAACAGATTGTTTTTCTCTTGCTGCCTTTAAGATTCTTTGTCTTGAAATTTTGGCATTTTAGTTATGATGTGTCTGGGCATGGGCCTCTTTGGGTACTTCTTGCTTGGGACTCTCTGTGGGTCCTGAACTTGTGTGACTTTTCCCTTCACCAGGTTAGAAAAGTGTTCTACCATTATTTCTTCAAACAGGTTCTCTATCCCTTGCTCACTTTCTTCACCTTCTGGCAGTCCTATGATGCAAATAGTTACATTTCATGTCCCACAGCTCCCTTAAACTGTACTGTTTGGATCTCTGATTGACTGCTTTTCTCTACCTTGTCTTCTAATTTGCTGATTCAATCCTCAGCTTCCACTAATCTGCTGTTTACCCCTTCCAATGTATTCTTTATTTCTGCTATGCCATTCTTAATTTCCTTCATAGTTTCCACTTCTTCTCTCATGCTGTTGAGTATCCTTATGAACTGTATTCTGAACTCTGTATCTGATAGGTTGCTTATCTCCCTTTCATTTAGCTCTTCTTCTGGAGAATTCTCTTGTTCTTTCATTTGGGGCTTACTTTGTTGTCTCCCCATTTTGGCTGCCTGTTTGGGCTTGTTACTATGGATAAGGTAGATCTGCTTGGACCCCCGTGCTTTTGGATGGTCTCTGGTGCAGGCCAATGTCAGATGCTGTTTGTGACTGGCCTTGGGTACCCTGTTTGGAACTATCAGCAATCCAGAGCTTGTGGTTCTCTCTGGTGGGACTGGGTGCATTTGGAAAGGACCAAGATGCCCACCAAGGTCTGCTTTTCCAAGACCCATGTCCAGAAGCAGGTCAGGCAAAGACTCAAAGCACCCAGAGATCTGCCCTGGCCTGTAGGCTGATTGTTATTCTCAATCTCTTAATGAGCCTCAGGCTGTAGGCCATAGCAAGGTATAAACTCCACAGGGTGGGGCAAGAGGTTTTCCAACAGGTGGAGCAATTACTGCCCCTCCCCTCAGGCAAAAGCTGCCTGGATGGTAAAGGTCTGCCTGACAAACAGTATGGGGGACTTAACACAGGAATCCAGATGGCCACCCTCTGACCTCTATCCCCAGAGCAAGCATCCCTGGATTTTCCTCACAAAGCTCTAGTCCACTCTGCCCTCCCTCTGCTGGAGTCCAATATGAGTGGTTGCACAAAAATATTGTGCATTGACCCTTTAAGAGGGTGCTTGCATTTCCAGCCATCTCTACCTGGCAGGCAGGAACCCTGTTGCTTTTCACAGCCAGTTGTTATGTGGGTTCCCCTCTCAGTTCTGGTGCTGTGGGCTAGGGAGCCCAGCTTGTGGTTTAGATCCCAGAGTTCTCAGTAGGACCCATCCCCCAACAGCTGAGATATTCCTCCAGGACTTCAGCTGCTGCCTATGGGATACTGGCCAGCCCTCTCCTGCCTCTGCACTTCCTACCAGTCTCTATGAGGTCTCCACTGTATGACCTTGATTATAACGGTTCTCTCTAGCTGGTCTTCAGTTGATTATTCAGGATGGTTTTTCTATAGTTTAGTTGTTATTCCAGTTTGGTCCTGGGATAGTGTGAGCGTAGCTTTGACAATCTGCCACCACCTTGGAATCTTTTCCTGTTTAATTTTCTTAATGAAACACTTCAAAAGTTCAGGAAAGTATACATTTCTCTGTGTAGTGAGGGATACCAGAATATGCCACCTCAAAATGTGCCTCTTTGGCATATGGATTATTTTGAGTTAAAGGCCATTGAGAATCAGCATGAAAAGTTCTTAAAATAGGCCCCACACATCTTTTTTTTTTTTTGCTGGTATTTAAACCCACATGCTAACCACTTCTTTGGGTTACTCCTCACTGAGGGTTCTGATCTGTACATGTGTGATACACCTATTAATAAACTTCTATTTCTGTTTCTCTTGCTGATCTAGCTTTGGCCAGTTTAATTTTCAGCACCCCAGCTGGAGAACCTAAGATGGGCAGAGGTAGAGATTTTTCCTTCCCTACAGTAGATACCGATGTAGGGAAGGAAAAAATAATTTTACCCATACCCTTCTGAGTTCTTGCCTGAGACCCCTGTAACAAGAGACAGATTAACAAGAGACAGGTTAACAAGAGAGAAAAATAGAAGTTTAACATGCATACCTCACATATACAGGGGAGATACCCAGGAAAAAATGAGTTAACTCCCTGAGGTGAACTAAACCACAGGTTTAAATACATTCTTCAGCTAAAGCAGGGGTGGGGAACCTTTTTTCTGCCAAGGGCCTTTTGGACATTTATAACATCATTCGTGGGCCATACAAAATTATCAACTTAAAAATTAGCCTGCTTTATTTGGTCAAACATTTGATTAACTCATCCCTAATGTGATGGCTGGAACTGCTTCTCTTTGGTGAGGCCTTGGCAGGGTCAGACCAAATGATTTCCTGGGCTGTATACCGCCCTTGGGCCGGATGTTTCCCACCCCTGAGCTAAAGAAAAAAAAAAGAAAAAAGAAAAAAAGAAAGAAGGGTGTAGGGAGGTTACCAGGAAATGTATGGTAAACAAGTGTAAATAGATTAGTGAGAATGCCCCAACCACTGATGTCTCACCAAATTCCTTAAACTCCACCTTGGATATATTAGCCCTTAGCCTATCTTCAGCAAGGACCCCCCTGGGCTTGATGTCTCTACTAAGTAATTTTACATACACTGACCCCCTCATTTTATTGGTTGGCTATAAATACTCAGCTGTCTGCTATATTTTAGAGTTGAGCCTGACCCCATTCCCCTACTGCAATGCTTAGACCAATAGTCCTGAAGAGTCTTTCTTACCTTTTCTTTGTTCACATCTTGTCAGAATCATTTCTTCTTTAACAACACCACATAATCAATCCTAACATTCTTTTATACTTATTTTTTAAAATAAATAAAACATTACATATGCAATTGATGCATATGAAAAAATTTTGATGTTATATATAATAGAGCAAAGAAATTAAAGCTATACTGAAATAGGGGCTTCTGGTCAAGATGGTGGGATAGGCAAACATGGTATTTGCATCCTCCCACAACCACATCAAAATTATAACTAAACTACAGAAAAACCATCATTCAGAACTGCCTGAAATCTAGCTGAACAGAAGTCCTATAACTAAGGATATAAAGAAGCAGCCACAAGAGACTAGTATGAGGGGCAGAGATGCAAAACTGGTAGTTACAGGATAGTCACAGGTATGTACAGTACAGTATAGGGAGCATAGTCAATAATATTGCAATAACCAAATATGGTGTCAGATGGGTATGAGATTTACCAGGATGATCACTTAGTAAGTTATATAATGTCTAATCACTGGGTTGTACACCTGAAACTAATAATAATGTATGTCAAATGTAATTGAAAAATAATTTAAGGTAAAAATATATAAATTCTGAATACATTTACTATGTTATCTAGTTCTTTTCTTTAGTAGGAAGAAAGGAAAAAGAGAAGTAAAGGAAAAACTAATCCCAGTACTACCTTCCACCTACAAAATTTGTCTTCAAACAAGGATTGTTAAACATGGTAAGGGCATTTCCTCCCACCCCCTTTCCAAGTTTTTATTTGAAAGTGCTTTTTCTTTGTTCATGATAAAGGTAAGGACACAAATTTAAAATAAATGTCTATCTATTGATAGGCTAAAGGCAGACAGCATGATGCATTTTGTGGACAGATAATGTATATGTACATCTATTTCACATATGCATACACACCTATATGTGAGAATGAAAAATGTTATGAGGGCATTATTCTGACAGCTTTTTAAAAAATTTTTAAAAATATATCTTTATTGATTTCAGAGAGAGGAAAGGAGAGAGAGAGATAGATAGAAACATCAATGATGAAAGAGTCATTGATTAAGCCCGCAACCCCGGCATGTGCCCTGACCGGGAATCAAACCCTGATCGCCTGGATCCCAGGTTGACGCTCAACTGCTAAGCCATGCCCGGCCGGGCCTGACAGCTTTTAAGCCAACAAAAATTTTGTCCTTAGGTGCATGTTTTCTTTCTCCAGATAAAAATTACCTTTTATTTTTCCATGGGTTTATGTAAGAAATAAAAAAAAGTTATACTGAAATACTATTTACCTAACAGACTGACAAGAATCCAAAAGTTTGATAACATACTCCCCTGGTGAAGTTGTGCAGCAAAATGGAGTTTACATACATTGCTGGGTGGTTTGCAAAATGCTAATACTCCCGATATTTGACCATATCTAGCAAAATTACTTAGGAATTTCTCATTAGATCTAACAATCCAACTTCCAGGAATATATTCTAAAATAAGATTTATGTCCATAACTATTCATTATAGCCCTATTTGTAAGAGCAAAAGATCGAAAACTACTCAGAAGTGTATCAGTTAGGGAATTAATTGAATACATATGGTTCTAGTTGAATACATTATTGGTGCCCAGCCAGGTGTGGCTCGGCCGTTGAGCATCGACCTAGGATCCACGAGATCTTAGTTCAATTCCCAGTCAGGGCACATGCCTGGGTTGCAGGCTCGATTCCCAGTCAGGGGTGTGCAGGAGGCAGCTGATCAATGACGACTCATCACTGATGTTTCTATCTCTCTCTCTCCCTCTCCTTCCTCTCTCTGAAATCAATAAAGATATATTTTTAAAAAAGAATATATTATTGGTACATCTACACAAAACAAGACCATATTACCCAGCTCTGTCCATGGAACAGGTTATAAAAAAAACAAAAACTCAATAACAATTAGCAGCACAAACATTCAAATTATGGTCTTTAAGTACCATTTCCTAGTAAAGGAACCAGGGCACCCTGAATAAATGGTTTATTATAGGAATGGGTGTAAGAAACGTACAAAACCAGCCTGGAAAACAATCAAAGACTATTAGGGCCATGTCAAAGGACTCAGAAACTAATGTGAATACACTCCTAGTGGCTTAAGATAAAAAAACCCTGAGAACCAGTAATGACAATAACTAATGGATTACAGCTCACAAAATACATTTAAATCCCGATTCATAATGATAGCAATGACTGCTATTCACTTTTAGGTTTTTTATCTACCAGGAATGTTTTTAATAGTTTAGGTCAAGATCTAACTTTTCTATTGAAATAACCATTCATTCAGCATTACTTATTGAGAAGTTAATCCTCTTCTCACTAATACCAGTCATATATCAAATTCATATATATATAGTACATAAATGTATATCCTATGTATATCTTTATATCTACAGATTTATAGGTGTAGATATAGATAGATACCTTTTGGGGGGCTCCTTATCTTGTTCCTTTATTCGTCCATTCTTGTGCTAACACAATACTGCCTTAATTACTGTGGCGTTATTATACAACTCATTATCTGGTGGAAAAATCTCATCAATCTTACTTTCTTCTTTAAAACTGTCTTGAATCCTGTAAATATTTTTTCTACATAAATGTGAAACATATTAGAATGGCAACCTCAGCAGAAATATACACCTTATTTTTAAAAATCACCAGCAACTCTACACTTAAAATATATAAAGATTAACTGAATAAACTTGACACCAAAGAACAAGGTTGTACAAGGTTAAAGTTACAAAGTGGTATTTATTATACCTGAATGCTGTTACGTACTTTTCGAGGAAAAATATCTAAGGCTTTTGAGTTTTTGAAATTCAAACTTTCCCCTATATTGAAGTATATTCATTATCTTTTTTTGGTCAGGACAAGAACTGAGTAAGAGAAAGAACCTTGAATTCAGAACGACCGGTTCTTTTCCCACATATATAAGGAAAGTTCTGTAACTTTCCGAGAAGTAGTGACTAGAACTAAATACTGAACTACTACCAAAACTCATGAGCATATTTGGAAGTTTTTAGTCATTTGGAGCCATGGCATTTTTCTCTGTTATCACAAATACTTTCTTTTTACTATCAACACTGGAACAGAAAACCTCCTGTTCTGTGACTGACTGGCAGGCAGAAATGACGGGGACAGGGAATGGGAAATGGTTCAGGGTCTCGGAATTCCCGGCTGCTTCATTAAGTGGCTTGTCATTTGGAAGTTTTTGCCCCTGGAGTTCCCCTGAGAGAAGGAGGCATCGGATTTCAGTGACAAAGAGCGTCTTCACAGAACATAAATTAAGAAATGTCCTCGCTGCAATACAACATGTACTGCATGACAATGCATTTGTGGCACTACTGGGGGGGGGGCAAAATGTGCATGACTTGCAACCCCGAGATTCCTTATTTGCAATTTTCTATCAGTTAACTATTTAAAACTTCAATAAGTGAGCTCCTTTGTGGTTCACGTACAATTTTTTTATATATATCCACACACATATATGAATATGTCCATTCCATCTTACCCATATTCAGAAAAAAACTGGCAGTAAAGCCTGGCCTGTAATACTGTTGGCGTCGCTAGAGATGAGCTTTTGAAATAAAGACACGTTTTCGTCAGTGCATCTCTCTCCAAAAACAGAAAACCAAAAGTTTAAAAACAAAGAAAAGTTTAAAAATAAAATAACGCCGGTTAATCATAAACTAGATATAACTGAAGTAGAATTCCCAAGATTATAAAATCAAGTCTTCAAAATTAATCTGTTCTACTTCCCAACACTTCCGCTTTTTTCCATTTCCAGGGTTAAGCCGTTGAACGTTGACGCTACGCGGCTGAGATCCACTGAAAAACGGTTACAGCCGTTTAAAAAGGTTACAACAGTTTACTTAACTGAAGCAAAAGAGCCCCAGGGCGACTACTCCCCAGCGCAGTCGCTCCGGACGGGCGCAGGCGTCACACGGAGGCCCTTGGCCCGAGCTGCGCACATAGCTCGGAGCTGACGTGGTGAGAAAGCACAGAAAGCACCGTGCAGGGGCGTTTCCCCAGGATTTTCCAAGGGTCAACCTCGCAGGCTCACGGGTTTGCCACGTCCCCCTCGGGAGAATGTCAGGCACAGACAGGAAGGCAAATGGCAAAAGCGCTCGAACCGCGAGCTTGAAAACCTTAACGCCGGATCGATGCGCACGCCGCCGCCTCGCCCCGCCGGACGCCCCACTAACCGCACAGGAACGCGCGCCGAGTCCCGCTCTCCGACCGCAGACTCCCCGGCGCCCCCGCGCCCCGGTGACGCATTCCCCGCCCGGCGCGCTGACGTCACCGTGCGTCGATGTGGGCCCCCGCCCGGGCGGGGGGAGCTTCGGCAGCGCCAGGACCCTCGCTGGCTCCGCGGCACGTCGAGTGGGCGCTGCTGCTCCTGGCGTGTGGAGGCCGCGGGGCAGCCGCCCGGTGGCCGTGTGCGCTGCGCCTGCCCTGAGGTGAGTGCGCCCCTTCCGGGCCCGGGCCGCGCGGGGCGAGCTGGGGCGCGCGGGCCCCCGGGGCCCACTTCCCCGAAGCTGCGCGGGCCGCGGGCGGACGGCCTGGCTGTGGAGCTTCCCGCGAGCTCCCCGCTGCCCGCTCTCGCCTGGGCTTTGCTTAAGTTCGGAAGCTCCGACTCCAAGACCTGCAGTGGAAAATAATTTTTTGGAAAAAAACAAAAAACCTGTTTGGCTGCCTGCTCGGGCCGCCGCCCACTTTCCCGGCCCTCAGACTTGGACCGAGAGGTTTGCTCTCAGAGCGTTTGCAGGGTTTCCAGCTTCAACCTCGGTGTGCTTTTCAGTGTGTGGAAACCGACACAGCCCTGTGGCGACGAGGCGATTGATTTCAGATTGGTTTCGGCGGCGCCCCGCCGCCTTCGCAGTCTTTTGTGTGCCGTGAGGGATTAGCGGGCAGCCCCCCTCCTGCTCCCCTCTCCTCTTCCAGCCCGGCCCCCTCCCAGCCACAGCTTGCGCAAGGAGGGCTGAGTTCAGGCACGGTGCTCGTGGGTAGGAGCGTGTCATTTAAAGGGGTAACAAGCCCGGTGCCACGGCAGCGTCCACGCCGGTGCCGCAGCCCCGCGCCCGGTGCCGCGCAGGCCGTGGTGCTGCGTTTGTTCCGTTGCGAGGTGCTTGCTGTTGCTGTTGCTTTGGAATTGGGCGGGGGGGGGGGGGGGGGGGAGCTGTGGCGTTGAAGGATTTATATTAATGAGTACCCGATGCGTGTTACTCTGACCGGTCAGTTTGCCTAGTCCCGGGGAGGCTTGGCATTAAAAATAATTACAAAAGTAATTACAGTCTAATTACTGTCCTGGTCTATAGTTACGGTCTAATTACTGTCCTCCTGTTGCTGATGGGGTACAGGGAGTCTCTTGGGCCACTGTCTCCTTTTGCCAGCGATATTCTTAATTAAAAGTTGTCACCAGAAAAGGGGAGACCAAGGGCAAGATATTTTCATATAAGGAAATGTCCGTTTGCCTTTAAAGTTGTGTTTAAAAATATATATATATGTATATATGTACTTACATATATACATATATATACTTATTGTTAAGAGGCTATATTGCATTTATTTTAATTAAAGCTTTTCCAATTACTAAGTTTTTGTCACGAATGTGCTAGAATTAAGATGTATTTTCTAAAGTGTAAATCATTTTTAGAATTTATTGAATAAATTGAATACTAGTGTATAACTGCTCTTTATTATGAACATCGTTTTCTAAAATAGGTTTCTTGTGTTTTTTCTCCCCAGATTTACACCTCTGAAGAGACTACTTTTTTACCTCCTCATTTTTTTCCGCTGCAGTAATAAATCCCATTATGGAGACCCAGAAACCTTATAAAGGGATATAGCTTGAATTCTGTGGAGTGTAATTTTGTGTATGAATTATATTTTTAAAATATGAAGGGTTTTCAGAAAGGAGGCTAGTAGGGTTAATTACTGGTACATTATGTATAAGTAGTAATTCTGTTGGTAATACAGTATTTTATTAGGCATTTGTGATAGTACCACAAAGGACTACAAAGGACAGTTTATCTTGATAAATTGATTTATCTTTAATTACAAAATGAATGATATTACAGATGTATGATCCTTAAATGAAAGACAGGTTAATTTTTAAATGCAGTGTAGGAAGTTTCTGCTGTGGAAATTTTATGGTTAGCTAGTTAAGTTTATGAAGAAAATACCTTCAGTTCATCAGGTATAATAATAAAGTGGTATGCAGAGTTAGGGAGAAAGACAACGTAATGATGCTGCAGGAAATGGAAACATACAGACAATAATTAACACAGGTGGAAAAATTAGCAGTTTGTGAGCTTTAAGCAAAATTCATTTCATTTGACATCACACACAGTATAACAGGCATAGGTTCAACAAAGCTGGTGGGTGTTGATATCTCCAAAGTTATCTGAAACTAATATAACCCACTTAAGTAAATACTATGATAATAAGTTGTGTGAATTAGCCTTTAGATAATGTGACCATATGAAAACTTTAATTCTTGTACTAGACTGAAACAAAATTTTTATTTTTTATTTTTGATAATCATATTAACGTGCTTGTAGAGAAAGAAGTCTGCATAAACTTTTTTCCTCTTATAGCATAAAGAGTAATTGGTTTGATATCCAGTATTTGTAGTCTGTAACCAAAAGCAAATTTACGTATTCTATAGTTGTTTAGAACTTTGGAAATACAAACCTTTAAAAGTCAAGTAGTTTTAAATCTTTTCAGAAGTGTATCAACTTCTTTCAGGTCACTATGTTAGTATTACACTAAATAATGACCTACTAGCACCTGAGTTACCTAAAAGAGTTAATATAATCCCAAAGAGTACTACAGAGTATCTTGGTAATTTAGAAGAAATATTCATCCTACCTGAGTGTAAACTCAGGTGTAAATCCAGTAAAGTAGGTGTAGTGAATTTTAAGTAGGAGTCTATCATTTGATTCTCTTTTATATAGTAAGTATCTAATTTAGTATGAAGAGATGAGAAATTTCATGTGAAAGTTTTTACCCATCAAAAAGTGAAATCACTCATGCACAAAACTACCTCCCAACAACTTGTCCTAGGTCCCTCATATCAAAAAAGAGTATAATGGAAGATAGCACGATTTTGTCAAATTGGAAAATTGACAGCAAACACACAATGAAATATGACTTTTCATGTGAACTCTACAGAATGTCTACATATTCAACTTTCCCCACTGGTGTTCCTGTGTCAGAAAGGAGTCTTGCACGTGCTGGTTTTTATTACACTGGTGTGAATGACAAAGTCAAATGCTTCTGTTGTGGCCTGATGCTGGATAACTGGAAACAAGGAGACAACCCTGTTGAAAAGCATAAACAGCTCTATCCTAGCTGTAGCTTTATTCAGAATCTGGTTTCTGTTACTAGTTTGGAATCCACCTTTAAGAATACTTCTCCAATGAGGAACAATTTTACACACTCATTATCTCCCACTTTGGAGCAAAGTGGCTCATTCAGTGGTTCTTATCCCAACCTTTTACCAAACCCTGTTCATTCTAGAGCAGTTGAAGACTTCTCCCCATTGAGGACTAACCCCTACAGTTATGCAATGAGCACAGAACAAGCCAGATTGCTCACTTACAACCTGTGGCCATTAACCTTTTTGTCACCATCAGAATTGGCAAGAGCTGGTTTTTATTACATAGGACCTGGAGATAGGGTAGCCTGCTTTGCTTGCGGTGGGAAACTAAGTAACTGGGAGCCAAAGGACGATGCTATGTCAGAACACCGGAGACATTTCCCAAACTGTCCATTTTTGGAGAATTCTCTAGAAACGCTGAGGTTTAGCATTTCAAATTTGAGCATGCAGACACATGCAGCCCGACTGAGAACATTTATGTACTGGCCATCTAGTGTTCCAGTTCAACCTGAGCAGCTTGCAAGTGCTGGTTTCTATTATGTGGGTAAGAAACTAACATAGCTCTACATTTTATCTAGTTCATTTTGATTGACATGAGAATGTGTGTACTCAATTTTAGTCTTTTGTTTTCTTAAGGTCGCAATGATGATGTCAAATGCTTTTGTTGTGATGGTGGCTTAAGGTGTTGGGAATCTGGAGATGACCCATGGGTAGAACATGCCAAGTGGTTTCCAAGGTAATTGTTTATAAAGATATTCCTACATAAAACTGCTTAAAGAAGTGTAGGTATCCTTGCATGGTTAAGTTTACATTTCAGTATAACAAAGCTTCTCTTATACTATTGGGGAACGAGCCTTTTAAAACTTTCAATTTGAACTTTAATTATTTTGATTGAAAATGTTGTAGAATGTTCTGTGCATTTTTCTTTTGTAAGCCATGTATTGAGGGTGTAGTTCAACTTGATGACACATTTACAATTATGGCCATACATTTCATTTATATATTTCCCATTTTGCTTTAAAGGAGACTTAAGGATTAAAGATATGTAAAATAGAAAAGAAAGAACATAAGTTAGAAAAAGGTAAGAAGGGAAAAGGAAAATAAGAAGTGACATAAAATGGATCTATGAATAAGATAATTCATAATAAGAAAATGCATATAATATCCGATTGTTAAATCTGATTATAATTGTAAATAATTTTTTTCTGCCCAATTTTATCTTGTGGTATGTCACATATCTCCTTTGGTCATTGACTCTGCCAGTAACTCCTATTTTTAGAAAGAATTTAGAGGCAATGTTGTTAAGGAAATGGAATTAGAAATTAATTCTGTTGGTGTTATTGAGTAGCTATTTGAACTTGGACAAATTGTGTGATGCCTTTGAGCCTCTCTTCTCTTTCTGTAAAGTGAGGGAGTTGGACTAGATGATTTTTTTTTAAATTGTGGTAAAATATACATAACATAAAATTTACAATTTTAACCATTTTTAAGCACACAGTTCTGTGGCATTAAGAACATTCACATTATTTCTCAATCATTACCACCATCCATTTCCAGAACTTTTTCATTGTATCAAATTGAAACTTGTATTCATTATACTAACTCAGCATTTACCTGGTCCTCTACCATTCTATTTTCTGTCTCTATGAATTTGACTCTTATAAATGGAATTATATAATATAATGTTTTGACCTGTGAGTACCTTTCACAATATGAGGAATCTCTGGAACCCCTTCGGGAAGTAAAAAATCCTTTTGTCATTTTTGTGTAAGATAAAAAACAAAATTTTGAAGTAATAAGTATTTTATTATGGATCAGTACATTGTTAAAAGTTGTGTTTTAAAATATCTTTAATATTCATAATATGTCTAGATAAATTTTAACTTTCTAACTCTGAAAAGTGATATATATTTTATTTACTTTAAATAAGTTATGTAGGAAAACATGTTTTAGTGTCTGAATTTTAAATGAGTTAATTATGTTTGATTCTATGGGATTGTGTACATATAATTTGAAATATAAGTATACTGTATGAAAAAGTCAAGAACAAACTTTCCAATTCCAGTGTTTGAATTGCTGTATTTTGTCCTTTATAAAACAAAACAAAACAAAACAAAATCTTGGTTTATTTCTGTAACTTGTGTTTTGCTTTAAATAGATAAGTAAAGGAAAGAGCTTAGTGGTGCGTTTTTTGTAAATACTTCTGAAAACAGCAAATTTTCATTGTGAGTAATCTTTTTTTTAATATATATATATTTTTTTTGTTGATTTCAGAGAGAGAGGAAGGGAGAGGGAGAGAGAAACATCGATGATGAGAGGGAATCATCTATTGGCTGCCTCCTGCACGCCCCCTACTGGGGATTGAGCCCGCAACCCAGGCATGTGCCCTGATCAGGAATTGAACCGTGATCTCCTGGATTATAGGTCGATGCTCAATCACTGAGCCACACCGCCTAGACTGTGGGTAATCTTTAATCTCAGTAAATGAAAAGCCAGAATGGATAATTATTATCACTGTGTTTGAACACAGTTTATTTATTTATCAAATATTCAGATGCTTAATGGATACTCTTTTAGATGCTGGGAATTTAATAGTGAATAAGACACCCAAAAATTGTCCTCATGGCATTCACTGGAGAAGGGGGATATATGGGGCAGTCAGAGTTTATTATACTTCCTATCTTTAATTGTTATGAATATTAGTTAATCAGTCCCAGAATAAAAATAATTTAAAACTGTATAAAGATCAAATCAGTGACAACTAGTTCTATTACTTGGTTGATAAACTTGAGTCCTGAACATGTATATGATCTTTACTAATTCTGCCCATTCACCAATTGAAGGATATTTGAGTTGTTTCTAGTTTGGAGCAATAATGAATGAAGCCACTCTAAACATTAATAAACATTTGTGTATACGTGTTTTCATTCTTCTTGGGTAAACATGTCCAAATGTGATTGATGAGTTGTATGGCAAGTTTTGTTTTAACTTTATAAGAAACTGCTAAATTGTTAAATGTTAAATTTCCACTGACACAGTATGAGACCCCCAGGTGTTCCAAATCCTTAACAACATTTGATACTGTCGGTCTTTTTATTTTAGCCATTCTAATAGATATGTACATAGTGATATTTCACTGTGATTTTAATTAACATTTCCTATTGATTAATGTTAGTGAGCTTCTTATTTGCTTATTTGCCATCTGTACATCTTTGGTGAAGTGTCTGTTCAAATCTTTTGCCCATTTTTAAGTTTTTTTTTTTTAAATTAAGTTTTGTGAGTTCATAATATACTATGGATACAGTGCTTTATCAGATGTGTTTTGCAAATGTTCAGTCTGTGGCTTGTTTTTCATTTTCTTAACAGTGTCTTTTGATGAACAGAAGTTTTTATTTTGATGATGTCAGTTTATCAGTTTTATCTCTTATGGATTATGGTGTTGGTTTCTTATCTAAGAAATCAATACCTAACATAAGGTCAAAAAGATTTTCTCCTACCATTTCTTCTGTTGTACATTTTACATTTATGTGTATGATTTATTTTTAGTTTATTTTTGTATGTAGTGTGGGCATAGGTCAAGGTTCATTGTTCTTTATATATGGGTATCTAGTTTTCTAGCACTATCTGTTGAAAAACAAAAGGAATGAAATGGAAACAGATTTTATGTGAACCTCCTGAAACACCTTTGAGAAACCCTAGTAGTTTGAAAACGGGTATTTGGATAACACTGTCACATTATATATAGATGAAAATATTTGACTCAGTATTATTTGGAGGGAGGGTTTGTGCTTTAAATGTAATGTAAGAGTTTAGCAGTTACTATATTGTGAAAGATCACATTTTAGGAATACTGTGTTAGTTTCTGAAACTGTATTAAGCCCCCAAATTAAATTGTCTAGAACAGCATTTTCCAAGCCTCAGTTTGTGCTCCTTTATAGGTCTAGATCCTTTTATTGTTGTTACTGTGTTAATAGAATGAAATAGAAAATATCAGAATGCATCAACACATAGTAAGAGTCTGTAATATTTGAGAATTTTGTTCCTGTTAGGTATATATGTATGCTACATTGTGATGTAAAGTGTTTATATTATGGGGTACAACAAGTGTGAAAGCCACTTTTCTAGAATGATCAGGTTATATTTTTGATATAAAACAATGAAAAAGAATAAATTTCCTCTTATGTTTTAGGTGTGAGTTCTTGATACGCATGAAAGGACAGGAGTTTGTTGATGAAATTCAAGCCAGATATCCTCATCTTCTTGAACAGGTAAATAAATTTTTATAATTGACAACACTGAATTCTCCTAAATAGTGATTACAAAAAATATTAGAAGTGATGGTTACATCTGTTTTTTAATTATAGTTACAGGTTTTGGTTTCATATTAATATCTTTAATTTTTATTTTTTTTAACTACCTTGTTAAGGGGGTTTAAAAAAGAGATTGTCTTTTGTTTTTAGTTTTTTGAAAATCATTCAACATACTACTATACAATTTGTGGTAAGGTTGGAGGAGAATATTTAGTGTCTATTCCATCCTTTCCAGAAAAGAAAAGAAAATAAATGGTCAGGCATTTGGAACCTCTGAGAGTGAGCCAACTGAAATATGACTAAAAGGAATGAGAAATTGTTAATACTTTTTCGTACTTTCCTGAAACTAGAGAAATACTTGAATTCTAATTTGGAAGTAGGTGAAGTTTAAGGAAATTTTTATGATGATTAAGGTAAAACAAAGCAAAGTGAAGAATATTTTTTAAATGTTTTTATTGATTTTAGAGAGGAAGGGAGAGGGGAGAGAGAGAAACATTAATGTGAGAGTGAAACATCAATCCATTGCCCTACCCTCCACCCCTCATCCCTCCACCCCCTCCAACTCCTCCACCCTGCATGTGCCCCTCCCGAGATCAAACCCGAAACCTGGCCAGGAATCAAACCTGCAACGTTTCAGGTGCACCGGAAAACGCTCCAACCAAATGCGCCACACCCGCCAGGGCAAGCAAAATGAAGTATTATGTGAATTACCCAGTTTTCAGAGTATGTACATTACTTAAGGGAAACTTATTTTAATGTTACTTTGCAGGTTGTTTGAGATTTCTTATTTTACCTATTAATTTTTCTCTTGTTTCATAGCTGTTGTCAACTTCAGACACTGCTGCAGATGAAAATGCTGATCCACCAAGTATGTATGAAAATACTTCATATATGGAATGGGAATTTTTATAAGAATTTAGGAACCAAAGTATATAAACAAAGGATTTCTGAGGTCATAGGAAAAAAGGCTGGACGTTAACTAATAAATAATGTGTCTGCTAAGATTCATGACATTGTTAGAGGATTCTTAGAAGTGTACTAGTCTTTTTTATTTTTTTTATTTTTAGAGAGAGTGGAAGGGAGGGAAGAGAGAGAGAGAGACAGATAGACAGACAGACATCAATTGGTTGCCTCCTGCACGCGCCCCAACTGGGGCTGGGGAACAAACCTGCAACCCAGGTATGTGCCCTTGACTGGGAATCGAACCCAAATACCCTTTGGTTCGCGGGTCAACGTTCTAATCGCTGAGCCACAC
Organism: Miniopterus schreibersii; assembly: GCF_964146895.1. Taxonomy (NCBI): domain Eukaryota; kingdom Metazoa; phylum Chordata; class Mammalia; order Chiroptera; family Miniopteridae; genus Miniopterus; species Miniopterus schreibersii. The sequence continues at coordinate 16,072,928 of NC_138112.1, read as the reverse complement.
AAGCCAGGGCTCTTTCTTAAAATACTGACATTTCAAGTGGGGAATCAAGACACATGTTAAAGAAAAACAACCATAACAAATAGCTCAAAGAATACCAAGGAAATGTGCAAACAATAAGCCCTCCAAGGAGGAAAAGTTGTTTGCTATAAGCTAGCATATTTGAAAAGACCCAGTTCACATATGATTTAGGAATTGGGCTAGATGTTAGGTATTTGTCAGGGGAGCTTTTTATCATGAAAGGGCAACTCCTCAAATGCTTTTTCTGAATCTATTGAGAGGATCATGTTTTTAATTCTTTAATCTGTTAAAGTGGTTATCATGTTTATTGATTTACATACGTTGAACATCCTTGCATCATAGGATAAATTCCACTTTATCATAAGTATGATTCTTTTAATGTGCTTTTGAATTGTTTGTTAGTATTTTGTTGAGAATTTTTACATCTGTATTCATCAAGGATACTGGTCTGTAGTTTTCTTTCATTTAGTGTCCTTATCTGGCTTTCGTATCAGGGTAATGCTAGCCTCATAAGTGGATTTGGGGTTTTCCCTCTTCTTTAATTTTTTGGAGGAGTTTGAGAAGGATTGGCATTAATTCTTTTTTAAATCTTTGGTAGAATTCACCAGTGAAACCATCTGGTCTTGGTCTTTCTTTGTTGAGAGGGTTTTTCATTACTGCTTCAATCACCTTAGTTGCTATTAGTCTGTTCACATTTTCTGTTTCTTTATGATTCAGTGTTGGTAAGTTGTATGTTTCTAGGAATTGATCCATCTCATCTACACTGTCCAGTTTGTTAGCTTTGTTAGTGTTAGTTGTTCATAATACTCTCTTATGATCCTTTGCGTTTCTGGTGTTTCTTTTGTAATGTCTTCTCTTTCATTTATAATTTGAGTCTTATTTTCTAGGTTAGTCTAGCTGTGGTTTTTCAATTTTGTTTATCTTTTCAAAAAACCAACTCTTAGTTTCTTTTCTTCTATTTTCTTTATAATTTCTGTATCATTAATTTCTGTTCTAATCTTTATTATTTCCTTCCTTCTACTAACTAGGGCTTTGTTTCTTTTTTAAATTTCATATTGTTTAAAGTTAAGTTGTTTATTTGAGACCTTTTTAAAATGTAGGCATTTATTGCTACATTCCCTCTTACAACTTCCCTCTTACAACTGCTTTTGCTGCATCCTCTAAGTTTTGGTACGTTGTATTTTTTTTTGTTTTAAGATATATTCTGATGTCCCTTTTATTTCTTTGATCCATTGGTTGTTCAGGAGTGTGTTGTTTAATTTGGAAAAGATACTTGATATGACTTCAGTATTCTTAAATTTGTTAAGGCTTGTTTTTGGCCTGACACATGATCTATCATGAAGAATATTCCATGTGAGATTGGCAAGAACGTTTTCTGGTGCTATTGGATGGAATGGTCTGTGTATGTCTGTTAGGGCCATTTGGTGTATAGTGTTATTCAGGTTTACTGTTTCTTTGTTATTTTTCTTTCTGGGTGACCTATCCAGTGTTGAAAGTGGGGTATTAAAGTCCCCTACAATTATAATTATTTCTCTCTTTAGTTCTGTTCACATTTGCTTTAAATATTTAGGTGCTCCAATGTTTGGTACATATATATTTACAATTGTTATATTATTGATGAATTGACTCTTCTGTAGTGACCTTCTTTGTCTTGTCACTGATTTTGACTGAAAGTCTATTTTATTTTATGTAAGCATAGCCACTCCTCATCTATTTTTACTACCATTTGCACAAATATCTTTTTCCATACCTTCACATTCAGCCTACCTGTTTCCTTAAAGCTAAAGTGAGTCTCTTGTAAGCAGTATATTGTTGGATTCTGTATCTTTTGATCAGAGAATTGTCTATTTATATTTAAAGTAATCATTAAGGACTTACTATTAAAATTTTACTTTTTTTTTACTTTCTACAAGTTCCTTTGTTCATTTCTTCTTCTCTTGCTGTCTTCCTTTCTGATTAATTTTTCTTTGTGTTTACCATGAGGCTTACATGAAACGTCTTATGTATGTTTTAAGCTGATAACAATTTGCCTTCAGTCGTATACAAAAACTCTACAGTTTTATTTCTTCTCACCCCACATTTTACACTATTGATGTTATACTTTTACATCTTTTTATATTAATAATACATTAGCAAATTACTGTAGCTATAATTTTTTTTTAACTTTTATACTAGAAGAAGTGATTATACACTTGCCTTTATCAGTAAGTTTTTTGCTTTTGTATGTTTTCTGCTGTTACTTAGTGTCCCTTCATTTCAAATTGAAGAAATCCCTTCAGCAGTTCTTGTCAGGCAGGTCTAGGGTTGATGAACTACCTCAGCTTTTGTTTGTCTGGGATGTTTTTATCTCTCCTTCATTTCTGAAGGACTGTTTTGTGTGATTGATTGTTTTTATCTTTAAGCACTTTGCTATATCAAGTCACTCTCCTGGTCTGCAAGATTTCTGCAGAAAAGGCCTTAGAGGGTTCCCTTATATGTGAGAAATTGTTTTTTTCTTGCTTCTTTGAAAGCACAACTTTCTATTTCACTTTGACTTTTAACATATTATGTGCCTTGGAATAATCTTTGGGTTGATCTTGCTTAGAGTTTTTTGAGCTTACTGTTCCTGGATATCCATAACTTTCCCAAGATTTGGTAAGTTTTCAGCTATTCTTTTAAAAAAATTTAGTATTTCTTTAAGTAATACTAAATTCTCCCTTTCCCTCTCTCTTCTTCTGGAACATACATTATGTGACTGTTCATGTGTTTGGTAGTGTCCCATAATTCACATAGGCTTTCTTCACTCTTTTGATCTCTTTTCTTTTTGTTTCTATAATTGGCTAATTTCAAATGACCTGCCTTCAAGTTCTCTGATTCTTTCTTCTGCATGATCAAGTCTGTTGTCGAATCTCTCTGTTGAATTTGTCAGTTCTGTCATATTCTTCAGCTCATGAATTTCTGTTTGGTTCTTTTGTATGTTTTCTATTTCTCTCTTTTTTGTTTTTTGTTAATCCTCACTGAGGATATTTTTTCCATTGCTTTTTAGAGTGAGTGGGGGGGCGGGGGAGAGAGAGAGACATCGATGTGAGAGAGACACATCAATTGGTTGCCTTCCACATGTGCCCCCACTGGGGCTGAGGATCGAACCTGCAACCCAGGTATGTGCCCTTGACAGGGAATCAAACCCTCAACCCTTCGGTGCACGGGCTGACTCTCTAACCCCTGAGTCACACTGGCCAGGGTGGTTTCTATGTCTTTATTAAACTTCTAAGTTTGTTCATATGTTGTTTTCCTCATTTCATTTAGTTGTCTATTTTTGTTCTCTTGAATTTTATTAAATTTCTTTAATTGATTCTTTTAAGTTCATTATCAGGCAAATCATAGTTGTCAGGCGAATCGTAGCTTTCCATTTCTTTAGGGTTGATTAGTGGAACTTTATTAGTTTCCTTTGGTGGTGTGATACTTGCCTGATTTACATGATACATGTAACCTTGCCTTGGTGTCTCTACACTTGAAGGAGCAAACAGCTCTTTACAGACTGGTTTCGGCAGGTAAAGACCTTCTTCTGTAGGTTCCCCTGGCTGATGGGATTTTCTCTGGATTGCAGTCATGCTTGGTTGGAGCTGTTATGAGGCTGTTGCTGGGTCTGTGGTGGTATCTATGGTTGATGGGCTTGTTGCTAGGGACTTGGGCTGGCTTGGATCCTATCTGGTCCCTTGGTGGATGGTACTGACTCCAGTACATTGTTCAGTAGGATGTTGTTGGGACAAGGGTCAGTTTCAGTGTACACAGTTGGGCTCCAGATAGTGGGCCTGTTACCAGGTGTGCAGAAGAATGTGGCTCCCTTCAGGTTCTTGGGGGTAGGGGCTCCTGTCTGGTCATTGGGTTTGTCCCTTGATGTGCAGGACTGGCTCTGGAACATAACTGAGAGTGGCTGGAACTGAGCCCCAAACCTGTTTCAAGTTCAGCCGAGATTGAGGTCTGTAGACCTGGCTCTGGAGGCATGGATGGATATGTCTCCTACCAGGTCCCTTGGTGGACTGGACTGCTCCTTAACTTAGAGAGGCTGGAGTTGTTTCAGGATCTCCTGAGGTGCAGACATGAGTGTCTCCCACCAGTTCCTTGTGCAAGCATTACTGCTGTGGACTGTGGCTGAGAGGGACTGGAGCTGAGTAGGACCCTTTCAGTATCTCCAGGTGCTCAGTTGGGAGTATCTTGCTGGGCCCCTGTGGCAGCAGGACTATGTGTGGACTGCAGCTGGGATGGGTTGGAACCCAGCTCTTTCAGAATCTACAGTCTGATAGGTGTATCTCCAGTGGCTCCTGGGCCATGGCTTTATCTGGTTCATAGGCAACTTCAGTGTCCACAGCTGGGATTGAGGTCTTTATGCTTGACACCCAAAGCATAGGTGGGCATGGCTCCTCTCCATTCTCTTGGTATATGGTATTGGGGACAGGACTAAGATAATTGGATTGTAGCCAAGTCCTGAGGGATACGAAGCTGTTTTGGGGTCAGTTGGTTAGAGTGTTGTACTGTGCACCAAAGGATCATGGGTTCCATTCCCAGTCAGGGCACATAAGCAGGTTTCAGATTTGATCCCCAGTCGGGGCATGTACAGGAGGTAACCAATTGATGTTTTTCTCTCATATTGATATTTTCTCTCTTTCTCTCCTTCTCCTTCTTCACTAGAATCAATGAAAAACATATCTTTGGGTGAGGGTTAAAAAAAAAGTTTGACTCAGGCATCATTCCCGATTCTTCTCTTTACCTTATATATTTAATTAGAAGTCCTTTCATCTCTACCTTAATCTTACCACTTTTTTCTATTTCCACCGCATCAACCTAATCCAAACTGCCATCATCTTCTATTAAGATATCCTAACAGGTCTCCCTGATTCCATTTTACCTCATTAAAGTTTATCACCAAGCTAGCAGAATCATCTTTTGAAAAAAGAAATCAGGTTTTATCAGTCTGCTGCTTAAAACCCTCCTGGAATATTCTGGCAAAATAAAATGTAAACCTCTTGCAAGGCTCTACATGAGCTGGGCATCATCTTCCTCTCTGACTTTCACTGCCACTTTTTTTTTTTAAGTATGTTTTTATTGATTTTTTTTTTTTTTTTTTGAGAGGAAAGGAGAGAGAGAGAAACATGGATGAGAAAAACATCCATTGCACGCCCCCTACAGGGATTGAGCCCAAAACCCAGGCATGTGCCTTCATTGGGAATCAAACCAGTGACCTCTTGGTGCATAGGACAATGCTGAACCAACTGAGCCACACTGGCCAGGCATACCACCTTCTTTCTGTTTCTTGAAAATATCAAGCTTTAGTCTTTTTTTTTTTTTTTTTTTAAATATATCTTTATTGATTTCAGAGAGGAAAGGAGAGGGAGAGAGAGAAATAGAAACATCAGTGATGAGAGAATCATTGATTGGCTGCCTCCTGCACGCCCCCCACTGGGGATCGAGCCCGCAACCCCGGGCATGTGCCCTGACTGGGAATCGAACCCTGATCGCCTGTATCCTAGGTCGATGCTCAACCACTGAGCCACGCCCGGCCAGGCTTAAGCTTTACTTTTGACTTAAGGTTTTACACTTGATTTTCCCTTTGCCTGGAAGATTTCTTTCAGATACTCCCATAGCTCACTCCTTTTTATCACTCAAGTATTTGTTCTGGTGTTCTCTCTTCAGACAGGGCTTCCACATATGTTTGAGCAAGGGAGCACAGTACACGTTGTAGCCGTTGTATATTTGTTTATTATAACAGTTTTCCAGCAGATGGCAGTAAAGTGTCTTGAAGAATTATGTCTGTAATTTTCATAGAGCCGTGTTGGCTAGCATTGACCCTGGTATCAGAAAAGCTTTCCTGATTACCTTACCTAAGTGCCCTCCTGCCCCCTAGTTTGTTTTAATCACCTTCCACTGCTTTATTGTCTTGAGAGCATTTCACTGTGTGAAATTATATGACTGTCTGCTGCTTTAACCATATTCGATTATATCTTTAGACATATTTTGTGTGAACTAGCCTCCGTTTTACTGTATTTCCTGTCTTTGCTTGTTATCCTCTCTGCTTCATCTTCAAGTCAGAGCTCTAATGCCATTTTTTTCCGTGAAGTCTTTGCTGATTTCCCCAACTTTCCTGGCCCAAGTGAGATCATTTCTCACTTCTAAATTTGTGTAGCATATTAGCTTCTAAAAATGACTGTACATCTGAATCATTTGAGGAATTTTTAAAACATACAGATTCCTAAGCCTCATCCCTACTCTCTCATTAAGTAGGTCTGAAATGTAGCCTGGGAAATGGAAGTGGTATTTTTTTAAAAGTACAGCATATTATTACACTCTCATTTGATCCTGATTAAGTTTAAACTTTTGTTGGAGTTACAGTAATTGATGCATGTAGCTCATCTCTCTTACAGGGTATAAGCAACAGGAGAGTAAAGATTGTGTTGTAGACATTTTCCTACATATGTTTATATTTGTGGAATTTAACATTGGTACATGTCTTTTCAAATAGTCGTTCATTTTGGACCTGGAGAAAGTTCTTCAGAAGATGCAGTCATGATGAACACACCTGTGGTGAAAGCAGCCTTGGAAATGGGCTTCAGTAGAAGCTTGGTAAAGCAGACAGTTCAGAGTAAAATCCTAACAACTGGAGAGAACTACAAAACAGTTAATGATATTGTGTCAGCACTTCTTAATGCTGAAGATGAAAACAGACAAGAGGAAAAAGAAAGACAAACTGAAGAAATGGCATCAGGTATTTGGGAATGTTAGTAAACGGCAGTATTTCTCAGTGGGGCTCATAGAGTTGTGTCACGTCACAGGACAGTTGCATCCTCACCTGTTCACTAATTGCCCATAGAGGCCTCCAGTCATTTCCAAACCGCACACCCCCTTCTCCCCTGTGCAGTGGACTGCACTACTTGAGAACTATTGAGTTCAGCTTTTTTCTATATTTATTACCCAGTTAAGATTCCCTGATATACGCTAATCAGAGGATTTTAGCGTAACTCTTCTTGAGTTCTATTTACTTCTTATAACAAGTTTAAGTTGTTCTGAAAAAGCACGATTTTAAAGTTGAACGCAGGTCTTCTTTCTTTCTTTTTTTAAGTTCCTTCAAATCATATTAATATGGTATTTGACTCTGTAATCCTTATAAGTGAATCTTATATAAAAATAGAACTGATGATAAAATCCTTGGGCTTGGCGAGAAGCCCCTGTCCAGCCCAAAGATAAGGAACTGATTTTGGTATTCATCCAGATTATGTTAAGTCTCAGACTCCCAAAATAGGTCTTTTGAGTAATCATTTCTTCAACAAATATTTATTGAACATGGACACTTGTGCAAGTCACGGTACTTGTTCTCAAGGAGCTTATAGACTAGCTGTGGAGACTAGTATGCAAAAGATAGGGTTAAAGAGCTAGCAAAGGTGAAGGTTGCATGTATAGTGAAAATTGGGGCATTTGGATTGGAAAATACTTTTTCTCTTTATTTCTAGAAAGAACTAAAGGGTAAGGAAAATAGACTTCACTTTTCACCACTTATTTCTCATTAAACTTATAAATGTAAAGATGTACTTTTTTTTAAGGCTGAGAACAGGCAGTTAAATATGGTAATTGGGACACTAAAAAAGGAACTTCTTGAAAAATACGTCAGGAATTCATGCTCATATTCTGTAAATTTAGGAAATTTGTGGATTTTATTTGATTTGAGGTTAAAGGAGAAAACATTTCCTGGAAACAAAAGAGATTAGACTTGGTTCATATGCAATTTTTAAAAAATTGGTATAAACATAGACATTTCTAAAATAATATTGGTAGTTAACTATGTACCAGATGTTATGCTGAATACTTTATGTATATTATCTCATTTAATTCTCACAACCTGTTGAAGGAGGTGCTGTTATCTATATTTCGTAGATAAGGAAACTGAGGAATCTGGAGGTTAGGATACATAGCTAGTAAGTGGCTATGTACGGGGATCTGTATCTGACCTGACTTTATAGCTCAGACTCTTCAACAATGCAGTACAATAGTCCCCACCTTATCCGCAAGCTATATGTTTTAAGGCCCCTAGTGTGGATATGTGAAACCGCAGATATGCTGAACCCTATATATACTTTTTCCTATGCATATATATATACACCTATGATAAAGTTTAGTTTATAAATTAGGCACGTAAGAGATTAACATTAATAATAAAATAAAACAATTATAACAATGTACTATAATAAAAGTTATATGAATGACTTTGGGGCCATTATAAAGTAAAATAATGGTTACTTGAACACAAGCACTGCGATACCATGACAGTTGACCTGATAACCTCATGACTAATGTGTGGGTAGCGTATACAGTGTGGATACACTGGACAAAGGGATTTTTCACGTCCCAGTTGGGACAGTGAGATTTCATCACACTACTCAGAATGGTGCACAATCTAAAACTTATGAGTTGTTTGTTTCTGGAATTTTCCATTCACTATTTTTGGACCATGGTTGACTGTGGATAACTGAAACAGTGGAAAGTGAGACTGTAGATAAAGGAATTCTGTAGTACTCCTTCATAACCATGGAGTTGAAAAGAACACTAGGAGACCTTGGTCTGCAACTGATTGTGTCTGTCACCTTGGACAGGTTCTCATTCTTTTCTGAGTCTTTTCTATTTGAAAATGAGAAGCAGTCATCCCTATATTGTTTAATCGACAGGATCTTTGTATCAAGTAAGACAATTTATATGGAAGTGCTTATAAAAGTAAAGTGATATTTATCTTTTTGAATTAGTGTTTTCATTTTCTTTGGATAAACACCCAGAAGTGGAATTGCTGGGTCAAACGTTGTATCTGTTGTTTTTTGTTTCTGTTAGTCCTAATCTGAGGGTAGTTTTCCATTGAGTTTTAGAGAGAGTGGAAGGGGAATGGGCAGGGGAGGGAGGGGGAGAGACAGAGAGAAACATCAGTGTGAGAGCGACACTTGGATTGGTTGCCTCCCGCATGAGCCCCAACCAGGGCCAGGCATCCAACCTGCAACCCAGGTATGTGCCCTTGACTGGGAATTGAACCTGAGACCCTTGGTGTGCGGGTCGACACCCCAACCTCTGAGCCACACCGGCCAGGGCTATATCTGTTTAGTTTTTTTCAGGAACCTCTGAACTGTTTTCCATAGGGCCTACACCAGTCTGCAGTCCCGCCAATAGTACAGAGGGCTCCCTTTTCTCCCCATCCTCGTCAACACACGTTCTTTGTCGACCTTTTGATAATGGCCATTCTGACTGGTGTGAGGTGGTATCATTGTGGTTTTGATTTGCATCTCTCTGATGATTAGTGATGTTGAGCATCTTTTCATATGTCTATTGGCTGTCTATGTCTTCTCTGGAGAAATGTCTTTTCATGTTCTCTGCCCATTTTCAGCGGGGTGATCACATTGTAAGGTATAAAAATGTCAAGTCACAATGTTGTACACCTAAAACTAATATAACCACTATAAGATTATACACCAACTATACTTAACATTTAAAAACTTTTTCAAAAGCAAAGTGATATAATGCAAGTGGAAATTAGTATGTATTATTAATTCCATGGGGGAAAGTACAGAGGTGGGAAATTTTTCCTCTCCTCTAAAATTCTCTGCTTGCTTTCAACAGAATAAAGGAAAAGCAGGCTTCTAAGCATATAAATGTACTGACTTAAGAAAGGGACACAAACAGAGGCTCTGTGTACACTATATAATGTGCTTTAGCTAAACCTTCTGGAAGCTTTTCAAGTGAGAGACATTAACGTGCAAATAAGTAAATTTGTCATTTTTCAAGTTCCTGTTTAGTGCTAAGTTGCTTGTAGGGTTGGTATGAGTGTAGCCGGAGCAGTTTAAAGTCTAATGGATTTTTTTCTTTCTTTTCTCTAAAATGAAGATGATTTGTCATTAATTCGGAAGAATAGAATGGCGCTCTTTCAACAATTGACTTGTGTGCTTCCTATCCTGGATAATCTTCTAAAGGCCAATATAATTAATAAACAAGAACATGATATAATTAAACAAAAGACACAGATACCTTTACAAGCAAGAGAACTGATTGATACTGTTTTAGTTAAAGGAAATGCTGCAGCCAACATCTTCAAAAACTGTCTAAAAGAAATTGACTCTACATTATATAAGAACTTGTTTGGTGAGTTTTTTAGTAAAATTATTTTAGAAATCCTTGGGATTATGTTCATCTTTGTATTTGACAAAATCCAGTTAGCAAACTATAGTCTGTAATTTAACATGTTCTAAAAAAAATGGTCCTTTATTGCCCAACTAGTATGGTTGAATATTTTCTGATAATATATACTTAGAATCTATATTCAGTAGATAGTAGGTAAAACAGATAGGTAGTGGGTTAAGCAGTGTTATATTTGGTAGTGATGCTTTTTGTGTATTTTTCTTTTCTCAGTGGAAAAGAATATGAAGTATATTCCATCAGAAGATGTTTCAGGTAAAACAAAATTAAGACTTAACACCAACATGAATTATTACTCATATTATTTTTTCAATGAGAACGAAAGTAGAAATTCAATTTCACTCAAGTTTTTTGTTGTTGTTACTAGGACTGTCACTGGAAGAACAATTGAGGAGGTTGCAAGAAGAAAGAACTTGTAAAGTGTGCATGGACAAAGAAGTTTCTATTGTATTCATTCCTTGTGGTCATCTGGTAGTATGCCAGGAATGCGCCCCTTCTCTAAGAAAATGCCCTATTTGCCGGGGTATAATTAAGGGTACTGTTCGTACATTTCTCTCATAAAAGAAAAATGGGCTATATGTTAGCCTGTATGTGAAAGTCTTTAAAATGTTGCTGAACATTTGAAGCCATCTGAAGTAAAAAAGGAATTACTGGTTCTTTCATTAGTAACATTTGTGTTCTACTAGTAATGTTTCAAAAAAATATATTGTATATCATATTTAATCTTAATCTCTGCTATATCCAAGGGAAGATTTGTGTTTGGTGGGCTATTTTAGTGTACATGTGTGCACATAGGAGAAATTAAAGGAGTAAGTAGACTCAGTGCTATTATGTATCATTTCAGGAGTGACTGAATTTGGTATTTCTTAAAGCTTTGAGCACTACATTAGAGTGTAGCTTAGAACTGGAAACCAGGAACTCTGGAGTTTATCCAAGTTATGGTACCAAATTCTCTTTGATATTTTTCACTTGTGTCATTAAATAAGGATATTTCTTTTACTGGTAAATAAGCTTTTCCCTAATTTGTGAGAACCATCTTAATAAAGTTCTTTAAAAAGACTGCATCATCAAGAAATTTTTTCTCTTGACTTAAAAAATAGTTTTCCTAAGTCTTCAAAGGGTTATAAGGATTAAATGGGATAATATACATAAGCACTGTCCCTGTCACGTTGTAAGCACTCATATGCTAAATTAGCATTTAGATAAATTAGATAAAAATTGAACTCATGAAATTACTAAGAAATTTTTAAATAATTTAATTAAAATTCCTTTAGATAACATTATTTGTCTAAATATAATTTGAATTAAAACCTTATGTAAAAATTCTTAAAATTAGTGTAGTCACTTTGTTGCATAAATGTTGATGCGATGAGGAGGTGGAATGTAGACAGTGGTAATTATTTCCTTTTGGAACCCAGTCATATTTGATCTTTTCCCAGATCAGGGTCTGTAGCAGACTTCTGAGGTCAAGTGGAAAGGAGGTCTAGTATTAAAAACTCCATTTTTCTTCTTAACCCCACAACTCCTTTAGATCCCTTTAAATAAAGACTATCCTGGGAAGAGTGAATACTTATCCTTCAATCTCTTCTCTTGCCATTATAGAAGGAATATAAAAGGAAATTAAATCCTTTTAGAAACTGTTTCTTCTTTTTGCTTAATAACTACTATTTATTAGGATCTGCTGTGTGCCAGGCACAGTGCCAGATTCTTCAAACAATTAAGCTATATTAATATTTTTAAAAATTGCATGGGTTGCCATCTGACATAAGAACTATAACTTTTTGAATTTGTGCCCACACAAAATCCGTATGTTGAAGCCCTAATCCCTAGTACCTCAGAATGTGACTATAATTGGAGATTGGGCCTTTAAAGAGGTGATTAAGGTAAAATAAGATTATATGAGGCCCAATCCAATATAAATTGTCCTTATAAGAAGAGATTAGGACACAGGTACTGAAAGGCCCGTAGGAAGATACTGGAAGAAGATGGCCATCAACAGATCAAGGTGAGAAGCTTCAGAAGAACCCAAATCTTCCACATCTTGATCTCAGACTTCTAGCCACCAGAACTGTGAGAAAATAAATTTCTGTTGTTTAAGCTACTTAGCCTGATACTTTATGGCAGCCCTAGCAAACTAATACATGGTGCTAGATACTTCAGAGCATATTAGCTCTACTTTCAACAACTGCAAAGTAAAATTTGAACCAGGGATCTACTTGGCTCCTTAGCTTGTTCTTTTGGAACAGTGTACCTATTAAGCTATATTAATATTTTCAAAAATTGCATAGGTTGCCATCCAACATAAGAACTATAACTTTCTGAATTGTGTTTGAGAGGTTATCTTTATTCAGCTAAGTTTTGTTTTTTGTTTTTTTAAATATATCTTTATTGATTTCAGAGAGAGGAAAGGAGAGGGAGAGAGAGTCATTGATCGAGCCCGCAACCGGGGCATGTGCCCTGACCAGGAATCTAATCCCGATTGCCTGGATCCCAGGTTGACGCTCAACTGCTGAGCCACTCCCGGCCGGGTTATTCAGCTAAGTTTTAATAATGTAGAAGAACTTGTGTGTTTCTTATATTTAGTAAAAATATTGCATAAAATAGAAGTAAATGGTAATGTAATCACACTTCCTGATTTAAAATTATAATACAAGGCTATAGTTATCAAAATACTATGGTACTGGCATAAAAATACAGAGGCCAGTGGAACAGAGAGCCTAGAAATAAACCCAAACATATATGGTCAACTAATTTTTGACAGAGGTGTCAAGAATACATAATCAGAACAGGATAGTGTTGGGAAAACTGGACAGCAACATGCAAAAAAAAAAACAAACAAAAAAAACCCTTACTATAAACCGTATATGAAAATAACTGAAAATGGATTAAAGACTTAAATGTAAGACCTGAAATTGTAAAACTCCTAAAAGAAAAAATAGAGGAAAGGTACTGTGACATTGGCCTCGGCTATGATTTTTTGGATATGACATCCAAAGCTCAGGCAACAGAAGCAAAAATAAACATGGGACAACATCAAACTAAAAAGCTCTGCACAGGAAAAGAAAAAATGAAAAGACAACTTAGAGAATGGGAATAAATATTTGCAACTAATATATCTGATGAGATTAATGTCCAAAAAAATGTAAGGAACTCATACACTTTAATAAAAAAACAAAACCCAATAAAAGAGCAGAGGAACTGAATAGACATTTTTCCAAAGACGACAAAAATAACCAACAGGAATTATGGAAAGGTGTTCAACGTCACTATCAAGGAAATTCAAATCAAAATAATGAGAGAGCTGTTATCAAAAAGACGAAGTAAAAGAAGTGCTGGCAAGGATGTGGAGAAAAGAGGTCCCTTATACAATTTTGGTGGGATTGTATATTGGTACAACCACTATGGAAAACAGTATGAAGATCCCTCAAAAAATTAAAAATAGAACTACCATATGATTCAGCAATCCCGCTTCTGGGTATACACCTAAAGGAAATGACATCAGTACCTTGAAGATACTGTGTTCCCACATTTATTGCAGTATTATTAATAATAGGTAAGATATGGAAACAATCTATGCATTCGTCAGAATGGGTTAAAAAACAGATATATCTGTATGAATATTTAATTTAGTCTTGAAAAATAAAGAAATCCTGCCATTGTGATACCATGGATGAACCTAGAGGATATTAAGCTAAGTGAATTAAGCCAGAAATAGGAAAAAAAAGTATACTCTCATGTGTGGAATTTAAAAGAATCAAGTACAGAGAAGTAGAGAGTAGAACAGTAGGTAGGTACTAGGGAAAGGGAAGTGGAAAAATGGGGAGATGTTAGTCAAAGACCACACAATTGCAGTTATGTAAAATGAGTTAAGTCCAGATACCTAATGTACAACATGACTAGTTAATATTGTACTGAATCCTGAAAATTTGCTAAGAAAATCAGGTGCTCTGGTCACAAAAATCAAGTGGCAACTATGTTATCTAAAAATACAATTTTAAAAACTTGGGCACTTGTCCTCCAGTGCATAGCAAAAAAATAAAAAAGGGTGTGTGTGCATAGATTATGTCTATATTCCTGGTGGTCAGTTCAATTCCATTGGTCTCTAAATTTATCCTATGCCAGTACCACACTTTTCATTACTATATGTTTTTAAATTGGAAAGTGTGATCTTCCAATTTTGTTCAAGATTGTTTTGGCTATTTGGGGCCCCTTGCCATTAAATATGAATTTGATAAAGCTGTTGGAATTTTGATAGGGATTGCGTTGAATCTGTAAATTGCTTTGGGTAGTATTGGCATGTTTACAATATTGTCTCCCAATCCATGAACACAGGGATTTTATCCATTTAATTAGGTCTTTAACTTCAGCAGTGTTTTGTAGTTTTCAGTGCACAAGTCACTATCGCCTCCTTGGTTAAATTTATTCCTAGGTATTCTTTTGGATGTTGTAAATGAGATTTTCTTTTGGAACACTCATTGCTAGTGTATAGAAACACAACTGATTTTTATGTGATCTTGTACCCTGCAACTGTGTGAATCTATTGGCTCTAGATTTTTTTGTTTTGTTGGGAATTTCTATATTAGGATCATGCCATCTGCAAATAGAGATAGTTTTATGTTCTAGTTTGATGCTTTTTCTCACTTGATTTCTTTAGAACTTTCAGCACAGTGTGGAACAGCAATGGTGAAACTGGGCTTCCTTGTCTTGTGCCTGATCTTTGAGGGAAAGCTTTGTCTCTTTTATTATCAAGTACATTAACTTTTGTGGCTTTTTTCTTTTTTTTAAAATAAATGCCATTTGCTGGGTTGGGGAAGTCACTTCTAGTTTTCTCGGTGTTATCATGAAAGGATGTTGGATACTGTCAAATACGTTTTCTGCACCAAGATGGCCACACCCTGCTTTGTTTTATATACTACATTGATTCTTGTTATGATGAACCATCTTTACCTTCCTGGGATAAATCCCATTTGGTCATGGTATAATCCTTTTAATGTTATTGGATCCAGTTTGCTAATATTTTGTTGTGGATTTTTGCATTTTTATCCGTAAGGGATATTGGTTTGTAGTTTTCTTGTGGTGTGTTTGGCTTTGGTATCAGGGTAATGCTAGCCTCACAGAATGATTTAGGAAGTGTTCTATCTCAGTGGATATTTTTCCCAGAAATCTCCTGCCTGATCCCATAGCAAAAGGACAGGATGACATGTTTGGAGAAGCCTTTTGCTACGTGCCCTTTTCTCAACTTTTCAAAGCAGCAGCAGCAGCAGCAGCAAAAACAGAAGAGAGAACAAGCTTGAAGGCAAAGGAAAAATTCTCCATAAGAGGTAGCATTTTAATTGGTTCTTAAGAAATGGTTAAAAACGATTATGATGTTTTATTAACAATAATAGGCAAGGCCTTTGGGTAGCTGGAAATAAACCTAGACATTTTGGAGCAGAAGCCCAACTCTTCCTCAGACGGGAAGGCAAAGGTTCAGGATGGATGGGTATGTATAGGGTGTGGTGCTGGTGCAGGGAAAGGGCAAGGATGCTGAATACTTTCTATTCACAGAAACCTTCCAGGACTTAACCTCAGCTCTACAACTAATTTTTTCTTAGTTGTTAGCTATTTATATCCAGAGATGTCTATTAAACTGTGTTCTCCCCTTTACTACCAACCTACCAATGAATTTGTTAAGGACATGTAACAGCAGAGTAGACATGAAAATTTTTGTTTTTTTTTTTTTAGATAAAAATGGTTTTGTAGATGATTTTAGTTTCACATACAGGTGTAAGAAATAATATGACAAAGTTTCACTTGATATTAACACATTGAAAACTGTATCACAATATCATATCCAGGATACTAGCATTAATATGGTCAAGATCCAGAACGTTTCCATGACCACAAAGATCCCTCCCTTTGCCTTCTTGTAGTCACACAACTTTCCTCCTGCCCGCCACCCCCTCCAACTGCTGGCAACCACTAATGTGCTCTCCATTCCTATAATTTTGTTATTTCAAGAATGTTATATAAATGGAATCACACAGTATATAACCTTCTGGGAGTGGATTTTTCATTCAGAATAATTTTCTGGAGGTTCACCCAAGCTGTTGTATGTAGCAATAATTTGCTCCTTTCTATTGCTAAGTAGTATTTCATGGTGTGTATAAACCACAAATTGTTTACCCACTCACCTACTGAATTATATCTGGATTGAAAATTTTTGTATTTTCATCAAATTTTTTTTATCATGCATATTTCTTAGTTTAATGTAGTCCTACTATTTTTTATTTTGTTGCTTTAGCTTTAGGTATCATATCCAAAAATCCACTGCCAAGACCCATTGTCAAGGGGCTTTTTAAGTCTTTAATCCGTTTAGTGTTAATTTTTGAGAGTGATCTAAGATAGTTTCTTTATTTTACATGTGAATATCCAAATTTCCCAGCACCATTTACTGAAGAGGCTGTCTTTTCTCCATTGAGTATTGACTCCCTTGTCAAATATTAGTTGATGGTACATGCACTGATTTCTTTCTAGGCTTTGGCTTCTTTTCCATTGGTCAGTGTGTCTGTTTTTATGCTAGTACCATACTGTTGTGATTAATATAGCTTTTATTTAGAGTTAAATTGATTTTCCCCTGCTGAACAGGAGAGAGGAGAGAGGAGAGTGGGCACCCTCGTGAGGGAAAGCAAAGTCAGAAACAACCTATGTTGCCATCTTGGTGATGTCATTCATTCTCAGCATTCTTTTTGTATGCATAACATACTTTAATTTTTAAAAAATAATTAGCTGAAACTTAAAAGGGCCTTTTTTTTTTCCTAGACAGATGTGCTACTTATATTTACTCCCATACCATTGGGTCAAAAGCAAGACACATGCCACACATGAAGTTGGTGGGGGTGTAAACTCTGCCCAGAGTGAAGCCAAGCAAGGGTGGGGAGGGAGAAAGAATTGTTTACAAATATTATAACAGGGCATTTTTTATTATATAAAGGGTTTCCTGAGGACTGTACCCTTTCCCCTTGATTATAACAAATATTTGCTATCAGATAAATTATATCCAGTTTTAAAGAAAGACTTGAATACTGCACATTAATGCATTTGTGGCTGGTTGATTTATATTGGTAATGGTAGTTTATTTCTACTATGAATATACCTATTTTTTAAAAATTTACCTATCAGAATAAGTAACTGGCTTCAAATGAAAATTCTTTGAGCAGTGCTTCTCAAACTTTGGTATTCATCAGAATCATCTGTTAAGACTGTTAAAACATTGACTGCTGGGCTCTACCCGAGTTTCAGTAGGCCTGGGGTGGGGGGGCTCAAGCATCTGCGCTCCTAACAAGTTTCCGGGTGATGCTGCTGCTGGTCCAGATAAGTACACTTACAGTGTCAGTTTAGCCCCAACAATGACACTTATTGTTTTGGGCTTTTCCTATTCTGTTAGTTTCTCTTGAGTTTGATGAAATGGAGCAAAACCACACACATAAAACTCTTGGTGAACAAAGTTTTATTCTAAAAATAGATCTTAGTAAAAATGAAATACCCAAAACTAGTCATTATAATAAAAAGAAAAAAGAGGAATTCACTTAAATTTTTTTTTCCTGAAAAATACAAAATTATCACTAATATATTGCCAACTCTTATTTAATCTGTATGTGAATTATGTATTTTATGGATTATCCAAGGAAAATTTAAAATCATTGATTGGATTCTCCCTATTATATACATCTGGACTGCTTTTATCTTCAAGTAAATACATTCTCCAAGAATGCAAACAAAACTGAACATTTGCTTTAAGTAAACATAATTAGAAAAAAAATAGGAAATGTGCTCCAAAGCAAAATATTGGTTTGTATCCCCATTTCTCTCAAATTTTGCTCACAACCAAAAAAATGACTGTATGGAAGTACTGGTATTTAAAAGTAACATATTATCCACCTTAAATACAGAGAAAAGACGTAACTAAATTATTTTAAACCCAAAGCACAGGAAACTTTAAATGCATATAATGACATTTAGTACTTAAAAAGTGGTTTAATATCTTCAAAGTGCTAAAGAAAGAAGTCAAGAAAATCAGGCCTGTCTACAAAGTTCTGAGTGATCTGAGTACTAAAATATCAAGAAGGCAGGGGACAAAACAACTTAAAATTTAAAAGGCCCCATTACTAAAGATGAGTTAGGGCTAAGTTAGTAGTAACAGCCAGCTTACCTATCAGCCAACATCTTTTTTTCAAACTAATGTAAACACATGGGTTTCGTAATGTTCCTTCCACACTGCATGTGTCACATACCCATACTTTGGATAATTTATCATCCACATTCACATCAATTAGCCATCCTGCACAGTGAGTAGAAATGACCCTTTTCTATAAAAATGTGCATATGATATTCTCCATAAAGCAAAAGCTGATCAAAAAGTTATATTTAATGGCTGTTAAATGTAGATGCATGTTTATTAGGACATCTTAGCTCATTTTTAGACGGTTAGAAATTGGTTATGATTTACTTTGACTAATCTAAGACAGAAATACGATCTTAGTAAGACTAAATACCTCTTTTGTCAAAACTTGACCCTGAGTTTTGAGTGCTGGAATATAAACTGTAAAACTGAAAACACTCAAAAAAATATGCTGGCTAATATTGGTGTCCCTACAGTACTATGCTTTTCCTCTCCATTACATCTGAAAGTGCCTCCTCTTCAGCAAAAAGGGAGTGGTGGGAAGAATTCCCAAATAAGGAAGTTTTAAAACAGGACTTATGTAAGAATTTATTCCAAAATACACTGGTATTTTAGTACAAAAATGCAGTCTCCCCAAACTTTTAACAGTGCAGAAAAATACAGTATTTTCATCTTGTAGGTTTAGTAGCTTGAGGGAGCTCTACAATCCTTGGCTTGATAAACACAGCATTAACCTATAGTTCTGACTAGACAGAGTCCTAAATGTTATTTGGAAATCATATAAGAGACTTTTTTAAAAGTTATGTTTCTATGTATTGAAAGCAGCTCTACATTTCTTAAAAATATTCACTAAATATATAGTAGCTGACTATGAAATAAAGCAGTTTCCAGTGGTGACAATATTCTCACAGTAGCAAATACTCTAACTTATTTAATACTAACAACTAAGTCTTTAAAATACTATCATGTTAAACACTGCAACTTACTGAAATTACAGGGGGGAAAAAGATAATTATATCAACTGCCACCGAAAGCTTAAAAGAAGTTATTAATAAAAACACAGGCTCTCTAACAGGGTTCAGCCCTGGTACTGTTTCTGCTTTTACTTGATTTTTTTTGGAGGGGTGCATTTTGTTTCTCAACCAAGAAGTAAGCTTTAAAACACATAAAATATTGATGCTTTCTGAAGAGACACTTAAACTAAAATTATGCTTAAGACCTGATTTACTCATAACATTTCTGTGTGGCATTAGCAAGTGGGATATATCCAGTTCTGAGTAGCACTAAGTTCTCTGTGTGAGCAATAAAGACAATCAACATCTTGAGTGCTGTGACAAGCTCATCTGTATCTGTGTTCAGTTACTGGCCCTATGTGACCAACGCCACAGGAAAATGTGACAGGACTTGTCTTACTATACATTTTCTAGAAGTGAATATAACCACTGCATTAACCATACACTCCAAGTGTTCACTAAAAACCCAAAACAAACCCTTTTTACCTTTAGTAATCATGATGAACTTTTATATATTTATGTGATACATTGTACATTATATGCATGGTCTGTTTATACTATTTTCAAAAAGAGGACATTGTCTTAAATTAATCCATAGGGTTGCAACAATCTTCTTTCCTTTGGTCCTTAGATTTCCTTAAATGATGGCATCATGTTCATCACTGTAATATACCAAAAGTTAAAATTACTTTGTTTTGTATTTGTATCAAAACGAATTATCTATTCATACTTTTAAGTAAACTAAATAATTTCAAGTTTCAGCATCAAAATTAATTGTGATTTCTCTGTGTAAAGTTTTTTAAGTAAAAGTACCTGGTATGGTGCAGTAGCTGGAGCTGTCAAACCTAAACTTAATCTAGGCTTAAATCTCTGCGCTGCCTCTTAGGGCTGTGGGGCTTTTCACGAGTTGAAAAAGGAAACCACCACCATTTCTTGAGCATGTACTATGTGCCAGGTGTTATACTACAGACTTGACATCCGTAACTCATTCAATCATCGCAGTAACTCTACGCAGAGGACCCTTTTATTTACTCGACGTTTTCATGATCCCCTTTGTAGAGGAGCAGGAGCTAAGCGAGTATGTGCACCAAGCTGCCTCGTTTACATACGCAGGGGAAGGCGCCCTGCCAGTCGCAGCCAACCAGACTCAAAACTAAGTCTCTCTGCCCCAAATCCCATGTTTCAACTATTTTTCACTCCACTCTCTCTCCACGCAACTCTAAGAAACATAGGAGCTAACATTTTAAACTGTTTTCATCAGTTATTACCCAATCAATGAAAACTAGAAATTCTCATTATTGCTGGACATAGACGGTCTCTGTTTCTTTAATGGGACAAACATTAAGTCCTTACCTATGGAATGTCATTTTTTTTTATAACTTCAAAGGAACTATTGGTTTTAAAATGCACTTTTTTTTTTTTACATAGCACTAAGAAAAATACAGCCAATTAAACTAAAACACAATGCTTTCTCATCCCATAGACTGTAAAATATATCCTAATTTCAGAGGTGATAAAATGTGGAAAAATGCAAAAATTTATACTTAGATTCAATTAAATACGGTATTTTCACCATCTACTGATTCCTACATGAAAGTAAGACCCTTTTTACAGTCAAACTCTGCTTCTGCAAGCACAGTTCCCTTTATGTAGTGGGGACTCTGACTTATTCCACAGGGCATGCAGCATTATGTGGTCATGTATATGTGAGGAAAAAATTAGCCCATAAAGCTAAATTGCATACTTTGTAGTTAAGTCAATTTAAAAAAACTACACATTTAAATTTAATTGCTTCACTATTTTATAGCCTCAACGACATGAATAAAAATTTATACTATAAAAATAAGTGGTATTTAATTTACAATAATCAAATGTGCCTTCCATTTAACTGCTTAAATTTACCCAGAAAATAGATGATAAATAATTCTAGAAACACATAGTGATTTTAAAAATTACTGCAAATTTTTAAGGCTCAATCAGTTTTCCCCAAATGTTTCTAATGTGGAAAGTCTGCGTGGGATGCATATGTTTACAACTTGGAAGGAACAAATTTTGGGAAATGATCGTCTAGTCTATGGTATTTATAAACATTAACAGCAAAAGAATGAATTGGTACTTTTACATATAAGACTCAGAGAAAAATTCAAAAGGACTTTGTA